>NC_142045.1:3305842-4000009 GCF_982192425.1 Myodes glareolus
CTCTATGTATGTGTGTACAAGTATATTTTCAGACACACACAGCAGAGGGCAGAGCAGAACTTCTGATGTCTTTCTCTATCACTCTCTGTCTCTGATTTACTTATAGAAGGTCTTTAAGTGATCCTGCATTGATTTTTGTGCTGGCTGGCAAGCATCACCAATTCTTCTATCTCATTTCCCACCAATGTAGGAGTTGCAGGCATGTGTTGAAGTTGGAAACAAGTACAAACCGCCTCACTTTTGATATGGGTACTGTGAATCCAAATCTAGTTGCTCTGGTTTCTGTAGGCAACATTTAAAGCCAGTCATCCCCCTAGCAGACCCATGCTCACTTTTGAAAGCATTTTAAAAGTGACATACAGAAGGAATGCATATAGTCTTCCCATTAATCCTTGTTTTAATGACTTATCCCTAGCTTAAAATATTTGATGAAGTCAATAAGAAATATGATAAACAAAAGCATGCCTTTGTACTGATTATATACTGAACTCATTTGTCCCTGACCCTAAATACTTATATAAGTCAGGGTTCTTTATACTGACAGAACTTATGAAATGAGTCTCTATCTATCTATCTATCTATCTATCTATCTATCTATCTATCTATCTATCTATCTATCTATCTATCCATCCATCCATCCATCCATCCATCCATCCATCCATCCATCCATCTATCTATCTATCTATCTATCTATCTATCTATCTATCTATCTATCTATCTATCTATCTATCTAGGCTAGCTGTGAATAGAGAGTCTAAAAATCTAGTAGTTTCTCAGTTCTAGGAGGCTGTGTATCTGAGCTGGTCTTCTGTATGTATATTCTAGAAATCCAAAGAAGTAGGTCCTAATACCAGTGAAGGAAAAGATTTGCTCACAAGGTGAGGGCAACCAGGCAAAGAACTAGCATCCCTTCTTTCCTCCATTGACATTACATAGGCTTCCAGAAGAAGGCATGGCCCAGGTTAACATTGTATCTTCCAGTCTTAAGATCTGGATTAGAGGCACATGTCATCCTACATCAAGATCTACATCAAAAGCCTGTGTCTTCCAAACTCTACATCTGGAAGGAAAGCAATATTGTGCCATCAAAATCTACCCTTTGTTGACTTGACACACAGTCATATTTCCTTATGTCATAATTAATTTCCAAATGAAAAATAATAACTTTGTCATAATAATGTCTAATTATAGCTATTCCATTTTAAATTGCAAATGCATTATATGTGTAATTATGTCATAGTTAGGTTTAACTTGATATAATTATCCCTCATACAACCACAAATGCACTATAAATTTAGAATAGTGATAATGTCCCTTGAAAAACATTCTTCTATTAGCTTAAATTTAAATATATTTTTGATTGATGTTACAGCATATGATGAGGAAATTATAAGAAAATAGAAATATCTGTACAAATACATTTTTAGCAATATACAACAGAAACACTCATGCCTATTGCAATCTTTTTTTGCATCTGGACATGTGTCCTTTGATGGTAATTAGAACTACCTTCCTCTAGTACCCATTCTGGATTTCCACCACCTCATACATGCACTTTCAGCAGACCTCGGCTCTTTTCCTGGAGGTAACCATACCTTCATTCTTGATGGGTCTGTGCTCTTTGCTTTCTTGCCTGGGTTGGACTGTTGTAGTTTCCCATTAACTTTAATCATAGGGCACAAAATCACCAAGAGATGCCCTAAAGGTTCTTCAGATAGAATTCTTCTTATGTCCATTGTGGAGAGCTGATCCAATTTCCACATGGTAATCTGGACCTATCACCCCTCCTAATACTGTTATTCCTTTCTTAGACTATTGGTTTATGGGCATTAGTAACCCAAAATAACATAGGGAAGTCTGAGTTTCCACTTCAATGAGATGTTTGTTGTCACTCCAGGCGGAAGCATTTCCTCCTCTGGAACCAAAACTTCTAGGTTAGCAGAATTTAGGGTTGTGGGAATAGGAAATGAAAATTTTCTGTGAGTCACTAGGGATAAAAGTGAGTGGACCTATTCTCCTTTGCACATCTTGATTTCTGGGCCCAGGGTCCCTGACTATAGGAGAAACTGTACCATATATCAGACATTGACTCAGAGCAAATACTGCCTTCTCAATAACCCTGGCCAGCCCTCCAAGATGCTGCCACCTAATTGGTACTCTCTTTGTTTCTTCAAAATGCCATTGCAACTTTTTATCAATCCAGTTGCTTCAGAATGGCGGGGAACATTGTAAGACCAATGGATTCACTTCTCTGGCTGTGAAGTGAGTTCCTATGTCAGAGGCAATACTGTGTGGAACACCGTGGTGGTGGGTCAGGGATTCTCCAAGTCCATGGATGGTAGTTTTGGCTGAAGTATTACATGCAACAAAGGCAAATCCATAATCAGCATAAGAATCTACACCAATAGAGACAGAGTTTATCCTTTCCACCAAAGAATTTGTCCAATATTGCCATCCTGTCACTAGATTGTTGGCTGGACATCAAGAAGAATTGTGTCATATCTGGGCCTCAGTTTGGTCTCTGCTGTTGGCAGACCCATCACTCAGCAGGAGCTGTAGTCAGGTAAGCCTTGGTGAGTGGGAAACTCTACCTGTTTGATTATGGAATTCCTCTTCATCTGAAATCACCTATGGTGAGCATTTATATGGCACCCAAGTATCTTCACATCTTTTGCCCATTGGGAGAGATCTATCCACAAGCCTCTCCCCAAGATGTCTCTCTTACCAATTTTCCAATCATTCTTTTAGCAAGTGCCTGACTATCCAGTCATTCCATTGGCTACAGTCCATGAATCAGTGAACAATTGTACATCTGGTCATCTTTATTCCCAAACAAACTGTATGACCATGTGTACTGCCCAAAGTTCTACACACTGTGAAGATTTACATTCACCAATATCTTTCAAGACTATCCCAGAACCGAATTGTAATAATGTAGCTGTCCATTTCTGTGTGGTGCCTCTATAACATGCAGAACCATCAGTAAAACAGGCCCTACCTAGTATTTTCCCCAGCCAACCAATCATAGAGAATGTCTCAATATGCTTGGCAGCAGTTGTAACTTTAACAGGAGCTGAAACCATTGGCATTTGGACAACTTCTTCTCATGGTTTATGATGGCCATCAAGACCTGCATGGGCCTGATCTCATGTATTATCACTTCTGTTTGATAATAGATTGCTGCTCTATATATCCTAATTTATGACTTGATGAGTCTGATGAAACACATCTCATGATGGGAAGTTTGGGTTGCATGGTAATTTGATGACCCATTGCCAAATGTTTAGTTTCCACTAATGTCTGAAAGTAGGTCCAGAGTTGTCTTTTAAAGAAAGAATAGTTGTCAGCAATTGATGCTAGAGCCTTGATCCAAAATCCTGAAGGTCTCTTTTGTGATTCACTTATAGGGACCTGCTAAAGTCTCCTAAGAGCATCTCTATTTGCCACTGACAACTCAAGTAACAAAGGGTTTGCTGGATCATATGTTCCAAGCAGTAGTACAGCCTGGACCTGTTGAAGGTCCCACACAAAGCTAGCAGCGTTCAAAGTCACTTGACATACAGGCCAAAGTTACACACACAAGTGGGGAATGTGTTGTCTTCAGAATCCAAATAGGACCACTAAGCTTTGTGCTTCTTTCTTGGTGGACAAGGTTCAATAACATATCTTTCACCTTAGAAGGAATATCTTTTTATGTACCCATACCACTAGACCCCTAAGAATTTCACTGAGGTAATGGGGTCTTGAATTTTTTGTATTCATTTTCCATCCACTGACATGCACATTTGTTACCAATGATTTCACATGGTCCAGTCAACATACTTTCATCAATATAGTGAACCAATGTGGTATTTTATTGAAGAGACAGATGATCAAGATCCCTTTTAGCTAAGTCATGATACAGGTCAGGAGAATTAATATATCTCTGAAACAAAACTGTAAAGGTATACCGCTGACCTTGCCAACTGAAAGCAAACTGATTCTGGTGGCTCTTATGGAGAGCTTCATCAATAGTTACATAACATATATCAGGAAGTGTGTTAATTTGCTCAACTAAGAACGTTGCGTTTGGAAGAGCAGCTGCAATCAGAGTTACTACCTGATTGACCTTTTGGTAGTCAGCTTCATTCCTCTCATCCCTCCTGTCTTCTGCACTGGCTAGACAGGAGCATTAAAGCAAGTTGTTGGGGGAGCACCACTCCTGCATCTCTTGAGTCTTTGATGGTGGCACTAATTTCTGCCTTTCCTCCAGGTATGTGATACTTGTTTTGATTTGCTATTTTCTTTGCCAGAGGCAACCATAAAGGTTCCCATTGAAGCTTTCCAACCAAAATAGGCCTCACTCCACACATCAGGAAAACAACGTCAGAAAACTGTCAACTTCTAAGTATCTTAATTATACATTCTGTAATGGGGAAGAATCACAGGATGTGTGTGGTGACCGACTGGACCTACTATGAGTCAGATATCGGCAAAATATCCATTAACAATCCAGCCTCCATAGCTCCTTATTTTAACCGGGGGGGGGGTCACAATATTTTTTTTGTTTTGTTTTGTTTTGTTTTGTTTTTGGATTTCCCACAATCATTGTCAGTTCAGAATCAGTACTCAACAGTCACTGGAAAGTGTGATTGTTTCCTCTCCTTCAGTGTAGTTACCCTTATAAAAGGCCATAGGTTCCTCGAGAGAACTGGAGAAAGGCTGACTGTAAAACTTTAGGTATCTTACTTTAGGTTCTTGTTCAGCAAAAACCTTCATTCAAGGAGTTCTGGATCTGTAAACCAGCTCAAGTCTGGACATGGATTTACTGTTTGAGATTGTCTTTTGACATGATCCAACACAGTCTGTCTTTAATTTGTTTGAGAATCTTTTGGCTTGTACAACTCAAAAATAAATACAGCAGACTTCATATCTATTTTGTTCCTGAAAATACCATGATTGACTAGCCAGGACAAAAGGTCCACAAGAGTCATGCCATTATAAAACTCATCTTGCCTCTGCTGACCATTATGAGTTAGGTCATTATGAACATCGTTTTGTATAGGTTGCCCATTATGATCAGTATAACCACCTTGCTTCTGGCAATTCAATGCTGCCACATGGCCCCTAGTACCTTGGTGCCCAATTAAATACATTGCATTTAATTTACTCAGTTGAGCATCAACATCTCCAGCCCTAACGACTGAAACAAGGAAGAGGTCAACGGCAAAGCTTTTCAAACTTGCTGGTGCCTCTCTCACCATTGTGCCTCTTATAGGATTCACGAAGGAACTGTCTTCTGTGCCTTCCCATTGTGGATGACTGGGTTTTACACAGTGTACCCTCTCTAGCATTGCACTTTGCAATTTCCCCGAGCCTCAAAATCTCTTTTTCAACAATAAACCAAAGGATATAGGGCATCTCCAACTCCTTTTCAATAGGTCTTTTTTGATAAAAGTATCAGTCAACCATTCAAGCTGGCTTTTCACACCATTTTTTAACTGTGTGAGCTTCCATATTAAACCTAGAATCTTGACTCAGAGGACCTATATCAATAAACTCAGCCTGATTTAGTTTAATGTTCCTTCTGCCATTATCCCATACCCTTAAAACCTATTCCCATACATATTCCCTAGACTTCTTCTCAGCTTAAATAGGATCCTCCCACACCTCCCATCCCGAGTTATACCATTTCATTCTTTAACAATTAATGCCCTTACTTTAACTGCTGACCCCCTTTGAGGCTAAGACTTTAATTTTCACTATGACTCAATCAATCTTAAAATGAGGGCTTCAGTTTGATTTTCTAACTCTTGAGCTCTGTGCCTGCTAAACATAAGATTCTCTTCCAGGGCACACTTAGAAATTTTGGACTGTTTATTGTCACCTGTAGCTGGACTAGTTTATCACTAAATTCATTATTGTCCTTTACTGTATTCTGGTATTATGAATTTGATTAATTTCATTATGGAGCTTCTTCTTATTCTTTAGCAATTTATCCAGAGTAATTAAGAGAAACTAGCATAAACATTTCCCTCAAAATTTTAGCAGTTTCATATATAACACCAGTAAGTCCATTGCTACTCACTATTGATGAATTGAGAGGATCAAAGTCATTTATCGCTTAAAGTTTGAAATATTGTTTATACCATGAGTTTTCAGTACTTTCCAGACTACCAGGAGAAAGAGTGACTGAGAATTTTCAGTAGCTGAAGGTCCTGGTAAATTAAAAAGCCCATTCCAGACACTCAAAAGATTCATGCTTAAATTTCTGTCTCTCTAGAACCATTCTGATACCAAAATTTGTATTCATCAGGGTTTTCTAGAGTCACAGAACTAATGGGATGAACCTGTAATCTCTCTCTCTCTCTCTCTCTCTCTCTCTCTCTCTCTCTCTCTCTCTCTCTGCCTATCTGTTAGCAGATGCTTCTTTTCATTCCTTGCTGCCCAGACCCTAAATAATCACATAGAAACTGTAATAAATAAAAGACTGCTTGGTTTATTTCTAGCTAATCTTATATCTAAAATCAACCCATCACTATTAATCTGTGCATCATCACAAGGTTGTGCCTACCAACAACCTTCCAGCAGGCATCATTCTTCTACAGCAGCTACATGGCATTTCTCTGACTATTCTTTTCTCCTCTATTTGCTTGGAATTCCCACCTTGTTATATTCTGCTAAACCACTGACTGAAACAGCTTTATTTATGAACCAATAAAAGCAACACATATACAGAAGGACTTCCCACACCATCTGTCTGTCTGTCTGTCTGTCTGTCTATCTATCTGACTTTATTGAAATTACTTATAGTTCAAGAATCTAGTAGTGTCTCATTTCCATGAGGCTGTGTATTTCAGCTGCTCTTCTATATATGCTGGAGTAGTGAAGAAGTAGTTTCCAATGCCAGTGAGGGAACATGTGCTGACAAAAGGAGGGCAAGCAGGCAAAAAAAAAACTCCTTCCTTCTTCCATTGTCCTTATATAAGCTTCCACCAGAAGGAGTGATCCAGATTAAAGATGTACCTTCCAGCCTTAAGGTCTGGATTAAAGGCGTGTGTCATCCACTTCAATATCAAGAACAAAAGCCTGTGTCTTCTTGCCTCAGGATCCTGATCAAAGGCATGTTGTCTTCTTTCCTCATGATCTGGACAATGACCCAGGACACATAAAAGTATTGTGAGTAATTTTTGCTAGGTCAGTTAGATGGCAGACTGGGAAAATATGTTGTCACAAGCCTGACCACCTGAGCTCACGTTACTGAACTCAAATGTTCAAAGGAGAAGACTGATTCCCAAAATGTTTTCTTCTGATCTCTCCATGTGTACTGTGCCACCATAAATGCTTTTAAAAATGCACAACTGCATGCTGAAGAGAAATCTCAATTGGCAGTGCAATTGCTGTGAAAGTATGCATATCCAAGTACCATCCCCAGAACCTAGGTAAAAATAACTGGGCACAGTGACATACACTTGTATTTCTAGAGCTGGAGAGGTATACACAAGAGAATCCCTGAGGCTCAGGGGTCCCAATTAGGCTAATATCCAATTAGTGATTCTGTTTCTAAGAATAAGAAGGAAAGCCACTGGAGAAGAGAGCCAGCATTGCTCTGTTTGCCACATGTACATGCATACACGTGCACACACATGAACAGCTATCCCACACAGCACCAAATATAAAAATATACCTCTGTGTGCCACATGCACAGGCATACACCTGCACATGTGTGATCAGCCACCATGCATAGCCCCAAATATAAAAATAGAATTGAGTAATCACTGAGAATTTAGAGTAAGTTTCTGTTGTACTCAAGTTTAACATCCAGAAATAAATTTAGTAGATGGAAATAATATACTTTCTCCCATTTATAACAAATTTCACACAGAAAAATCTGCATATGAACTTCTTTCTTACATAAACCATCTCTTTTACACTCAAGGTGACTGAGGCCAGAGCTAGAATGTGAGCTACATCTTTCACTGATTCTAAATCTGCCTTTCCCTTCCAGATAACTCCTCTCTCCCTTGCCATGCCACTTTGAACAGTACATTTAATTTCCTAATATACTCTTTTCTCTTCCGAACACTTCCTTTGCTAACAATTAACATAGTATATATCAAGAGAGCTGTTTGTGTTGCCCTTGGTGTTGGGCACAGTTTTCCTCTCTGTTGTGCTGTTTAAGTAACAGTTCTGACTTCTATTGTCAATGCAGCATTGCATGCCCCTTCAAATTCTATTTCTCCCACTTATAACTTACTAAGGTAATTGAATTTTTTAAAATCTTATTTCAACTATAGCATAAATTTGGCTTCTTAAAGACTGTAACTGCCTGAGTGGTTTTAGAGGGTGTTAGGTTATTGCAGTGACACATGCCCTTGGGAGGAGATGGCCTGAGGTGAATGGCGGGGAGTAGCTGTTTCCATGAACAGCTAAATGTGTTTATTCCAAGTGCACAACTTCCATAACCTCTCTCCAGCACCTCCTGATAGTAAGAGGCATTGGACACAGAAGAGGGACTCAAAACAGAAGGCCTAGAGTGTGAGTCTCAGGAACCTGGGCAACTTCAATGGCAAAATTCCCATGCTGTGCAAATGAATGCATAGAATGAGAATAGCTCTGTGCTGCTGCCTGCAGCCTGGTGAATTCCCTTTCCTCTCAGAGAATTTCATGAGAGAAAAACCAGAATTCCTAGCATTAATGTTGAAAAGAATTTCAGCCATTATTAAAATCAGTAATATGTATCATACTGTGATAATCAAAAAAAAATGTATCAAGAAGGTATAAATGAGCTACTTTATGATCAAAATATGCCATTTCTTGGCATCTATTTATATCTTACTACAAAGATACCTGCCCACCCTATTAATTGCTATTCTATTCACAAAAACCAGCAAGTGGATTCAGCCAAGATATCCATCAACAATATTTGCAATATACATATTAAGCATGAGTGTTAAGCTCAGAAAATGCAAGATTCACTAAAGTTTCAAGATGGGGGCCTCAGAGGAAAATCTCACTTCCATCTCCTTATAATAACTACGTTTAGGAATATGAAGGTTCTCAGGTTAGTTCTCTAAAGGTTACTGAGAAACTCCTGTTTTCGTTTTAGCATTGCCCAAATAACACATTTTATAACGTTAAATGACTATGAATGACTTTTGAAAATGAGGACTGAGAAAGTTTGTGAATGTAGTAGGCAAAGCTGAATTTGGGAATCTGAGAGGAGTATTCTTGAAACTCAAGATTACAAGACAGTCTGTTCCATAGGTAAGCACACAGACTTTAGAAGAAGACATGATATCTCTATGGGTGGTTTATATTGATTCCCATCTTTAAAAAAATCTAGAATTCTTTTTAGGGCAAGTCTGAGCATGTCTGGGACAGCTTCGCTAGAATGGATTATGAAAGTAATAAGGCCTCCCACTGGTTTTGAAAGACAGCACCATTTCGTGGACTATGTTTCCATATTGTATGAAAGGAGAAAGTGAGGCCAACTTCCTGACTGCAGATTCAATGTGACCACTCAACCCTCCACCACTGTTCTTCACGCCTGCAGTGGTCTGTATGCCTTGGAACAGAAGACCAGAAGTCAGGCAAATGTAACTGACACAGCAGCGTCTGGAATTTCTATTTCTGTAACTTTCAGTCTAGGCACATCCCAGGATGAAGGGCTGCTTTTTTTTTAAATCCAGGTTCCTTTTAATTTCTGTACTGCTTCAATAATGTCCTGGACTCATCATATTGAGCTAGGCTGGTGACTAACACTCAGATATTGGAGTACAAAAATGGATAAGGGTAGAGAAATCTTCAAATGACTTTACAAGTCAACTGTGAAGAACTCAGTGAGTTAAATAAAAATATAGTTTTACTAATGACTAAATAATCATTTTGTTATAGGTACATAGAATGTATCTAATGACTCATAAATGAACAAGGATTTAAATTAAAAGGTCAGTGGAACAATTTAGGAGCCTGAATTAAGTACACTAAAAGCTGATATTCACAGTAGTAAAAAAATTTACCAGCTAATAACAACTGATTGAAGTATGGACTTACACAATGCATCAGTCTGTTGTGAAGCCAACAATAACACCAGAAAGCAGCAATAATTTAGGAACGACTATAAGGCATTTCCTCCAGTTGAACGTAGCTCTGGGGTTTGTGAATTATACATTCAGAGTTATCAACAAACGGCCATATGTATATACAAACATGTATACTATCTGGTCATTGTCTTTCTACCATACTTATTCTAAGATGTCTCACCATAAGTGACAGCAGAAATCTAAAATTTTAAGGACCTCTGCAAAGAAAGAAAACTGTTTGAAAGCATGAATTCTTGTGTATTTACATGAATGTGTGTGTTCCTCAGTCAGATTACCATTGTATGGCAAGCACATATAAACCCGGGCATGTGGAGACCAAAGGTCATCCAAAAATGTCTTTTCCCATTTTCTTTTCTTTTCTTTTCCTTTTCCTCTTCCTTCCTTCCTTCCTTCCTTCCTTCCTTCCTTCCTTCCTTCCTTCCTTCCTTTCTTTCTTTCTTTCTTTCTTTCTTTCTTTCTTTTTGAGACATGGTCTCTCAGACACCTAACACTCACTAATTAGTCTAGGCTAGCTAAACAGAGAGCTCTTTGAATCTGCTTTGTCTCCATAGCACTGGGATTGCAAGTGTCTACCACCAGGCCTGAATTTTATGTGGATTCTGGAGTGAAACTCTAATCTCAATGAGTTCAAAGCAAAACATTTGACTAAAACATATTTCCTGTGTTAGTGGTATGAAGTCTTTGTCTACACTTTGTTCCCATTGTCACTTATCACTTTCTGGATCTTGATTCTTATTACTTTGAACTCATCAATATTCATTACAGGGGGGAGTTTTCATAGCTCATGAAAAATTTTCATTTTCTTTGGAAAAATTGTTCCCATGTCACAACAGAATCTAAGTCACCAAGTTTTATCATTTCTTGAGAAACAAGTTGACAATTTAGAGCTTCACTCTCAGAAAATCAGATTTTAAAACGTGTTTGTAAGGATTAACACTGATTGCTAAGTTCCTTTTACCTTGATTCATCTGAAAAACATACATTTGGATGAATATGAAAGTATTTCAAAGAATAGTAACTGAGAGGAAAAGATTCTCCAGTACAGTGATACAGGTGCAGCTCCAACGTGAAGAGGTCTCAGGGAAGAGAAGGGCTGTTTTGCCTGCCTTTACTACTTATTGGTGAAAGCATCTACTCTGCTGTTGCTCCTGCACTTGCCAGTGCTGCTGTCATCTTTGCTGCCCCCAGAACTCAACCTGTTCAACCTCCCAACTCAAACTGAAGACTCCCAGTCCTCCAGGAAGGCTTTAGACTTTCCACATCAGGCTTGTACTTGTCTTAGGGTTAGTATTGATAAAAGACCACAACCAATAAGCAAGTAGGAGTGGAAAGGGTTTATTTGGCTCACACTTGCACATCATAATCCATTATTGAAGGAAATCATGAAAGGAAGACAAACAAGACAGGGACTTAGAGTCAGGACCTGATGCAGATGACATGGAGGTGGGCTGCTGTTTACTGACTTCTTTCCATTGGCTTGATCAGCCAGCTTTCTTAAAGAACCCAGGGCCAGAAGCACAGGGGTGGCACCACCCACAATGGGCTAAGATTTCCTACATCAATCACTAAGAAAAGATCCAACAACCATGTCTACAGCTAGATCTTATGGAGGCATTTTTTCCACTTGTATTTTCTCCTTACAGATGACTCTAGTTTATGTCAAGTTGGAATAAAGTCCAGTCATTACTGTTATACTGAGACATCTAGTCTAATAGATGGAGAAATTACTGGATTTTCAGAGTCCCCAGCCTGCAGATAGCAATTGTTGAATTACCTAGACTCTAATTACAATATAAGCCAATCTTTGCAATTTTTTTGCTCTGGTTCTGTGCTTTGGAGAACCCTAATACTACACAATAAGTTCTGAATATATTAATTAAACTATTTTTGTTATTTTATGTATATGATCATTTTTTTCTCACATGTATGTCTCTGTATCACTTCAGTGCTTGGTTCTCACAGAATTTTAAAGATGGTCTCAGATGTTTTAGAAATAGAGTTATAGCAGGTGGTTTTGAGATGTCACTTGAATGGTGATAATTGAACCACTGTTCTCCGGAGAAGCAGAAAGTGTTCTTAATTACTGAACTATTTTCCAGTCAAGTCTGAGTGTTTCCTTATCATAAGGCTGATTTTCTCTATGCACTGGGTCAAAGAAATCTCTTTTTAAAAGCTTTATGGTAGGATAAAGAATAAGAAGTTTGGCTGTTAATATGGAAGTTTGGTGATGGTAGGTCTTCAATATATTCTATCTGATAGAGAAAAAATGCAGATAGAGATTCTAAGACTGTGCCTTCTTACTTTTTCATGGCTCCAGGCTAGGTTGATATGATGGTGAATCTCACATCAGATTAAGAAATAGCAGAGGACTAATAAATAGCACCTCTGTGTGTAACTGTGAAACTGTTTCTTCAAATAATTAGATCATGTTGATTCTGACTCAATTGTGGTCTAATCTATTGAGGGACTAAAACTTTAAATACGCTGCTGAGAGTTGTAAGAACTTTTTTTGGAGTAAATAGATTGCTAGAGTATGATGCTAGGAAATATATCTTGTCTTGACACATTGCTGTTGCTTCTGTGTTTTGTGGCTCCAAGAGTAAGACCTGTTCTGTTATATATAACACACACACACACACACACACACACACACACACACACACACACACACAGAGCAAACAACTCAAAATTGCTCCAGAAAGTCCCTGGAACTGACCAGATTCACTAGGTTCCAACCTGCCAGAGTAAGAATGAAAGTTGTGATGGGACATGAAAAACGAAATCAGTACTGCGAGGGATGCTATCACCCACTGATACAAGGGAATGGATCTGATGAGAGTTTACCAAGGCCAGTTGGACTGGGACTGAACGAGGACGTGATCTAACCAGATTCTCGGAATTTGGCCGGATTCTCTGACTGTGGCTGGCCCGAAGTCTTTCTGAAAAGCCATTGACTATGACACTGGGACCTGTTTCCTCTACATATACTGGATTTTGGGGATCCAGTCTGTTTGGACACTCACCTTCCTGGACCTGGAGGGAGGGGGAAGGAACTGGAACTTCCCACAGGGCAGGAAACCCTGACTGCCCTGGGGGACGAAGAGGGAGGAGGAGGGGGAGTGGGGGGAGTGGGAGGGTGTTGGGAGGGGGAGCAGAAATGGAAACTTTTATAATTTAATAAAATTTACTTAAAAAAAAAAGAGGAAAGCCAAGCTCAGAAGCAGAATCTAGTCAAGGAGCCTAGAAGTGGTTTTGACCAATTGAGGTATCTGAAAAAGATACACTGCAGTCTGTTGTACTGCCCAGAAGCTGTGCATTGCATCCCTGGTTCCTACCCCTTGTGAGCTGTCACCCATGCTGGTATGAGCATCGGTGAACCAGCTCTCTTTGAGTGATTTCTGGTCACTCTCACCTATACTTCTGCAAGTCACTTCAATAAACCTCACTGATTCATCAGATTGAACTTTGATAATATCTATTGTAAAAAAATGTATCAGCTCAAGATCTTCAATTCCAGTTTTTCATCACAAAGGATATTTATTTGTACCAGAGGGACAGAGGGATGGGAATAATCAACAAAGAGACGGGAGATAGAGGATGATGGAGAAGCAGAGGGAACAAGGAAAAGGGGAAAGGGGTATATGTCCTGGAGGAAGAAAGGACTGCCTCTGGATAGAGAGGAGACAGATATGGCCCATAGACAAATGTTGGGTTATAAAGGTAAACTTGGAAAATCCATGTTAGGATGAGGTTTGGGCAAATTAATTAGGTGAGCCAAAAGGGACTTTTGATTGCTGGATTTCAATATTTTGATCGCTAAACTTGATTTTCACCCTCAGGAGGAGAGATGGCCAAATATGGGAGTAGATCTTGGTGACTACCTTTAGGAATGTAATCTAAAGGTTTTTAGTATGCAGAGGGAACTGTGGGAAAAGGGCTTGATCTGATTCGTAGGTGCTAGAAAAAGTTCCTTTATCTGTACTTTGGTCTGTTGTACTCTCCCTAAATGAGTAGACATGTGTGTTGCATCTTCCCAGGAAAAGTTTTGTTAAGCAAAGCTACCATGATGGATGGAAATTATGAAGTAAAAAAAAAAAACTGTCATCTACTTTACATTTTTATATGTCTTAGTCTTGTCTCAGAGAATCCACAAAAAAAAATGATAAAAAAATATAGACTGTTTCTGGGACTAAGCCTGACCACCTGGCTCCTAACCTTTTGAAGGAATTTGAAAAATTAGGGAGAAAACAGCCTAGAGAAAGACCTAGAACACTGTTAGCACAGACAAATGAGCAGTTCTGTTTGCAGGTCACAATAACAGAATGACAATAGAAATATGGACAGTAAAGTCAAGAATTGTGAGTTTTCATATGCAAATGACTCTACTAGATACTGGAATGGTAATCATTGATGTTAGGTTCTGACAAAGAACTTTGTAGCACTTTTCATAAGTCCTGGATTTTTTTGAAATTTAAAACAAATCTTTAGTTTAGTATGTCTGTGGGAGGGAGTGCTTGTTTCAAAGACTGCTTTTAGAGGTCAGCGGACAGCTTGGGGGTGTGTCACATCTTTTCTCTCATTGAACTGTGTGGGTCCCAGGAATTGAATTTGGGGGGTAGAACTCTTACTTATATAGGTTTTTTTTATTATTATTATTGTTAACCATATCAACCTAGAGTCAGCTGGGAAGAGGGAACCTCAGCTGAAAACTAACCTCAATATGATTGTCATGTGGGCATGTCTTTGAGTGGTAGTCTTTATTGATGAATGATGTGGGGAGATCTGTTATTCCTTTGCGGTGCCTTTAAGGACTAACCACGCCCACTCCCCCCAGCCTCTTCTGATCTCCCTCGTCGCCATCTTCCCTCCCTCTGTTTCCCGTCTCTTGGTGTGTACACGCGTGTCTCTGTCTCTCCCTATGTTTCTCTTTATGTCTCTCTGTTTTTCTCTTCTTTAAGTAATAAATGTCTAGCTTTATGTATAGCCTTATGTCCGTTTACTCTGCTGTCCATCGCATCCAGCCGCCTGACTCTGCCGCTCACCCAGGGACCCTGCAGTGCTCTGGCAGCAGCCTCTGCCTGGCTTGCAGGCGGCTCAGGGCATTCCACCATCATATCTTTTTAAAGAACAAAATTGGTGCCATGCGACTCAGATATCTTGAGCCGGGCTCTTTTTCCACTCCTACCACTGGCTTCCCGGATGGCGTCAATCAGTGAGTCACTCCTCATTCTGCTACAGACAGTTGCTTTCCTTTACTGGAATTGTGTTTGGACGAGCCCAGGGGTTGGTCCACCTGTGTTAGCACTGCATACTTCCCGTGCTGTGCATTCGACATTTGTCTGGGGACCAGGTCCTCAGTTTCTTTATCTTTTTTTCATTTTCACTTCTTTTCTTTCCTTTTCTCTCCTCTCGTCGTACCGCCACTATGGAGCGGCCCTGGCCTCTGATTTATCCAGCTAGGCCCATAGCTCCTACCCGTGAATTGAGGATGCTTGTTCACGTGGTCCTGGGCGCTCGTTTGTTGCATGGGTTTTCACGATTCAGACTCTAGATAGCAACCGACCATGGTGGCCCCCGGCTTTTAAAATTCCTGTGGCTTTTCCATTCAAGCCACAACACGTGGCTGCCGCCATGTTCATTGGGGTCAGGTGACTTTATCGCTAGATTCACTGAGAGCCAGATCACGCGACCAAGCTCTCTCATTCTTCTGTATGTCCTGCCTTTCCTCTCCCCCTCCTTGGTGTTCTCATTAGCTCTAATTACAGGTGTTTTTCATACTGACATGCTTTCTGATAGGGCCCATCAGAAGCATGCACTCTGCCTAATTCATGTTCAATCTTTCTATGTATAATGATTGTTCATTTCATCTCATTTCAGACTACAAAATCATATCTCATATTTTAAACTGGTCTGTACTTTTAAGCTGTTTTCTACCATTGTCAGTTCTGCCACTAATCTTAATGTTACAAGCAGTTTTTTTTTCTTTCTGTCTGTCTTTTTACAAATGTGGATCTTACCTGTTAAGAGTCAATACAGTCAAACTCAAACCAACCTTCCAGACAGATTCTATACTGCAGCAATACCTAATAAACAGCCTCAACTGCTCGGAGCTCTGG
The DNA here is from genome assembly GCF_982192425.1 of Myodes glareolus. Taxonomy (NCBI): domain Eukaryota; kingdom Metazoa; phylum Chordata; class Mammalia; order Rodentia; family Cricetidae; genus Myodes; species Myodes glareolus. Next base: position 3,322,044 of record NC_142045.1, read on the forward strand.
GGAATATGATATTTAAATATTTAATTATTTAAAAAACTTTTCATAATAAAAAGAGACAGGTTGACTCCTAGCAAGCACTCTGCTTCCTCCAAGAGGACAAAAGACAAACCGTCACAGACCAGCGTCCATCTGCAGTTTGCTTCGACTGCCAAGCGCTGACCATTGAGCAAAAACTGCCTTTCACCTAAACTGGAGACCTCCAATCGTGGACAAAATCACTGGAACTGACAGCCTAGCTGCCCAGGTCAAGATAGGCCTGTCTTCCTAAAAATTTCTTAGCCCACAGGGTCTTCAAAAGCCTGACAGGCTCTGCACTAAACAACAAAGGTCAATTACAACCTTCAGCAGCTGTGGAGGACCCAAAAGAGTAGCTCTGGATGCCAACCAAGTAAATTCTCTGTCATTTTTTAATCAGTAACTCAAGTAAAATCTTATCCTTCTCAAAGATCTCTGACTGTCTGATAGCTAAGAGGTTTTGCCAGTTTGTCTCACGAAATAAAAATACTTTTCATTGTAATTTCTGTTTTTACAAACCCAAGGAGTTCTTAATACAATGTATATATCTAAAACTTCTATTTTTCTTATGAGTTCCAGGGAGCCAAATTAAAGAACCCATCATAAACAGGTCAGATACAAACCCCTCAATTCCTTTGTCCTAAATTTTTTTTTCTCAATTTAACTTTGTCCTCTGTTCTGCCAACACCCTAACCAAGTACAAGGGACACCAGACATTTCCATGCCACAGACACCTGTTGGGAACAGAGACCAACTATGCCAGGATGTGAACAGCACCCAACCTTTTCTCAGATCTCCCCCACCCCCCAAAGATGACGCCCACAAATCAGCCAGAAGCAGTTTTGAGAATTCGCCACCCCAATTCCTTCAAACTGCAATGTCTAACCTTCTACTTTTTATTATAAAAAGGATCGGGAATGTTATTCCTTTGCGGTGCCTTTAAGGACTAACCACACCCACTCCCCTCAGACACTTCTGATCTCCCTCATCGCCATCTTCCCTCTCTCTGCCCCCCCCCCCCCGTCTCTTGGTGTGTACATGCGGGTCTCTGTCTCTCCCTATGTTTCTTTTTATGTCTCTCTGTTTCCCTCTTCTCTAAGTAATAAATGTTTAGCTTTATGTATAGCCTTATGTCCATTTACTCTGCCATCCACCGCATCCAGCAGCCTGACTCTGCCGCTCGCCGGGGAACCTGCACTGCTCTGGTGGCAGCCTCTGCCTGGCTTGCAGGCCGCCCAGGGCATCCCATCATATCTTTTTAAAGAACAAAAAGATCTATCCACTGTGTGCTGCAACATCCTTAAGAAGATGAGCCTAGTCTTTGAAAAACACTTAGCTCAGCACGAGTCAGTGAGAAAGTCAGCCATGCTCCTCCATGGTTTCTACTTTACTTTCTGCCTAGGCATCTTGCCATGACTTTTCTCGATGATGAACTGTGACCTGAAATCATAACCTGAAGTAAACACACTTCTTTCTCAAAGTATCTTGTAGTCAATATCTTATCCCAGCAACAAGAAGCAAACTAGTATATTCAGTGGGTCATCTTGCCTGCTCGCACAACCCGAGTTTCTGTTAAAAGCTACATTTAAAGTTGACAGCAGCCAGGTCAGTCCCTTATGGTGATTGTTGGTGGGTTTTCAGTAAGATTTAAAGATAATCAAAAGCAAACAGCAGAGCATAAAATCTTAAAATTCTTGTAGTTTGGTTAGAAAATTTTGTGTAAAATTTGTGGCTAAAAAATGCTTAGTGACCAGTTTGATCACATGTTCCATCATTCCCAGTCCAGCTGGCCTTGGTGAGCTCCCATTAGATCAGTCCCACCGTCTCAGTATGTGGATGCACCCCTCGTGGTCCTGACTTCCGTGCTCATGTTCTCCCTCCTTCTGCTCCTCATTTGGACCTTGGGAGCTCAGTCCAGTGCTCCAGTGAGGGACTCTGTCTCTATCTCCATCCATCGCCAGTGTTGCTATGGGACAAAGCACGCTCTCCTCTGCTGCCCAAGGAGCAATCTGGGGACCTCTCTTTAGACCTGGGAACCCCTCTAGAGTCAAGTCTCTTGTAAATCCTAAAATAACTCCCTTAATTAAGATATTTGCTTCCCTGCTACCATATCCACCCTTCCTCCATGTGATCAAACTGGACACTCTGAATGTGGCTGGCAATGAAGGCTGACTGAGAAGCCAAGGACAATGGCACTGGGTTTTGATTCTATGGCATGGACTGACTTGTGGGAGCCTGGTTTGTTTGGATGCTCACCTTTATAGACCTTGGTGGAGAGGGGAGGACCTTGGACTTCCCATGGGACAGGAAACCATGACTACTCTTAGGACTAGAGAGGGAGGGGGAGGTGGGAAGGGGGAGGGAAAAGGGAAGTGGGGAGAAGGTGGAAATTTTTAATAAAGAAAGAAAGAAAGAAAAAAGAAAAGAAAAACTTTGCAACTCAAAAAAAAAAGAAAGAAAGAAATGCTTAGTGATATTTAAAGAAAACAGGGCCATTAAAGCAAAGTCAAATACTTATAATAGGACAAAAGGAAAGACTTTCAAGGACATCTCAGAAATTGCATCCAACATAGAATCAGGGATGCATATTGTTTAAGTCATTTCCAAAACTTTGCTTTGAGAAGTAAGGTAGAAATTTCTGTCTATAAAAGGTTACCACATGGAATAGATATAAATTTTTCCTAGTACTTAGGTAGAATGTTAGTATTTAAGATGAGTCTTGATTTCAGATTGAACAAGGGTTGGACTTTTGCTGGTTGATCCTGATATTGATCTGAGTTATACTGAGAAATACCTGGGGTATAATACAGGTGTATTTGAGAGTATAACTAAGGACACTGAACTAATGAGGTCTCTTATAAATAGAGACTCAACTTTGGTTTTCCTGCTGCCCAGCTCCAAATAATCACACAGAAACTATATTAAGAACAACACTGTTTGGTCAATGGCTCAGGTATATTTCTAGCAAGCTCTTATATCTTAAATAACCCATTTATATTAATCTATATATCACCATGAGGCTGTGACCTACCAGTAAGTTTCTGGTGTCTTTCTTCTTCGGAAACCACATGGCATCTCTGACTCTACCTATTTTCTCCCTGCATTCAGTTTAGTTTTCCTGCCTAGCTCTATTCTGCCCTTCCATAGGCCACAGCAGTATATTTTTTAACCAATGGTAATAAAACATATTCAGAGCATGCAGAGTGGAATCACATATCACCTCCCCTTTTCTGTCTTAATAAAAAGGAAGGTTTAACATTAACATAGTCAAATTTCATATAACAAAACGGGTATTAGGCAAGAATTACAGTTACAATATTTTCTGTGAGTCTAAAGTTTCACATCTAATTTATCTTGTATCAGAACTAAGGAAAACTACAACAACCTTTCTTCAACTCCGTAAAAGATACCCAGAAAAATATAATATGACCTAAGTAAACAGGAAGTACATTATAAGCAACATCCCAAACTCTAGAATTGACAGAGATATTATACAGCCTGGACAGTCACTCAAAGTTCTTCTCTAACACAGGGGCATCCAACTTTAACCTACAAGCCAGTAATATCTGGCAGATTTTGTATGAAGTAGGAAATCTGAAAGACTGTTTTGCCTTTATTTCTTGTTTGTTAGTCACTTCTTTTGTGTTCCCTGAATGTCTGGCCATTTCCTCTGTGAAGTAGGAACCTTGGATAACCATCCTATCTTTTGAAAAGTTTTGCAGTCAATGTTCTGTGGGTCATGCATGTCCAGTTCATACAGCATACCATCACGCAGTCCAGGCAAGTGCAGTTTCTTGCCCAAATAACTAGTCTTGTTACATTGAAGGCAAATTCCATAATGAGTTTCTTCATTGCCCATCAACCTCTCTGAAGTAATTGGTGCTGGCAGAAGCCAACTTGTCTCACTGTCAAGAAAATTCTAAGCATAATCCAGACTTTTTGTGTATCTTTTATCTTTACATGACTAATTTTATACTCTATTACTTTTTATTATTAATTTTACTATCTTTACTCTTTTAATCTATGATTGTCTATATTATTTTATATTGCTTTTACTGTGTTTTTAAATATTTTGTTTTATTTTTAAAAACTATTTCTTTTTATAACTCCCTATATCCATTTGTATTAAGCCTATGTATGTTTTTAAACACATTATGATCCACCTAGACGTTTGTTTTGTCTGAATCTGTCTTTATTGCATTCCATGTTCATTTTAATCACTGCTTTAAACTGTAAAGTGGGCATAGCTAAGACAAGAGCACTCACTTTGGCTTTGGGTTCCAGCCTTCTCAGCTTTCTAACGTGGCAGAGGTCAGTTTACTACCAGCTCTGAGAGCCATGTTTGCCACCCCAGTTCTGGTAAGCAGTTGGTCCATGTTTCCACTGAGTAACTTCCAGCACAGTGCACATAAACTCCATTCAAGAGCTTCATAAGACAACCTTCCGAAATAAACAAATCTATCTGTGCCACAAAATATCAGGAAACTGTCTGTTAAAGGAATGGCACAGTTTTTGTGGCTAATGCTGAGTCAGGAAGCTTTCTTTTAAGAGCTGCAACTCTGCTTGCCACCAGAAAACAGAGCTTATATTAAAATATGTGGCTGCCACGAAGCTCCACTTGACTCATGTTTTTGAGGGTCTATTATCCCAATTTTAAAATTTTTTTTCATGCTTCATATGTATGTATGTCACTAAACCTTGGGTACCATTTTGTAAACAGAGACTGCTTTGGTTTCCTGACTGCCCAGACCCAAATAATCATGCAGAAGCTATATTCATTAAATACTGTTTGGCCAATGTCTCAGATGTATTTCTATGTATCTAGCTTTTATATCTTAAATTAACCCATTTTTATTATTCTGTATATCACCACAAGGGTGTGACTTCTGGCATCATTTTCTTTGGCAGCTAAATGGCATCTGCCTGACTCTGCATTCTTTCGCCTTTCATTCAGGTTAGTTTTCCAGCCTAGCTCTAGTCTGCCCTGCCAGAGGCCAAACCAACTTCTTGATTAACCAATCATAATAACACATTCACAGCATAAAGAGGGGAATCCCAAATCAGCCTCTGAACTAATGAATCGTTTAATCCATGAAGAGATTCAACATTTAAATATACCACTTTGAAATAGTAGGACTATGTGTGATGGATATTTTTGAAGGAAATATTTACTATGGTCAAGCCTTTGGAGTTATATTTTGTCCTGGCCTTTCTATTCCTTCCTTATTATACTATTATCATACCATCCCCACAATGATGTCCCAGAAACACAACCTAATATCTTAAATTTCCAAAGAAATAAGTCTGTCCTGATAGTGGTAGAAAGGAGAAGATACACTCTTTGATAGCCAAGGGTATACCTTGTTCTTTAACATACATATGTTCTTCTGAACATCATACTAAACTTTCTAATATTTCAACCTTGATTTATATTTACATTTCTCCACTGAAACATTGTCATTAAGTAGCCTCTCAGACTTTAAATAATTTTGATTGGACATACATAGAACACACCTGATGAAGTTTCACTAAAAGTAATTATAAATTTCATGTAGTCTGAAGATACATGTTGCAGTATTTTAAACATTCCTTCTACTTTTTCATGGCATACAAAAGGCACACATTTCAATCCTGAGATGAATAAACATTTGAAATGCACAACTTCCTGTGGTTTTAACTTAAAAAACGTAAACACCCTTTATAAAACTGCTACTTTTAGGCAAGTTTCTGAGCATTAAACAATTATTTATTCCAAGTTTCTCACCTCTAAACAGTAGACAAAACAGACAAATAATAATTGCAATCCCTTGAGAGAAGGTTTAACTGTGGGTCATATAAAGGAATCCATAGACTGCCCTGCGCTCGGCCTCGCCAGCAAGAACCACACGGGACACAGGATCCTACTGCAGAAATAGCTTTAATGCCCCTTGGGAGAGCGAGCATCAGCCAACATGGCGGAGACCCCGATAAGATGGAACCCATCCCTTATATAGGAAACAGACCCTGCTTCGGACGTGTCACTCTTGGATTGGTCAATTGTCCATAATCCCAGGTGAATGCCTCGGGAGTAGGCGGGGACAGTAGTGGAAAAATACCAACACGTGTGCGTTCACCTGGCGGTGAAGCCGAATGTCAGCGCCATCTTGTGATGGAGAATGTGGCTGCGGCCTTCTACAATAGACTGTCCTTGAATTACACAGATTTGAAAAATATATGGAATATTTTTATAAAGACATAGTTGACAATTATATAAGCAACTGCAAATGAACAAAGACCACCTGTCCTCAGAGATTTGCCTACAAAGAGATACTGATGTTGTCTATTGATTTTCTTTGTCGCTCTTCGTGTGAATAAACTCTAGATTCCCATTAGCTCCTATGAAATCTATTGCTCTAACTTTGCAAAAATAGTTCATGGATGGTATATTTCCAAGTGTTTAATTGTTTAATTGGAAGTATTGCTCTTTTTCCCTTCAATATGTAGAATACGGAATCATTATTCAGAGCTTACTCAAGGAATTTATTTCTAAATCAAATAAAACTTAATGTAGCAAGTACTTTTTAAAAAGCATGAATAAATACTCCAATTGAGATGCATACACCAATTAAATTCCTATTTACCTCTGTTTTACAATTAGTCACTGAGTTCTCAGCATGCGGTTGATCACCTGGTGTATAGTACATAGGTGTTGCATGTGATAAACAAAAAGCAAAGGGTACAGATCATCTTCCAGTGCTTAGGAGTAAAAGATAGAGGCATGATTTATCAGGTACTTTGGTGTAATCATCACTTTTCTCTGCCCTATGTTCCCTTTCTGAAGTGATTAAACTCATGTGTTCTGATTCTCCAGATAAAAAAGATCTCATAAAGCAGTCAGACAACCACACTTTACCTTTAAGAGATTTTTCATCATATGGTTGTCTCTACAAACATGCTGTTTTATTCCACTTTTGTTATTTATTTTCACTGATCAAACAAGGCATTGGAAAATATGTAAATTTTTTTGTTTTTTTGTTTATTATTATTATTAATAATAATTTAAAAAATTTCCACATTCTCCCCTCCTCCCAATATGATGGAGGAGGGTCATCTGTCTATTGTTACTTTCATTGGTTAATAAAGAGACTGCCTTGGCCTTTTTGATAGGTCAGCCCTTAGGTGGGTGGAGTAGATAGAACAGAATGCTGGGAGGAAGAAGGCAGTGAGGCAGTCGCCATGACTCTCCTCTCCGAGAGGGATGCTGGTTAGAATCCTCCTGATAAGCCACCACCTCGTGGTGCTACACAGATTATTAGAAATGGATTAGATCAATAGGTAAGAGTTAGCCAATAAGAGGCTACAGATAATGGGCCAGGCAGTGTTTTCAAGAATACAGTTTCTGTGTAATCGTTTCGGGTAAAGCTAGCGGCAGCGGGAAGCGGCCCGATGTTCATTCTACACCAATACCCTCCCACTCCCCCCACTCCCTCTCCTCCACCCTCTCCACTCCTAAGAGCAGTCAGGGTTTCCTGCCCTGTGGGAAGTTCAAGTTCCTCCCTGCTCCCTCCAGGTCTAGGAAGGTGAGCATCCAAACAGACTAGGATCCCAAAAAGCCAGTACATGCAAACGAAACCAGTCCCAGTGCCATTAATAATGGCTTCTCAGACAGCTCCCATGTCAGCCACATTCAGAGAATCCACTTTGATCACATGCTCGTTCAGTCCCAGTCCAGCTGGCCTTGGTGAGCTCTCATTAGATCAGTCCCCTTGTATCAGTGGGTGATTGCCCCTGTCGCAGTCCTGATTTCCTTACTCATGTTCTCCCTCCTTCTGCTCCTCATTTGTACCTTGAGGGCTCAGTCCAGTGCTCCAATGTGGGCCACTGTCTGAATCTCCATCCATCATCGGGTGAAGGTTCCCTCTGATCCTGATTTCCTTGCTCACGTTCTCCCTCCTTCTGCTTCTCATTTGGACCTAGGGAGTTAAGTCCAGGGTTCCAATGTGGTCTCTGTCTCTATCCCCACCCATCGCCAGATGAAGGTTCTATGGTGATATGCAAAATATTCAGACACCCACTCCTCTGCTGCCCAGGGAACAATCTGGGGACCTCTCTTTGGACCTGAGAACCCCTATAGAATCAATTCTCTTGCAAACTCTTAAATGGCTCCCTTAGTTGAGATATATACTTCCCTGCTCCCATATCCATCCTTCCTCCCTCCCACCCATCCCATTCCCCTAAGCTATCCCCCATCCTCCCCTTCTCCCTTCTCTCTAACCATCTTCCCTTACTTCCACCCCCCCCACCTTGTGCACCCAAGTTTGCCTGGCAATCTTGTCTACTTCCAATATCCAACAGGATAACTATATGATTTTCTTCAGGTTCACCTTCTTATTTAGCTTCTCTAGGATCATGAATTATAGGCTCGAAGACTTTTAACTATGGCTAGAATCCACTTATGAGTGAGTACATACCATATTCCTCTTTTGGGGTCTGGATTACCTCACTCAGTAAAGTGTTTTCTATTTCCATCCATTTGCATGCAAAATTCAAGATGTCATTGTTGTTTACCGCTGAGTAAAACTCTAATGTGTATGTGTTCCACACCTTTTTTAACCATTCTTCTATTGAGGAGCACGTAGGTTGTTTCCAGGTTCTGGCTATTACAAATAGTGCTGCTATGAACATAGTTGAATAAATGCTTTTGTAGTATGTTAGGGCATCTCTTGGGTATATTCCCAAGAGTGGAATTGTTGGGTCCTGAGGGAGGTTGACTCAGTTTCCTGAGAAACCACCACACTGATTTCCACAGTGGCTGCACAAGTTTGCATTCCCACCAACAATGGATGAGTGTTCCCCTGACTCCACATCCTCTCCAGCATAGGTTATCATTTGTGTTTTTTAGTTTAACTATATTTACAGGATCATGGACACACCATCAGTGACTGAACTACTGAAAAAAATGTTTTTCTTTCTTCCAGTGAACATTACCTTCAAGAAATTCTCTGAGTGACAAAAGGCCTGTGAGCCCCTTCCGTCTGTGAAAGGATGTTGATGAGCTCAGTATTGCACAGGTTTTGGAAAGGGGCTTCCAGAGTGATCAGCCATATCATGCCCCAAAAGACATCTTTACAGCTTTTCAAACAGTGAGTGTACACTTACTTATGTTAGAACATAGGCCTGCATACTTAGGCCATATTCAATAACCAGAATCATGCACACCTCTCCGCAGCTCTGCTCTCCCAGTTATCTCCATTGATAATTAGGAGGCAGCCTCAGCAAAGACATCACAGTTCTCAATTTGTGGAACCTGGGTCATCCGTGCTCTTTGTCACATACATATATCCTATAATGAGCTAAGTCACATAATGTGGAACTTTTCTTCATGTAGAAATGGTTATAAAAGGTCAGACTTCTGCTGTGAACATAGTTGAACAAATATCTTTGTAGTATGATTGGATACCTTTTAGGTATATGTTCAAAAGTGGTATTGCTGAGTCCTGAGGTAGGGTGATTTCCAATTTTCTGAGAAACTGCCATATTGTTTTCCAAAGTGGTTTTACAAGTTTGCATCCCCACCAGCAATGGATGAGTGTTCTCCTTACTCTACATCTTCTCCAGTATAAGCTATCATTGGTAATTTTGATGTTAGTCATTCTGACAAGTATAAAATGGAATCTCAGTTTTTTTGATTTGCATTTCCCTGATAGCTTTGGATGCTGAACATTTCCTTAAGTGTTTTCAACCATTAGAGATTCTTCTGTTGAGAGTTCGCTGTTTAGTTCTTTATCCCATTTTTTAAAATTTGGTTATTTAGAATCTTAATGTCTAATTTCATGAGTTCTTTATATATTTTGGAGATTAGTCCTTTATCTGATGAGGGGTTAGTGAAGAACTTTTCAAATTCAGTAAGCTGCCTTATCGGTGTGGGTGGGGAGGTATGTGGAGGGACTGGGAGGAGAGGAGGTATTGGAAACTTGGATTGGTATGTATAATGCAAAAAGATAATTTGTTTTCTTTTAAAAAATTTAAAAGGTCACATTTCTTCTTTGTTCCCATATCATGACTGCTTCAAGACTTCTTTTGTAGATTAATTGAGAGATTTCCTTGAAGATTTGCTTTACTGGCCTCCCCTGACCATTCCTCTCATGGAAGCTATCTTTTATGTTCCAATTTGACTTCCCATATCTCTCTTTCTCAATCCCGTCCCCCAATAAAGGACTTATTAAAGCCTTAGAGGCAAGCTTCCTCTTCCCTCTAGTAACTCATCATGCCTATATGTATTGTATTATTGTATTAAATAATACATGTATTGTATTAAAGGCCAGCTTTACCTTCCTTCTAGGACCACATCATGTCTAGGTCTCAGTGTATTGTGTTGTTTATGTCTAATCACTTCTCTTCCTAGCTTGAGTCCCAAACATGGCCTTAAGACCGTTGATACATCATGGAAGCGAGTTATGTGTGTTATTTTATGGAGTAAAAACTGTTGTTAAATTCCTTTTGATACTACAACATGTTGTCAATGCCAGACACAGTGAATGATGTGGTCACTGCTGAGAGGGAGTACAGGTAATTAAGCTTCATAAAACAATGGCTGCCATCTCTCCTTGTTGGTCCATAGTTGTAAAGTGAGAATAATGATGAAAGCCATATTTTAAAGAGTTTTGATGAGTTAATAGCAAGGAACTCAAAGCATTTCCTAGTACATCATAGGTATCAACAGTTTATGAATATACTGCCCAAGCTTGAGTATAAATATATTAATACATTTCTAATTTCCAGAGTGGACCACACACTTAACATTAGTTCATTTAATTCAGTTTCAATAATGGTATTGTAAAGTGCTTCAGCATTTATAGGTGTCCAGTAAGTTTAAGTTCGGTGTAGTTTAGTTATATAAAATAGGAAATGACTTGAACAGAGTCTTCTTAGAGTTGCCTGGCACTTAGTTGATGCTGTCTTTTGAACACTGATTTATAATAAATTTATAATATTCTATTTTTAGTTGTGGGATAAGATAAATCTTCTGTCCATTGCTGGATCACCATTATCTTATGTTGAACAATTATAAGCTAGTACTTCTTTCAATGAAGACTGTAGTCAACAGAAACATAGTCAAATCAACTAAGCTCAAAATCTAGTGAAGTTGGTGCCCAATAACCAACTACTTCCATAGAAAAAAAAAGTCACTCTATAAATATTTTGTGTCTTTTTCCACAAAACTTCAATAGAAGTAATTAATAATAATGATTATGATGATAATAATGAATTTAGGAATTTGAAACTTAACAGGGATTTTCATAAATCCACATTTCTCTGTTTGAATGGGTAAGAAAATGTGACTGGGTGGTGTTGACACACCCCTTTCATTCTCAGGATGCACACACAGGCATATCTCTGAAAGTTTGAGGCCATCCTGATCTACAGAGCTATTTCCAGGACAGCTAGGACTACACAAAAATGCCTAAAGAAACAACAAAAATGTGTTTGGCGTTCCTATGATAACAAAGAGAAATTTGAGGCTAAACTCTGAATGTTGCATTTACTGAATGTTGAATAATGAACAGAGAGGCAAAATATGAAAGTAAAAACAGTTCTTGAATTCACACAGTTCTAGTTAAAGAAAGTGGAGCAATTATCTTACATTTTAAGAAGATTCATGTAGTGTGCTCACAACATAATAGTAAATAGACAAAACTCCATTATATTGATCATCTACTGTGAGCAGGAATTCTTCTATATACTTTCTTACATATTATGAAATCACTTTCAGAAGACAGAACATTCTTTCACTTGACAGATATCAAAACCAAAAATTATTTAAGATTTACCAAGAAATGCCACAGAGCAAGTAATAACAAAATTCACACTAATTGAACCATTAACATGTCCTAAGTTTTAGTTCATCATTAAACATTGTAATTAACAAATAATCAGCTATTAATAATATTAATAAGTAATATTAAAATAAATAATGATAAGATAAAAGCAGGTTACAAAGTAAGTACCATGCTAGAATAAGTATTCTTTGCTAGAAGTAATTAAACATATAAGGTTAATTTGGTATGTGATTGTAAAATGCATAAATGCTATACATTGGACTCTACATGAAAAAAACAAACAAGAAGGGAACAGAAGGTTTAGAAATTAAGCAGGGTCATCCCTGCAGAAGGAAGTGAAAGAATAAAATTCTGCACCCTAGATGAATTACTATCATGTCACACCTATATGAAAGGGTACAGCAGAACTTGGAATAAAAGGTAAAGTTAAGAATGAGAATATAGTTGACAGAGAGTGCCAAATTGACTTCTTGCTTGAATATTCTCTGTAGGAAACTATTTATAATTAAATATAACAAGTTAAAAATAAGCAACAACTTATGCTAAAATTCATGAAATTTATGTACCATTGCATTAGACATGCTGGTTTGCCACCCGAATGTGATAGTGATAGAGCATGAAGTCCTTGCTTCATGAATCCTGAGCAGAAAAATGAAACCAAGGTCCTCAAAAAACAGTGCTGGAGGAAATGTTAAACACATGAGGCTACACTGAGAAACTGTCATATGTAAGCCTGAAGGTGAATTCTCACTACACAACAACTGTGCCTTGATCTTGGACTTTTCTGTCTTTAGTAAAGTGGGAAATAAATTTCTGTTTTCATAAACCTTGCACCCTATGACAATTTGGTATAACAGATGTGACAGCCTCATAGAAGGCTTCTGAGGGTTGCATAATCTGATCTTATTTTCTCCCTTTCTTTCAGGCTCTTCTCCACTCATGCTATCTCCTTAGATTCATGTTTCTATTATTCTGTCAAAGGCTTACTTCTCTATTTTATTACTTTTCAGATTTTATTTATCTGGGTCCTGGCTATTACAGATTTCTAGGGGCTTGTTTTGTTTTTATGCTTATTGTCACATGCATGTTCTCAGTGAAACACTATAAGGGCTCATCTGATCAAGACTCCTGCAAGATAATGCTTGTCCTGCAGTCTCCCTCTACTTCATCTATCAGGGACGGTTATCAGAGTAAGGTTCATCCTTACAAATAGCAGAGAATGTCCAGTGTCTAGAAGGAAGAAACATTAAATAGAAAAAAAGAAAAGTACCCAAAATCCACATAATAAATCATTGGAAAGATCCAGGCAAAGATGCATAGGAATGAGCATCATGAGAGTTAGAGCAAGAAAGATATGTATAGCAATCTTAATATGAGAGAATTTAATGATGTGTGAGACATGATTCAAGCCTGGTGTTTGGGATCTTAGAAAATACAATGAGGTGGAACATCAATATTTTATAAGAGTACACATAATACTCTATCATAGAGTAATGCCATAGAATTGACAGAACTTCAGTTTGGGAGTAATAAAATCAAGACCCAGAGAGCAAGGTGAGCATTAATATTAAATTTTACTTATCACATGGAATCATGAAAAACATCACTTGCCAACATTTTCCAGGAAAACTTTGAAGGTAATTCTTTTTACCATTATAGACCTGAGGGAGCATTAGTTCATTCTCTGCTTTCTGGAATAGAGCTGACTGTAAAATATTCTGTCATGAGCCTGAGCTGCCTAGCTGTCTCGTGCTGATAATGGAAGGATAACTCTAAAGATGATTATAGAATCTTGGAACATAGTGGGCAGAAGGTGTCATTTTATTGTCAGAGGCTGGTGTAATAACCACAGTATACACAATGGTAGGAATGGCATTGAGAATGTCTTGCTCTGGAGATATTTGCAAAGGACTAGTAGATAATAGTATTCACTGAAGCAAGACAGGACCATATTTAGTTGTGGTATTTGTTGATTTGTATAAGAAAAGAAGAAGAAATGAAGGAATTTGTGGATTAAAGAAGCAAGGAATAAAGTGATGCCTAATATCTAGAAAAGAACAGATATTGCTTCATAGAAACTATACTTCCCATTGTAAGGCAGAATCCATGGGCAGGATGGGAAAGTCAAATGAAGGACTCTGTGATGCCACAGTATTCATGGCAAATATTTCCAGACCATAAGAAAGGAACCTACAGTAATATATCTGTTAAAACTGACAAAGGCAAAAGAGAATGCCTTGTCTTTTTCAGAGTTCTTAGCTCTAAGAATTGAAATTGTCCCAGTCACTGTTTTAATGCAGTGAAGAGACACCAAGACCAAGGCAATTCTTATAAAAGACAACATTCTATAGGGGACTTGCTTAAAGTTTCAGGGACTTAATCCATTTTTCTCATGACAAGAATTACAGTGCCAGGCTTTGTAGGCATGGTGCTCGAGAAGTAGTTGAGAAATAAATACATCCTAATCTGTAGGCAAAGATAGAAAGGGAAACTAGTCTGACATGGACTTTTGAAATCTCAAAGACCTTCAGTGGTAACACTCTTTCTTCCCTAAGGCCCCATACCCTAATCAAATATTTCCATTCCCCGGTTCCTAAGCGTTCAAACATACGAGACTATCTTATTCAAATCACCACAGACATGAAGCTAGAAAAAATGTTGCAGAATTTACAGAAGACACTAAAGAGATGAAATAGGGTTGAAGTTCCTGGCTAATTTATCTTCCCATGGTGTTGCTGTTCCTATACATTTTCCATTATGTTTTCTCTCGTCTTCAAGTTCATAATTGACATATATAGATTTCATAGCAGCCAGGCCTTCCTTTGGTCCTATCATCTATGGAAGTAGAGCCATATTGACAGTAAAAGTCCCTGAAACAGCCATGTACACATTTCTCTGTTCAGTAAAGTTAGTAAATCAGAAGCGATGATGCACCATGGGAGCCTCAGGGAAATTATATTAGTGTTGAGAATTTGCTGCACTAAAGGATGAAGCAATGCTTCTGCCCATTATTCACACAATCTTGGACATAAAAGTTTGTATGGACTCTGAACACAAGATGGCTCTTGGAAAATGAGAGTGATCTATTATAAACAAACAAATGATAGTTACAATTATAGCTACTTGGTTGTTGTGGTTGATTTCTCCTGGAGCAGAATATTATTTCATTCCCTTGGGTTGGTTCTGTTCATTGTTAGCAGCTCCCTTCAGGAAGTATCCCAGGACTTAATCACCTCTGACATCTTGGATTCTCTAAGGCAACTCAGGCTTAAAATTCATAGCTTCATGCCATGCCCTCTCTGTTAGGCCTAAATTCAGGGATACCACTGACACATTCCTGGCCTCAACAGCTTTTTTTTGCCCTTTGTGAAGGGCAAAATCAATTACCCTTTTCTTATATCCTTAACTCTAAATCCAGAACCATGTGAGCAACTGTATTCTTTTAAACACCTTTTATTGGCTAATTCTCACATCTTGCTTTAACCCATATTTAGTAATCTGTGTAGCACTACGAGGTGGTGGCTTACCAGGAAATGTCCTAACCTGCGTCTGTCTCGGAGAGGAGAGTCATGGCTACTGCCTCTGCTTTCTTTCTCCCATAGTTCTGTTCTGTCTACTCCACCCACCTAAGTGCTGGCCTATCAAAAAGGCCAAGGCAGTCTCTTTATTAACCAATGAAAGTAACAATAGACAGGTGATCCTCCTCCATCAGCAGTCAAATTAGAACAGAGTTGGAGATCTGAAGAACATTTTCATAGCAGAAAAAGAGATAGAAATTTCTCAGTTTACCCAGCAAGTTTTTGATCTTGTTTTCATCCAGTATTTCTTCACAGTGCTCCCTATCCTACATTTTGGAATGACAATCTATATCTTTTGCCATGATATGTTGCACGTATGTGATCTGCTTATATATTTTGATTTTTCCATGGTGATTACACTGCTGTGGATCTCAGAAGAGTCTTTGGACTTTTCACTGTAAACAAATTTGAGACTGTTATAGACAATGATAACTTCTGAAGTTGGACCGAATGCATTCTTTTGTATTATAATATGACTACAAGCCATTGGGAGTCAGGGAGTAGAATATGGGGGTTTGAAAAAATGGCTCCCAAAGGAAGGGTACTATTAGATGTGGCCTTGTGGAGGAAGTATGCCACTGTGGGGGCAGGCTGTGAAGTCTCTTTTGCTCAAGCTTCCTTTAGTATGACAGGCACTCAACTTCCTGCTGTTTGTTGGACAAGTTGTAGCTAGCACTATGTATGCCTGCTTGCAGTCATGCTCCTCACCATATTGATAATGGACAAAACCTCTGAAACTGTGAGCCATCATTTCATTGAAATATTTTCTTTTCAAGACTTAACTGTGGTCAAGATGTCTCTTCACATAAATTAAATCCCTAAAACATTAGTCGTATCAGTAAAAGAATTTAAAAATTGACTCAAAAGGAACAAATGCTCTCCTGTCCAAATAGAACTCAAAAAAGTGAATATGGAGATGGGCCTAGGGCAAAGATCACAGTAGAATTTCTTTCACAGGGAAAAGTAATTTTCAAGGTTTAAAAGAGAAATGATTTCAGAACAATGACTTTCCAATTATGGAAGTCGAGTTCTATTTATATGAGTACAGGGCAGTGGACTTGAGATTCAGAGTTAAGGGGCCATCTTGTGGGCAGACTTCTTTCTGCAGTCCTCCAGTCATGGAGAAGATAAGAAGGATCTATTAGATAAAGAAAACTGCATTCCACTCAAGCTACCAAGCTATACTCATTTCAGTATGCAGAACCATGAAGTTCAGGTGGAGAAACAATTTTCTTGTATGTCAACAGATGTCAGAGGGCCTGTTGATAGAGAATACTTTTGTAATCTAAGACCCTGTTTACTAAGGATTTCAAATGCAAGTAAATCATATTTCAGGGCCATAACATAAAGTCTCTGTTATCATAGACGTGTTTCTCTAATTATTTGCATGTGTAGCCTATGGAAGAGAAGTGCACTATTTGAGCTAGTTGGGATTCAAGGTCGTAAGACATGAATGGGTGATAGATAAGAGGGGAGTTCTGTGTTTTGAGGATGGTGATTGTAGTTGAAGATGGTTTTTATTTTATAAAGCTATGTCAGGTAATCTCACTTATTCTATATTTGTTTTTGTGTATTTGACTAATGCATGTGTGTGCAGTTAGGTGTGAAATGTGGATGCACATGGATCTCTGATGATGATATTGGAAATGGATCTTCACCTTCCTCATTTCTGAATTTAAAGTCTCCTTTTCACTACTGCAATGACTAGGGTAGCTGGTTTATTATCTTCTCCAGATTCTCCTATTTCTGTCTGCCATCACCTGACAGTGCTGAGTTTACTGTTGCAGGTACTATGTTCAGCTTTGCATAGGTCCTGGGGATATGAACTCAGGTCCATACAGTTGCATGGCATGTTCTTTCTTTGTAGAATCATCTCCACAGATTAACCATGATCCACTCTCCTAGTTGAGATTATTCCTAGTAAGGACATTTGTGAGTATTTATGTCCCAGAAACCAGAAAAGCTACAAATCTATAGTTGTTTGTCCCTAACAACCAAATTTCCAATAAAATAAATATTATTTTATTCTAGTTTGCAGACAAGAAATAATTTTGGTAGCTGTAATAAAGAAGTGAACTTACTTCTGTGTCCATCACATGATGCTTTTCAACTTGGATGATTACAAAGCCTGGAAATCAACTCTGAGCCGAATATACTCCTTATGATTTTTCTGTCGCCTGACCTCAAATGCTTTTTCTCTCTGGGCTCAGTGTCACAAGTCTTAAGCTAAAGCATCGGATTAAACAATTCTCTAGAAACTTGAAGCACAATTGATCATGATATTAGCTCAGACAGAACCAGATATTGGAAAGTTCATTTCTGACAATCCCAGCAGAAACTCTCAATAGAAAAGTCTGATTGATGTCTTGGAAGAGAAAAGATACTGCGTTAGATTGATGTAAGTACATACCTTTAAAGCAACCCAGTTATCTGTGCTATCTAAAAGAAAAATATTGATGGCTTCTCATCCCTTTGATATTTGTTAAAATTCAATATTTTACCAGCATTTTATCTGAGGTTATCTTAATACCTTTGAAATCATACTGATATTCTCACCCCTCATCTCTGCTCCTCTACACGCCTCCTCAGAAATGGCTTGAATTGATACAGAGCTATGTTGCAATTATAAAAATGAATCATCTCTTATTCTCACATTCTCATTATCTCAATTTTCATTATTATCACATTCCTAATTTCGTTTTCTTAGTGCCTCATCACAGCATTTGTATAAAGACTTTGCAGATAATGATAAGCAATTTATTCATTTATTTTTATTTAACTACTGATATTAAGCAATTTTCTTCCTCTGTTTGAATGGGCAAAAGAATTGGCCCAGAGCAAAGATGCAGAGGTAGTGAAGCTTAGCTTCAGTCTGTTTTCTCTCTCTAAAAATTTTGCAGGAAGCCATAATGAAAATAGAAGAGAACAATAAACAGTAACATATCTTGGTGTCTGTTAGTTCCTTACAGCAAGGGCACCATGCTATGACCTCCACAGAATCTCTCCCATCTTACCTTTTGCTTTTATCCCAAACACAGAAAGACAAGATTCTTGACATTATTACCCATTTAGAGCTGTTCTTGTTTCCTAACCCAACAGTCTTTGTCCTAGTCCAAACCTTCATGCCCCAGTCTTAGCTTCCACTTACACAGTCAGCACAGTACACTCATACAGAAAGCATAGACAAGAGATGGGAGGTGCTTCCAAAGTGCTTACCTGGTAAGTGTGGGGGTCTTGATTTAATTACCAGAACACATAGAAAGAAATCAGATGTTTTAAGCATCATGGCTTCCAGGTAGAAAGAGGAGGATTCCTTGGAACTTGCTGCCAGAGAAAGCTTTGAGATAAAGCCAGTGAGATAACCTGTCTCCAACAGGTTCTGAGTCACAAAGCTGGAAATTTTCACTTGCCTTCCACATTCATTGACACAGAAGGGCACATGCACACATACATATTTGCATATACACGTGGCCTCCACACATATACACCTACATGCATTCCCACACAACATGGCATTCTCAACCATGCACGCACACACACACACACACACACACACACACACACACACACACACACGTATATAAGAGTTTTACATCAGTAAGTCAGAAAAGACAATATTAGACAAGACCAGATGAAACAGAAACAAAAATAGCACTGCAACCCCTGCCAAGCAAAAAAGCTTGGAAGTGGAAACCTTGGACTTGATGCTCTCTTCTTGTTCATTTGTCACTGTGACGTGTCTGGATGGACACATCCTGAGAGGAAGCTACCTCTGCACTAAGGCTGTTCCTGACGTGTCAGAAAGCAGGGTGCTGCCGCCAGATGACAGATGCTCCTGAGGCTGGAACTGAGGTCCCATGTAATGCATATCTGTGCAGATGGTGATATGTATGTGTGTGTGTATTAAACATTTCCACACATTCACACATTGATGGTTTTTTACTTCAGTTTTAATTGAAAATAGGTTTTCTCTCATACAATACACCCCAACCACAGTTCTCCCTCCCTCCACTCTTCCTAGTTCCATCACCACCTTCCCTCTTCCCCAGAATCACTTCCCCTCTGTTTCTTCATCAGAAAAAAACAGACATCTAAGAGAAATTGGCCAAACAAAACAAAACCAAATAGAGCAAGACAAGGCTAAAACCTTCAAATTGAGATGTAACAAGGCAACCCAATAGGAAGAAAAGAGTCTCAAGAGGAGATAATTTAGTCAAATTACAACCACTCCCACTGTTGACAGTCTTACAAAAATATCAAGCTTAAAGCCGTAACACCTAATATCTGGTTGGAGGTATCTGAAATCATTCTCATCTGCTGGAGGAAGCCTCACAATGACAACTGAAGAAACCAATATAAAAGTATAACCATTAAGAATCATTTCATTGATTTTTTCCCCCAGTCATATTTTCTTTATGGGCAATTCAGTGGCTGATCATCCAGGCAGTGTAGGGTATGGGCTCCCTCTTGTGGTGAGGGCTTCAAGTTAAACTAAACAATGATTAGCTACTTCCACATGTACTTTACCACCACTGCCAACACATCTTGCAGGCAGGATAGGTTACAGGTGAAGGGTTTTGTGACTGGGTTAGTGTTCAGGTTTCTCTTTCCATGTCTTGCAGAGTACCTTCTCTCACCAAAGGCACTAGAATATCAGGATAATGGCTCCAAGCCATATCAGCTGAACTTCTTTGTGTTCATTGAGCTGTATGGAAGTTGTCCTTGGCTATAGGACTCAGATGTCAGTTTTTAGTGACATTCTCTTCTTCCATCAGCCTGGGTGGGTTAGCGATCTTCATGGGGATGTCCTCAGCAAAGTCTCAACCAAATATTAAACAGTCTCATCATTGGAAGCCTTGCTTGGTTACAAAAGACAGCCAGTTCAGACTCCATATCCTTCATTAATAGCAGTTCTCTCTAGGGTCACAATCATAAATTTCAGGAAATTTCAACTACACTATCTTTTTACACTACCCTCCTGAAATGTTCCTCAAATTTCAGCAATGTTTTCCTGCACCTACTACCTCCATCCTTCCCTGGTCCATGGGTCCTTCCTCATCCCATACACAGTCACCCACAATTTACCAAAAGAATCTATTCTGTTCCCTCTTCCTAGGGAAATTTCTACTCCCTTACCCCATATCCCTTTTCTATACCTAACCTCTCTGGATCTGTGAATAGTCAAGTGATTGTCATTTACTGAAAAACTAAGATTCAATTATGAATGAGTATATACCCTTGTTTATCTTTCAGGGCCTGGGTTCCTTCCCTCAGGATGCTCCTTTCTAGTTGCATCCATTTGCCTACAGTTTTCATGATGTCATTTTTTAAATTGCTTCTTAATTTAATACTTTATTGGGTAAATGCCCAAATTTTTCTTAAGCCATTCTTCCTTGAAGGGCATCTAGATTGGTCCCAGTTTCTGGCTAACATGAATAAACTCAAAGCAAATATAGTTTGTTAAGTATCTTTGTAGAAGGATGGAGGATGCTATGGATATATACCCAAGAGTGGTACAGCTGAGTCTTGAGATAGATCAACTTCCATTATTATGAAGAAATGACATATTGCTTTTTACACTGACTCTAGAAGATTGCATTTACAACAGCAATGAAAGAGTGTCCCCTTTCTCCATATGCTCAACAGCGTGAGCTTTCGCTTGTCCTTCTGGTCTTAGCCATTCAGACAGGGATAGAATGGAATCTCAAACGAGTTTTGATTTTCATTTCCCTGATAACTAAGAATGTTGAACATTTCTTTAAGTGTTTCTCAGTTGAGTTAAATCTATACAGAATTATATGTTTAGATCTGAACCCCCATTTTAATTGGATTTTCTTTGTTTTTTCATATCTAATTTCTTGAATTATTATATATTTTGGATATTGACCTCTATCAGATATGGAATTTGTAAAACATATTTTATTCCATAGCCTGCCTCTTCGTCAATGCTATTCCCCACTGACCCTTCTGTCTAGTTTAGTGTATATGATTTTATCTTGGTGTTTTTGATCCACCTGGACTCATGTTTATGCACAGTGATGAATATGGATATATTTGTAATCTTTTAAATACAAAGATTCAGTTGGACCAGCACTATTCGTTGAATTTGTTTTCTTTTTTGCTATGTATATTTCTGTCATCTTTATAAAAGACCAGGTGTTGATAGGTGTGCTGGTTATGTCTGGATCTTCAATTTGATCACATTGATCCCAAAGTCTGTTTTTATGACAACACCATGTGATTTTTATTACAATAGCTTTATAGTGTAACTTAAAATCAGGGATGGTGATACCTCTGAATATTTTATTGTACAGGGTTGTTTTAATTTTCCATATGGACTTGAGAATTTTCCTTTTATGGTTTGTAAGAATTGCCTTAGAATTTTGATGAGGATTGAAATCAATCTACAGATTGCTTTTTATAGGATGACTACTTTTATTATATCCTATTGATCCATAAGCATAGGAAATCTTTCCATTTTCAGATGTCTTCTTAACTTTCTTTCTTCAAAGATTTGAAGTTTTTATAATATAAGTCTTTAACTGGCTTGATTAGAGTTACTTCAAAATATTTGTAGTTATTGTGGAGGGTGTTGTTTCCTTGACTTCTTCCTTAGTTCATGTGCAATTTCTATATGGGGTGCTACTTTTGTGAGTTAATCTTTTATCCAGTAACTTTGCTGAAAGTAGTTATCAGTTATAGAAGTTTCATAGTAGAATTTCTCAGGTCACTAATATATACTCTCAAAACATCTACAAATAACCAAACTTTGACTTCTTCAGTTTGTATCCCCTTGATTTCTTTCAGTTGTCTTTTACTCTTGGTAAAACTTCAGAAGCTATATTGAATAACTATGGAGAGAGTGCGCAATATATTCTTGTTCCTGATTTTAGTGGAAACGCTTTGAATTTCTCTTCATTTAACTTGATATTGGCATTAGGCTTGCTGTGAATTACTTTTATTGTTTTGTGTATGTCCTTGGTATCCCTAATCTCTGCAGGATTTTGTCAAAAAGGAAAATTGAATTTTGTCAAAAGATTTTTCATCACTTAATAAAATGTTCTTGTTCCTTTTTCTTTCAGTTTATTTATATGATGGCTTACATTTACCAATTTTTATATGTTCAAATATCCCTGTATCTCTGACATGAAGCCTACTTCACCTTGGTGAATGATTTTTTTGGATGAGTTCTTGAATTCAGTATGCTACTATTTTATTGAGTATGTTTATGAGGACAATTGATCCGCAACTCTCTTTGTTGAATTTGTGCTGTTTGGGTACCTATGTAACTGTGGCCATATAAAATAAAAGATTTGGCAATTTTCCTCTTGTTTCTACTTTGTAGAATAATTGTAGGAGTATTGACATTAATTCTTATTTAAAATTCTGGTAGAATTCTGCATTGAAACCAGCTTGGCCTGGGCTTCAGTGGTTGAGAAAATGTTTTTTGTTGTTGTTTTTGAGACAAGGTTCCTCTGTACAACAATCCTAAGCTGTCCTCAAAGTAGCTCTTGTACATCAAGCTGGCCTTGAACTCCCAGAGATCTGCATGTCTCTGCTTTCTAAATGCTGGGATTAAAGGAATGTGCCACCACTCCTCAACTGTTGGGAAATTTTGAATAGATGCTTCTACTCACTAGAGGATATAAGTCTATTCAAACTTTTTTGTCTAATCTTGATTTAAATTTGGTAATTCCTACATTTTGAGAAAAACATTCGGTTCTCTTAGATTATTTGATTTTTTGAAGTATAGGCTTTCAAAGTATGATTTTAATATGCAGATATATGCTTACAATTATTTGAGTTTCCTCAGTTTCTGTTGTTATTCTTCCTTTTTGCTTCTGACTTTATTGACTTGGATTCTTTCTGTGTCTTTTAGTTATTTTGGAAAAGATAATGTCTAACTTGTTGATTTTCATAAAGAACCAACTTTTTGTTTCCCTAATTCTTTGCATTATTTTCTTTGTTTCTATTTTGTTGATTCTATCCCACAATTTAATATATTCCTCTTTGGTGTGCATACCTCTTTTTGTTCTAGAGATTCAACCCTCTGCCATGGTGCCCATGCTCCTAATTTACTCAGGAGATCTTGTCTTGTTGACCATGTCCTTTACTTTACAGAAACTTTTAAGTTTCAGTACCACCTCCTTATTTTTAATATGAGTAAGTAATTATTATGTTTCATGATAGCATCTTCAAAATGTTTATTTCATAGAAATCTCTCTCTCTTCTTCCATTCCTCTACCCTTTGAATCTTTCTGCTTCTGGCTACTTCCTTACTGATTTCATACCACATGGGTACCTTTGCTCTACCATCTTTCCTCATATTCCTCATATTCTCATGGTTTCATAATTACATATGATATTAACACATAGGATAAACATCTGAGAGACCACATGTGATATTTTTCTTTTTTTATATACCACTAATATAATTACAAATGTACACATGCAAGCTACTGCTGAAATTCATGGTGACCCCCTAAAAATGGAATGTCTGCATGTCCATCAAAAGATGAGCAGATGAGAAATGAAGGTGCATATATATGTATAACAACATATTACTTAACTGTAGAGAAAAGTGAAATTTGCAGAAAAATTGGTGAATCTGAAAGTATTTTAAGCAAGATGAAAAGGGCTTGTCTTTGCTCAGGTGTATGAGTTTAGTGTTATCCTCTCCTCTTCGTGCTTCTACTCCTCCTAGAGATTTTGTCCAGCTCAGTGTGATCGTGAGGTTCTGACAGTACAATTGACTTGAGCCCCATAATGAAACCTCAAAAGCAATGTCTGCTCTTTAGACTCACAGATGTAGATGGAGCACTCTGTAGTGATAAGGAATGACAGGCTGTGTTCCCACCGCCCGCCCAGCTAGCTTTACCTGAAATAATTACGCAGAAACTGTATTCTTTTAAACACTGCCTGGCCCATTATCTATAGTCTCTTATTGGCTAACTCTTACATATTGATCTAACCCATTTCTAATAACCTGTGTAGCACCACAAGGTGGTGGCTTACCAGGGGGATTCCAACCTGCAGCTGTCTCGAAGAGGAGAATCTTGGTGACTGCCTGCCTCTGCTTTCTTTCTCCCAGCATTCTGTACTGTTTACTCCGCCTACCTAATTTTCTCCTATCAAAGGGCCAAGGCAGTCTCTTTATTAACCAATGAAAGTAACACATAGACAGATAACCCTTCTCCATCACACAAAGCCAAAACGTATCATGAAATTGAAAAGGTAGGCACCTCTTAATGACCCAGGAACCTTGCTGATGATGTCTTTAAAGGTGATCAGATGGAGAGTAGGTCAGCAGAATTATCTCTTTGGTGACCAGGGCATTTACAACTCATAATAGCTAGGTAAGCAAAACTATCTCTTTGGTGACCAGGATATTTAAAACTCAAAGTAACAATTTTCCTTATTAGATACAAAGATGTAGTGCTTTTCTTTGTGTGTGTGTGGGTGTTTGATAAATGAAGAGTGTAAGGTGTGAATACTCATGCACATATATGTGAAGATCAGAGCAGAATGTCAGTCTCCTATTATACCTCCATTCTCCTCCTTGTTTCCTTGGGACAGCATTCCTCACTAAACTGGAAGCTGCCAACTAAGGCTAAGTTGATTCACTAGAAGGCTCTGGGGAATCTACTTGTCTCTCTCTCCAGTACTGAAGTTACAAGTATGTGTGGACAAGTTAAGTTTTTTAAGAAGATGCTGTGATTTTGAACCCAGGTTCCTACGCTTGTAGAGCAAATATTCTCACTCACAGAGCCACCTTCCCATGATCTCTTGTAACCAAGGATGGCCTCAAATTTGCTATATGCTTGAAATTTTACATTGAACTCTACATATTGTTGCCTTTTTCTCTTTCAAGTGCTGAGATTATAGACATGTGCTGCTATATATAGTTGTATTAATCTTTTCCTTGAGTAATTTATGAAAAATATACATTCAAAACAGTGATAAATTTCAATATTTAAGATTCTCCAAAGGTTCCGTTTTATATTTCTAAGTCTTTAGAATGTTCTTTCTTTCTTTAATTTCTGGGACTCACTCACACACATACACACAAACACATGCACAAATGTATTCTTTAAAATAAAAGAGAGAAGTCAGAGGTCAGATGATGCCAGTTTAACATAGAGAGGTGACATTCTCATCTACTCTGGAACATGTACTTTTCCTAGGCTCTTCCTGATAATTATTTGTATATCAAAGTTGTCATAAGATTTTACGTCTCTTTAGTGCTGAGATGTACGTCTACAATGTAGCTATTACATGAGTACCTCTAGAGATGAATAAACACCTCTAAACAGGCATGCATGTATATATCAAATATGCATCAAATATGTACCACCTCATTAAAATTAAAACTTGGTGCGGGGCAATTGTCTATATTTTGTCAATTATGTTTTAAATAAATGCTGATTGGCCAGTAGCCAGGCAGGAAGTATAGGTGTGATAACCAGACAGGAAGTAGAGGCAGGTCAATGAGAAGAGGAGAATTCTAGGAAGAGGGAAGCTCCCTCTGCAGTCCTGTCCAGACACAGAAGAAGCAAAATGTGACTATGCCACTGAAAAAGGTACTGAGCCACGTGGCTAACACAGATAAGAATGATGGGCTAATGTAAGTTATAAAAGTTAATAAGAAGCCTGAGCTAATAACACAATCAGTTTATGATTAATGTAGACCTCTGTGTGATTTCTTTGGGACTTAATGACTACAGGAGCTAGGCAGGACAGAAACCCCAACAGCAAAAACAGAAAAAAAATTTAAGCATTTTTTTGAAGAAAATATTTATTGCTTTCCAATTTTGCAATGATGAATATTTGAGTCCCCCAGAGGCCCAGACCTGCATGAATGTCTCTGAAGAACAACAAGACACAGTGATTTTAGAGGTTGCCCCATGGGACTTATGGGACAGCCACAACACTCCAAGAAAAATTGCAACTGATTACCTAGGGTCCCAACTGTGTTCTATATTGTCCTATTATATAAGCTGCTAGCATATATCAAGATATGTGAAGCAAAATGCCAGCATCCATTCTGGCAAGACTTGTACTACTGCTAATAAAATAAACTGAAAAATGGTAAGAGTGCTATAAAGACATTTATTGTCCTGACCAAAACATTCTTTTTTATTTTAATTTATTAGATTTTTTCAAAAAAATACCAATCCAAATTCACACTCACTCTCCATCTCCTATTCCCTCTACACCCCCTCCCACCAAGACCCCAACTAATCCTAGGAGAGGGTAAGGCACATTGCTTTGGGGATGGTCCAAAGCCCTCCCTACTATAACTAGGCTGAGCAAGGTATACATCCAAAGAGTACGGGATCCCAAAAAGTCAGTGCATTCAGTAGAGATAAATTCCAGTGCCACTCCAAGTGGCCCCTCAGTCTACCCTAGCCATACAACTCTCAACCACATTCATAGGGACTAGTTTGGTCCTATGCTTGTTCCTTCCCAGTCCAGCTGGAGATGGTGAGCTCCCATTAACTCAGGTAAACTGTTTCAGTATATGAACCCTGCATGGTGTTGACATCTTTGCTCATATTCTCATTCCTTCCTCTCTTCAACTGGACCTTGGGAGCTCAGTCCAGTGCTCTGATATGAGTCTCTGCCTCTGTTTCCATCTGTTGCTAGGGGAAGGTTCTATGGTGATATTCAAGATAATCATCAGTCTAATTACAGGGCAAGTCAAGATTGGGTCCCCTCTCCTCTATTGCTTAGGGTCTTAGGTGGGGTCATCCTGTGGAATCCTGAGAATTTCTGTAGAGCTAAGTTTCTGCTAACCCTATAATGGCTCCCATAATCAAGATATTTCTTTCCTTGCTCTCATCTCTGCCTTTCCTCCATCTCAAGAAGTGAATGACCTATTTGACAAAAACTTTAAGTACTGAAGACAGAAATTGAAGAAGATATCAGAAAATGGAAAGACCTCCATTCTCTTGGATAGGAAAGATCAACATAGTAAAAATGGCAATCCTACCAAAAGCAATCGAATTTATAGATTCAATGCAATCACCATCAAAGTCTCAAAACAATTTTTCACAGACCTTGAAAGAACAATACTCAACTTCATATGGAAAAACAAAACAAAACACAACAACAACAGGATAGCCAAAACAGTCTTGTATAATATAGGAACTTTTGAAGACATCACCATCCCTAACATCAAGTTCTATTACAGAGCTAGAGTACAGCTCAGAATTAGCATAAAAACAGACAGGTTGAACAATGGAATTGAGTTGAAGACCTGGATATTAATCTATACACCTATGAACATCTGATTTTTGACAAAGAAGATAAAATTATACAATGAAAGAAAAGAAAGCATCTTCAACCAATGGTGCTGGCATATTTGGAAGTCAACATGTAGCAGAATGAGACTAGATTCATATCTATCACAATGCACAAAACTCATGTGAAAATGGATTGAAGACCTTGATATAAGTCTGACCACACTAAACCTTATAGAAGAGAAAGTGGGAAATAGTCTTCAATGTATGAGCCCAGGAAACCACCTCCTAAATATAACCCCAGTAGCACAGACACTGGGAGTAACAATAAATAAATGGAACCTCCTGAAATGGAGAAGTGTCTGTAAAGCAAAGGACACAGTCTTAAGACAAACAAGTAGCCTACTGAATAGGAAAAGATCTTCACCAACCCTACATCAGATAAAGAAGTGGTCTCCAAAATATATAAAGAACACAAGAAATTAAACATTAAAATTCTAAATAACCCAGTTAAAAATGGGTACTAAACAGAGAATTATCAAAGGAAAAATCTAAAATAGCCAAAAGATACTTAAGGAAATGTTCAACTTCCTTAGTTATCAGGTAAATGCCAATCAAAACAACTCTGAGATACCGTTTTACACCTGTCAGAATGGCTGAGATCAAAAACACTAATGATAGCTTATGCTGAAGAGGATGTGTAGTAAGGGGAACACTCATCCACTTTTGGTGGGAAAGCAAACTTGTACAACCATGCTGGAAATAAGTATGGTGGTTTCTTAGAAAACTGCGAATCAACATAACTCCTTGGTCATATACCCAAAAGATGTTCAATCATACTACAAAAAGATTTGTTCAGCTTTGTTCATAGCAGAATTATTCGTAATAGCCAAAATTTGGAAACAACCTAGATGAACCTTAACCAAAGAATGGATAAAGAAAATGTGGCACATCTACACATTAGAGTACTACTCAGCAGAAAAAACAATCACATTTTGAATTTTGTATGCAAATGAATGGAATTAGAAAATGACATGCTGAGTGAGGTAACTCAGAACTGTAGTAATATGTAAGACTACTTTAGTAGAAAATTTCTAGGCAAGCACTCTCTGAGCTGAACTATATAGGTACAAAAGGTACAAAATGTACTTGTGTGAAAATGGACTTTGGCAACCCAATGCCATGTTTACATGAGTGTATATAGTGGAAATTAGTAACAATAGTATCAATAATAATAATACATTATTTTGCTTAAAGAAAGTGAGCATACGATTAAAATGTTAATGTAGAAATAAATGACTCTAGGTACAAGAACATCCCAAATGCTGTCCTAACTGTATTCACATTGGTTTCAGTTTCGTTGGAAATATACAAATACATGTTAAGAAGTGGAAAATAAGATAAAATATAATTTCTACCCAGAAACACTTGTCTTTCATAGTGGAGTTATATGCCATGTTTCTTTTTCTTATTCCTTCATTACCTTCATGTTCTCTACTATGGATTTCTTTCTATCTCTTCCATATGAGTGCTAAGGCTCTGCTCAACATCACTAATAGCTTACCATTGACCAAATTCTATGATATGTGTAAAATTTATCCCATTTGATTATTCAGAAACTTAGACTCAATTGATGCTTTTCCTTTTCTTGAATAATTTTTATTTTGACTTCTCAAACCTCTTCTTCTTTCATTGTTCTAATCCATGAGAATCTAGTTATCTTTCCCTTTCTGAGTTCATCCTGACCTAGAGCTTCTATGTGTTGGCTTGATACAAAACCAAGGGTTGTGATGTCCATATTCCTTTCTAAAATGATAGCTCTGGACATCTTGATCATTTTTATATTCCATTAACATGCTGAAGAATCCTAAATCCTAGGGATTTCAATCAGAAAAGTGTTTATAGGGCAGGAAACCTATATTCTACTGCACTAATTAGACATCATTAAAATATAAACTGCTATGATTAAGTTTTTCTATAATCGGAAAAGGTAACTATCAGATCACCAAGAGAACACCAGTGATTAAGGAAAACGCCTGTTGTATATGGGGAAATCTCTATGTTCATGTTATGTAGCGTTTTCTGGAGAGATGCAAAATAATCTGTGCACTACAGATATGGCATCTGGACATGCCAATGAAACAGTTGTACCCCAGTCTAGTTAAGTGGAATAAGGAGTTTTGTGGGGTTGTTTATAAGATCCTGGGGGAAAGGTTACAAATAGGAGCACAGGTAACTCAAAGACAACTGAAAGCACGGGTGAGAAATCATGAAAATTATAGCCCTGTAGATCCCTACCGGACTTCCATGGAGTTTGCAAGTTGAAGAGTCTCCTCTGAGCAATTTGTACTGTTTATATAAACATAAGGAGGGACCTTGTGAATCTTAAAAGTTTTAGGAACTTATGGTTACTTCTGAATCATGGTATGTCTCTCTCCTGGAAAGACTACTCAGTATGAAGAGATCTGTAGACAACATACTGTAATATTACATGTGATAACAGTGATTTCTGGAAACCGTACCAGATAGTGTATTCCTTTACTTTCTTGCACATTTTCTTGCATAATTAAGAGACAACTCAAACTTGGGCTTCAAACAGAATTCTTAACCCAGTATTTCTTTAGGTTTTGCTCCAGCCACTTATTTGAAAAACCCATTATCTAGACTTTTAAAGCAAAGCAAACCATAAACAAAGTAATAAAAAACTAAAAAGGGGCTCAGGGGTGGCTCTGTGTTTCAAAACAGTAACTGTACAAGTGTGTGTTTGGATTTCATGAATGCTTTTAATGTGAGAAGGATATCTAAGTTCATGTGTAACTTTAACCTTAGAAGGTAGAGATAGATCCCTCCTGGCAACATGGTTAAAACGTCTAGCTATATTGATCAGCTCTAGTTTTAATTTAGAGACCTTGACTTGGTGAATAAAGTAGGGAAATATTTGAGGATGATTATCATATCAGCTTTGGAGATCTTGTGATTGTGCACACATCTGTGTGACACATACATATGCAAAAGTCTGTTCATAAATGTGCACACTACATACATAAATATGGAAGAGAGAAAATTATAAACTACATACATTTTTGACTGTTTCTTTCATACCACAGACTGAAGATTCAACATGTTTGTTCAGAACATGTTTCTTCATTTAGTATCTGTAGCCTGTGCTTTCCACTCAATTTCATTTCATTTTGCTTCTCCAAAGAGGATCATCCTTGGTTTTCCTGAGCCTCCCAATGACTCTTGCATGCTATTGTATTTTGTTTATTTGTTTTTAGGGTTGTATTTTTATTACTTTTTTCATGCAATATATTTTGACTATATCTTTTTTTTTGCAATGTCCTTAAGAAAGGGATGAAGGACCTTAACTTTGTATTCCACTCCACGTTGGAAGACGCTTTTGTTTGGTCCTTCATCCCTTTCCTACCAAATCCTGCACATCTTTCTTATCAACCAATTCATATTTTTTCTTCCTCTCTCCAAAATAAGTCAAAATAATCAGAAAAATAAAAGCACAGTAAGACAAATTATGAAAACAAAGCAAAATAAATAATAAAGAACATAAGGATGCATGGAGTCCATTATGTTGACTAACTATTCCTGGGAACAGGGCCTGCCCTGAAGTATTATATACCCAGTGACACTCCATTGGAAAGAATTCAGAATTCATTTTCTTCTCCCAGAAGATATCAACTGAAAATATTTTCCTGTTAGGGCTGAAACTTTGCCTTCATTCCCTTTTACACTCTAGATTTCTGTTTGATTTGAACCTATGCATGCTGCCACAATCTCTATGAGCTCCTTGAGTATTAGACTTGTATCTGGAGGACACTTTTTCTCGGAGTCATCTACCACTACTTGTTATTCCAATCTTTTCACCTCCTGTTTTTCAGATTCTTGAGGTTTGGGGTGTTGTCTGAATAGACCACTCTGTTTAGAATTAAGTGTTCTAATTTTTCTCACTGTCTTCACATTGCCTAGTTGTGGGTCTCTGTCAATTATCATCTGCTGAAACAATAAACTTCACTGTGAAGGGCTGAGCATTGTACCCATCCTCTATCTGAATATTATTCCTTTAAAAATAAGGACACAAGCTTCTTAACCTAACAACTCCCTACATGCAATGGCACTTGCACCTCCACATGTCTGGCTGTGCTAATCCCTATGCCTCACAGCCTTTTTTACACATACTGTTTCTCTCAAGTATTATAGTTTTATTGTTTTTAAATAAGTTTGTAAGTTGCACTCTCAATTGCACAGCAGCCATGGTTCTGAACATAAAAAGGATGCACTCTTCACAGGGTATTTATCATACTACACATCATCAAACAGTGTTAGCTGAAAGACCTTGGCTTAGGTTTGTAGAACTGAATGCTGCAAATGGCAGCAAAGCAATGTGTACCCAGATTTATGCTTCCTTACACAATGTTCAATATTTCCCTAGCAGCATCTACATATCAGGCCAGTATATATTTGTATTACATTTGTGTTAAAATCTTGGAATAAAAAATTCTGTAGGAACCAATTTTCTTACTGTCATGGTGGGTTATTCAGATTTCATTCATGGTTACTTGGCAAAGATGCCCAAGGAAACCCAGAACTGAGATGAATCAATGGAGAAGGAAGAGTTTAAGACTTTTGTCTTCCAAATAGAAATTGGTCAGTTAATGCCCTTGATAATAAATACTTTCTATTAGAAAAAATACTATCTTTCAGAGGGAGCCCACTTTTTATTTATCAGATTATCTGAGTAAAATCAGATAAAGGGTTTCATAGATTCTAGGAAACAAGACTCTGGAAAGGAACTAATCATTAGTCTTGTTCCCATCAAAAAAGACTGAACCCTTACTATTGTGGATCCTAGAACTGAATGACCAAAGTTGGCTTGGTCAATAATCCTAGCCCTATTTTTAAGTCTGGTAAGTAACCCTTCATGGAGGCTTTTCAGACTGGTGCAGATATTAAGCAGAACATGTCAGAATATGTCAGATGTGGAGAATGTGAATCAAATAATCCCACACTAGCTCAGAAAAGGGTATATTAAGGTTTTCCTTTAATAAAAGGGAAAAGTCGTGGAAGAGAAACAGGGATCCAACCTCCAGATATGGAGCACAGGAAGAGAGGAACAACAAACAGGTAGAACCTTGGCTTTTTGGTACCCCAAAGCCAGGCCTCAACCTGGTCTAGCCTCTCAAATGCCATTGGCTGAAGAAGGTTCCCCATCACAGATATCTCTAGATTGACCAATTTCATGTTAGTTTTCACTCTGAAAATTTTGTTGCTGATAAAATTAGTGTGATCACCAGGCATAATGATTATGAGAAGTATACCTGGGAATCCATAGCAGGGAGATTATTCACAGTGGACACTAATATGGGGAGGGAAATGTGTCTTGGAAAATGTTTACCTTATATCTGAAAAAAGATCAAACCCAGTATTTGGAGGAAGGGAGAATTCAAGAGATTATGAGAAAACATTTTCAGATTATGGGCTATACTACTAATTCCTTCATGGAGAAGGAAGTCATTAATGATGGGACTATAGAAAAAGAAGGAATTCAAAAACGTATGAAAATGAGAAATGGATTCTGATAGCAAACCTAAAATACAAGATACTGAGTCTAGTTCAGAAGAAGAAAAGAAGGAAGAGTAAAAATACTTTGATCAATAAAAATTCAGTAAAACCAACCCTATTTGGACCAGAAATTCTTGTGATGATGTTACTAGTAAAGAATATGAAGAGTTCTACAAGCACTTAACCAACCTAAGATTAAGAAGAACATTAGGATTTTAAGCATTGTTTTGTTTACTGACAACTGGAATTCCAGACTTTTCTTCTTGTTCCAAGAATATGATCTGTTTGAAAACAGAAAGAAAGAGGACACCGAGTTGTGTGTTCCTTCATTATGGATAACTGTGAGAAGTTAATCTCTGAGTATCTGAATTTCATTAGAGGAGTGATAAATTCTAAGGATCTCTCTCTAAATATTTCTTATGAAACATTGTTCCAAAGCAAAGCGAACTTTTGAAAGTTATCAGAAAGAATTTAGTCAAGAAATGCTTATAACTATTTGCTGCACTGTCAAAAGAAAAAGAGAGCTACAGAAGTTTTGTGAGTGGTTCTTCAAAAATAAAGTGGGAAGCTCACTTGAATGCACAGGAAACAACTTCCTAAATATAACCCCAGTAGCACAGACACTGAGAGAAACAATTAATAAATGGGACCTCCTAAAGAAGCTTCTATAAAGCAAAGGACATGGTCAATAAGACAAAATGGCAGCCTGTAGAATGGGAAAAACATCTTCACCATTCCCACATCGGACAGAGGGCTAATATCCAATGTATATAAAGAACTCAAGGAATTAGACAACAAAAGTCCAAATAATCCATTTTAAAAATTGGGTAAAGACCTAAACAGAAAACTCTCAACAGAGGAATCTAAAATCACTGAAAGACACTTAAGGAAATGCTCAACATCTTTAGCTATCAGAGAAACAAAAATCAAAACAACTCTAAAATACTCTCTTACACCTATATGAATGGCCAAGATCAAAAACACTGAAGACAACTTATGCTGGAGAGGTTGTGGGGTAAAGGGAGCACTCTTGCATTGCTGGTGGAATACAAGCTGGCACAAATACTTTGGATATCTGAATGGCAAATTTTCAGATAAAATAGGAAACAACCTCCTCAAGACCCAGTAATACCACTTTTGGGTATATACCCAAATGATGATCAACCGTACCGCAAGGACACATGCCCAACTATGTTCATAGCAGATCGTTTGTTATAACCAGAACCTGGAAACAACCTAAATGTTCCTTGACCAAAGAATAGAGAACTAAGTAGTCTTGTGAATGGAAATACAGTGCCTAATCACATACTTCCACCCTAAGATATAAATGCAGATGAGATAAAAAGAAAAAAATGCTGTTTGATTTACTGAGCTGGATCTCATTTTAAAACATCACCAAATGAATTTTGCCATAGCATTATAACAGAATTTCTAACAATTTCTGAAAAAGATATAAGCCCACTTTTACAATATTGACAATTATAAAATCAAAACATCAGTCAACTATGAACACTGTTGAAGATGCTCTGCACCCTAACATATCAAGAATGCAATAGTATGTAGGTATTTAGGAAAAGTAAGTAAGCATAACCTCATTTACATACAAATCTGCTTTTGTCTTTAATAAATGTTGAGATTACATTTATGATAAAATAATGTTTGCAAATAAATATTTTTACAAATAAAATTATTTATTGTTAGTAAAAGTTTGATTTGTACACATAGTTATTGGTAAAGACCATTGTATATCACTTTATGAAATGTTCTACAAATGTCCATGGACAGGAAGGAGATGACAAGTATGAAGAATTTAAGAAGACTTGCTTCAGGCAGCTAATGCTTTTGACCTTTGCTTGAAATTTGGCACAAATGTTTTCTGCTTAGAGAAGCTATATTGACTGCATCACCTGAAGTGATGCCCCCCCGCAAGACTACTTCTGAATTTATGATTATTATTTTAATAATTTATGTTGAGGATTTTGTTTCACATCACTAATTATACTGATTCCTTATAGTCCAAGAGAATAAACTACTACACACAAGTCAGAACTTCATTTTGCTCACATTCACCATATAAAAAAGTGGGTACTCTGGCACACTTTGGTAAACGCAGAGCTGATTCCACTCAGAGACAAGATTACATGGCTTGTTGTCCAGTCAGCCTAGATACATTGGTGTTTTTCTACACTCAGTGAGACCCTGTCTCAACATAGGAGATGTAGAATAAGAGGTTAAAACCCAGTCTCCATCTCTGCTCTCCATAGAGGTGCACACCGATAACATCTGTACACTTCCTCATTAAACACATGTACACACACAGATTTGCACACACGCAAACACACATGTGCACGAATATAGATGTTTAATACTATGCGTAATGTGGACTAAAATAGAAGTCAGTTTTTCACATATCCATGACTTTATTACTAATGAATAACATCTCTGTTCTCTCTACTGTGACACCGGAAGGACCTGCTATCAAATGGTATAGTGGGAGAGTCTTTGACACTAACAGAATATGTTGCTTTCAATTACTTCCTGCAGGAAATGTGGAAGTACATTTAGAAAATGGTTCTTCAGTTTTTCAGCAATCAGTCCCTTCTCAGTCCGCAACACAACAGAACAGCAAAATCTCCAAATATTTTTCATTAGGCAATTGATCATAAAAGGTATGTTCCAGGCAGCATAATGGTACAAATCATTTTCTTCAAACAACAGAAAAAAAAACAGTCAAGAGCACAAGTTATGGCAATGCCAATGGTTTTCTCTTTTATTTCCCCACAGTTTGCCCTTTAAAGATATAAGGATACAGACAATTGCAGAATTAAAGCATGAAGATTAAGATTAAACAATGCTTAACATCCAAATAATCTATATTTTGAATGCGCCAGACAGGTCTCTCAATCTCAAATTTCCTTATTATCACCCTCTGTAAACATCATTATTAGAAATACATTTCCTCAGAAATTTGAATTACCTCCTGCATCTAATGTTGAAAATTAAATTAAAGTGCACCTCTTCTTCCCTCTCTCACTCCCTTTCTAATTCTGCTCATTTCATTACTCAACAACACACAGTTTTTGAAAAGCTTCTGTAAAGCAAATGACACAGTCAACAAGACAAAATGGCAGCCTACAAAATGGGAAAAGACCTTCACTAACCTCACATCAGACAGAGGTCTGATTCCCAAAATATATATAGAACTCAAGAAATTGGTCAGCAAAAGAACACATAATACAATAAAAATTAATGGAGAACAGACATAAACAGAGAGCTCTCTGTATGAGAAATCTAAAATGGCTGAAGGGCACTTAAGGAAATGTTCAACATTCTTAGTCATCAGAGAAATGAAAATTAACACAACTCTGATATTCCATCTTACACCTGTAAGAATGGCCTAGATCAAAAACACTGATGACAACTTATGCTGGAGAGGTTGTAGGGTAAAGAGAACACTCCTGCATTGCTGGTGGGAATGTAATCTGGTACAGCCACTTTGGATGTCAGTATGGCAATTTCTCAGAAAATTAGGAAACAACCTTCCTCAAGACCCAGTAATACAACTTTTGGGTGTATATCCAAAGGATGCTCAATCATACCACAAGGACATATGCTCAACTATGTTCATAGCAACATTGTTTGTCATAGACAGAACCTGGAAACAACCTAAATGCCTCTTGACCAAACAATGGCTAAGGAAAATGAGATACATTTACACAATGAAGTACTGTACAGCAGAAAAAAATAACGACATCTTGAATTTTGCAGGAAAATAGATGGAGCTAGAAAACAGCTTCTCAGGTTCAGGAAGTTTCTTTTATTTACTGTTGCTCTCAGCGTCTGTGTTACTGGTGTTATATTTAGGAAGTAGTCTTCTGTGTCCTTGCATTGAAGGCTACTTCCCACTTTCTTTTCTATCATGCTCAGTGTGATTATATTTATATTGAGGTCTTTCATCCATTTGGACCTGAGTTTTGTGCATGGCAATAGATATGGATCTATTTGCATTCTTCTGTATGTTGACATCCTGTTATGCCAGCACTATTTGTTGAAGGTGCTTTATTTTTCCGTTGTACATTTTTAGGTTCTTTGTCAAAAATCATGTGTTCATAGATGTGTGGATTAATGTCCAGGTCTTTGATTTGATTCCATTGGCCAACCTGTTTTTTTTGCCAATTCCAATCCCTATAATAGAGCTTGTTATCAGGTATAGTGATGCCTCAGGAAACTTTTTATTGTACAGGAATAATTTCGCTATCCTGTGGGGTTTTTTTTTCCATATGAATTTGAGTATTGTTCTTTCAAGGTCTGTGAAGAAATGTGTTGGGATTTTGATGTGGATTGCATTGAAACCATAGATTGCTTTTGGTAAGATTGCCATTTTTATTATGTCAATACTACCTATCCCAGAGTATGGGAGATCTTTCCATTTTCTGGTATCTTCTTCAATTTCTTTCTTCAAGAATTAAAGTTATGGTCCAGCGGGTCTTTTATTTCTTTATTTACTGTTACACCAACATATTTTATGTTTTTTTGACTATTGTTAAAGGCGATAAAAGATGTTTTGTTAAAGTTACATATTTTTCAAGATACAATGCCACAGGGTAAACTTTTTCTTTCCATAGTAAGACAATGTGAAAATATCAAGGATAACGGAGACAAGTAAGATTGAAATCCAAGAAGACAAATACCAAATCCTGTAGCAATCTGTCTGATATTTGGTGTGCATGGTTGGATTTCATGAGTTCTGGAGGCTCTGGGTAGCCCAATGCTTCCAACACTGCTGTCTCAAGAATTACATATGAATTCTTGGTTGATCTCTAGTCCACGGCTAAAATTATTTTCATTAAATATTGTGGTCTTGATGTCTCCTACATTGCTGAGTTTTTAGTTCAACTTAGAATTCACCTGCCCAGTTCATGCAGTAGCACCTCAATGATTCCTTCCACGATGTCTGGTTATGCCACATACTCTCTGGCCACATTAACTTTCTGGAACTTGGTGAAAAGCTTCATGACCTTCTTACTTTGGCATTTTTCATGATGGGAAAATGAGTGCCACATAGATAACAGTGCTAAATGTTGCTGCAATTTGGGGATTTAGCTTAGCCCTCTTGGTCCACTGACACTGTAGCTCCCAAGTGCCACCTAGACTAATGCTAGAAAAATTCTTTCCTGACAGCCAGTTTGGATCAGAGGATCACTTCAGAATCATTCTCAGTTGGAGATTTTTTTTTCATATTTGATTGCCTTGTTACATGGTAGAATCTTCAATTCTTTCATTTGCAAATTCTTGTCCATATAGGGTACTCGTCAGACTCTTCCAGTTCAGGCCATGGAATTTCACCTTATTGGTGACTATCACTCTGCAATTACAATTGGTTTCTCTGAGGCAATCTTGTTCATATTTTAAATGTCTGCATGTTCCTTTCCTTACCGAACAGCAATTTTATTTATCTTCCCCTTCACTAGGTACTCTGTCATCTTTGAGTATGGTAGAGGCAGTGAGTATTAACCACGACACATCTTGAATACTTTCTTGTTATGGAGCTGTCTCTTAAACCACCATTTCACAAGAAGAACAACTACCTAGTCCATTGCTTTTGAATACAGACTCACTCATATTCTTATGTATGAGCAAATGTAGCTTGGTTCATTATAAGGATATGTCAGCCAAGTATCTTATAGTTACCTTGTTCTCACTCCTCAGAAACCTCATTAGGAAGGTTTCTACTGTCTCCATTTGTCTTAACATGTTGCTTTTCCAGATTCTAACCAAATGGCTCATTGACTTCTGCTGACAGCATTGCAGGGGTTCTCCATCCCAGAACTAAAAACTCTTCTTTGTGCCTCTTACAAATTAGTTCAAGGGAGTGTAAACATGACTTGATAAGTTTGTCAAAAATGTTGGTATCAATTTTCTGTTTTAATTGCTTTTTATTGATGTGACAAAATACATGATGTAGAATATTACTTTACATTGTGTGAATATATGTCTCTGTGATTTGTTTAATAAAGAAACTATTTGGCCAATAGCTGGGTAAGTACAGGTTAGGCAAGACTGACAGGCAAACATAGTGCAATGTAAAACAAGCTCTGGTGAAATAATAAAAGATAAATAACTCTATTTAAAATGTGAAAATGATTTGACAAATCACCTTTGAGTCAAAAAAACAGAAATAGTAAATACACATCTAAAAATATAGGAAACAACACAGCCATGATGAAATAGAGCACTCTGAGATCGGGGATCCTTTTGTACCGAATGTAGCTCTAAGGTCAGATAGTAATGAAAATTTACAAGAGGGCGTAGAGAAGTAGATAGCCCAGAGTTTTGGAGGATGAAGGGTTCTGGTAATTTAGGAATGAAACCTCAAAAGGATTGTTTCCAAACTAACCTTTTCTGAATTAACAAGATATTAGAGAAAATTAAGTAGAAACATTAAATAGAATGTGCTAATTAAACTGACCACACTTAGGGAATGGTCAAACACACTTGGGGATCCTTTGTACTAAATTGACAGGAGAGAGAGGACTATTTTTCTATACCCTCAAGTCTCAGACAATCACAGTGCATTCCTTTTAAGGTTTTGCATATATGCACACATGCCCTGATTTGTTCTACTGGACACATTAGTCACTGTCAAGCAGAATTGAAATTTTTCACAAAAATTCAATTCAAACCTTCATTTGGAAATTTAGATCTGATTCTTTTGTTTCCTTCCTTAATATTATTTTCTTTTACTTTGACCCAAATCTACTTTAAGAAAACCTGTTTGATAGTTGCCTGTATAAAATACATATGAGATACTAACTTATTCCTTTGGGATTAGGAGTTCCCAGTTACCTCTTAAGCAAATGTCAGAGACACAGTAAATACATGGGGCACTATCTGGAGCAGTGGTTCTCAATCAAGGTGGCAAATGACCCTTACACAGGGGTCAGTTAACTCCATCAGACAAAACAAATATTTACATTATGGTTCATGACAGTGACTAAATTATATTTATGAAATAGCAATGAATATAATTTTATGATTAAGGGTACTATAACATGAAGAAGTGTATTAAAGAAACACAGTATTACAAAGGTTGAGAACCATGGATAGAGAGGTTGATTGCATCCAGACTGTACTGTAAGGAAAAGGAGCTTGTCTGCCTAAGCATAATCCCAACTTTACTCTCATTGTTGTCTAAGGCCACAGTCTTCAAATAGCAGGTCTATTGTGGATTCCCTAATTACATTTGTTGAGCATGTAAGTCTATGAAAACACTCCATAAAGAACCCCTATCATGTCCATTTAGTATGTGTTTTCATGCTTGTTTCCTTGTAGGTAGGCAGGCAACTTAAAATGTGTAAACCTATGGTACAGGGAATTCAGTGTTCTTAAGCTTGTGGCAAACACACTTTGAAGATCTCTATTGTTTTTCTGTTCTGATTGTGTATATATGCTTTAAGAGTGTCTAGTGGGTAAATTTGCTCAACTCTCACAATTTCAGTTCAATATTGAACTTAACTGATCATCAACACTGACCAGTTACAAAACCAAACAGAACAAAATTCGTGGCACAGCGTTTCCTGCTTGCTTGTTCTCTTTGGGCCTTACTGCAAACCCTCCTAGGAATTGATCTTGGAGGTCAAGTCAGGAGGAGTGTCATCATTTGATGACATGACTGCAGCTCTAAATCTTGAAAATGAACACAGAACAAATTCTTAGCAGAAATTATCTGCTTCCCATTTACCTCCACAGTCTGTTCATGTACTGATCTTGCTGAGGGATTGTCAGATCTCAGTCACTTCCCACTGAAAGTATAGCATATAGACTTTCTCTAATGATAAAAGAGAATCTCTATCTATCCATCTATGTTCTCCAGGTACTCAAAACATGAGTCTCTTTCCCTTTACTTATCTCTTTCCTTCTTGCAGACACCACTTGTTTGTTTTAGATAAGTCTTGTATCATTAAGACCTAGACATTTAGGAAGAAAGGAAAGAAAAGAAATTGCCAGGAGATTTACTGAAAAGGAAGGCTGACTTCATAAAAGAATGTTAATCCACTTAAGAAACACAGACATGCAGTATTGATAGGTCATTCATTTCAGCAATGAACAAAGTTATTGAACGTGGTGATGGTTACTGAGAATATAATAATAGCTAACATCGATTATGCAACTAATGGGTCTAATTCTTTAGTGGAAGCTTCATTGT
Source organism: Myodes glareolus (assembly GCF_982192425.1). Lineage (NCBI taxonomy): Eukaryota > Metazoa > Chordata > Mammalia > Rodentia > Cricetidae > Myodes > Myodes glareolus. Next base: position 3,363,478 of record NC_142045.1, read on the forward strand.
TTATGAACCTTCAGTGTTATCAACATTATTTATCAAAGGCTTCCTGTGCATATAGTGCTGATCTGGATGGATGCCATCTGTTCTGTGTGAGATCGCTACAGTTAGCCAACAACACAGCATGCATTTATCATTTATTCTCTGTGACTCGTTTGGTTACTTGTGAAAAATATACCTGCAAAAGAAGTAATGAAGAAAAAATGAATTTTGGCTTACAGCTCTAAAGAGGTGCGGTGTATCCTGGTCAGAAGACATGGCAGTAGGCAGGGAAGGCATAATGCAGAAGGAGATGGCTGACTGGTCACACTGCATCAACGTCAGAAAGCAAAGAGTGAAAAAAAAATAGATCAGGATATAAAAGCCTCAAGGTCTGACCCTAATATCTCACACCAAGGTTTCCACTCATAAAGGTTCTAAAACCTTTCCCAGCAGTAACATTATCTGGGACCCTTGTGTTCAAGCATGTGAACTCATGGAGACACTTTACATTCAAATCACAAAGTTTGAATCCATGGTATTCAATGGTATGTTACATGTTACATATGGTCAAAAAATGGTAGACACTATACCAGCCACTACTTCAAATAGTATCAATACATGTGGTATTATGTTAAATTCATATACCTATGTAAATGGAAATACCACCCATCTTTGTTTGCCTAACAGCATGTCTACTTCATTTAAACTGTTAGAATCAACGTGTGGACAATTTAGAGTAGAGGAAACTGTGGTTTAGAGATGTTAAGTCTGTTTTCCAAGGTCACACAGGGAGAAAGTTTCATCCCCTTGAATTCATGGTTGCTCAGTCTAGTACAACAGGAGAATAGATCATTTTAAGAGTATTCATCTCTTTGTCTGTGTGTGAATGTGACTGTGGACACATAAACACAGAGGAGTTCCTCTTTGTAGGCTGTTCTGCAGAACTGAAATGAGAGGCTCTTGCAAAAAGCCTCATAAACTCAGACCTGACCTTTTAAGAATGAAATGAAATGGCACATAATTGAGAATTTAAGAGTGCATTTTACAAATGTAATCTCATTTATTCAAACTATGATTAAGGTTATAGATTTAATTTGAACTATAAAGAGTATTTTATAAACCCTCTCTATTCTAGACAAAAGATATCCTTCTCAGCTATTTCACTTATGAAAAGACGAGAAGCAGAGTTTAGCAACCAAGAATAAACGTAGTGAAATGAAACACACAAGAAAAACAGAATTTTTGCAGAGCGTCAGATAAACAGAAACTTGAGGAGAAATTTAAAATATAAAAAGAAAAAAGATCACACACGGTGTGGCCCTTCTGGTACAGTAATTACTCCCCTTCTGCTTTTGTTACTTCTGCCAGCATGCATTGATAATTGTACCACAGGTATTTAGTGCACTCAAGCATATTAGTGTAATAAAATTTTGTAGAGTATGAAAAGTACTGTTTTACTCAAAGTTTCAAAGAAATTGAATTACCATGTAGCTTTAGCCATGTGCAACATGGTTATAGTCCCTCTGTAGATAAATATATACATTAATTTTATTAGTATATATAAATTATATGAATAATATTTTCAGTACTGCACTTTCATATATGTACACAATATAAGAGAACAATAGAAAGAACTAGTGAAACAAAGTATGTTCTTTGGTGTGTACATGTGTATTTTACATATGTGTCTAGGATCTTTCACGCATGTATATGCAGCTATTGTTGTAGAATGTTATTTTCTAACACTCTCCATCCTATTTTTTCAAAGGGTCTCTCAATAAACCTGGAGATAACCTATTGACTAGAGTAGATGCCTGGTCAGCCCCTTGGATCTGTCTCCATCATTTGCTTATCACTCAGTGCCTATATATACCAGGCCAGGATCTGTATATGGGTACTGAATACACAACCTCAAGTCTTCATACATGCATGGCAAATACCTTATAACTCAAGTCATATACCTGAGCATAGGCTGGCTCTTCGAAACAATACTAAAACACTGCCCATTTTTAATCAAACTAATGAAAAGAATGAGAAAGAACTGTAAAATAAATAACATTAGATTTAAAGGTGAATACTGCCGCAGATATCACTGGAATCTGCAGAATCATTGAAGAATATTTTTAAAGCATATTTCAATACTTTAGAAATTCTATAGGGAATAAATGTGTTTCTATAAACATATAAATTATTTTCAAAATTGAAAATAGGGTTATATAAACAAACTAACCAGATTTATAATGAACGGTGACACTGAAAGGGTGATGCATGGTCTCCTAGGAAAGAGAAGCTTGAGGGCAAATGCTCTTCTGGGTTTTAATCCAGGTTCTCTAGAGGAACAGAACTGAAATATTTGTATATGCTATCATATATAAATGCATATTTACAGTATTAAATTACTTTACAAGAGATTTATTGGATTGGCTCATATGATTGAGATTGGGATAGGTAGTTTAACAATGTCTGTGCTCTGGAAAGGCTTGAAACCAGCTTTCCAATACAGCAGTTACTGTCTAGTTCTAGTTCTGAAAATTCCCTAAAGGATATTATTGATATTAACTCTATTATAAGACCAAAGAAAATAGATTCTAACACCAGTAGGAAGCCCTGGCAACAGAGATTGTTACCCCAAACAGATGGAAATATGACTTCCTTTTAATAATATTTCTTCATCTCGGCAATTTTTTTTAAGTGATAAACCAAACACCCTTGATCACTGTCTCATGTATTCATTCTCTGTGAAAGGACCCTAAAGACACATACGTGTTCTTAGCATTCTTAAACATGTCTTAATTCAGTTATTACAACAACTCTGACAGACTAGAACACTGAAATGTTGTTTTAAAAATGTCCTGCTGCTTTTTAATGATTACCACATTGAACGTTAGCACCATCCACATGTCATTAGTAGCACAACCATTAAATCTTTTTTGCTCATTTAAAATCTTTACTCTCACATTAAATTCTCAATACCTGTCTGATGACTGTATCTCCAAAGCTATTGACTGCAGGACTTACTCAAATTAATGTTCCATATGAGTCTTATACCATGAATCCTATCACTGGTCTTCTGGGATATTTTTAATCTTTTGTAGAAATGAGACTTTCCTGACATTTAGATAAATCCCCCTCCATTCATTTTTTAAAACTTCTTCTCCCCCTGCTGAATATTGTGAATTCCATGGTATATACTAACAGATAAGCAGTGAAATTCATGAGAGACTGTTCAGATAATTTCTTTCCACCAGTCTCACTCTGAATGTCACCTACTTTCTAGACACACAGAAATATCTTTCATTTATCTGAAAACTTTTCAACAACCAATGACTGAGATTTTGTACTTCTAAGTCCTTTCAGCCTACTTTCTTTCCATAATACTCATGGTCTACTTAAATTTCACCAATAAAACAGAGAAATTAGTCAGAAATTATGTGGCTTTATTCATACTTGTATTCTCCTGTCTCCTTGTCTGCACCACAAATATTTACATTTACTCTGCTAATGACATAAAAATAAGCATTTCTCCTCTAACAGAATTGTTATCATTGTTTACCTTGTACCAAGGAACTGTGCACTGAAACACTGCAGTTTTGTCTAAATACTATTAAGCTAAAATGTTTGTTCAAGATTTTTTCAATAATCCAAAAGTTAGTCATCAATCTGACTACAGGGTAAGGTCAGTTCAGGCACCCTCACCTCTATTGTTAGTGTGTTAGCTGGGGTCATCCCTGTAGGTTCTTGGGCATTTTTCTAGAGGCAGGTTAAACATCACCAAAGAACCTTTGTCCAACAACAGATGGGAACAGAGGCAATGACCCACTTCAGAGCACTGGACTGAGCTCCCAAGATCCAATTGAAGAGTGGAAGGAGTAAGAGTATGAGCAAGGAATTCAAGACCATAAGGGGGCCATCCACTGAGACAGTTTGCTTGAGCTAATGGGAGCTCAACAACTCCAACTAGACTGGGAGTGAACAAGCATGGGAGCAACCAAACCCCTCTGAAGGGGGTTGGCAGCTGGGGCAGACTGAGGGGCCACTGATAGTGACACTGGCATGTGTCTCTACTTGCATATCCTGGCTTCAAGGGATCCTGTTCTCTTTGGATATAAGCCTTGCTCAACCTAGACATAGTAGGGAGGGCCTTGGACTTTCCACAGGGTGGGGTGCATGACACTCCCTTAGGGTTGGAGGGGTTGGGGGAGGGTCTGTGGAGGGAGAGGAAGCAGACTGGAAGGAGGGGAGTTTGGATTGGCATTTTTTAAGTATTAATAAAAAAGAAAGAAAAAAATAATCTAAAAGGTCCAAGAGGAAAATAGTCAGAAATTATGCAATTCTGGGAACAAGTACCAAATAAGTATCTTTCCCAATATCTCAGGATTTCCTGGATACCTATCCTTAGTTTGAGCCTGTGAATAAGTTCTAGGGTCATTTTCAGATTTGGTAGCATATCAAATCATTTTTGCATCATATTTGAAATAGAGACAGATTAATTTTTAATAAATCTTTTAAAATGTACCATGGTCAATTGGAGTAGAAGAGGCAGAAAAAGACCAAGAAGGTGACGACCACACTGTAGATAGCATGTGGAGAGAAGGGTTTGGAAAAATACAAGGTAATGTTTTCATTGGGCTACGATGAAAACTTAGATTCTCGTGGCTGTTACAATTAAATATTTAGCTGTGGTGCTACTTTAGCATTGTTGGGCCCTTTTCCATTTTCCCAGTCATCAAAGAAAGAACAAAAACTGACAAGTGGAAAGTATTAGGATTTAGATAGAGATTTAACAGAAGAAAAGTTTTGAAGCAAATCAAGTTGTCTTCAAATGGAAGAGACTGCTGAGTGAGCCAGTGAATTTCCAATCACTGGAAGTCCAAAGTAAGATGCTACAAGAGTACTTATTGAGAATTTATACATCTAGTTGGAAGTTTGAGACAGATAACCTATTCTCCATTCCCATTCTGAGAGCCTAGATGTATGTGTTCTGAGAATGCTTTAGTTTAATTCCTATTGCTGAAACAAATAGATGGATCTATGACCATCTTGGCAACTTTTATATATTTCTAACATTTTTTTAAAAAAATATTATGCACCTTTTTAGAAAGTCTTTTAGAGGAGTCATTCCATTTGGACTGTCACATTTATTGATGGGTTCTGTTCCAGCTCCACTCCCTCTTCCCCAAAGAGAGACAAAATTCTATCCCAATGTCTATAGAGAAAAGACATCATCTTCCTGCTCTGAGGACTCTCTGTTGATTCTTTAACATAGCTGTATTCATTTAGTTCTTTTTTATTATTTGCAGTGAAACAAATACATGGAAGGCAAATTTTAAGTAGCTCTACTTAACTACAAGTGTTTAGATTCACGGCACATGCCCATTCACACATCTATAATAATATGAAATGTTTTCAATAAATTTAAAAGAACTATCACTGAAGTGGAAACTCAGTCAGTGAATATCTCACCACACAAGCATGAGAATTTGATTTAAAGCCACAGCACTGAAGTAAAAAGCCAAGGAGTGTTGGTGTATGCCTGTAATCCCAGTTGTTAGGAGGCAGAGACATGTAGAATCCTGGACCTCACTAGTCAGTCAGTCTCACCTATTGGTGTGTTCTAAGTCCTTGACAAACACTGTGTCATGGTTAAAAAAAATTGAGAAATGACAGCCAATATTGTCCTATGATCCTCATGGGTACATATACACAGGTACTCTCCCCTACATTCATAAATATTTTAAAAAATAAAACATAAGACCAAGGTTCACATCTTAACTTGATAGTTTTTAAGATAATAGAAAATTATTAAAAACAGCACTTTTTTCCCGTAAGGTAGTACTTTGACTTTGATTTGTATCATATTTGTAAAGAAAACACACTCTATGTTCATTTGTGGTTGTTTGTGCAAGTGTATTTTCATTTAAATAATCACGCAATCTGTTAGGAATCTGTCCCTGTCTCTGTGTATGCTTTTAACACCAAATTGGAAAGAAATAAGCAATGCTTTGCAGAAATATTTAGCAGAGTTTTAGAAAGGATTAAGTAAATGATCTGAATTGAAAAATTCTGACCTATATAACAGAAATAATACCAAGCAACATCTAAATGCTGATTTGATCACTTATGATGGATGATAATTTTAGAAAGTCAGTTTCAGCCTCTTTTCTGATTCTAGCAAAAGTTTATCACAACACACATATAGCACATATGCAGTATTTTGGGGTCAGGATACTAAAAAGTTCATAATTTAAGATTACAGTTATGAACCAAGTTAGTTTGTAAAAGTTTATTACATAGAGAATTCAATGAAAGTAAGGTCAGTTGTTACGTTGCCTTTTTAAATGCAGTTTAAGCGTGTAGAGTGAGTACACCACAGGTTAGTAGTTCTAAATCTCCTCAAGGTATAGTATTAACTCTGGGTGTGAGAGCCAGCAAAAGTTCCAGTCTTCTAACATGTAAAAGATTTTTTAAAATTATAATTTATTTTCTACTTATTAAATCTTCATATTTTAAGAAACGGTCTCTTTTGAACCTGGTGCTCACCAACTAGGGAAGGTTAGCTGGGCAGCAAGCCTCAGTAATCCCCTCATCTCCTCCTCGCCAGGACTAGAATTACAAGTGAGCACTACCACGCCCTGATTTTCATTTGATTGCAGGGCAACCAAACTCTTTTACTCCAGTTTGCACAGCAGGTGTTTACCAACAGAATCATCTCTCCAGCCCCTATAATAAACTATAATCCCAGAGCAGATATATTCTTTTTATATTTTTCTGTTAATGGGTCTACCTAAAATGTACAACAAATAAGCAGTAGAAAATAAACAGTCATAAACAATACCTGGCATGCTTTAAAAAATCTTTCTCCCTGCCTTAGAAATCAGAGCTTTTTCCACAAAAGTTCTTGAGGTTTTCTTGGGATGCTATCAGGAATTGCTATCCCGACAGGAATCCCAAGTATGCTGAATTCAAAGTCAGTTCCATAGAAATAATATTCTTTATACATTCCAGTTATTCAGCATCTTGTCCTGTGGGAATCTCTATGTACTTAACTTGTGAGATTATTTCAAAGGTCAAGTCAACCTCTTTTCCTAGTTTAAGATGAGACTTAGAAGAGGTTGGTCATTAATGAGAGAGGAAAAAATGTTGTTTAGCGCCAGTCCAAGGCCCCTGATAGGTTATCCAATTCCTAGCATTCAAATCAGTCCTAAATACATTTACATATGTGAGACATTAAATGAACTTAACAGGTTTTAATTATAGATTATGTGTGTGAGAGAAATAAACAGTAATAAAGAACCGGAGACAATGATTTTAAGAAATGGGGGAACATGCAAGGAATTGGATGGAAGAGAGGAAGAGGGTAAATGGTGTAAATATGATATTCTTATATGTAATTCTTAAAAGCTAAAATAATTTTTAATTTATCCTATGTCAAAAAAGTGACCCCAAATTACTTCTAATGGTTTACTTCAACAATATAGAAAGTAAAGGAAAAATCAGATGTCAGTTACACAACTGGAAGGAAAATATACCAGTGCATTGTCTTATGATCTTCCTCTTGGATGAACTGCAGAAGAGACACAACTACAGAAACTTAAAGGACTCACTGGTTTCCGAAGAGTGCCCCTCTTCCTACCTCCCTTTGCCTTTTGTAATGACAGTATCACACTAGATGTCCCAGGCTAGCTTTAAATTTACAGTCTTCTTATCTCAGTGGGTACTGGGTTTGTGGATGTGTAGCAGCACACTTAGCTCTCAGGAAACTCTTGTCTACAGGTTCTCAATACAGTTTTAAACTCTTAAATATTTATCCAGTACAAGTACATAAAGACCAATTTTCCTGTAAAAAGCGACTACCGAGGTGTCTCCCTGAAGGAGTACTTATTTTCCTTCTTTAGTAAACAAAATGATCGCTTTCCAGACTATTTCTTTTCTGTTTTAAAAAATATTTTCAGTACCAATGAGACAGCTCAGTGAATACATGCTGCATGTGTTCCACCCTCATAGCTCACTTGAGAGATGGAAGAATCAACTTCAGAAAGTTGTCCATTAATCGCTTCATTATAAATATATATAAGTATATATGTGTGTGTGTGTGTGTGTGTGTGTGTGTGCGCGCTCGCGTATGTGTGTGATGTGCAAACACATTAACAACATAAGAATAGATATAATATTAGTAACAATAAACAGTAACAAGGCATGCTTCTCGATTGATGTAACCCTCTAGCCATGCATGTACTATGACATGTGCCTCATAGAAAATAAAAATAACTGCTGGGAAGAGGTGGCACTTACCTTTAATCTGATCTCTCAGGAGACAGAGGAAGACAGATCTCTGTGAGTTCAAGGCCAGCCTGGTCTACAAGAGCTAGTTCCAGGACAGCTATAACTGCTACACAGAGAAACCTTGTCTCGAAAAATTAAAAAACAAAATCAAAGAAAAGAAAAATAACTACAGTTTTGAAAATGATTGAATTTCTAAAGATTTACTTACTTTTCCGTTACAACTATTTTTTTCAATACATGTTTCTAGGCATCAGTTATAAAAAACTAATTGACATGGGGGATCATACTGTCTACTCTCCTCTTGTAATAGCTTCTAAAAGAATAAAAACTATATAAAATGATAATATTATAAAATTACTAATGCTTCTGTATGCATATATCTAATAAAGAAATCACTGGTAAATTCAATAAGATTATTCCATATTTCAAGCTTTAAATTTGGAAATAAAGAGAAGATTTGAATCACGAAGTACTGAAATATCATGTGAGCTAAGCAGTGATGAATACAGCAATTGAGAGGATTGCATTTGTGTCACTTAGTCAGTGAGGTCATGCTCTCCGGACTGTATGACAATGCTGTGATCATGTCATCTAATTCTATAAATTTGTGACTAATTTACCATATTACTACAAGTGTGCAATTTTATAGAGTTTACAATAGGAAAGAAAATATATCTTATTTCTAAGGAGAAGAAAATTGATGAATTCCATCTGAGAAATACAATATGCCTGTGCTGTTTGTATTCCTATAGTGTGAGGATAGAGAGCAGCTGACACTTGTAAGATCATATCACCCAAATCAACATGATAAAGTACATAAATAATTTTCACATACCACTGATTCCTACCAGTCCTTAAGGAAATGTGTATAGAAAAGTTACAGGCTTTACTAACCATAAGTACTCTGAAGATTCTCTGATATGCTTATGCTTATATGGCTATGATGGGTACTACAAAATCTCTTCCAGCACACACACAAAAAAATGTAATTTACATTTCTTCTATAAAAACATTGTATAAGACCAATTATGATGACATAGACCCTCAATCCCAGTACTCAAGAGTGAGAGACATGGGGATCACTGTGGATTTAAGGTCAGTTTATCTACATAGTGCATTCAATGGCACCCAAGGCTACACTGACAATGCCTCAAAACAAACAACCGAATAACTAAATAATGAAAAAATAGAAAGAAAAAATATTAAACAATGATTATTAATCTTTATCATTAATGAATAAATTAGTTGCCAGATCTCATAACCAAAAAAAAAACAGCAATAGAAAATAAAAATCAGCTTATCATTGACAAACTGGCTAAGTAGATAATGGCAATTTCTTCTAAGTTGCACACCTTAGTAGCATGGCAAGATGAAAAAAACAATTTCCACCAGATATCATTTCACCTATAATTTCCCCCCAATAAAAAAGTAAAACTATAAATTAAAAACTACTAAAATCAATGTGGTCTTTTTGTTCATTTATTATAAGTCCCTTTGCATATGAATGTTCTGTGCCATATGGAATACAGAACCAGGATCAGTATATTTATCTTAAAGTGTATCTGATTTGACATTTAAATGCTGTAGATTGTTCATTTGTGTAGAAGAATTATGGTGCACAAACAAAGTGAGGTCAGTTTGAGAGGATGTGGGTGGGAATGCCGCTTCTCAGGCAGTTCAGAGACAAAAGCTCTTTCTTAGATGTGCTGTTTGTAGCATTTCAGGGGGATGAAGATTAGGGAGGGGCCAATTCCAATGAGAATGTGGTGTAATACATTCTGGATACAACTAATATTCATATAATCAACTATTATTTTATCAACTATGTAAAGGGAAAAATTCTAAGTGAACAGGTAAACGAACAAGAGATACTGGTATAATAAAATTTAGAAAACTGCTTTTCAAAAATTGTGACCTGCATGCAGGAGACTTGTCTTTGTTCATTCACACAAGAGTGATAGCAACAAAGGAAAATAAAATAAAATGAAAGCACATATGAGTATATTTTGGGGACTGCTGTAAGCTTTTCATTTATTTTTTTATTGCATTTCATATCTCGTAAATCTGAGGCATCTTCAACACATATTCATATATTTCAAAAGACAAACCCAAGGCATTTATGGTTAAAATAATTTTGCCCTGTGATAGAGGATCCCTTAAAAATTTGGATTGGTTTCTGTCCTAATTGTTAAACATCACTTTGAAACTACTAGTACCATCCAAAGGGGAGCCTCAGTTGAGGTCTGGGGCTCTGAGTTTGAGGAGACTGACTGGGTTCTTTATGAAGGTAGGGGGTCTAGATCATTATGGGTGGTGTCAGTCCCCGGCCAAGTGGTCTTAGGCTGTAGAAAGGAAATGATTTAAGCATGATCCTGAGAGCAAACCATCGAGCAATGTTCCTCTGTGGTTCTTGCTTCTACATTTCTGCCTTGATATCCCCCAAGAGTATACTGGTACTTGGAAGTAAAAGCCAAATAAACTCTTTCCTCCTTTAATTGTTTCTTGGCCAGAGTGGTTTATCACAGAAACCAAAAGGAAACTAAGACCATTGGTAAGGAACATGTTCAAGTTACAAAGTCTGAGCAGTAAATTGTTGGTGGTTTCCTCTTCAGTCAGTTCTACCATTTATGCTTCCAAACAGACTCATTCAATTGTAAGCTCAGTTGTCTCATTCTCTATGCCATTGCTATGTCCCCATCTCTTTTCACTGCCGGTTTTTATTCATCAAATGAAGACAGCCTAAGTTTCTAGTTAGACTTAAAATGTTCTCTTCCCATTTTCTCATTTTTTTCTAACTTCTAAACACTATACTGGATTCCTGATCATTATTTTTTGTTTGTTTGTGATTGTAAAACTTCAAATACAAAAGGTCTCCATCAGTAATTAAATTCTAGGTTTCTCCATTTTGAGATGAGGAAAGACAAAGGAGTCAGATGAAGGTGGAAGCACGCTTTGGAAGGTAGTATCATCCTTTATCCACTGTGCTCAGGGATAACTCATTTTATTTACTTTCTACCATTTTTTGCCTATTACTTCGTATATCTGGTAAACTCTCCCTTGAAAACAGAGTTGACCTCAGAACCTAGAACTGAAATTCTGCCTTGTGGATACAACCTTCATGTTTCTAGGAAACCCAAGGAACTTATGTAGATATTTGGTTTTCAAACTTAACTTGGAAGTTACATATGCAACTGAAGCAATTTTCTCAAGTTTTTTTTGGCAGAGGTAGGAGCTGCATGGTCTTTGATAAAGTAGCCATTCCTGAGGTTCCTGATGATGAAGGAACATGCTAATGAATTCAGGATCCTGCTGAAGGTACTGGCTTCCTGACTGCATGATTCATGTGATTTGGCTTTCAAGGTAAAACCCTTTTCTTGTTCCTCATAGTTTTTTCTTAGTGCCAACTGATACATTTATTTTCTAGTGTAGCCAGATGTTTCTTCAAACTCATGAGATCTGTACTCAGGCCTATTGAGTGTCTAGTACTTACTGCAACACAAATTATATTTTCCTTGCTAATCTCCCTGAATTCTACCACCCCATGTAAGCTCCCTTACTGTGTGGTGTCTATCTCAAAATATTTACTGAAATTTGTGATCCCTCTCTTATACTGTGTCTGATTCACAACAGGTGCCTGGTAATTATTTATTAGTTAATAAGTAAATAGGTTTTCAAGTCTATAAAATATTATCTATAAATCACCTTCACTTTCAGATATTAGTTTTTATTATGAGTGTGTGGCTATTTTTGCTATTTTTGTTATGGTTCAAATTTAGGTTGTGATGGAATTCAGCAGGTTCATTTCTCTGGTCACAATTTATTACAATCTTTCCTAGGGAGAGTCTGGTCTAAGCATCCAACTAAAGCCTAGTACAAGTCTCTGACTATGCCCTTAACCTCTATTTATACATGCTTTTTTGACATTCATTTTATTTCAAGTACGTGTATATGTGTACATGCAAGAACAAGTGTCTATGGAGGTCAGATTGGTAATTGGATCCCGTGGAATTGAGTTACAGATGAATAGAAGCAACCAGATGTGAGCACGAGAGCTGAGCTTGGGCCTTCTGCAAGAGCAACAAGTGCTTTCCTATAGGAGCACAAATGACTTTGAATACAGAGACATTCCTTGCCAGTTACGCAAACATCAAATGCAACCCCAGGAAAATATTTTATCATGTATCATAAAAACCTGTTTTGAGCCATGAATTATATTTAGAGGGAGTGGTAAACTTTGCTTAGGATTTTATAGCTTGGATGCACTTGTTTTCTAGATGTTGGTATGAAGGGATGTAAATACCCCAGGAACTGGTTTCTGAAACACAAGCTATAAAATTAATGATCTAAGCCAAACATTCTCTCATTTCTCATCACGATACACAAATTGGACATAAGACAGCCTGGCTGGATGCAATTCTGAAGGTGGAAGAGTGGAGAGCAGCAAGGTGGGAAGGCAGGTATTGATATCATCATTATTTGTTAACAGGAGAAGGAGAAGAAAATAAATAAACAAGACATTTGGTTACACTCATCTGATAGTGGAAGGTCTGTGTCAAGATGTCTCAAATAAAGAAAATCAAACCCCTGCCCTGTAAGGAGGATGAGTAAAGATCAAACTGCGAAGCTGTTCACTTGCTGATGGAAAGGGAGCCAAGTGTTAGGAGGTGAACTGTTGTGGATGTGTCAGCTTGCAGCTAACAGCTGACTTGTTCTTCTTTGTCCTATATGCTTTAAATCAGCTTATCGATTTGTATAAAATATAGAATTATTGTTTTGATATGAATACAAAGGTTATCATTGATTTGCATAGAATTATGAATGTAAAAATACTTTATTTAAAATACTCTATGTTATATTTACTTAGGTATTACTATAAATTTATTTTTGTTCTTTGTGTGTGAGTTTGTGTATGTGTATGTGTGTAAGCATGTTTCAGATGTTTGTGAGTGTTTTTTATATGTGCATATGAATATGGAAACCCAAAGTTGATGTTCTATAGCCTCCTCAGTCGCTGTCTACTTTATGCATTGAGGCAGGGTCTTTCACTAACACAGACTTCAACAACTGGGTTTTTCTAGCCAACCAGCACGCTCTATGGATCTCCAGTCTCTTTCTTCCAAGTGCTAGAGTTAAAAATGTATGTGATGTCTGCTGGATATTTAGGTGTTGAAAATAGAACTCCAGTTCTCCTACATGTGCATCCTATACTTTTCTTGTTAAACCATATCCCTACCTCCATTTCAAATTTATTTAACTATTTCCTATAATTTCCAGTGTGCAAATTCTACATCTCTTTACTACATTTATTTGTATGTGTTTTCGTCTTTGAGGAACATATCATATCCTTTTTGCTTAATTTAATTCCATATGAATCTCAGATTCTATATGGAAATGCAACTTATTCTACTCTTTAATATATTGGTAATGCGTCTTGAAACCATGACAGACTTCATTTATTTTACACATTTCCTGCTTTGAGTTGATTTCTAAAATCAACACTGAATGTTGTGCAAATAATGTTACCCCCCCCCCGCCTTTTTTTTGTGTTTGCTTTTGCTTTTCGAGACAGGGTTTCTCTGTAGCTTTGTAGGCCTGACCTAGAACTAGCTCTTGTAGACTAGGTTGGGCTCAGGCTTACAGAGATCCACCTTCCTCTGTCTCCTGAGTGCTGGGATTAATAGTTTCCCTCTTTAATAAGTATAACTGAATTCTTTCCCATCTCTCCACTCTACCCTCCTTCATTTTCTTTCCTTCCCTCATTCCCTCCACTTATTCTTCTCTTCGGCCTTCCCTTCCTACTTTTCTTGTTCTTAGCACTTTCCTGCCTTCCTCCACCCCTTCTTCCCTCTAATTCTTCCTTCCTCCTTCCAGCCCTCTCATCCTTTATTCTTCCTCCCTCCTTCCCTCCCTTTATTCTTCTTATATTCATTCCTTCCCTTTCTGATTTTTATTTTTGTTTTTTGACACAGGGTTTCTCTGTGTTGCTTTGGAGCCTATCCTAGCACTTGTTCAGTAGACCAGACTGGCCTCAACCTCACAGAGATCTGCCTTACTCTGTCTCTCAACTGCTGGGATTAAAGGCATGCACCACGACTGCACAGTTATTTTTTTAAGGTTGCCCTTAAAATCATGATCATCCTGCCTCCACCACATTCAACAAATCCTATCGGCGTGTACTACCATAAGCGGCCATCACTCCCTTCTTTATTTTTCCCTTCTCTCTCTCTATTACTCCACTTTTAATCAACACTTTATATACTACTCCTGCCTATATTCTTCTCTCTCTCCCTTCCTCCCTCCCTTGCTTTATTTGGTCTCCTCATTTTTATATCCCTTCTTCTATCTCCCCTTACTCTTCCTTCCATGATTTTTTCACAATGATGGCAATTGTATCTGCAGACTTGTTAGCACAGGTGTCATAGATATTATGACCATTATAGATCTAGTAGACATTACTCTAGTATCACCAAAGAAGGGTGGAGAGCATATAAATGGGTGTATAATTCAATAAATCTTGTCAGAAGGGAGTTTATAAATTTATATTTGGACCATGAATTTGGACTTAACACCTCCTAATGTAATCTGAACTTGTTATCATTTCAATCATTTCCAGCCACTCAACCTGCTGAAATTTGATAGTGCCCTCAAAGGTTCTGGCATTAGAAACTTAAACTCTAAAAATATTCGCATAGAGTTTGGAAGTGAGGCACCAGTGTAGTGATGATCATTGCATGAATAGGTCAGCTATGGCCCCCATGAACACATTAGTGGTGTGAGGGAAGAGGAAGAGACTAAAATCAGGACCAGTACACTTCCTCACTACTGTCAATCATGATGCATCTCAGTCTGTGTAATAAAGCAGAGAATTTGTCAGTGGGTGGCATGGATGTAATATCTCTAGTGGGATGGCTAGTTTTTTGTGACAATTTGACCCATGCTAAAGTTATTTTGGCAAAGGAAATCCTAATGGAGAGAATGTCCATAATAAATTAGATTGTGGGATATTTTATTGATTGATGATTATTGTTGTTAGAGAGCCCAGCACAATCTTGGCATGCCATCTCTGTGTGGTTATACTGAGTGTTATAAAAAAAATGGCTGAATGGGCTGTGGGGAGCAAGGTAGTAAGCAGAACCATCCCCTGACCTCTAAACTGTCTGCTGCCTCCAGGTTTCTGCCCTAACAACCTTTGGGGATAAACTGTAATGTAGAAGTATAAGTGAAATAAATACTTTCCTTCCCGAGATGTTTTATTACAGCAATAGAAATCATATTTGACACACCTTGTTTCCTAGATTTTAGAACTTGGAAATAGATGTTCATTTATTTTATTGACTGGTCCATCTATGGGCTTCCATCACAGCAAAGAAATGGCTGAAGCTTTGTGCAGTTTTATGTACCTTGAGCCACTTGTAAGTGCTGTCATATTTCACACTTTCTATGCTTTTGGGCTCAGATATTTTTTACAAGTTTTCCATATTATTAACCCATCTTAATGAAAATACAAAATACCTAACTTTTGTAGACATGTGTAGACATTTTTGCTGTGTAGAAAAAGGTCAGTAGCTTTAATCATATATTTCAGAATGATACTAGAACTCAAGATGAATTTTAAATACAGATTTATAAGCACTCTGATTAACTAAATGTTAACTAAATGTGCCCAATCATTAGATGCATAGATAACAAAGTCCCAGTGAGATGAAAACTGCTAAAATCCATTTTGAATTTAGGCACATAACAAGTATTATCTATACCATAAATACATTGTTTGATTGTATTATTAATCTCTGTTTTGAATACGTACAGATACATGTTAAATAGAATAGAAATCATGGTCCTTTTTTGCCAATACATGTTTTCTCAATCAATATCAGTAGTTAACTTTTGTTAAGCTTTTGAAATGAGTAAGAAACATTCTGTGCTGAAATCAATTTGTTTGTTAAGCTCATGATCTTCCTGTCTCAGCTTTCTAATGGCTGCGATTACACAGCAATGTACTCGATTGAGCTTGGAACTTTTTATCATTAGATTTTACATTTATTTTTCTTGTATGCATTGGGGAAGAGGAAAGCCCCGATCACACCACACTTGTGAAAGTCAGTGTACAACTTGCAGAACTCAGTTTCTTCTGGCACCATGTGAATCCTGGATATTGCATTCAGATTTTCAAGAAAGCCTGTCTTTACCTTCTTCATAACAGTTAGGTACAGGATTGCATTGCCACACCAGAATATTCCTATGGTTTCTGGGAATCTGAACTCGGGCCCTTCCACAGATTCTCTCTTGCTCTTCTATCCCTCTCTTCATTCCCTATTCCTTTCATACCATTATCAGACTTGGCTTCTAACACACTTTGACCATAAGAAGCAGGACACGGCTCTCTAATTTCTGTGCAACTTTCAAGTAATAAAGACTCATGTTGGAAATATAATATCAAACCCCCACAACAAATGTCTAAGCCATACATTATCTTACTTTTAACATTATAAGTCAGAAGTTCAGTAAATGTTCGGTACGTTGTCCTATGGAGCTGATATAATCTGTATCCAAGTTTCCTGAGAACTGTGCAAAAATTTGTTTATAATTATCAATAAACAGCATTTTCAAAAAAGAACAAAGCCCCAATGTTGGAGTTTTGGTTCATGTCTGTAATCATAGCACTTGAGAGGCTACAAGTGGGAGAATTGCCAAATGTGGAAGTCAGTACAGGCTATTTACTGAACTTAAAGTCAGTCTGAGTGCATTGTCATAGTGAAAGACAGTTTTAAAAAAAACACAAGAGCAAGATGGTGTAAAGATGATTGGAAACCTCAAGAAGGCTAGACATGTGCAAACTGACTTAAGTTGAACATGTAATATTCACAGTGGAAAGTTAAAAGCAAAGAAGCAACTTGGGATGCAAGGAAGGAAACAAGAAGAAGTTGTAAGAACACTAACTCTGGACTTTTATTATTAAGAATAATTAGAATTTATGCTACATCTGGCATCTAACTTTAGGGCAAGAATTCATGAAAAAGCCATTTGCCTGTGACTTTGCAGCCATTGGCGCAGGGTGGGGCACCAATGACTAGAGTCATTTCCTCACTGGCTAGGTTTGGTTTCCTTTTCTCTCAGTGGGTTCTGGGCTTCACTGGACTCCCTTCTGCCAAATGTGGTAGCTGCCCTGAAACCCTGTCGGGCTTCTCCTGTTCTCTGCAGCAGTCAGTCTCACATCTTCATTGTCATGGACAGCAGGTTTGGTGAGACCATTGGGAATTCTTAAAAGGAGTTTAATTTAAAAAGAAATTTCCCATGTTAAGAAAAGGGAAACAATATTACAGTGGAGAGAGCTGGGTTTGGTATAATTATGCAATCTGTGATTTCTAATTGGAACAATTAAATCAAGTAAATGAAGGTGTAATCAAATAGGATTGGCATGTTACTTATTATTTTGATCATCTTTGTTGTCAATTTGATAATTCTTGGTTATCTCTGAAAAAGTTTGTTGATATAAGTGGCAAGATACAAACCTTAGAAAAGTTTATTTCAAAAGATAATAGAAATGTTGAAGCACAGAGGAAATCAAGGGAAAACCAATTGCAGTGTTTTATGATAAGATTAGAAAGGAACAACCTAAAGTTGTTTTTTTTTTTAAAAAATATATCCAGTCACGTTACAGAAACTGATTAATTAATCAAAGACTGCTTGATGTGGGATTTCCTTCTGTATATTATTGCTCTTATTGGCTAATGAATAATACTGTTTTAGCCAATGAATTAACAAAATATAGCCAGACTCGAAGAGATATATAGAGAGAGTAGGCAGAGTCAGAAAGATGACATGTAGCTGCTGAAGGAAAGAGATGCCAGAAACTTACTGATAGGCCACAGCCTTATGGTGACACACAGATTAATAAAAATGGATTGATTTAAGATATAAGAGCTTGCTACAAACTAAGCCATTAGTCAAACAGTATTGAAATTAATATGGTTTCTGTGTGATTATTCGGGCCAGGATGCCCAGGAAACCAACATGCACTTTTTGCTTACAAATGGTGCCAATGAGTGTCAATGTACATTTACATAAAGCTTAAGAAAGCTTAAAAAATGAGTATCTGGACCCATAAATATAGGAATCAATTGGAGCTTCTTAGTAGCTGCATATTGTCAGATAGGCTATGTTTGCTGGTAGGGAACAGTGGTGTGACTCCAATAGGAGAAGTCTTTTTAACTCAGCATTAGCAACAACAAATGCTTGGCTTTTTTAAGAGATGGTTTCCTGGTTCATGCTGGCAGCACTAATGGCTCTGCCTCTTCTGGGAAGTCCTGTACATTAATAAGGTTTGTGAGCAGTGTGTTACTGGTTGCTTAATGGTGATATGGATTCACTGCACCCCTGAGGCTGCACTGGTGACCATGGCTAGCACAGGTAGTGAACATACCTCCCCCATGTTAAACTGAATAGAGCCAACTGGCAGGCCCATGAAGCTAGTCCTAGCCAAGCCTGTATAACATTTACAAAAAATAAAAACGTTCTCTTGGTCAGAAAATGATTACAGATACACCACAAAGACAGATTCAGAGAAAGGTAAACCGATGAATGGATCACAGTATGTTTTAAAAATGTACATAGGTTTTGGAGAGAAAGGAAAGAATCTGTCAGACATTCTGCAGTAAAAAAAAAGAAAGTGAATGAAAAACTACCAATATAGGAAAAACAGTCTTTCAAGTTTCATGCTCCCTGGAAAAGTCTTCCAGATACCATAGGCCTATAGGTTGAAGATCTATGACCCAATGGACAGAAGAGCTTTGGATGACTATTGAGGAAACAAGATGTTGTAGCAGGAGCGGCTGCTTGTTTGTCCTGGCCGCTCAGCCCCGAAATAATCACGCAGAAACTGTATTCATTAAATCATTGTGTGCCCCATTAGCTCTACATTTTATACTGATGCAAATAAATCAGGAAAAGCAGGTTAAAATCAGAAAAATTAAGCCATGTGGTTCAAAGTCCTTTAATTCTGTCCAAAATTGAGAATTATATACTATTCTCTTGTTATTACTGGATTTTTATCGATCCCCTCAACACAGTTACTGATATGCAATATGCAGAAAGAGATATTTGCATATTAAAACTGCTGAATTTATGCCAGATGATAGAGAATTGATTTTATTATTTTTTTAGTTACAAGATATAATCAGGAATAGGCATCATTCCATAAACATAACACATATCTGATCCCATATGGATCTGTCGGGTTCTCTAGCACAAGGTAATTCAGAAATCACAACTATTGATAGGAAATGTGCTGAATGCCTCAAAATTTCATGAAAAACATCAATCTAGTAGAAAAGGTTTTCAAAAACAGAATTTTCTATCACTTGGCAAAATACCAAGGAAATTATAAGGAAATGTCTTACTTGTTCATTATACAAATAAATTCTGCTACCTGCAGGAAGTAACCCAAAGGGTACTGAAAGGAATGAAATCTTGCAAGTGGATATGTTCCATTCTGTAGAATTTAGAAAATTAAAATATACACACCATATGATCAATACATATTCAGGCTTTCAGTGGGCAACTGCTTTATATTTTTTAAAGACAGATTTGGTAATCATACTTTTTCTAGAAGTTATGGCCTTTACAGGTATACTTACACAAATTAAGACTGAAAATGCTCTAGCATGTGTCTCTAAGAAAATGAAACATTTTTTTCGTTTATGAGAATATAAGGTATACTACATGCATACTACACAATCCTACAAGGCAAGCAGTTACAAAATGATCAAATTGGTCTCTCAAGAATATGTTAAATAAAAAGAAAGCATTAATAAAGACACTCAGAAATAAGTTGCATATTGCTTTGCTACCTTTGAATTTTCTGAATGCTGGTGAGAAAGGAATGACAGCAGCAAAGAGACATTGTGTAATAGAAAAAAACTAAAGAATTAAATCAGCTAGTGTATTTTAAAGAAGTGTTGGTCTCAGAATGAAAACCAGGACATGCATTACTTTGGGGAGGGGGTTTTCTTTTGTTTCCACAGAAAAAGAAAAGCTACGAATGCCATCACATTGAGAAGATTTGATTTAAACAAGCGAAATCTCTCAATTAGAAGTGATGAGAGTTAATCAAAGATCATGGTCATTCATTTTAAATTAACTTAACTAATTTAACTTCACTTAAATTAAATTGAATTAACTAGGAATAGCAAATACTTCACATTTGATCACATATAACTTATCAAATGATAACCTCCCATAAGTTAGAGTTGGGACAGGTTTTTTTTTTTTTTCAGAAGAATAAAGGATTCCGGCGAAGATCATTGGACAAGTAAGACATCTGAAGACAAAAGACAAATTATTGAGAAAAAAATGGTCCCAAGAGAAATGAGTCATATTAGGTATGTATTAGAAGTCAAACAAAGATACATTGTAGATAGACAGGTCATCTTCAAACACTTTAAAAATCTAGAGAAAATGGCATTTAAGATGTTTTAATAATGCAAGTTCTTTTTATGACCTTGATACATGTCTGCTCCTGGCAGCACTAATCTACTTCAGAGAAGATGATAGACATTGAAGAAACCCAAATGACCTTATTTTTTTCTGTCAAATATTAGCCACTGGATAAGATAGTGCCATTGCCTTGGCTAGTGACAGTGTGCTGTCCAAACTGGATAAATAAGACACATAAGGAAGTGAATGCTGCTTTCTGTCCCCTCTCTCTGAGAGGCTGCCAACTTTCTCCCTCTCTCCCTCTTTCTCTTTCTTTCTTTATCTCTTTCTCTCTCCCTCTCTCTTTCTCTCTCTCTCTCTCCCCCTTCTCCCCTTTTTCCTTCCCCTCCATAATCCATCTAATAAATGTCGAACTTCACTCTGTAAAAAAAAAAGAAAAGAAAAGAAAGAAAGTGAATGCTAAACTTTCCAAGACAAGGTAGGAAAGCCCTTCAGAATGTCCAGTTCACAAAATGTCTGTCAGATATGCTTGGCCTGTAGGTTAAAGATGGATTCCCCAATATTGCCGCGGAACTTGGGATTTCATCCAGGCATCCAGCTGTTTCTGTCATTTCTCACATTTTTTGCAAGATACTTGCTTGTACTTTCTGCTTATTAAGGTAATATTATTTCCTTCTTGAGGCTCTGATGGAGATGAAAACTTTATAGTTTTAGTTATAGTTTTCTTTGTTACCAAACTCAGAAAAGATAATTCACTAGAAATGTAAAGTATATAAGACTGAAAGACATCAAATGATAATTTTCAATGGTAATGAAAGTTAGGGCAAAAAGTGAACTAGGTACAAATCTTTGGATAATGTAGTATTTTATCTGAATTTGCCAAGTGCAAATAAACTAGAAATGGTTGATATATTTAATGCCTTTGTATATTATAAATAGTTATTATACTTACTATATATAGTTTTTCTTATATTAGTTATAATCTTTTTATTTTAAACAAAAAATAGGGAAATGTGGGTATATATTGTTTATTCTATAACAGATAAAGGTTTCCTGAGGATCAGCGTGTGGAGCGAGCCACTAGGTAGCCATAGATGTGAGGCGGTGGAGGCAAACACTCTTAAACCCAGCACTTGGAGGCAGAGGCAGATGGATCTCTGTGAGTTCAAGGCCACATGGTCTATACCAGTCAAGATCCAGTCAAAAATAGAAACAGAGTCAGGCAGTGGGGACTCACACCTTTAAACCAAGTACTAGGGAATCACATGCCTTTACTCCCAACATTAGGGAGTGGAGACAGGAAGGGATATGGCTGAGCAGAGAGGGGAATATAAGGTGGAAGGAGACAGGAGCTCAAAGCATTCAATCTGAGTACTTGTAGAGACAGGATACCTTTTTCAGTCTGAGGATTTTATAGAGGTATAAATTAGTTCTTGGCTGCTCTGCTTTTCTGATATCTCAACTTTCACCCCCCCCCAATATCTGACACCAAATTCTTATTATTAAGAACAATTACAATTTGTTCCAAATAAACCATAAATACAGTTCATGGGGGAAAACAATGGACCTTAGTTTCTTGATCTTTACACAGTGTACCTTTGCAGATTATCATAGTTTTTGTATGATACAGTTTATCTAGACAGCTAAAGCATAATAATGTCAGTGAAGAAAAATAATCTAGAGAAACAGTTTCAAGTAAGTTTCTGCTAGCATGAACATACCTTAGGCATTTATAAGCCTTATTTATCAAACACACTGTGTTCATTTCTTGAAACCTAGTGTTGAAAAGAGTTAGCTAGATATAAGTAGTTAGACATGCATATCTAAATAAGTTTCTATTAGCATGAGTAGATCTTTATAACCTTAGGAATTTATAAACCTTAATCAAACACACTTTATTCATCAACCATGTGATTAATAAGTCCTATTTTTTAAATTAATTAAATCCATATTGCACATACAGTATGATATAACAAATCTTCAGACAACCATGGTGTAGCCTAATAAGGTTATATAAGAACAGATTCTTACTATCAACATTTTTGGCACAAAAAAAGCTAACTTTTTATTATAGATTTTACAAGAATGCCCACTGAACTCACAAATCCTAAGATAGAGAGTCTTATAAATCCTAAGATACAACAGTCTCATAAGTCTTGAGATAAGGTTCATAATTTCACAAAAATTTTACAACATAACATTTGGGAGTATTTAGAGAGTTAAATAAACTAGGAAGAAGACCATGAGATAAGCTGCAGCAATTGCTTTGGGGAATGGCTTCCTCATTAACAGTTTAAAGCGATAGTGTCCATTCCTGTGGTGTTTTGCTTTGTTCTCCTTAAACTTGCCACAGGGTCAGGTGGCCAAATGGCAGAGATTTTGGATGAAATTTTTTGATCAACAAGCTTGGAGAGGAATGTTCATTACCCAACTCCAGAGCCACTCATTTTTATGAAGGAGAATATACAAGACAAGTTTTTATGTTGTCCATACCCAGAAGATATTTGAATCTCTATAAGATTTAGTCCAGTTATCAGATGGAGACACTAGAGCAGGGATCAAAGAAGGCTCAGAGAAGAGATTTTTGAGAATGGGGAGCAGAGAAAGTTTAGACATGGGAGATTTGGGAACCATATGTTTGTGAAGTGGTAGAAGTCCTTACAATCTGTGATAATTAGTGTGAGTGTGTCATCTTTAGCCATTTAGCTGTGCTGAGGCCAAGTTGTTTGAAGTAGCACAACTAGGGTCAATAGAATCCCTGAGTCTGAGGAGAGAAGTAAATGAAAAACAGCAGTAGAGGAGGGTTCTGAGTGGGAGGAAGTCAGGCTTAGCACAGGCGCCAGCTCATGGACAGCGCAAGAACAGGGAGCATCCAGCAGAAGAATAGTGAAGAGAAGAGAGAGGGTCAGGGATACGTCCAAAAGAGAAACTCTGTCAGAAGGAGGGTTTCAAAATCCAAGATGTCCAAGAAGACATAGAAAAGCTGCCTGATACAAACAGCGGGCTCTAGTGAGCCAACAAGGAGACTAGAGAAAGAGCAGTCAGCTCCCAGGGGAGAGACAAGTTGCTAGACAGAGCAAGCAAAGAGTCACCAAGGAGATAGTCAGGAAATAGCAAGAGAGACAGAGAAAGCTAAGAACATATAAGACAGAGGAAGCTAAAAACATATAAGAACATATAAGACCATATAAGAACATATAAGAACATATAATGAGGGAGAGCAAGGGTAGAATAGAGGACGGGAACTGTTCTGGTGACAAGAATTTCAATCCACAATGTCCCCATGTGGACTGAGAGATGTTTTAATGAGAAATGTCCCAAATTACAAAGGACAGAAGTACTTTTTTCCATGGAATGGATACACAATAAGCTAAGAAAATGCTAGACACACCACTGGGAATTTTGTAAATGTAGCAGGCACCAGAAGCCAATAAAGAAAATGCAGATGGCTCTGAAGAGAAACGTGTTTGAGTCCCAGGAAAGTCCATTCAATGTGACAGGTATCTGAGAGAACATAGCAGGTTCCATTATCCAGAGATACTGATTGATGCCCTGATTCGGTGGAGAAGCATAGCAGGTAGAGGGAAGAAGTGCTGACGAAGCACTCAAGAATTTGTGATCTTAAAGGGTGTGTGGTAGAAGAGAGCAGAAACAGATGATTCATATTTTAGAATAGTCAAATCAGCAGCTTGGTTCAGTTAGGAGAGGATGAACTCCTTGGAACAAATTTGTGCCCTACCCAGGATTTAGCTCGATATCTAAAATTGTCGGCATGAGGGCTCCATAGCATGGTTAAGGGTAAGGTTTTAATATTACACACATATAACATATATATTACATATATACATATATAAATATACATACATATATATGGTTTTCATAGTATACGTATATATATGCATATATATCCAGATACATATAATGTATTTTATTATATATTTGCATTGTGTGTAAAAATTCGTTATATATACATATAATATATAATAAAATGTAATGTGTCATAAATGCATAATATATATGCAAATGTATATATACTAAATATGGCAGTGAAGTGACTGGTCCTAACCATGAAAGAAGCAGAAGAAGAGAGAGAAAGTGGTCAGGGAGCAAAAGAACAGGAAACAATGAGAGAGAAGCTAAAGAAAATCGAAATGTTTTATGTGGAAAAGGAATAACTGGTGTGAGGGAAGCCTCTGAACTAGAGGTAGTTGGAGTAAGGGAGTAGAAAACATGTTAATAACCCATGTGTAGCACATTGACTGCTTCTGTCTCTATCACATTCACACAGGCTCCTAGGAATAACATGGACTGCTCTTATTTCTGTACCCACTCATCAGCTTGTGTGTAACACATGGACTGCTCCCATCCCTATGGCATTGCTGGCTTGGAGCCTCTCAGAGAACCTACTCTTGCCTTTTCCCGCCACATGCAAGCAGAGATCATTGAGAA
The DNA here is from genome assembly GCF_982192425.1 of Myodes glareolus. Classification (NCBI taxonomy): domain Eukaryota; kingdom Metazoa; phylum Chordata; class Mammalia; order Rodentia; family Cricetidae; genus Myodes; species Myodes glareolus. The sequence goes on from NC_142045.1 coordinate 3,388,621, forward strand.
GAGGACTCACAGCAAAAAGGGTGTGGAACTTCCTTGATTCTGTATTCTCAGACTTTAGAATACTCAGAAGAAATTTCTGTTCCATAAGTCACTGTTCATAATGTGGTGATTTTGTTCGAACAAAGCAATTCCTAATTATTTCATAATAACTTTATCTTTTTTTTTATTCAAGTATCTGAAAACACTCTTTCCACTTCCTCCCCTCCTCCCAATACCCTCCCGCTCCCCCCACGCCCTCTCGTCCTCCCTCACCATTCCCAAGAGCAGTCAGGGTTTCCTGTCCTGTGGGGAATCCAAGTTCCTCCCCCCTCCCTCCAGGTCCAGGAAGGTGAACATCCAAACAGGCCAGGATCCCAAAAAGCCAGTCCATGCAGACAAAACAAGACCCAGTGCCATTGTCAATGGCTTCTCAGTCTTCATTTGGACCTCGGAGGCTCAGTCAGCCCCCATGTCAGCCACATTCAGAGAATCCGGTTTGATCAAATGCTCATTCAGTCCCAGTCCAGCTGGCCTTGGTGAGCTCTCATTCGATCAGTCCCCTTGTATCAGTGGGTGAACGCACCCTTCGCGGTCCTGACTTCCAGTGCTCCAATGTGGGTCTCCGTCTCTATCTCCATCCAACATCGGATGAAGGCCACCTCTGATTTTGTTTTCCTAGCTCACGATCTCCCTCCCTCTGCTTCTCATTTGGACCTAGGGAGTTAAGTCCAGTGTTCCAATATGTGTCTCTGTCTCTATCTCCATCCATCGCCATATGAAGGTTCTGTGGTGACATGCAAAATATTCGTCAGTATGGTTATGGGCCAAGGCCAGTTCAGGCACCCTCTCCTCTGCTGCCCAGAGTACAATCTGGGGACCTCTCTTGGGCCTGGGAACCCCTCCAGAATCAAGTCTCTTGCAAACCCTAAAATGGCTCCCTTAGCTGAGATATAAACCTCCCTGCTCCCCCAATCATCCTTCCTCCTTCCCCCCTCCCATTCCCCCAAGCCATCCCCAATCCTCCCCCTCTCCCCTCTCCCTAACCATCTTCCCCTACTTCCACCCCCTACCCCCCATGCACCCGAGTTTGCCTGGCAATCTTGCCTACTTCTAATATCCAGGAGGGCAACTATATGATTTTCTTCCGGTTCACCTTCTTATTTAGCTTCTCTAGGATCACGAATTATAGACTCAAAGACCTTTAACTATGGCTAGAATCCACTTATGAGTGAGTACATACCATATTCCTCTTTTTGGGTCTGGGTTACCTCACTCAGTAAAGCATTTTCTATTTCCATCCATTTGCATGCAAAAGTCAAGATGTCATTGTTTTTTACCGCTGAGTAGAACTCTAATGTGTATATGTTCCACACCTTTTTTAACCATTCTTCTATTGAGGGGCACCTAGGTTGTTTCCATGTTCTGGCTATTACAAATAGTGCAGCTATGAACTTAGTTGAACAAATAATTTTGTAGTATGATGTAGTATGATATCTCTTGGGTATATTCCCAAGAGTGGAATTGCTGGGTCCTGAGGGAGGATGACTCCCAGTTTCCTGAGAAACCGCCACACTGATTTCCACAGTGGCTGTACAAGATTGCATTCCCACCAACAATGGATGAGTGTTCCCCTCATTCCACATCCTCTCCAGCATAGGCTATCATTGGTGTTTTTGAGTTTAGCTATTCTGACTGGTGTAAGATGGTATCTCAAAGTGGTTTGGATTTGCATTTTCCTGATCGCTAAGGAGGTTGAGCATGTCCTTAAGTGTCTTCTGGCCATTCGAAGTTCATCTGTTGTGAATTCTCTGTTCAGTTCAGTACCCCATTTTTTAATTGGGTTAATTAGAGATTTAGTGTCTAGTTTCTTGAGTTCTTTGTTTATTTTGAAGATCAGACCTTTGTCTGATGAGGGGTTGGTGAAGATCTTCTCCCAGTCAGAAGGTAACCTTTTTGTCTTACTGACAGTGTCCTTTGCTTTACAGAAGCTTCTCAGTTTCAGCAGGTCCCATTTATTCATTGTTTCTCTTATTGTCTGTGCTACTGGGGTTCTACTTAGGAAGTGGCCTCCTGTGCCTATATCTTGTAGAGTACTTCCCACTTTCTCTTCTATCAGGTTCAAAGTGGTCGGATTAATGTTGATGTCTAATTCATTTGGTCTTGAGTTTTGGGCATGGTGATAGATATGGATCTACTTTCATTCTTCTACAGGTTGACATCCAGTTATGCCAGCACCATTTGTTAAAGATGCTTTCCTTCTTCCATTGTATACCTTTAGCTCCCTTGTCGAATATTAGATGTTCATAGGTTTGGGGTTAATATCCGGGTCTTCTATTCGATTCCATAGGTCGACTTCTCTGTTCTTATGCCAATACCAAGCTGTTTTCAATACTGTAGCTCTGTAATAGAGTTTGAAGTCAGGGATGGTAATGCCTCCAGAAGTTCCTTTATTGTATAAGATTTTTTGGCTATCCTGGGTTTTTTGTTTTGCCATATAAACTTGATTATTGTTCTCTCAAGGTCTGTGAAGAAGTTTGATGGGATTTTGATGGGAATTGCATTGAATCTATAGATTGCTTTTGGTAGAATTGCCATTTTTACTATGTTGATTCTCCCAATCCAAGAGCAGGAGAGGTCTTTCCATTTTCTGGTATCCTCCTCAATTTCTTTCTTCAAAGACTTAAAGTTCTTGTCAAATAGGTCTTTCAATTCCTTGGTTAGAGTAACCCCAAGATATTTTATACTGTTTGTGGCTATCGTGAAAGGTGATGTTTCTCTGATTTCCATCTCTGCTTCATTATCCTTTGTGTATAGGAGGGCAACTGATTTTTTGGAGTTGATCTTGTATCCTGCCACATTACTAAAGGTGTTTATCAGCTGTAGGAGTTCTTTGGTAGAGTTTTTAGGGTCGCTTATGTACACTATCATATCGTCAGCAAATAACGAAAGTTTAATTTCATCCTTTCCAATTTGAATCCCCTTGATCTCCTTATGTTGTCTTATTGCTATTGCTAGAACTTCAAGCACTGTATTGAAGAGGTATGGAGAGAGTGGACATCCTTGTCGTGTTCCTGATTTTAGTGGAAAGGCTTTGAGTTTCTCTCCATTCAATTTGATGTTAGCTGTCGGTTTGTTGTATATTGCTTTTATTATATTTAGGTATGATCCTTGTATCCCCAGTCTCTCCAACACCTTTATCATAAATGGGTGTTGAATCTTGTCAAATGCTTTTTCAGCATTCAATGAAATGATCATATGGTTTTTTTCTTTCAGTTTATTTATATGATGGATTACATTGATAGATTTGAGTATGTTGAACCAGCCCTGCATCTCTGGGATGAAGCCTACTTGATAATAATGGATAATTATTCTAATGTGTTCTTGGATTCGGTTTGCCAGGATTTTATTGAGAATTTATGCGTCGATGTTCATGAGTGAGATTGGCCTGTAATTATCTTTCCTGGTTGTGTCTTTGTGTGGTTTTGGTATCAGGGTAACTGTAGCTTCATAAAAGGAGTTTGGCAATGATTCTTCTGTTTCTATATTGTAGAATACATTAAGGAGTATAGGTATTAGCTCTTCCTGGAAATTCTGGTAGAATTCCGCATTGAAACCATCTGGTCCTGGGCTTTTTTTGGTAGGGAGATTTTTGACAACAGCTTCTAATTCTTAACGACTAACAGGTCTATTTAGATTGTTCACCTGTTCTTGGTTCAAATTTGGTATATGGTACTTATCTAAAAAAAATGTCCATTTCTTTTACATTTTCCAGCTTTGTGGCATATAAACTTTCGTAGTAAGATCTAATGATTCTCTGAATTTCCTCTGTGTCTGTGGTTATGTCCCCCTTTTCATTTCTGATCTTATTAATTGCATGTTCTCTCTCTGCCGTTTGATTAGTTTGGATAGGAGTTTGTCTATCTTGTTGATTTTCTCCAAGAACCAGCTTTTTGTTTCATTGATTCTTTGGATTGTTTTCTGTGTTTCTATTTTGTTGATTTCAGCCCTCAGTTTGATTATTTCCAGTCTTCTACTCCTCCTGGGTGAATCTGCTTCTTTTTTTTTCTAGAGCTTTCAAGTGAGCTGTTAAGTCTCCAATGTGTGCTTTCTCCGTTTTCTTTAATTGGGCACTTAGTGCTATGAACTTTCCTCTTAGCACTGCTTTCATAGTGTCCCATAGGTTTGAGTATGTTGTGTCTTTATTTTCGTTAAATGCAAGGAAGACTTTAATTTCTTTCTTTATTTCTTCCTTGACCCAGGGGTGATTTAATAGTTGACAGTTCAACTTCCATGAGTTTGATGGCTTCCTGGGGGTAGCATTGTTGTTGAATACTAACTTTAATCCATGGTGATCTGACAAGACACAGGTGGTTACTAATTTTTTTTTGTATCTGTGGAAGTTTGCTTTGTTACCAAGTATGTAGTCAATTTTTGAGAAGGTTCCATGGGCTGCAGAGAAGAAGGTATATTCTTTCCTATTTGGGTGGGATGTTCTGTAGATATTTGTTAAGTCCATTTGATTCAATACCTCCAATAATTCTCTTATTTCTCTGTTGGGATTCTGTCTGATTGATCTGTCCATTGGTAAGAGAGGTGTGTTGAAGTCTCCTACTATTAGTGTGTGTGGTTTGATGACTGCCTTGAGTTCTAGAAGTGTTTCTTTTACATAAGTGGGTGCCTTTATATTAGGGGCATAGATATTCAGGATTGAGACTTCCTCCTCATGAATTGTTCCTGTCATGAGTATGAAATGTCCATCTCTATCGCTTCTGATAGATTTTAGTTTGAAGTCAACTTTGTTAGATATTAGAATGGCCACACCTGCTTGTTTCTTAGGTCCGTTTGCTTGGAAAACATTTTCCCAACCCTTTACTCTGAGTAGATGTCTGTCTTTGTGGTTGAGTTGTGTTTCTTGTAAACAGCAGAATGTTGGATCCTATTTTCGTATCCAATCTCTAAGTCTTTGCCTTTTTATAGGTGAATTGAGTCCATTGATATTAAGTGATATTAATGACCAATGGTTGTTGACTCCGGTCATTTTTTTGGGTAGTAGAGTGTATGTGTTTTCCTTCTTTGAGTTGTGCTTGTGAAGGGATGCTAGATGTCTGAGTTATTGTAGGCGGTGTTGGGAATGTTGGATTCCTTGGGTTGTGATTTTCCTTCTAATACTTTCTGTAAGGCTGGATTTTTAGCTACGTATTACTTAAATTTGTTTTTATCCTGGAATATTTTGTTTTCTCTGTTGATAGTGAATGATAGCTTGACTGGGTATAGTAGTCTGGGCTTGCATCCATGGTCTCTTAGTTTCTGCAGTACCTCTATCCAGGACCTTCTGGCTTTCATGGTTTCCATAGAGAAGTCTGGTGTAAGTCTGATAGGTTTACCTTTATAAGTTACTTGATCTTTATCCTTTGCAGCTCTTTATATTCTTTCTTTAATCTGACTGTTTTGTGTTTTGATTATTATAAGGCGAGGTGATGTGTTTTTTTGATCCAGTCTATTCGGTGTTCTGTATGCTTCTTGAACCTTCATAGGGATATCATTCTTTAGGTTGGGGAAGTTTTCTTCTGTAATTTTGTTGAATATATTTTCTGGACCTTTGATCTGCAATTCTTCTCCTTCTTCAATTCCTATTATTCTTAGACTTTTTTTTATTGTGTCCCACAGTTCCTGAATGTTTTGTGATGAGAATTTGTTGGATTTGCTGTTTTCTTTGGTCAGAGCGTTTAATTTCTCTATGGTGTCTTCAGAGTCTGAGATTCCTTTTTCTATCTCTTGTATTCTGTTGGTTATGCTTGTTTCTGAAGTCTCTGTTCGTTTACCTAGATTTTCCATAGCCAGCTGGCCCTCGGTTTGTGATTTCTTCATTGACTCCATTTCAGTTTTCAAATCTTGAACTGTTTCCATTACCTGTTTGATTGTTTTTTCTTGGTTTCCCCAAATTTCATTTACGGATTTACTCATTTCTTCAAACTTTTTGGTATATTTCTCTTCCATTTCTTTACTCATTTCCCCAATCTTTTTGTTATACTTATCTTCTATTTCTTTACAGCAGATTTTCACCTCCTGTTTAAGTTCCTCTATTATTTTCATAAAGATCCTCTTAGAGTCGATTTCTTCTATTTCTTCTGGAGTAGGGTGTTCAATTCTTCTACTTTCGTGCTCCCTGGATTCTGGAGATGTCATGTTGCCTTTCAGGTTGTTGGAGGAATTCTTGCATTGGCGCCTGCCCATCTCCTCCTCTCTGGATGAAACTCCTCAACACTTTCTGGATAGAACTCCTCAGCACTCTCTGGATAGAACTCCTCAGCACTGCAACAGGGCTAGCTGGTCTTCCCAGGACCCAGGAGACAAAAGGGCGGCAGCAGTTGGGGCAGGGAGGGGTCCCATGGAACACCGAAGACCCTGCAGCAGAAGCTGAGGGGAGAGGGGCTCTGCTCTCTTCCTGGACAGGCCGGCCACCCAGGCGAGCACCCTTTCACTTCTCTGGGTAGAACTCCTCAGCAGTGCAACAGGGCTAGCTGGTCTTTCCAGGACCCAGGAGACAAAAGGGCGGCAGCAGTGGGGGCAGGGAGGGGTCCCGTGGAACACCGAAGACCCTGCCGCTGAAGCTGAGGGGGGAGGGGCTGTCATAATAACTTTATCTTAAAAATATCACCTGGGGCCATTGAAGTACACTTCAAATATCTGGAAATGCTTCTTGGAATTTGGGAAAATAGGATTTCCATTGTGGGGTGGAGATCCTCACCAGCCCCATCATCTAGCATTGGTAGACACAATCCTGTATGGATCTTGTGTTGGTAAACAGAAAACAGACATATGCTTGGAGTAGGAATCTCTCATCTGGGATTCCATAGCTGTCTAGTGTATTTTTGAACACAGAATGATATGTATAACATCTTACTGTCCATACAGATCTTCTTAAAAATATAACAGAGAGTGGTTCTTCTCCACTAAATTAAGAGGAAAGCATACCAGGAAGATAGAAATAGAGAGCAGGGCTGCATGTCAAGAGAGACATAAAGAATTTCCCCAAACCCCTGGAAAAGAAATGCTTAATACAGCAAGCAGGCTGACACCAAGTCAACAGGGAGTATATGAAATGTCAATCACATGAATAAATGTGTGGTTTAAGTCATGTTTAGTAAACATTCTCTACTAATGGGGAGGAAATATTTTGGACTTCATATCAAAGAAAGCAAGTACTGGACTAAATGCAAATGCCAGTGCCTAGTTTTAGACAGAAATCTAGGCATCAGGTCAACATTGCCCATGTATTTTCTGATCATTCCTTTCAATGTAAAATATGCTGCAGACTTCACAAGCTACTAAATGTAAGGATATATCTAATTAATAACTTTACTGTTGGCTACAATGGTATGATGATATTTTAGTTTACTTGTAAACAGAGACTGCACATTCATTTTCCCAGCCACACAAACTCAAATAATCACCCAAAACTATATTGATTACATTGCTTGGCCAATGGCTTAGGCATGTTACTAGCTACCTCTTATATTTTAAACTAACCGATATCTATTAATCTGTGTGTCACCATAACACTATGTCTTACAAGTAAGCTTCTGGTGTCTTTCTCCTTAAAAATCTACTTGGTGTTTTCCTGATTCCAATTGTCTCTTCTTGCATTTCCTGTCTTGCTACATTCTGTCCTGCAATAGGCAAAAGAATCTTCTTTATTAACTAATGGCAATAAAAATATTAATAGCAAAGAGACGGTATTCCCACATCAATAATTAGGCTAAATAAAATAAATATTTGGTGAATGTAGCTTCTGGAGTTTTCAGTTGACAGAGCTCCCTTTTAATTTAATTTAACTTTATTTCTGTTGGTTGAATACATAAGATTATAGCTGCAATATATCTATAAAAGGTTTCCAGTTTATGTCCTAGGAAGATATCTCAGTTTGTTAAGTGCTTGCTGCCCAATCTTGAGGTCTGGAAACTGGTTTCCAGAACCCAGGGGAAAGTAGTTATAATGGTGTGTGCTTGTGATGCCAATTCTGGAAAGGTGGAGGCAGAGGGATCTCTTGGGCCCACCTACCAGCTAGATTAGCTTAATTGGCATGTTCCATATGAAAAAGACCATGTCTCAAAATAACATGGTAAATGCACCAGAGAGATGACAGAAAAGGCTGTTATCTCGCTTGAAGATGCACACTCATGCATGCATTTTCACACACCTGTGAGTAGGTATGTACATGAAATTACATGCACTCACAAACAGATGTTCTCAAAGGTTTATAATTCCTGTCAGAATAGATAAGAGGTTTCTGGTGTGAAGTAGATGAGATAATACTAAATACAACCGAATACACTAATGGGAGAATGATACCTCAGAAAAAATAATCAGTGTTAGAGGGAACTAGATGGATAAAAACCTAGAAAACAGGAACACAAAATGCTAACAAAGAAAAATAAGTTATATAAGATAGGATACCTAATAAAGCATATTCAATTCTGTAATACTGAAAAGATGCAGTTCTGTAATCATGGACATTTAATACTTGGTTTTCATTTCATTGTGTCTTAGCTCTCATTATGGGTTGAGTGAAATGTAGACTCACATATTTAAAGTCCTTATTCTCAGTTAACAGCACTGTTTGGGAAGGTTGTGGGACCACTAGTAGATGTAGCCTTATTGGAGGATGTGGGTCACTGTGAGTGAGTTTAGGTCTCTGTAGCCCCACCCAACCTATAGTTTTCTCCATTTCCTAGTGAAAATAGGATGGGATTGGTAGGTTTATGCCTGCTGTCTCCATGGCCTCTTCATCTAACACCATGTTCCCTGTAGTGATGAATGGTACCCGTTCAGAACTAGAAGCCAACATAATCACTTCCCTCATTATTCCCTTAAATTCCTTCTTTTCAAAGCATTTTGTCACAGGAAGGAAGGGCACTACTATAGCTCAGTTGGCAAAATGGCAAGACGAAAGCTGGATAAGCAGAGGCAGAGCACTGGAAGTCTGAGACTCAAATCCTCACAGCTCACGGGGTTATGTAGGAAGCTATTATAAATGGAAATTAAGAACAATAAACATCAATATGATGCTTAGAAACAAATCCCTGAAGAGTCAACTAAAACAATAGCAAGATAAATGTCTTGCTCGGGGAAACAGGAATTCAGTTGAGAAAAATGAGTCAGGTGGATTTTATGATAATCTATGTAGAACTAATTCTTTAATTTATATGTGTGCATAGCTAATGAATGTAAAGATAATTATATAAATAAATTCGTGAGAATAAAGCTTTGCAGTATAAAAAAGGAAGGGGATTATGAAGCAAGTAGATTAGAAAATTCACCTGATTGGGACGTTTCTCAATGATCCTGAAATCAAATCCAAAGCAGAGTACCAGACATTGTCATGTATTCCCACCTGACACAAAAGGAATCATCTCATAATCAGTGATAGATACATGAAATACAAGTAAGCCTGCTTCTTACTTAGAAATAAACAGGGCAACAGGGTCCATCTCAGTCCAGTCATTTGTCTTTTATTTCCAAGGAAAGGAATTTGAAACAATGTGCCTCTGAAAATATTTGACATCTGTGTTCTCTCCAATTGGTCCCTACCTAACAAAGTCAATGTCTCTGTCCGTGTGATTGTGTTGATGGCATCCTCTGAGGAAGGGGTATAGCTAGAAGACATCCTGGAATTTCTCCTTCCCCTCTAGTCTCATCTCTTGTCAAACCTCAGTCCTTAGATTTGGCATTCTTTGTCACATATTCTCTATCAGGGTCAGAAGCCACTAGTATTACCACTACCACCACCATCACCACCACCACCACCATCATCACTATATTATTCCTACTAAAACATGAGCTCACCTTGACTATCCTGGAATTTGCTATCCAGTTAAGACTTGACTTTAACTCACAGAGACCTACATGCCTCTGCCTCTCCAGTGTAGAAAATAAAGTTGGGTACAATAACAATTTTGAAAATTACCGTGGAAGGTAATATTTTTAACAATGGCATTTTTAAATTTGTTTGTGTATCAGTGTTTGCATGTGTGTGTGTGTCTGTGTGTTTGTGTGCATTGTCACTGTTTTCCTGTACATGTGTCTGTGTTTGTGTGCATGTGTGTTTTATTAGTATGTGTGCATCACTGCAGGGTCCAGAGACTGATATCACATTTTGCTCAGCTGGTTTTCCACCTCACACCTTCAACTAGACTAACAGACCAGTGAGCTCCACAGAATCTCCCTGATTCTGCTTCCCAGGCTGGGGTTAAAATTGGGGCCGTCCCTGCCAACTTTCACACTGTGATCTGAGGATCCAAATTCAGATACTCGGGGTTGCTCCACAACCACATTACTCCAAGGCACCTTAGGAGCTCTTCGTGTTGGTATTGAATTATGTATATGCTATTATATTTTACTCTTATTTATCCCGTTGCCATACTCCCCCTATTATTATCCCTTAACCCCCTCTTTCTGACCTCTTTCTCTTTCGATTTAGTGTCCCCTTTTGCTGTAATGACACATGTATTCAACTGCCTTCTCTTTTTTACCCTTCTCTTTCATGGTACCCTTTCTGTTTCTCTCTCTCTCTCTCTCTCTCTCTCTCTCTCTCTCACACACACACACACACACACACACATACACACACACATACACATACACTTATATTAATAACAGTCATCAATGTGTCTGTGTATATGTTTGTTTGTGTTCAAGTGTGCATGCATGTGTGAGACACAGAGAATAACCTGAGTCCTGCCTCAGGATAATGGAAACTCTGAGGAATCTAGGGGATGATCCTAGCTAAGACTCTTATCAATATGGAATAAGGACCCAAAATGGGCCATCTCTTATAACCTGGCAAGAATGTCAGTGGTGGAACTGTTACAACAATCTATCCACAAACCCTTTGACCTGAAATATTTCCTGCATCCGAGATGGCACAATAATTGTGAGAATGACCAACTAATTACTGACCTGACTTAAGACCCAGACCCTGAGATGGAGCTTACCCTTGAGGGACAGGACACAGATTTACAATAACCCAGGGTCCTAGCATAGAACCAAACAGCACTGGGAAAAAAAATCAATGGAATGATCCCTAATGATATCTAACTATACTCAGAGATTCGTGCTTAGCCCAGTTGTCATCAGAAAGGCCTTATCCAGCAACTGGTGTAAACAGACCCACAGCCAAACATTAGGCAGATGTTAAGGAATTCTGCTCAAGAGGAGGAGGAAGTGTAGAAAGTTAAGGACTATGAGACTGAGGGATGAGCCAACCTGGAGTCTGCCCGCCACTGACAGAGGTCCTGATCTTGCATCACCAATGAAGGGCAACCACAAGATGCCAAAAGACTGGAACACTTGGCTGCTGGGAGGGTATATAAGCTTCTTTCCTTTGCTAAATAAACAAATCTGCTCTTTCCCTTTCTCCTGACTCTTGGTGTCTATGTTTTTAATGCTGAATCTTCTCTACCCCTTCCCCAAGAAAGCCATTATGACACAGCTACAAGGAAGGATTGATGTAAGCAGTGGGATCAAGGGCAGCAGAAGGAAACTCACAGAATCAAATAACGTGGGCCCGTAGGGGTTCACAGCGACTGAACCAACAACTAGGGTGCCTGAATGGGACTGGCCTAGGCCCTCTGCATATATGTTAAAATTGTGGAACTTGGTCTTCTTATGAGGGGCTGTTTCTGTTGCCTGCTTTTAAGACTCATTCCTCCTACTGAATTGCCTCATCCAGTCTGCATCTTGATATCTGGTGACTGACTGATATCATGGAAGGCCTGACTGTATCTGAAGAGAAACAGGAAAAGAAGATGGGGTGGGCACAGGGGTGTACAAAGGAACAGGAAGGAGAAATGAAAAACATTCGTTGGGATGAAAGAAACAAACAAAAAGTAAAGACAAGCAAACATAAAAATCATGTTTCTCAGGAGTTTACAGTTATCAGCTACTCCTCCATTATATTCTATTTTGAAAGCTCAAAGGCATTCTTTAGCACTATTAAGTTTTCTAATTGTTTTAAAAGTTTTCTGAACATAGATTGACATTTTCAAACAAAGCCTTTATAATATGGCATAATTTACAACGGTGCCACATGATATACTGCTTTGTTTATTCAGACAGTGGATGTCTGGTATCTGGTAGGATCACTACAAAGTAGTCATGTGCCATTTTCTGTCTCTACAGGTGGAGCCTATCAGACTGAAATAGTGTGGAGGAAGTAGTTTTCTCTTGATGATTTCCAAGACAAAGAAAAAGTATGGAAAATGTTGTTTTCTTTGTTCTGCAGCCTCAAACTCCTCAAAATTTCTGTATTCTAAGTTTCAAACATTAATAAAACTTGATCAAATGCAGAGAAGGGGTTCATACAAATGAGCTTTGTGATTATTGTCATTTCATGATTATAAAATAAATTGTGGATCTATTTTTGTTTTTTTATTTATTTATAAAAATTTATTACTTTATAAAAGTTTCCATTTCCTACCCTCCTCCCAACACCCTCCCATTCTCCCCACCCTCTCCTCCTCCCTCTCCATCCCTAAGAGCAGTCAGGGTTTCCTGCCCTGTGGGAAGTTCAAGTTCCTCCCCCCTCCCTCCAGGTCCTGGAAGGTGAGCATCCAAACAGACTGGATCCCAAAAATACAGTATATGCAGAGGAAACAAGTCCCAGTGTCATTGTCAATGGCTTTTCAGAAAGACCCCGTGCTAGCCACATTCAGAGAATTTGGTTGGATCATGTGCTCGTTCAGTCCCAGTCCAACTGGCCTTGGTGAACTCTCATTAGATCAGTCCCCTTGTATCAGTGGGTGAACGCACTCCTCAACGTCCTGCCTTTCTTGTTCATGTTCTCCCTCCTTCTGCTCCTCATTTAGACCTTGGGGGGTCAGTCCAGTGCTCCAATGTGGTTCTCTGTCTCAATCTCCATCCATCAACGGGTCAAGGTTCCCTCTGGTCTTGCCTTCTTAGCTCACGTTCTCTTTCCTTCTGCTTCTCGTTTGGACCTAGGGAGTTAAGTCCAGTGTTCCAATGTGAGTCTCTGTCTCAATCTCCATCCATCTCCAGATGAAGGATCTATGGTGATAAGCAAAATATTCATCAGTATGGTTATGGGCCAAGGCCGGTTCAGATACCCTCTCCTCTGTCCAGAGAACAATCTGGGGATCTCTCCTTGGACCTGGGATCCCCTTTATAATCAAGTCTCTTGTAAACCCTAAAAGGACTCCCTTAGTTGAGATATATACTTCCCTGATCCCATATCCATCCTTCCTCCCTCCCCCTATACCAATCCCCCGAGCTTTCCCCATTCCTCCCCTACTCCCTTTTCTCTAACCCTCTCCCCTTCCAACAACCCTCCCACTCCCCCATGCACCCGAGGTTGCCTGGCAATCTTGTCTACTTCCAATATCCAGGAGGATAACTACATGATTTTCTTCAGGTTCACCTACTTATTTAGCTTCTCTAGGATCACAACCTAGAATCAAAGACCTTTAATTATGGCTAGAATCCACTTATGAGTGAATACATACCATATTCCTCTTTTGGGGTCTGGGTTGCCTCACTCAGCAGAGCATTTTCTATGTCCATCCATTTGCATGCAAAATTCAAGATGTCATTGTTTTTCACCGCTGTGTAAAACTCTAATGTATATATGTTCCACACCTTTTTTAACCATTCTTCTATTGAGGGGCACCTAGGTTGTTTCCAGGTTCTGGCTATTACAAATAGTGCTGCTGTGAACATAGTTGAACAAATGCTTTTGTGGTATGATAGGGCATCTCTTGGGTATATTCCCAAGAGTGGAATTGCTGATTCTTGAGGGAGGTTGACTCCCAGTTTCCTGAGGAACCGCCACACTGATTTCCAAAGTGGCTGAACAAGTTTGCATTTCCCACCAACAATGGATGAGAGTTCCCCTCTCTCCACATCCTCTCCAGCATAGGCTATCATTGGTGTTTTTGACTTTAGCTAATCTGACCGGTTTAAAATGGTATCTCATAGTTGTCTTGATTTGCATTTCCCTAATCACTAAGGATGTTGAGCATGACCTTAAGTGTCTTTTGGCCATTCGAAGTTCTTCTGTTGAGAATTCTCTGTTCAGATCAGTACCCCATTTTTTAATTGGGTTAATTAGAGTTTTAGTGTCTAGTTTCTTGAGTTCTTTGTATATTTTCGATGTTTTTGTAAAATGACAATATTTTTAAACCATAATTTTTACAGTAATCTTATTGTTCATAAAAATAAATCGCACTTTAATATGAAATATTACTTTTTAAAAATACGATTTCTTAGAAAATCTATAGGGTAAAAATATATCAAAATTTAAAGGAACAAAAATGTTGAGAAAAATTATGTATGTGTGTATGTACTTAATAGCAGACATGACCTATCATAGGCAAAATTCATAAATTACAGATTATAAAACAATATGATAATATGTAAAGTATTTTAAAGCTATTATTTCTTTTATTAATTATTTTGTATTCTTTTCCTTAAATCATTTTTTTATATTTTAATGTGGAGCTCAGAGGAAAACTTGGAAGTCAATTCCCTCTATCATGTAGTTGCTGGGAATAGAACTCAGTTTATCAATTTAGACATAATTTTCCTTTATTGAATCATATTATGGGCCTTACTTTTTGGGTTCCTTCATAATCCAAACAAAATTCTCTGTGCCAGAAGAGTATTTCTCAAAGATGAAAAACAGTCTGGTTCTGTCAGTAAATTTTGAGTAGAATTCAGTTACACTTTCTCATTTATTGTCTCTAGGTCAGTTTTTGGTATTGGAACTTTAGTACTGAGGAGTTAATATGAACCACATGAAGTTTAAATTACTTGAGACTTGGTTCTTGATTGAAAATGTTTGTAGACTCTCTTTTAAAACTTAGAGAAAAATCAAAAGTAACAAAATATCTGAAGCAACTTGTTCAGTAAATTGTAACATGTCTGTGAGATACGTAACCATGTTCAAATGCAATTGAGTTTCACACTGTAGGTTTGGAAGAAGAAATGGACAACAGTTCAATGAGAAACTGAACTTGCTACACTGTGTTTCCTTGGTTACTTTGGATTCCTGCTGCTTCTGTGCACAAAAGTCACAAGTTATAGTCAGGACTTTCTAAAAATGCAAAAGATAAAAATGAGGTCAAGGTTTTTGAAAGATTATAAGAAATAATCTGCCCTGGTTAATTTCTTATTGATTTGACACACCTGGGAAGAAGAAACGACAATTGAAAAGTCCCATGATTCAATTATTTTGTGCATTAGAAAGTCTCATCCTCTGTGGAAACAAATAAGAATGTCTTTTTCAGAGCAACATTTCCTTAGACCCAAATTTTGAAGACAGGATTCCTATATAATACACATGTTGGTTTATCTTAGCAGTCCATACAAGGAAATGTCTATCTGTACTTAGCTCCTTCACAGTCAAAAATTCAAATAAAAAAATACTATGCATGATCCAGAGTTTCTGTGTATATTCCATCTTTATGTGGCTTATTTTTCTTTACTCCTTTAATGTATGACTATCTGAACTCTGTCTCTTTAATGACTGTTTTATTTTTTTCAAAACCATTTACTTCTTTTTATAACTCTCTATACTGTTTTCCTTCTTTCTCCAAGTCTACATACATTTATCCAACATTATGACCCATTTAGAGGTCTTTTATGTCTGAACTTGTACTATTGTTAATATGTAATTCTTTATTGCCTAGGAACACTTCTTAAAATGCTAAGGCCTTCTTATAATCTTAAGCTGCATTGTTGCTAGAGATAATATGGCATTACCTCCTGCCCCACCCACACTAGCATGGCAGAGCTTCTCCCTACCTCTGAGAGCTATACACACACCCCACTTCCAGGCACACAGTCAGTCCAAGTTTCCATCAATCAAGCTGCAGTATGCTGCTCACAAACCCTATCCAAATATTTGGTCTCCTGGAAGAATCAGAGATCATGCTGGCAGCACAGCCCAGAAAGCCAACATTTCAAAACCGAGTGACTGTTATCATGCTAAGGCTTAATTAGGAAAACCTCTCTTAAAGGAGCTGTGACATGCCACCAGCAAAATGCTGGCTACCAAGAAGCTGTGCTAAATTCTGTTCTTTTGTGTCTAAAATTACTTTTTAAGCTTTCTCAAGTTTTATGTGGATTTTAATTAGCCACATTGGTGCCAATTTGTAGGAGGAGAGAGCCACTTGTTGGTTGCCCGCCACTTAGCCCTGAAATTATCACACAGAAACTATATTAATTAAATCACTGATTGGCCCATTAGCTGTAGCTTCTTAGTGACTAACTCTTACATATGGATTTAACTTATTTCTATTAATCTGTGTATAGCCATGTGGCTGTGGCTTGCCGGCAAACGTTCCCAGTGTCTATCTATGGTAGCTCTATGACTTCTCTCTGATTTTACCTCTTCTCTCTCAGCATTCACTTTAGTTTTTCCCATGTAGATGAGTTATTTTGCCCTATCATAGGCCAATACAGTTTCTTTATTCATTAACTAATAAAAACAACACATAGACAGAAGGACCTCCCACACCACTCCCCTACAATTGTGTACAATGACTCTATCCATTGCACACTCATGTCTTTATTTCTTTTGTCCTTTGAATTGCTGACATTAAGCCCTAAATAAACTTCAGCTCCCAATCTAGAAGATTAAACTGGTAAAGATGTAGTTATATAGATTATTTGATGTGCAGTTTATCATGATGCTAACTCAAATAAACAGGTTATTCATTATGGATCACAAACTACAGATATAAAAATAAAACAGGGTAACTATTAATATTGAATATAAAACATGTTAGTAAACATTGCTGTGTAGTGCTCCACATCCCTCTGGCTACCATAGCATGGTTGAGAGGAAATGATACTCATACATTTACTAGCTCATCACCCAACTATAAACTGTTGCATGTTTAAGTTTATCTCATTTTCAGCCTTCCTTTAGAGCAGTCAATCTTAACCTTGCTAAACCCAAAATTCTTCAAAAATGTTTTTCATTTTGTGGTGACCCCCAACATAAGATTATTTTCATTCATACTCTATATCTGTAATTTTGCTACTGCTGTGAAAAATAATGTACATATCAAATATGAAGGATACCTTACAGGTAACCCTTATGAAAGTCTTATTTGATCCCCAAAGGGACTTGTGAGACATTAGTTGATGACCACCACTTTAGATTTTCACTCAAATTACTGACCCAGTGTATCATAAACTAGAATGTGAATATTTGCAGATATTTTTAATTTTGTATAGCATTTTTAGAGAAGTTACCAGTTAATAAAATAAATATTAAAAAGTAATATAGTAGAAATAAATGAGCCATGTAAAAATAAAACATACATAGAGAGTCTGAGATATGTGTGTGTATGTGTGTGTGTGTGTGTGTGTGTGTGTTTTCTTTGAAACTTTTGACTGTGAAGGAGCTAAATAACCAACCTATATACTTTAAAAGTATTTTGTCTCCAAAATTTGGGTCTAAGAATATGTTGCTTTGGAAAAGAGGTTCTCATTTGTTTCCACAAAGGATGAGAACCTGTGGAATTCTTCCAGACAAATATGGTTTGATGAACCAAAACCCCCTGAAAGGTTGTTGTGAACACCCCCCCAAAAGAAAATACTTCACCCAACAAAAAGTAGAAAACATTTTGAAGAGTAGTATACCTATATTCCTAAAAATTGTTTATAAATGTTTGTTTACATTTAAAGGGGGATATTTTATAGCTATGAATACTTTGCATTGGTATGGATCTTGGTTTATTGATACAAATTTAAAGTCAATTTTGTTATATGTGTATTTCTGCTCTTGATTAAGGTATTGTGTTGTTACATTAGATGTTGTTACATCTAAAATGCAATGTATGAAGAAATATTGGTTAAGAGATAATCTTGTAGTCATGTTAGTTAGATTTTTCTAGATATACAGAGATGTATTTCAGATGGATAGGCATTCTTCAAACCTTTCAAAGACTACAGAATATGGCATTTAAAATGTTTAAGAGCTTTAGACTTTTCATGACAGGGAGACACATCTGCTCATGGCAGCACCAATGTACTTTAAGAGGATGATGGGCACTGAGGAGATGACTTATGGAGTTTGCTAGCCATTTAAGCAAGAAATTGCGCTTGCCTGGAGGGCTTGATGTTATACTGTAAAAACTGTACATAAAGGACCCACAGAAAAATGGCTGATGAACTTGTGTAAAGGGGAAAAAGGGCCTTCAGGGTTCCTCTTTCATGAAAGAGTCTATCAGACACATTCAGGATACAAAAGAAAGAGACAAACAGCCAATATATGTGAAACTGTCTTCCTACTTTGTGGAAAAGTTTGCTGGATATTATGGGTCTGTAGCCTAAAGATGGATGCCCATTAATGGTACAGAACTTTGGATGACTTTCTGGGCATTTCTAGAGTTTGAAAATTGCTTACAATGCACTTCCTGTTTACCTAGGAAATATATCCTTCTGTGGACTTTGACTGAGTTGGAGAATAGATATTTATAATTATAGTTTTCCTTAGATATGATAAAAGATATAGTAGATATAAATATTGCATCTGTAATTTTTGTTTGGTATATGTTTTGCTGTATGTAATTTTTCTGTGTTTAAAACACCTTCCTTTTTATTTAAACAGAAGTGATTTGGGATTCCCCTCTGTATGCTGTGAATACCATTGGTTAATAAAGAACTGGCTTGGCCTGATAGGGTAGAACATAGCTAGGCAAGAAAAACTTAACGGAATGGTGGGAGAATGGAGGCAGAGTCAGAGAGAAGCATTTGAGCTGCCACAGGAGACAGACATTTCAGAACCTTTCTGGTAGGCCACAGACCTCATGGTAAATATAAATAATGGAAATGGATAAAATTAAGATATAAAAGCTAGCCAATGAGAAGTTAGGTAACAGGCCCAACAGTGATTTAATTATTCCAGTTTTTATGTGGTTATTCTGAGAGTCTGGGCAGCTGAGAAACAAATGAGCAGCCTCCTTCTACAGAAAATAGTGGAAGTTATGGATATTATAAATACATTTTTGTAGAAACTACTTGATTTGATTATGTTGCAGTAGTTTTTGGCATTGTTTGACAAAAGAAAACAGAAGTGTGAATTTACCAGTGGGTGGGGCACTGGAAGAAGCCATGCAATAGGCACGCACCTCACAAACTCTTCTGAGCCAAGATAGAAGCAGATGTTCACTTCTCACTGCTCCACTCTGCTAAGAAAGAGAATGGATGCTCACCTCACACTATTGCATTATGTTAAGAAAGAATACTTTCTATAAAGAACTCCTTCAAATATAGAGCATTCTAGATTCTGAGACCAAGAGAAGCATTCCTTTTTCTATTGTATTAACTTCTCTGTGTTCAGGGGAAGGAGGAAAAGGTATGGAAAAGGGAATATTTAAATGGGACAAATGAAGGATAAATATTATTAGAGAACTGACCAAAGATATTTATAGATTCAAGAATCCAAACATTTTTATTAAAAATTAAAGTAAAACCTATGGTATGCCATATAGCTCAGTAAGTTAAGGTGCCTTCTGCCTCCTGAGGACCACATGGTTGAAGGAGAAAATCATTGCCCTGCCCTATGATCTCAAACAATTTATATATATATATATGTATGTATATATATATGTATAATAGTTATATATTCTATATAAATAATTATATATGTATATATTATAAATATCATACATAAAGTAATTATATATAACTATATATATAATTTTTTTCCATCCAAAGTTTTTAAAGATTTATTCTAATGTAATAAAAATTAAGTAAAATCAATGGAAACCTGAATTTCGAAAGAAGGAAAGAAAGAAAGAAAGAAAGAAAGAAAGAAAGAAAGAAAGAAAGGTGGGAGGAAAGGTTGGAAAAAGAAAAAAGAAGAGAAAGAAACAAAGAAGAGCATTCTCACCTTTCACAAATACAAACAAGGATTTGAAGGAAAGACAAGTTTACATCCGACTTCCATATACAGAGGTAATCAAACGTTCTAAACCTGAGAAGCAGCACAAATAGAAGGGAAAATCCTCCATGAACAAAGGTAAAGCATTTGTTTAACAACTGTGATTGAATGACCTTGCTTCAATCGGAGAGTACAAACAGAATTGCAGCAATGTCTATACAAAATTAGAGGAAAGCAGCATGAACAGGGAGAAGGCAGATCTGTGAAGAACGTTACGGGCTACACCTAAGGGAACCCTGACTGTGTAATGACAACCTAATGTTGGCTTTAAAAATTCATTGAAATAAAATCAAATTATTCCACAACAATAAGTCATGACAGATGAAATTGGAGCAACGTAAGATCCTGTATTTTTATGAGGTTTAACATATCCACCTGCATTAAACATCCTTATCTTGAAACCATGTTCTGAAATTTCTAATATATATGCTAAAATACTAATAAGAGAGAAAGTCATGATGAGGTAAATCCAAACATGGCAGGGAGTAAGACAGCCTCAAGGAAAGAAACCAGCGGAGATGAAGCCATATGAGCAACTGAATAAAGTGTAAATGAACTAATGTCTAATATTAAAAAAGAAAGGTTGGCTGGCAGAGAGTTAAGCCATGGTGTGTTGCTTATAAAACACTAGTCCACAGTCAGAAAGAGGGCTCCGAGAGGACCTGAGTTAGATGCCTAGGACCCATATTTTTGGGAGATAGCAAACTCCCAAGTTGTATTTTTGTCCCCGCACTTCTGCTATCCCACATGCAAACAAATAAATCCATTAATATAGTTTGGATTTCTAACAAAATTTGATTTTATTTTAGGTATCATGGTATTCTGATTGCCTGTGTGCCAGGTGCCTGCAGTTCCCATCCGCCAGAAGAGGGCACCAGATCTCCCGGAACTAGCTATGATGGTTGTGAACCATCATTCTTTTACACTGATAATCTTTAACATTACAAATTTAACAAGAAAAGTGGAAAGCGATAGACCTGTCTGGTCCTAGAAAGTATATTTAAAATCGGTAAGTTGGGTATTTCCAGATTTAACTGGAATCTGAATTTCAAGAGACCCAAGAGGGAAGTTTGTAAGATTATGGTCATCCTGGGCTACCTCTTGGCCCCATCTCAACAACAAAATATCTAAGGAAAAGGGTATTAGACAAATATTGCAAAATACAAATATTTAGTATGATAATTTCAGGTTAACTGGATCAGTTAGCATTGACAGTGGATTTGACACGGTGTGGTCACTTAAGAAGAGAGTCTAGATTGAGGGATTACCTGGATTTTATTAGCCTTTGAACGTGTCTGTGGGGCACTTTTTCGATTGCTGATTGGTGTAGGATGAGTTAGTCATTGTGGGTGAGCGCATGCTTAGGCAAGTATTCTGCCTGTATAAAAAAAGCTGAGTAAGCATAAATCTACGATCAAGTCAAGGGGAAGCATCCCTCCCCGGGTTCTGCTTGAGCTCCTGCTTGTGTTCCTGCCCTGACCTCCCACAGGGCCAGACTATGACCTAGAAGCTAAACTAAACCCTTCCCTGCGCAAAGTTGCCTCGGGTCAGGCTATACATCACAGAAATATGATTCCCATCGAGCTTTCCAAGGTGAGGCCCCATCCTCCGAGGTAAGTGTCCTCAAGGAGTGTTCCCAAGGCTGAGCTCAATTCCCAGCATTGTACTTTATGAATATAAAAGGATCTTGTAAAAAAAGGTTTTAGAAAACCTCACACTTGCAAGCAGACATCATTCCCTTAGTGTTTGCTGTTTTATAAGGCTGTTATTTAGTTTTCAAGAGGGTTTCCAGACAGCCTAGGCTGATGCTGAACTCCTGACTCTCCTGCTTCCACCTGCCCACATCCTGGAATGACACATTTGTTGCTAGGACTGAACCCAGGAAAGCATGCTGCCAGCTGCCTGATTCCCAGCCTTGACTTGATTTACCTTTCTCTTGTTTTTTGACATTGTACCCAAGGTCACAGTCGATGCAATATCCAAATGAAGGACTAAGCTGATAATCGGAAACCAAAACACAAAATATTTAAGCTGGTGATTTGGCAGTTATTCTACAGAAGAATCATTGCTGAAGTTTGACACTACTCTCCTAATTAGGGTTATCATTGCTATGATGAAACACAATGAATAAAAGCAACTTGGAGTGGAAAGAGTTTAGATATCTAACACTTCCACATAACAGTTCACCATTGAAAAAAGCCAGGGCAGTAACTCAAGCCGGGCAGGAACCTGGAGGCAGGCACTGATGCAGAGGCCATGGAGAGGTGCTGCTTACTGACTTGCTCAGATTACTTTCTAATAGAATCTACAGTGGCCTGAGCATCCCACAACCATCACTACTAATTAAGAAAGGGCCCCACAGGCTTGCCTATAGACATCTTTCGTGGAGGAACTTTCTCAGCTGAGGCTCTCTCCTCTTTAATGACTCTGTCGTGTGACAAATTGACAACGCCAGCATAATTACTACAACAGGAAAGTATTGCAGAACTAGAATAAGTCAAAAGGCAAATAATTCAAAATTTTCTCCCGGAAGTTGGTTTATAGATTAAATGTAACCGTCATAAAACCCCAAACTGCTTGCCAGAGCTCAGTCCCTCCTTGAAGCATCACCATGTGAGTGCTGACTGAGTGGTAACTTGCTAGTTCTTTATTGTCACAGAACGTCTGTACAGCCTGGCGCCTCTGTGTTTGACAAAGTACCGTGAGTCTTGTCTGCCAATATATTCGCTTTAAAGAATTGTATTTTTAGGCATTCAGCACTGTGGCTTTAAACTTAGAATACTGGTGTTACCAGCCATTAAATGTATAAGTCAGTACAAAAAATACTGATTTTTTTTAATTTCAATAATTTAAAAAGTTAACTTGTGTTGTTAAATAAAATTTATGCTAAAGGTACAGGGCTGCAGCGATGTCCCAGTAGGAACCCTTGCTGTGAAAGCAAGAAGCCCTGAGTGTAAATCCCGCTCTGGATAGTTTCGCCAGTTTTTCACAAGTTAAAGTCACCATGGAGTTGGGAGCCTCAGTTGAGGAAATGTCTCAATACGATCAAGCTGTAGGCAAGCTTGGAGGGCATTTTCTTAATTAGTGACTGATGTTGGAAGGGCCAACTCATTGTGGGTGGTGCCATCCCTGGACAGATAGTCCTGGATTCTGTGAAAAAAGCAGACTGAACAAGGAATAGGAAGCAAGAGCATAGGCAGCTCCTACTTTCAGGTTCCTGCCCTCACTGCCTTTGATGAACGATGGACGTGTGTGTGTGTGTGTGTGTGTGTGTGTGTGTGTGTGTGTGTGTTTATGAGTGACATAAACCTTTTCCTCCCCCAAGTTGCTTTTGTTTATGGTGTTTCTTAACAGAAATAGTCATCCTTAGTAAGACAAATGAGCATCAGGAGGAATTAGTAAGCACAACTAGTTGCTGGGGCGAACCTGACTTGGGAGAATTGTGGAAGGACTGAAATCTACAGACGGAAAAGTCACTGAGTGCTCACTGCTCAGTGAGCTGTTCCATAAGAGCTTGGGCTGTAAGTATGAGGCGAGCAGTGTGGACAGTGTAGGCCTGGTTTGTGTAGTGTCCAAGGGAAGCAACACTCTAACCGTCTATTGCTTGAAGAATTATGTGGTGTGAGCTAAAGCTGAAGAATCGCGTGTCATTTACAGGAGACCAGAACTACTGCAGTAAAACTCCTGAATTGCTGGGACAATGAATACTAGTTACCTGGGGCCGAAGCCTCAGCTGAGATTAAGA
This sequence comes from Myodes glareolus, assembly GCF_982192425.1. Taxonomy (NCBI): domain Eukaryota; kingdom Metazoa; phylum Chordata; class Mammalia; order Rodentia; family Cricetidae; genus Myodes; species Myodes glareolus. The sequence continues at coordinate 3,412,317 of NC_142045.1, forward strand.
AAAGACCAGCATGGTTGAAATCTTCTGGGAAGTGTTTCCTCAGAGTCAGCACACAGAAGCTGTGTTCCATAGGCTTCTGGGATCGCACTGTGTGTTGGCAACTGAACCCGGTGGTGTAAAAGCCACCCAGGTGGCACTGGTTCTGAAGGCAGGAAGGGGCCATGGAGAACAGCAGAGGTCACTGTGTGACAGGGTTGGATTCTCTAAGAGAGTCATGAAGAGGTTCTTAGTGGAAATGCAGCCCAGCTACAATTAGAGACCCCAGCATTTCAGAGATGCCAGGACCATGAGATGCCATTGAGAACAGCAGCAGTGGTAAAGTGGAGACAGTTGAAGCTGGGGAGACAGACTGTGTGCTGTAGAGATTAGAGCAAGAGAAATGACCCAGGGTTTGGAGGATCCCCGAGGATTGTTAGTGCATCTCAGACGCTGGGCATTGTGTTAGTATAGTGTTGGATTCTTTTCATACTTTGATAGGATTGTGATTTTGTTCTGGTTATCTCCTCTTGTAGGAAGAAAGCATTCAATTTAATTTCTACTTTTGCTTTGTTTTTCTCAGGACAAGGTTTCTCTTTAGATTTGGAGCCTATTCTGGAATTCACAACTCTCCTGTAGTCTAGGGTGACTTCGAACTCACAAAGACCTACCTGTCTCTGCTTCCTGAGTGTTGGAATTAAAGGTGCCCAGCTATTTTCAACTTTTTTTTAATAGTGACAAAATAGTTTATTTGAGGGAGTGAAGACAAAACATGGTTATGTTTAGCTAAAGAAACCCACAGGTGAAAGGGAATTAGTGTGGTTCTGAAGGTCTTATGCATATGTTACTAAACTTTGGTCCTTTGATACATTAGAATTAATTCTCAAAATGTCACTTCTGTGTCACAGATCTACAGTCCCCTTTTTCTTGATTTATTGCAGCACTTTAGCTCAGAAGAGTGCACCCCTAAGTTTTCATTAACTGGGGAATGCATAAAAATGAGATATACATTTATAGTGAAATACCATGCAGACAGATAACCATTGGAATCAGTGAAGGAAGGATGGTTCAGTCACAATAGAATTTGTCTTGCATGGAAGCTTGAGTAATATGTTTGTGGAGTATAGACATTAGTGATTAACTTCAAATCACCAATAAAACATTGGTGTTGCATTAAGAAATAAAAACACCCCCCCACTTTGGTGTCACATAACCAGAGCAAGTCCAGATTTGAATTGTCTTCTTCATGCTTCCTGTGTCTTCTATCCTCTGACATTCTGTTATAAAAACTGATTCTGTGCCTGTCTGTAGACTGTCTTGTGAATCTGCCCTTGTATCTCTGAGTTGATGTTCCTATATGTGTCTCTCTGTAATTAGAGCTGTGTGTTTGTTTTTGTTTTGTGTGTAACTGATGCGGGACTCAGTGTTTGGCTGTACTTATCAATGATCTTCTCTATTTATTTAACAATGTAGGAAAGCATCACATGAGGGAGGAATGGGAGACTTTACAGAACTCTTGAACAGAGTATAACAAAGGATTAAGTCACTGACTCCAAATGATCCTCACTTGCCATGGGATAATGATCTTATACCCTGTAAAGATTTGTCACTTTTTTTAGTTTAATAGAATGCTGATTGTCCAGCAGCCAGGCAGGAAGTATAGGTGGGGGTCATCAGATTAGGAGAATTCTGAGAAGAGGAAAGGCTCAGTCTGCAGTCACTACCCAGACGTAGAGGAAACAAGATGAGAATGCTGCACTAAGAAAAGGTACCTAGCCACGTGGAGTTATCCTCCTGGAGATTGGAAATAGACAAGAGTGCCAGGCAACCTCGGGTGCATGGGGGAGTGGGGGGATTGTTGGAAGGGGAGAGGGTTAGAGAGAAGGCAGTAGGGGAGGAATGGGGAAAGCTCGGGGGATTGGAATGGGGGGGGAGGGAGGAAGGATGAATATAGGATCAGGGAAGTATATATCTCAACTAAGGGAGTCATTTTAGGGTTTACAAGAGACTTGATTATAAAGGGGATCCCAGGTCCAAGGAGAGATCCCCAGATTGTTCTCTGGAGAGAGGAGAGGGTACCTGAACCGGCCTTGGCCCATAACCATACTGATGAATATTTAGCATATCACCATAGAACCTTCATCTGGCGATGGATGGAGATAGAGACAGAGACCCACATTGGAACACTGGACTTAACTCCCTTGGTCCAAACGAGAAGCAGAAGGAAAGAGAACGTGAGCAAAGAAGGCAAGACCAGAGCGAACCTTCACCCATTGATGGATAGAGATTGAGAAAGAGACCCACATTGGAGCACTGGACTGAGCCCCCAAGGTCTAAATGAAGAGCAGAAGGAGGGAGAACATGAACAAGAAAGGCAGGACCGTGAGGAGTGCATTCACCCACTGATACAAGGGGACTGATCTAATGAGAGTTCACCAAGGCCAATTGGACTGGGATTGAACGAGCATGTGATCCAACCAGATTCTCTGAATGTGGCCGGATTCTCTGAATGTGGCTGGCTCGGGTTCTTTCTGAAAAGCCATTGACAATGACACTGGGACTTGTTTCCTCTGCATATACTGGATTTTTGGGATCCAGTCTGTTTGGATGCTCACCTTCCTGGACCTGGAGGGAGGGGTGAGAAACTTGAACTTCCCACAGGGCAGGAAACCCTGACTGCTCTTAGGGATGGAGCAGGAGGAGGAGAGAGAGTGGGGGGAGTGGGAGGGTGTTGGTAGGAGGGGAGGAAATGGAAACTTTTATAAATTAATAAACTTTTATTAAAAAAAAGAAAAAAAAAGATTATGCAATTTAATGCATTGCAGAAAATTTGTATCTATGCATCCAACTGATTAACTCAAAGTGAAGGAACATGGCTTGGATGAGCTGAGGAGCATGTGCACATGACCATGACAACTACTCTGCAAGAGAGCCGAGTTATTTCCTATCTCCATTTATGATAATGGGGCCACTGGCCCCAGCTCTCCCTTACCCAGGGCTATTAGGAAAAATAATTAAATAGTGTCTATAAAACTCCTTCTGCTCTTTGAAGAGGCTTTATACAAATCTCAGGCAGCATTATTCAAATGAAATCCCAACTCAATGTGGATTAAAGTAATTTTAAAAACTGCAAGTATCTTTGTTATCTAAATCATCCAAAAAAAAAACCATAAGTATTTTCTTATTTTTTTCCTCAAATCCCTTTCTAATTACATAACACCGTGAGAAAGGCAAGACAACCTCACCCTTGAGCATTCAATTCTTTAACCAGCTTGAATTCAACACCTGCCTGAAAATCAAAGATATGGGAAATTAAAGAGGTGAATTTATTAGATTGGTGAGTATCACAAGCTTTCACTGCCCACCTGCCCACCCGTTCTTCCTGAAACCTTAAGTTCCCCATCAACATCTTTGTATCTGCCTTGGGCATCACTATGTTTGTTTACTTCTTTGGACACATTCCACAGTGAGAGAATGCTCTCTTGTTCTTGGGTTATTTGCACTACCCAAGTAATAGGGTCTAAGATCAAGACACGGGGTACTTGTCATTTTCTTCTGTGCAAGGCATGGCTTCCAACTCCACACACTCTCATTGCAGTCATAGAATGGAAGTTAGTTCATCAGGGAAGCCTGTACCCTGTAACTCCAGAAGTTAGTACTGGTGGGCAGAGAAAAGAGCATGACTCACTGATCAATCAGTTCATCTAAGTTTGGTGAGCTCCAGGATTTGTGAAGGCCTTTTTACAAACAAGATGGAAAAGTAAATGAGACAGGCACCGGACTTCAAATTCAATGCACACAAGTAGACATGTACCTGTGTGTATATACATGTCTAGACAGGTACATGTACACACATACATAAATATTCATATATATATATATATATATATATATATATGAATACACAGAAAATGCTAGCCATTTATATATAGATCCTTCAAAACTTGTGAAACACTTTATCACTTCAGTAATTATTTGAGCCTGGTGTTTCTTTATACCGTCACCAACAGCAACAAATTCACACACACTCTCTGTGGGAATCCTTTATAGTAAATGCAGAGGACGCAAGTCTGAAAGAGTACTCAATGATGGGAAAAACCATTAGGTTTACAGTCAGCTGTTTAACATAATTGTTCCCTGTCACAGGGAAGTCTATGTCACTAGTCATGGCCTTAGGGAACCCTGAAGAGATTGCTAGGTACACAATGGACAAATAAGTGCTCACGAACTCTTTGGTTCTCTGTTTCCTCTATTGCAGTTCACCCTCACTAAAATTCAGTCAGTAAACAGAATTATTTTAATGATAAAATTTATTACGAAGTGTTTTTTATATTATCCAATTAGTGGTATCAAACACTACAGAGCCTACTGGTCTATTCACCATTGTCTGGACACATGAGGCTGGACATTACAGGAAGTGGTTTGAAAAGCTGCCTTGCAGTTTGTGCAGGAGTAGATGTCCACAGAATGACTGTACAGTGGTTTGTCTATAAGCTAATTTAAGATTAAAAAAAAACTGGAAAATGAATTTGTGGTTGTAAAATTTCATAGAATATATAGAAATACAGTTAATATTTGTACATTCTAAGGACTGGTGATTAACTTTCTGTCTCTATTTGTTATTTACTTTAAAGTATGACCAAGGCATCAAAAATACTGCAACTAGAATGGAGACAAGGCTCAATGTGTTAAGAACTTGCACCACAAGAAAAAAGACATGATTTTAAATCTTTAGGTTCCACGTACTATCCAGTCATGACTATTTATGCATGTCTGTAACCCTAGTCCTAGTTGGAGACTGGAGAAAGACAGAAGAATTCAGATGCCTCCATGAGAGAATTAACATCAGGTCTTGTCTCAGTCAATAATGTAGTGCAGTGACTGAAGAGAAGGTACCCCAGCATCAACTTCTGGTCTCTTAGCATAATTCATGAGCATACATATGTGCATGTGTATATGCATGAACACATGTACACATACAGGCACACACTAATATGTACAGTACATCTTAAACTGTGTCAACCAGTATTTTCTTTCTTTTTTATTGAAAGTAATTTTTTCATACAATATACTCTGATTATAGTTTCTTCTCCCTCTACTTCTGCTAGTTTCTCCCTTTCTTGCTCCCTTTAGAAAACAAATAGGCATCTAAGGAATAATGTTAAAAATAAAATATAGTACAATAAGATCAAATAAAAATAAACAAGTTGAAATAAGACAAAACAAACAAACAGAAGAAAAGAGTCCATGAAGTGTCACAAGAAATAGTTATAGGCACACAGACATACTTGTGTGAATATATAGGAATCTCATAAAAACACAAGTCTAGAATTCATGATGTATTTGCAAAACGTAGGAAAAAAATAACAATAAACTTAAAGATAAAAATAAAAATGAAGCCCTTACATGACATTATGAGACAAGGAACACCCAAAGATCCCAAATGAGTTCATTTTTTGTTGGCCATCTACTGCTGGGCATGCAGTGTACCCTTAAGAGTAGTTTGTTTACAAATGATCAGTTTTTGCAGTCTTTCTGTGTTCCCTTCTTCATCTCCCTCATTCTCCCCACTCGCTGTCATCATTTGATGCTTTTGCTCCAGTTCTAGTCTTCCGACCCTCATCCTTAATTATTCTAATTAAAGAGAATGTTCTTATCTATTCTATTTCACCTTCTTAGGGAGATATGTCCCTCCTCCCTTGTCCCTTATTCTATACATAACCTCTGTGTTTTATGGATTGTACATTGCTTATCTTTGACTAAACAGCTAACATTCACATATAAGTGAATTTATTCTGTATTTTACTTAGTGGGTCTGGGTTGCATCAATCAAGATAAATTTTTGGTTCAATTTGTTTATGTGTGAATTTAGTAGAAACTTGTATAGACTCTCTAGAAATCAGTGTGGCTGTTTCTCAGGAAGATGGGAACTATTAACAAACACACTTGATCAACTATGCTCATTGCTGCTCTACTCATAGTAACCTGAAATTATGCACAATCTTTATGTCTATCATTGATATATGGATAAAGAAAATACACATTTACATGATGGAACATCACTCTGCCATTAAAACTTAAGCTATTTTTAAAAATATGTTCAGACACAAATAATATTATTTTATTTAGTTAGTAATATTTAGGATTTTCCTTCACACTCTTTTTCCTTTATGTATCCATTGGCTCTGTTTTTCTGGCCAGAGTCTGTGTTTCTGAATTTATTTTCATATTTATGTTGGTTGTTTTCGTATTTTTTGTATTACTTCTTAATCTTAAAATCTCAATATGTAATATTTCATTAGCATAACACATGGGTTTCAAAATGCTTTTATTATTCAAACAAATAACTTTCGATCACTTATAGTTTTCTCAGAGTTTTAAACTACATGTGTCCTGAATCAAGTATATTTTTTCCATTATTTATTTAGAAATTGTCTGACTCTCCTTTAATTCACAAAGCAAGCTTCTGAAATACTTTGGAACATTTGACACTTTTTGCCCACCTAAAAACTTGGCTTTGATCTATAATACTGTTTTTAATGTCTTTATATATTCATTTTCAGGTAGTAATTTAGACATTTTTGCTGTAGGCTATGGTCAAACCATTCTGTAAACCTGCAGCATTTTGTTTGATCTTTGACAGTTCCTCGAAAAGTAGTAATTCGATTTCAAGTACGCAAGAAAATTGTTTATGTAGATTCTTGCCCACCTTCATAGCTGATTCAACGATAACACAAGTGCAATAAGGGACTGTGGACTCCTCATCAGTTATATGGCACAGAACCTCTCTTGCAGAGTCCCAACCATACTGCAGTCTGTCTCCCTGTCTCTCTTAGGTATTACAAATTTGCCTAACAACTCTCAAATCCAAATGATAGTTTGCCTTGGTGTCCTGTGTGAAACAGTGAAAACAGAATGGGAGTCCAGCACTGGACTGGCTGAAATGAAGGCAGTGATGCTTGAAGAAGACATGGAAGCACTCTCTCCACCAGGCTAACTTAGACACTGTGGATCTTAAAGTGTCATTGCCTTTTGATATTTGAAGTTCAAATAAAAGATTGTAGGTACTTTAGACATTTCATAACTGTTAATACTACTGCATTAATTTCTTATTACCTTTTCTGATGCAAGTTTTTATAATATGTGTTTTCAAAAGTTGTCTTTTGACATAGAAAAATTGGTGTATATTTTTGTTTAAGACAATCTCATTAATGTTTATGTATTTAGCATACTTAAAATTTTGTAATCCATCTACATATACTATTATGTGTGTTTGTATATTGTTCATCCTTCTAGCTTTATATAAATATTTCAAAAATTTACTCTCCTTTTAGGTTTAATTTACGCATGTGTATATGCATGAATAATCCAATGTGTATACATATGTCCATGATGGCAAAGAGAGAAAGTGTCAGGTACTCAGTGGCTGGAATTATAAGTGGTTGTGAGCCACCTGATGAACTCAAGTTTTACAAAAGCATCAAGTGCCCTTAACTACCGAGCCATCTCTCTAACTCCCAAGTTTAGTGTTTTATTACTGATTTCTATACTATAAAATCTTAAAGTTTTTAATTGTATATATAAAATATGATTTTTGTAGTATATATATTACATTAAGAACACAAAAGCTGCTGAGAAGTGTCAGAAGGGTAAGGGAGAATTGGGGGTTAGGTAAACGAGAATGAATTTTAACAAAACACATTATATATATATGTGTATGAAATTCCCAGATAATAAAAGGAAAAGAAATTCTCTGTTTAGACACTTGAAATCCTATTAATAATAGTCAATCAAAAATGTGGTTTCCTCCATAGAAGTGTGTCAAGCCAATGCCACAGAAAAGAAATAATTTCTAAACATAGTGGTCTTTATTCTAGCAACTTCACATCTTTAGTATCTTCATGGATCACACACGTTCTGATTTTTAGCCCCAGTTGCACAACACAAGCGTTTCAAACATTGTCCACAGAGCAACTGGGCCTTGGCTTGTCAAGACTGATGCAGCAAATGAAAGAGATCTATCAACGTCTCGTTATGCTATTGACAGCCGAAAAGTTATCTTACTCTAACTCTTCCCTGTTCCAATCCAATGGTGCATAGCAGAAAGAAAATCAGTCTGTTGCTCTCTCTCTCTCTCTCTCTCTCTCTCTCTCTCTCTCTCTCTTTCTCTCTCTCTCTCTCTCTCTTTCTCTCTCTCCTTTTTTTCTCTCTCTCCTCTCTCTTGCTGCAAAGGCTATCTGAAGCAGTTTGGGGTTGGGGAGATGACTCAGTAGATAAGAACTCCAGATAGACAAGTGTGAGATCCTGAGGTCATATCCCAGCACCCCTGGAAAAAGTGAGATATAGTTCTTTGCATCTAGAACCCTGGTGAGGAAAAAGGAGGATCTCTGGGCTTGCTGATTATCAACCAAGCTCCAGGCTTGGTGAGGAACTCTTTCTCAAGGGCATAAAGTGGAGAGTAATTGAGAAGGACACCTGACATTTTTCTGTGGCCTCAGTATGCACATACATGTGGGCAAACACTGCATACACATATCTTCAAACACCATACTCACCACCCTGAAAATCAGTTTACATTGATAGGTGATGCATTATATGACACCATTGTTGCCTGGATCCAGGGCAATAAAACTTTTGAAGAATTTCACTATTGTCCAAAAACACAGTACAGGCTAATTTCCAATCAGAGTTTCACAACAAACAATAAGAATATTTTATTCTCCATTGTAAATGATTCAAAATAAAGTTAAAGTTGAATTTTAATAACATTTAATTGTTGTATCTGGTAAAAGTACAGATATATTATAAAGTTCATGTAGTTGGTACTAATCTCCACTATTGTAGAGATGACAACAGACAGGAACCTTTAAAGAGTATAATAAATGTACAGAAAATACTTGATCTTTGATCAGGCATTCCAAGCAAATATATCAATTTTAAATAAATGAAAGCCTAGCCAAGAGGTTATGGAGATGTTTTCATTGGTAAAGTGTTTGCCGTTCAAGCAAGAGGATCTGACTGGGACTTGAACAGTGATGTCAAATTTGGGCATGTTTGAAATTTGGGCATGGTTGTACACATATACAGACCCAGCTATGTGATGAGAGTGTTTGTAGTGAATTCCCAGAGTTTATGGCAAGATAATTAAAGACATTGGTGAGCACTGAGTGTGGAAAGTGATCTTACAAAAAACCAAAAAGCAAAATCAAAGTTGGAAAACAATGAAGGAGGAAATCTTTCTGACATCAACCCCAAGCCTACACATAAAGCACATACAGACATACACACACAAAAACATACCCAGAGACACACATACAGACATACACACGCAGACACACACAGATACACACACACACACACACACACACACACACAGAGAGAGAGAGAGAGAGAGAGAGAGAGAGAGAGAGAGACCAGAGACACACACAGAGAGACACAGAACACTTCTGTGGACATTATAGGATGATTTGGGCAGTCAATTATACTGCAAGATTGCTTTAGTGACAAGAAACACAACATCTGAAAATTTCTGGATTATCCAATTATCTGATATATTTCAAATACTACGATGATCAACCTATAACTGTCACCCTTAGCACCATGTTTGCTGTGACAATGAGGATTATTCAAAGTGCAGCTCTGTATTTAAAATTAATGGCAGTTGTCAATAGACACTGTATTTATATGTTTGTATAGTTGACAAGCATGATAAAACTCTCTAAGAATATACCCCAAGTTGTTAACTGTAAGTTGGAAAAACAATTGCATATCATGTTTAAACATCTGTTTATTTATAATTTCTATAAAAATTAATTTATTCTTATTTTGAAAGTAGTTTCACTGGATTTTCAGAGCTGTACCACATTCAATTTATACTCAGACTGTGTTCAAGTTGAATTCAAATCTTTTGAAATTGAACCCACTGGCACTGTCGTACATATTCAACTTTCCATGATAAGACATTGCTACACATAATTAAATATGAAAAGTTTCTACCTCAAAGAGAACAATCAATACCTATGTATTTTAATATTTTAACTTTTAACTGCTTTTATATCTAGTTCTTTATTTTTTGGCAGTCAATAGTTTAAACACCCACCAAAGTAAGATTCATCCACCAGTGACCACACAGAAGAGCATTTGGAGAACGTATAATCAAGACATCATTGTTGATCCCGTCATAATCTTAGGACCTGCCAGAGGAACTCTTGGAGTCCAGTCTCAGTGTTGTTTTATTTCAAAAGGAATCTCTTCATATCTTTTTAGAGTTTAAGTATTTATTGTGGGCTCATGACATTAATAAAAAGGCAGCTACCAGGCAAAGCAAAATGTCTAGTTACAAAGTAAACTTTGAATAATAAAAACAGAACAAAACAGAAAATACTGAAATATATGATGAATTAAGTACAATATTTCAAAATCTAGACTCATCAAGTAATAAATAACTACAGTCCAGAGGGTTCACAGGTAGAGATTGGCCAGGGAGCTATGTGTACTCATCCCAAGTCTGGTTTCTGCTCTAAATGCCAGATCTCCATTCCAATAGAAATATTGACAGTGAAACTCAAGGTTGTTATAGCTACTGTTTGGATGTGGGATTCCCCCTCTGTATTCTGTGAATACCATTGGTTAATAAAGAAACTGTCTTGGGCCTGTGCAGGGAATAGAGGCAGGAAGGGAAAACTAAACTGAATGCTGGGAGAAAGAAGGACAAAGACAGGGAGAAGATATGTAGTCCCACAGGAGACAGACCCTGGGAACTTTATACAGTAAGATATGGCCACATGGCGATACACAGATTGGTAGAAATGGGTTAAATTAATATATAAGTGTTATCCAATAAGAAGCTAGAGCTAATGAGCCAAGCAGTTTTTTAATTAATACAGTTCCATGTGATTATTTCGGGTCTGAGTTGCTGGGTGGCCGGGAAACAAACAAGTGACCTCCTACAACACTGTTTTTGGTGCTGAGTTGAAATATCCTCATGAAAGAGACTTAAGGAAATACAGATTTATTGGGCTCACAAATTGAGGGTCTAATCCATCATAGTAGGAATGGCATGGGAGCAGAAGCATGAGGCAGTTATGTACTGTGCACAGCTAGGAAGTAAAGAGAGATGAGTGCTGATGCTTAGCTCTTTTCCTTTTTTACATGCAGCCCCCCATACCGCAGCCCAGGGAATAGTGCTGCCCACATTCAGGGTTGGCCTTCCCACCTCAAATATCATATTAAGGAAACTCTTTGTTAGCTTGTTGGCAGGATACGCTCAGTTAGATAATTCCTGAAAGGTGATCCCAGAGGCTTAACTTCAGGGGAAATTCTAAATCAGATGGAGCTTATATTTAATACTGACTACGTGGATTCTGTTCATGACTGACACAAAGACAGTCATTGCACATGTAGCTAAAATGATGAACTTTGTGGCAGGTGAAATATTCAGTTTTACAAAAGAGGTGGAGAGTCACTGAGGAAGAAGACACCCAGAACCAACCTCCAGTCTCCACTGAAATATGCATGCAGCATGCACATACTAATATGAAAACATTTATACAACACAATCACCTACATACAACAAAGTAAAATAAAATAAAATAGAATAAGTTTGCATAATCCAAAAATATGATAAATAAAATTAAAAGCCTGCTTATAAAATATAGATAATTTCCTAGAAGGTGATTATCTTTACTACGTTAGGAAATCATTTTCCTCACAATCACAGCAACATAAGATGGAGGGAAATGGCTACTGAAGGCACACACATAAAAAAATCCAAGGAAAAACAATAAAGCACTATTTTATTAATTTGCATTTTGCCAGTTTCATACAAAAAATTTGAATTCTTGGTAATGTTACTTCTCATTCATTTTATTTCATGCCCAGCACTTTCATCCACCATTCTCCCTAGAAGTGTGTTTTTCATACTCCTGCTTTCTGTTGTTTTGCTTAGTGAACCACTCTTTTATTTTATTTCAATTTTGAGATTATAATATAATTACATAATATCCTCCTTTCTTTTCCTGCCTCCAAACCCTCTCATATATACCTCCTTACTCCTTTTCCATTCACTGGCCTTTGATCTTGTTAGTTGTTGTTACATGCATATGTGTATACATATATATTCCAAAATATATAAAAAAATACTTCTGTGTTTGTCACTCAGGCATATGTTCAGGTTGGCCTTTTGATATTAGATAAAGGATTAGTGTGCTGTTACCTGGAGGAGGACATATCTCTCAGTAATTCCTTAACTGGTCAAAGTTCTCCGTAGGATTGAAGGCCCATGGACTTTCCCTTGTTCACTTTGGTATGTCTACTGTTGTTGTCTTGATTCAGTTCATATTCAGGCAGTCATATTGGTGAAGCAGTAAGGATGTTGCTTTCAAAATTCATTTGAGACACAATCTAATAGTAAACTCCCTGTACTTCAGGCTCCTAAAATCTTTCTTCCTTATCAACCACAATGTGTTCTAAGTCTTTTAGTTGAAGGACTGTTTTATAGATGAATTCATTAGCAACATTCTCCACAACTCTACATCTTGATTAGAACCTACCTTGGTGAAGGTTGAGGACAACGCCTAATGGCCTAGATCCTAGAATGTAGTGAAGAAAGTCTGCCTGATTCACAGTCTGCCAAGCACACTCTGTGTGTGTCAGTACTGTCTGTTAGAGGTTGTTTAGTAGGTGCTGTGATCTACGGGAGTGTACAGTGAGAAGTCTGCCGAACACACTCTGTGTGTGCCAGTACTGTCTGTTAGAGGTTGTTTAGTAGGTGCTGTGATCTACGGAGTGTACAGTGAGAAGTCTGCCGAACACACTCTGTGTGTGCCGTACTGTCTCTTAGAGGTTGCTTAGTAGGTGCTGTGATCTACGGGAGTGCACAGTGAGAGTACAGCTGGAAAACCACTAGGCTCACCTGCAGTAACCACATATTCTACTGGAGGAAACCCCACTCGCAGAGCTTTGAAGATACCTGCCTTTTGAATCGTCACTGCCATTTCTGTAGAACCCCGGTGAAGTCACAGCATCCCCACTTTTCATAGTGGGATTCATCACTCCCCCCCAAAAAAACCTCAGCAGTGTATTAATCAATCATTTGGCATAATTCTTTCATGCACTGTTATACTGGATAGATTTTTAATTTTTCATGTAATTTTGATATACACGTTATATATGGGGTGCCTTGTGTTCTCAATCAGGTCCCAGAGAAAGGAAATTTTTCTCACAAATGTGTCAGCAGGAACAACGTTGCTTCTTGACCCAGAGGCTGGAAATGCCAGTCTCTGAATTTCACACTACCACAGTTGCCCCTTTGATCTAGCTACCTTAGCTGTTATTTCTAGTACTAAGAGGTTCCATTTAATTATCTAACATTTGATGAAAATACTAATATGAGATCAAGCACATCCATTTTCCTTCTGCAGCTTATGCTGGCTGCCATGGTAACCACAAATGCTGCATTCAAAGCATGGAAACAGAATTGTTTAGAAAATGCACAGCAATGCCATGTTTTTCTCCTCCTTTTTCTACATTTATCAATGACAAACTTCTAGTTTGCCTGGCCACACAAATGTAGTTAGCATACAAGCTCCCTCTCACCATGCTAAGAAGTCATAGCCCCTTTCTCTGTATACCCTTTTCAGATATGCCTGGGAGTTTCACAGATATGCCCCTTCTGAGACATAAGTAAGACAAAAGATGCATTCTTTGTCAGTCTTATCTGTCTTCTTAGCCCTGACAAATGCCTGGTATTGTTGCTGTTGACTAAGAATTACTAATTGTGTCATTTGATAGAAGCAGCCATTCTGAACCTTTAGGGGTACTGAGTCTGGTACTGAGAGGGTCCCGATAAGTGGTCTCACTGAAGAAAACAGTGAGTGTTCCTCCCCTAAAATACATAAATTGCAAATACTTCTTCACAGTGTGCCCACCATGAATCACTTCTAGAATTCTTGTTGACTGTGAGCTAGCCTAGTGCAAGCAACCATAACTTTTGTGAGATCATAATTGCAATGACTGTGTCATGACCTGATGATAATATGTCAAAGCCCCTTTCCTCATTTAATGAGTCTTAAGCTTCTATTCCCTCTTTCACAAAGTTCTGAGACCTTTAAAGTTTTGATATAAGCATCCATTTTAGGGCTAAGCACTCAACTATTGTTTATTCTAAATATCTTGAGCAGCCAGTAGTCTATGACTTTACTGTAAAGAGAAACTTCTCTAATTAAGAATAAGAGAGTAGCATTTGCATATGAATATTGTATTTATATTTATAATGTAAACACAAATTTTATGACATGTCAATTTAACTAAATAGTACTGAGTTATGTGCTAAGACATATAAGTTCTGTACTCATGGGTTTGGAGGCCAGTTTTAAAGTAGTAAGAATGTCCACAGCAATACTAATTCCAGAAAGCCCACAAACACATGAAAATTAAAGATTGCTTACCTAAATCATTAATGAATCAAAGAAGGAAGAAAAGGTGAAATTAAAGACTTCCTAAAATTCAATGAAAATGACCATACAACATACCCAAATTTATGGGACACAATGAAAGCATTATTGAGAAGAAATTTTATAGCACTAAATGCCTACCTAAAGGGGTGAGAAAAGTCCCACACTAGTAAATTAACAGAACATTTGAAAACTTTAGAACAAAAAGAAACAAACTCACTCAAGAGAACTAGATGGCAGGGATTAATCAAATTGAGAGCTGCAATCAGCAAAATAGAAACAAAGAAAACAATACAAAGAATCAATAAGAGAAAGAGTTGATTCTTCGAGAAAATCAACAAAATAAACCTTTATCCAAACTAACCAAAAGGCACAGAGAAAATATCCAAATTAACAAAATAAGAAATAAAAAGGGGCACATAACAACAGATATGGAGGAAATGCAGAGAATCATCAGGTCATATTTCAAAAATCTGTACTCCACAAAAATGGAAAACTTAAAGGTAATGGACAACTTTCTGGATAAATATAGCTTACCAAAATTTAATCAAGACCAGATAAACAAATTAAACAGACCTATAACTGTTGAAGAAATAAAAACAGTAATCAAAAGCCTTCCAATTCAAAAAAAAGCCCAGGATTATATGGTTTCAGCTCAGAATTCTACAATATTTTCAAAGAAGAACTAATACCAATACTCCTCAAATTATTCCACACAATAGAAGAAGGAACAAAGCCAAACTATTTTTTATGAGGCAGCAATTATCCTCATACCCAAACCACAGAAAAACATTACTAAGAAGGAGAATTACAGACCAATCTCACTTATGAACACTGATGCAAAAATAAATAAATAAATAAATAAATAAATAAATAAATACTTGAAAATCAAATTCAAGAACCTGTCAGAACCATCATCTACCATGATAAGTCAGCTTCATCCCAGAGATGCAGTGATGGTTAAACATACAAAGATTAGTCAATACAACATCCCTTCATGACAAGGGTCTTGGAGAGAGCAGGGATACAATGAAAATACATAAACATAATAAAGCTATATACAGCAAGCAAACAGTCAACTTCAAAGTAAATGGAGAGAAACTCCCAGCAATTCCACTTAAATCAGGAGCAAGAAAAGGTTGCCCTCTCTCTCCATATCTATTCAATATAGTTCTTGAGGTCCTAGCTAGAACAGTAAGACACGAAAAGTAGATCAAGGGAATACAAATCGGGAAAGGAGAAGTCAATTTGTCACTGTTTGCTGATGAAATGATAGTTTACATAAGTGATCCCAAAAATTCTGCCAAGGAACTTCTAGAACTCATAAACACTTTCAGTAATGTAGCAGAGTACAAGATTAACTCAAAATATTAGTGTCCTTCTGTACACAGATAATAAAAGGGCTGGGGAAGAAATCAGAGAAGCATCACCCTTCACAATAGCCACAAATAGCATAAAATATCTTGGAGTAACTCTAACCAAATAAGTGGAAGACTTGTATGACAAGAACTTTAAATCTTTAAAGAAAGAAATTGAAGAAGATACCATGGAATGGAAATATTTCCCATGCTCTTGGGTAGGCAGAATTAACATAGTAAAATGGCAATCTTACTGAAAGCAATCTACAAATTTAACACAATGTCCATCAAAATCCCAGCAAAGTTCTTCACAGACTGGAAAGAATGGTACTCACCTTCGTAGGGAAAAGCAAAAAACCCAGGATAGCCCAAACAATCCTGTACAATAAAAGAGCTTCTGGAGATATCACAATCCTTGACTTCAAACTTTACTACAGAGCTACAGTACTGAAAGCTTATCCTCCTGGACATTGGAAGTAGACAAGATTGCAAGGCAAAAATTGGGAGATTAGGAGTGGGGGTAAGGGGGAGGGGGAGAGAGAAGTGAGAAGGGGAGGATGGGAAGAGCTTGGGGAAATGGAATGCTTGGGATGGAAGAAGGGTGGATATGGGAACAGGGAGGTATATATCTTAATTATGGGAGCTATTTTAGGGTTGGCAAGAGACTTGACTCTAGAAGGGTTCCCAGGTATCCAAAGAGATGTCCCCAGCTTGTTCCTTGGGCAGCTGAAGATAGGGCACCTGAACTGGCCCTATCCTATAGCCACACTGATGAATATCTTGCATATCACCATAGAACCTTCATCCGGCGTTGGATGGAGATAGAGACAGAGACCCACATTGGAGCACTTGGACTGAGCTCCCAAGGTCCAAATGAGGAACAGAAAGAGGGAGAACATGAGCAAGGAAGTCAGGATACGAGGGGTGACCCACCCAGTGAAATGGTAGGACTGATCTAATGGGAACTCACCAAGGCCAGTTGGACTGGGACTGATGGAGCATGTGATCAAACCAGACTCTCTGAACATGACTGACAAAGAGGGCTGACTGAGAAGCCAAGGATAATGGCGCTGGGTTTTGATTTTACTGCATATACTGGCTTTGAGGGAGCCTAGTCTTTTTGGATGCTCACCTTCCTAGATCCGAATGGAGGGGGGATGACCTTGGACTTCCCATAGGGGAAGAAACCCTGGAGAGGGAGGGGGAGTGGAGGGAGAAGGAGGCAAATGGAAGGAGGTGGAAATTTTTAATTAAAAAAAGAATGATAAGAGCCATGTTTAGAAGGAAAAAAAATGTTAAATTATCACTCAATACATTAAAAACAACCTTTGAGTATATTTGTGTTGTGAAGCTATTAATATAAATATATATTAAATTGGAAACAAAACAGCCTGCTATTTGCATAAGAACAGACAGAAGGACAAATAGAACAGAACAGAAGACCCGGATATTAATCCACACACCTTCGAAGAACACCTGATTTTTGATAAACAAAAAATATCAAATGGAAAAAAGAAAGCATATTTAACAAATGGTGCTGGCATAACCGGATATCAACATGTAGAAGAATGATAATAGACCCATATCTATCACCATGCATAAAACTCAAGTCCAAATGGATCAAAGACCTCAACATAAAAAGTCCATTTTTAAAATCAAAATAAAATGTTCATAAAAGGTTGGGGAAACGAGTCAGTTAGTCAAGTGCCTGCTATGCAAGCGTGAGGGCCTGAGTGTGAATCTCTAGTGTTCATATAAGAGCCCTGGGAAGTTGAGAACAAGTAGGTAACTAGGGCTTGCTGGCCATCCATGTGAGATGATCTGTTGAGCTTGATTCTCATTGAGAGACTGTTTCAAAAATAAGGTAGAGAGTGAATGAGAACATATCTAAAGTCAACTTCTGGCACCCACTCACTTCAACATGTATATACATCAGAGTCATATACACCAAAATAAAATAAAGTTACCACATGTTTAAAAGTATTTGGAAAATATAACCAAAATCATTTCAATCATATTAGTAAATATTTGTTAAACTGAATAGAACAAACTATTTACAGGTGAATAAGTATCAAAAGAAATCATTCTGATCCTCCCATTAACAGTTTATTTATTTGTTTAATGAAATAAAATTCTGTAACTCAGGATGGTTTGGAAACAACTATATAACACAGACATTTCTTGAACTTATGGCAGTCCTCCTACTTCAGGCTCCCAAGTACTATAAGTTATGTCATCTTGCTTACATCATTACAGAAAGTTCTTTATGATCATTTATGAAATAAAGAAAAGCATTTTGATGAAATTTAACAAAAACCTAATATTTGATTTTTAGACTTACTGAATAAACTGTTAGACTTACTTAATAAAATATGTGTTTCCAGCACTTGTTGTAATTACCATATTCAGTAAGTAAAATCATAACTTGAAAAGTTCCTCAGGTTATGAATCCTATTTGACCTATTAAAAGATGAGTATGAATTTCACTTAAAGAATAACAAAGATATACAATGGAAAAACAAAGTTTCTTCAACAAATAGTGCTGGCATAACTAGTTGTCAACATGTAGAAGAATGAAAAGAGGTTCATATCTATTCCCATGCACAAAACTCAAGCCCAAATGGATTAAAGACCTCTCTGTATATCTAGCCACACTGAACCTGATAGAAGTAGAAAGTTGTCTTCAATGCATGGGCACAGGAGACCACTTCCTAAATATAACCCAAGTAGCACAGACAATGAGAACAACAATAAATAAATGGGGACCTCCTGAAACTGAGAAGCTTCTGTAAAGCAAAGGACATCATCAATAATACAAAAAGGCAGCCTACTGAATGGGAAAAAAATCTTCACCAACTCCACATCAGACAACGGCTGATCTGAAATATATAAGAACTCAAGAAATTAGACAACAAAATTCTAAATAATACAACTAAAAAAATGGAGTACAGAACTAAATAGAGACTTCTCAACAGAAGAATCTTAAATGGCCAAAATATACTTAAGGAAATGTACAATATTCTTAGCCATCAGGTAAATGCAAAGCAAAACAACTCTGAGATACCATCTTATACCTGTCACTACGGCTAAGCCAAAATCACCAATGATAGTTTATATTAGAAAGGATGTGAATTCTCTGTTCAGTTCAGTACCCCCATTTTTTAATTGGGTTAATTAGAGTTTTAGTGTCTAGTTTCTTGAGTTGTTTGTATATTTTGGAGATCAGACCTTTGTCTGATGAGGGGTTTGTGAAACTAGACACCAAAACTCTAATTAACTAGTTTTATTCAGCTTAATTCAGGGTTAATATACCCTTTTGCCCCAGTAAAGGAAACCCCTCCCAGCCAGAAGTGAGATCACAGTGTTGGGTGGCAGGTAGTTCTCTGGCAGGGGGTACTGGCCTGGGAGCCCTGACAGATAGTTAAGGGGAAGATCAGGTGCCATGAGAGACCTCCTTTGCAGGTGAAATTACCATACCAAAGACAAAACAAGTCTCTATGCTAAATCCCCCACCCTGGCAGAATTGAGCAGAAGTTAACAGGAAGCTAAACTGATTTAGCATAAAGGGTTCTTGCACTCTGTGCTTTGGCCTCCAGGAGCAGGGAAAAACCTGCAATACAACAGAAGCAAATACCCACTTCAGACCATGGGAGTGAGATCCCAAAGTCCAGTTGAAGAATGGGAGGAATGAGAATATGAGCAAAGAGGTCAAGATCATGATAGGGACACCATCTGAAAGACACCATCTGAAAGAGTCTACCTGAGCTAATGGGAACTCATCAACACTAATTGGACTGAAAAGGAATAAGCATAGGACCTAACTAGTTCCTCTGATTGTGGTTGACAGTTGCATGGCTGGGTCAGACTGAGGGATCACTGGCAGTGGCACCAGGATTTATCCCTACTGCATGTACTGGCTATTTGGGAAAGTATTCTTTTTGGATCTATACTTTTCTCAGCCTATATACAGTAGGGATGGCCTTAGACCTTCCCCAAAGCACTGTTCTTTATCCTCTTTGAGTTTTGGATGGGGGTGGGATGGGAGGGTATGTGGAGGGAATGGGAAGAGGGGAGGGAGTGGGAACTTGGATTGGTTTGTATAATGAAAAAATAGTTTGTTTTCTTTTTTAAAATAAATAAATGAAACAAAAAAAATGATATACTGTAACCTGTAAGAAGAAATAAATACTTTCTTCCCGGAAAAATGTGTAACAAAGAAAAGAATAAATAAGGAAAGAAATAATAGGGAAGAAAAAGAAAATTGGGAAATAACAGTATCAAGAACATCTTAATTATTATTAAACCCTTTTGGTGCATTTAGGCAACCATTGAAATTTTAACAAAAAAAGCAAAAGAAATGTAATAAAGAGAAAAAAAGCAAAGAAATTTATAAAAGATAGACATTCAGGAACATGCATAGAGAAGTTGCCTATGAACCATCCCTATCACAATAAACAAATTCAAATCTGTCAATAAAATCAATAAGCAGATTACATAAGAAGAACACCAAACAGAAAGCATTATTATCTCATGCTGGTGCTCCATCATCCTTGACCACAATCTCAGATGAGGAAGATAAGCTGAATTTTAAGTTGCTTATAAAATATAGAAAACAATGCTATTTAAAGTCAAGAAAGAGAACACATTGTATGTAAGAGTTTAAGTTATAATAACCTAATGTGCAGTCTAAATATTTTAAGTAATAGATGCATGAAACTTTACTTGTATAATTGTCTCAGGGATACCACGTTTTAGAAGTCAGAGTATTTCAAAGATTCTTCTAGTATCAACTACTAGAACAAGAACAACAAAATATGTTCCAGCAGTACTGAAAATTTGATAAGTATATATATTTGCATTTGAATAAAAGATTATTAAAGGTTAAACAAAAAGCCATTAGATAATTTTTTTCACATACTGACAATGTAAAAATATGGCTAATAAAAACGTGGATATTTGAATAGTGCTTGAAAATATGAAATATAATATGTGTTGAAATTTATTTTTGCTTTATTCATTTATTTGTTTCTTTGTTCTCATTTTAAGAAATGATATGTAGGTAAATTGATCACTGATTTGATGGGATATTTTGCTTCAACTATTGCATGCTGGTTTCACAAATGTATGCCACTAGATTTTGATTTCATATAAATATACAAAATTAATTTTTCTCTGATGTACAATAGCAATTTATAGGCAATTATACATAATTAAAGAAATACAAAATAAAGCTCTGACTAAAAGAAAGAGTTCTGCATTAAGAAATTCTATTTACATCAATTATTTACAAATACACATATAATTGTAATAAAAAATTAGTATAATAGCTATTTAGCCTAATAAGTGTCTCACTAAGAATTAGACTATATATTAGAATATGTTCATGTAAAGGGCCTAATCCTGTATTAAAATGGGATCAGGGAAATATCTTTGTTTTTTCCCAGGATGAGGACCAAATGAGATGACTTGTAGAACATCTGGTTCAGTGCATATACAGAGGAACGCCAACCCTGATGACATCACAACTGCTGCTGACCCCATCCTCGCATCCTCATACCATCATGCTACAGGCTGAGAAATGGGGTACCTAAACCAATATTCCTGACTTACTATAACCTGCTGCAGCCTGAGAAGTGAAAGAATAGTGTGGTAATGACTGATGATTCCCAGTCTCTTAATGGACTTGCTATGCAAACTCTCAGACCTAGGGAGCTTGTTGACATTGGAGCTGGACCAAAAATGCAGACTAAACATTTGACTGTTTTACTCTTTGTGACACAGAACTTATTTGCCAATATGGCATTTAGTCTGCTATTTGAAATAAAGGACCTAAATCTGAGACCTCAATTTACCCCTGAGGGGAAAAATACTCATTACAAAGAGTGACTAAAGGCCCTCTTCAAATATGAGGAGGGCAGCCTAAAGGCTTTCTGCTGCTGCTAAAAACTTGGACAATTGCTTAAAAGCAAAAGTACATTTGGACTCTCACTTATCCAAAACACTTTTCTTATCTTTTGATTAAAATGAATTTTAAAAAATTGTGATTTGACAAATTTTGTTATGGTATTAACCTGTTAATGCTTTAGTTCACTGTAAGAAGTTAATGATTAAAAATGATTAAAACTTATCTAAGAAAAGTCTGACATTTCCAATAAATTCTTCAATTTAAAATAGTTAATAAAAATTTAAAAGTTAATACAGCTAAAAATTGTTGAAAATCACCCCAGCTCAATTAAAAAGGACATTCTCAGACCTCATGATCCTAAACTCCTTTAATTAAGAGAAACTTTAGCCATAAAAATCATGTATATTTACAAAGCATTATATAATAACAAGTAGACTCTCTTGACCAAACTTAGCTCAGAGACTTAGAACTTGGAGGTAATTTCTCCTTTAACCCTTTGCTTATAGAGTAGACAGTCAGAGATGGATTTGATCTTTTTACCCCTCCCCAGGTGCCTTAGACATGGGCATGTATGGTTAGAATGCATGTTCCAAAGACAGTAAAGTAGGGAAATGGGAAGTGTTCACCTAAGGCAAACATAATCATCTTTCCTGTTGCAGCAGCATAGACTTAATTAAAATTAATAAAAAGGGAAGAATTGTGGAGCCCAAAAAATGTGCACCTATGTTCACCTGGTCTGAAGGTCAGAAAGTTTGGGGTGCTCAATTGTTAACAACAGTCAGGGCTACATATTCTGACTCAGGTTGTGGTTACTTGCTTGTTTTGACATTAAGATAACCCATAACGCAAAGTCCAGTCCACCTTGACCACTGGTCAGTAAATTCAAACACACGTCTGCTCCTTATTTTGTAATGGACGTTTGACCTTGGAAGTGGGTACCTTCAGGATACTTGATCTAGAGTTAGTTCACTGCCTAAGCAATAAAATCCTAATGATGTAATATCTCAACGTATTAGAGTAAGTAACTGTTTTAGTTGACATTTGCACCATGATGAAGCTGTCTTTGGTCATCTTCCCTCTGTTTTATTTATTAAAGTGTATGAAAAATTAAATATGGGATTTCAGTATTCAGTGGAACTCCCTCCCAGGATTTTTCTTTGTTTTACTATTTTATTATTTTCACATGCATCTTCATATTATTTACTAATGTTTCCAAAGCCTCATGCTTCTACAATGGCAAAAAGTGTTTTTGTTGAGGCTGGTCCCCGACATGTATGCATATATGTTATAAGATATATTTATATATATTGTTGATATATACATACATATCAAGAAAAAATAGCTGCTATGAATAGTATTATATATTTTGAAAGAGGTTTTTTAACTAAGAAAACTTTTTAAGGGTTAGAGGAGGCTGCCTGATTGTCCCAGCTGCCCAGAACCAAACTAACCACTGAGAAATTATATTAATTAAAAACTACTTGGCCCATTAGCTCTAGTTTCTTATCGGCTAACTCTTATATCTTATTCTGATGCTGTCTTCTTCCTCCCAGCATTCAGTTCCATTTAAGTACACAAATTAGCACAACATTAGAAAAAACAACGTATGGTATTTTTAATTTAATATTGTATTACTGTAATTTTATATATGTGGGGACATGTGTACAGGTACCGACAGAGGCCTGAAGATCGTGTTAATTCAACAGTGTATGAGTTACATAGTATTTTGAACCACCTATTATGGATTCTGGGAACTGAACTAGCCTCTGCAGAAACAGTATGTAATCCTCAAACACTGAGGAATCTTTCCTGAATCATGAGTGTTATAAGAGCTGCTTGTTCATTTCCTTGCCAGCCAGACTCCCAAAATAATCATTCAAAAACTATATTATTTACATCATTGCTTGGCCCATTAGCTCTAGCTTCTTACTGGATAACTCTTACATCTTAATTTAACCCATCTCCATTAATTTGTACAACATGACATTGTGGCCTACCAGCAAAGTTTCAGCACATTTGTCTCTGGTAGTGGATGTGGAGCTACTCTCCTGACTTTGCCTCCTTTTTCCCCTCATTCAGTTTACTTTTCCCTGCCTAGCTCTGTTCTGCCCTGGTATAGATCCAAAGCAGTTTCTCTATTCATTAATGTTAATCACAGCATGCAGAGGGAAATCCCACATCACCTCTGCTTTTCTGTTTGAATAAAAAGGAAGGTTTTAACTTTAACATAAAAAATTATATATAACAAAACAGGTATCAAGCAAGAATAGCTATTACAATATTTATATCTACTTTATCTTTCATCAGAACTAATGGAAACTATAACTACCTATTCTTCAACTCCATCAATGAATCCAGAAGAATATAGTATTACCTAAGTTATCAGAAAGTGCATTGTAAGCAACTTCCAAAACTCTAGAGTTTACAGAGACATCTCTCTGCCTGGACAGTCACCCAAAGTTCTTCTGTACCTTCAGGGCATGCATCTTCAGCCTACAGGCCCATAGTCTAGCAGACTTTTCCATGAAGCAGGAAATTTTAAGGACAGTTCTACCTATATTGGCAGTTTGTCAGTCACTTTCTTCTGTGTCCTGAATGTGTCTGGCAGACTTTCATGAAGCATTAACCCTGAAGGCCCTTTCTAAACTTTAGGAAAGTTCAGTAGTCATTTCTCTGGGGATTCTGCATGTCCAATTTATCAAGCAGTTCAGGCAAGATCTGTTTTTTGCCAAAATGGCTAAACAAATCCATAAGGAGCCTCTGTCATGCCCATCATGCTCTTGAAATAAATTGGTGCAGCCAGGAGCAGATGTGTCTCATTGTCATAAAAAGTCTTAAGTTAATCCTTTAATCATTTTAAATGCCATATTATATAGTTTTGAAAGGTTTGAAGATTATCTATCTGAAATATATCCCTAAATATCTAGAAATCCTAACTAACATGGCTACAAGCTTGACTATTATAAATTGCTCTCTGTTAACATATTTTTCTTAATTATACATTACAATTTTATACAATTTTAAATGAGCTGCACAAACACAATACCTTAGTGAAGAGAAGAAATATATATATATATGCATATGTGTGTGTGTATGTATCAAAATTGACTTTAAATTTGTGTTCATAAAGCAAGACCCATTCCAATGCAAATCTTGATGGAATATCTACCTTTAAATGTAAAGAAACAATTACAAACAATATTTGGAAATTTGAGTAAAGTTCTCTACAAACTGTTTCTTGCTGCTTATTGGGAACAGTAATTTTTGAGGGATGTTCAAGGTGATCTTTAAGGGGAACTAGGTCCATATAATCACATTAGTCTGAAGGAAATCCATAGGTTCTCATCTTCTGTAGAAACAAAAAAAAATTGTTTTCCAAAGCAACATATCCTTAGGCTCAAATTTTGAAATCAAGAAACTTTTAAAGTGTGCTTGCTGGTTACTTAGCTTTTTCACAGCCAAAAACTTGAAAGAAAACACAATAATATACATAATCCAGACTTTCTGAATTTTCTATCTTTATGTAGCTTTTTTTAATTTCTTTCGATCTCTGTCTTTTTAAAAACTTTGTTTCATTTGTTTCTTAACCATTTTCTTCATTTTATGACCATCTATGCCCTTTATCTTCTCTCTCCCAAGCCTATGTACATTTTCCAACACTGTGACTCATTTAGTTGTCTTTCCTATCTGGATTTGACTTTATCTGTAATCCTTTGATGCCCAGAATGGCTTCTTAAAATGCAAAGCAATTCTTAAAAAACTAAGCAACAGCCTTGCTATGGCAACCAAGGCCCTGTTTTCATGCTCTGCCAAGTCCAGCATGGTAGAACTGTTTGCTGCCTCTCAGAGCCATGTTTACAGTCCCATTTTTAGGCACACAGACAGTCTATGGTGTCATTAAGCAAATTGTAGAACTGTATTCACAAATCCCATTTAAATGCTTGGTCTCCTAAAAAACTAGTTAATGATGGCAGCACTACCCAGAAACCCAATGTTTCAAGGCCTTGTGGCTTTTTTTTATCTACTGTTGCATCAGGAAAACCTCCCCTAAAGGAACCACAGCATGCCACCAGCAAGCAAAATCCATTTGGGAAAAAAAATGCGGGTAAACTTTGTTTCTTAGTGTCTAGAATTCCTTTCCAAGCCCTCTAAAGTTTTACATGGATTTAGTTGACCACATTGGAGTGCCAATTTGTTGTAAGAACTGTTTGTTTGTTTCCCGGCCAACCAGATTCCTGAAATAATCACACAGAAACTATATTGTTTAAATCACTGCTTGGCCCATTTGCTCTAGGTTGTTGCTGAGCAACTCTTACATCTTAATTTAATGCATCTCCATTAATCTGCACATCACCACAAGGTCCTGGTCTACCAGCAAAGTTTCAGTATATCTGTCTCTGGTGGTGCCTCTATGGCTTCTTCCCTGATTCCACCTTCTTCCTCCCAGCATTCAGTTTAGTTTTCCATGCCTAGCTAAGTTCTGCCTTGCTATAGGTCCAAATAATCATTTTTATTTGTTAATGGTAATCACAACAAACAAAGGGAAATCACACATCACATAGGTCGAGGATTTCCCCCTTATATTAAAAAAGGATTCTTTTCTCATACAGTATATTTTGATTATAGTCTCCCCTCCCTATATTCCTCTACTCCTTCCCATCTCCCCTCCAATCCAAGTCCACTCACTTTCTGTCTTTTATTGGAAATAAACAGACTTTATTTTATAAGAGATAACAGGCAAAAGTATGAAAATAAGATATGAGATAAAGCTAAAGCTATCACTGAGATGGACAAGACAAACCAACAGATTAATGATATAGAAAGAGACTAAGGTTAGAAACATGTATCTCTCTAGGAAGGGTAAATAGAGTAGATTTTGTGGGTAGAGTCGGGCAGGGGATGACAATGGGAGAATCATATAAGGAAGGTTTGCAGAAGGGTAGACAGGGTTAAAGGGGTGAATTAAGGAGAAGGTGCTGGAATTGAAGGGCATTGAGCACTGGTATAAAAGCCTAGCACAGTGGAATCTTCCTAAAATATGTGAAGTATTCCTAATCAAGTCTCTACATAATGAGCATGATGGAGTCCTAGCTGGCCATCCCTACCAAATGAAACTTTCAGTACTGAGACTTCCAGTACAGATGCAGAGATCCACAGATAAGCATTGGGTCAAGCTCCTGGAGTCCAGCTGTAGAGAGGGAACAGGGAGCAAAGGGTCCAAGACCATGATGGAGGAAACCCACAGGAACAGTTGATCTGAGATACTGAAAGCTTACTGACTCTGGACTGACAGTTGGAGAACATGTATGGACCAAACTAGACCTTCTAAATGTGGATGACAGTTTTGTGGTTTGGGCAGTTTATGGGCCCACTGACCTTGAAACTAGTATTCATGCCCAGTGCATGAACTGGCTTTTTTGAGTCCATTCTCTATGGAGGAATATCTTGCTCAGCCTAGAAATAAGGAACAGGGCCTTTGTTCTACCTGAAGCAGATATTACAGACTTTGTTGACTTCCCATGGGAAGCCTCATCCTCTCTGAAAAATGGATGGGGAGTAGGGTGGAAGAAACGTGAGGGAAGCAGAAGGAAGTTATGGAGAGGACACTGGTATTGGATTGTAAAATAAAAAAAGGATTGCTTTTAGAAAATTAAAAATGAAACAAAATAAAACAACACCAACAAAAGATGAGATTAAAGGACACAACTGAGGTATTACAGAAAAGATTTCTGGGGTGAATATATTTTATTTTAATGAGATATTGATGACTCAGTTCATGATTAATAAGTGGTTATAAAGAATTTGAATATCCATTTAGATTTAAAACATTCTTATATCATATCATCTGTTATAACACACATCAAAATTAAATAAATATTAAGATTAGAGCAGATGGAGTTGAGAGTAGAGTACACTACAAATAAATATATATATATGAAATGTTCAATGAAGAAAATTATTAAATGTTATCAACATATAATCAAAATTACTGAGAAAATGTAGACAGTTATATACATTTTGTCAGATTGAAATAATATACAGGAGAATAATAAGTTATAGAAAATTATGTTTTGCTTTTGGAAGTGCAAAACTCAATTTATCAATCAAGCACATATTCATTTGAAAGATTCATTCATTTTTTATTTATTTTTATCTTATGTGCACATTTGTCTGTGTGAGACTGTTGGATCCCCTAGAACCAGAGTTACAGACAGGTGTGAGCTGAAATATTGAGCTAGGAATTGAACCTGATTCCTCTGTGAGAGCAGTGAGTACTGTAAACTGCTGAGCCATGCCTACAACCCCAGAAACCTTCATTCCTATTGGCTAGCTTTCATAATACTCGAAGTTTATAGTACAGAAAAGGAAGAATCATCAGTATTGTCCTGCTAGTCACAAAAGTTCCTGGCAAGATATGGCCACTAGTGTAATTATGGCATATATATCACAGGAGTAAATGAACACTTTCTGAGTGATTTTTAAGGGTCATTCCAGAAGTTAAAAAATCCATATCTGGCTGTGGTTTAGGGATGAGATGGTTTCAGTAGGTATGGCCTCCATAGACTCAATATTTGAACATTGGATCTATAGGGAGTTGTACTTTTATGAGGAATGACCTTGTTGGAGTAGGTATTACCTTCTTGTAGTAAGTATATCATTGTGGTGACTGGCTTTAAGGTCTCATATGCTAAAGTTACACACAGTGTCAGATAGAGTTCACGTTCTGTTGCTTGGGGATCAAGCTGTATAATTTTCATGTCCTTCTCCAGCACCATGTTTGCCTGCATACTGCCAATTCCACCATGATGATAATGAACTAAACCTCTAAAACTGTAAGCCAGCCCCAATTAAATGTTTTCCTTTATAAGAATTGCCATGGTCATGGTGTCTCTTTCTGGGACTAGAATACTAAGTAAAACATGAGCCAACAATCTGTGGCTCTATAGGAGATCTTACTACTGTTTATCTTTTAAATATGCAAAGAATTAAGCCAACTCGTAATGACATATATTACACCCATAGAATACTACTACTATTACCAAAGATTCAACTTTTTGCAGTAGAGAACAGTTAACGAAGAGATCTAAAATTACTAAAGGTTCAATGAATAAAGATTTTGCAATTCTCAGCCATGAAAAGGACATCTGTATCATAATACCTCATATAGTACAATGATCATTAACAAAGTGAAGGAAGAAAGATTTTACGAGCTAGAAATGATGAATTCCTGCAAAAAAAATTGTTTTACAGGCACATCAGGAGACCTACATATATGACCTCATATCAGTTTTAAAAGAATGTACAAAACTACCCAAGCTCAAGACAGACAAAATTCCACTGTGAACAGAGGAAGAGGGCACAATGTCCTACTCTTTGCTAAGGAGTTATTAGTAATTCATAGCTGCTAGGAAATGAAAACCCAGGTTTATTTAAAGATGCTGTCCTCAAAGTTTAACCATACTCAAAAGGAAGGGCACACATCCAAGAATACATGGGCAGTATTAACTGAATTTGAATTTCATTTTGATTTTTTTTTTTAAATTTTTACAGAGGACAGAAAGTTGTGCATGTGGAGAAGTAGGATAGATAATAGAGACATGGTTAGAAGAGTAAATGTGACCAAAACCTATTGTAAAAAATTCTCAAAGAACAAATAAAAAATGTGAAAAATTAAAAACATCACACAAACTGGAAAAATAAATATTTGACTCAAAAAAGTCTACCTGAAATTCATTTGATTATATCTCTAGTGGTTCCGTAGAGGAGCAGAATCAATGGGATTAAAACTGCATGTGTATTTCTTTGTATATAGGTGGGTATGTGCACAATCATTTCCTTGGAAGATCTGGCCCTGCTGTCTAGCTGAGTAATGAGCAACACAAGAGCAATAGGACAGATCAACTGTCCAGTTAAAGGGGACCAGGCCAGCAAGCAGCAGGATGATCTTGCATGTCGCATTCCATTTTTATTTGGTCTGCTAGTGGAAGATACTGATCATAGTTAGTTGTGGTCTTCTAACACTAGTCAGGCAATAAGAGTGATTCTTCAGATGGGACAGTCTATTCAAATGATTCTAATTTGTGACAAGTTGACATTAAAATCAACCATAACTATAAAGAAATGTGCGTGTGTGTGTGTGTGTGTGTGTGTTATAAATTACAAAACTTGGTCCTGAAAATGCAAAATGTAAAGTGCATGTGAAAAAAACTGGCAGAGCTCCAAAAAGTCAGTACAAGGAGTAGATTCAGTCTGCTCTCCCAGATATTCATGAAATAGAGACAGACAAATTCCAACAGTCACTTATCACATATTGGTAGATAAATGCTTGTACTCATGCACCACATTTTATACAGGTAAATAAATGCCTATATTCATGTACCACATTTAGTGGACTGGTTGCTCTCTATACTACTTAATGAAAGGGATCTGTCAATAACTATTAAAATTTACAATATAAGTTGCAATGATTTATAAACTCACTTGCGGGAATATCTTTTTAGAGAGCTGACAAGTAAAAATATCAATCAGTTTTATGTGCAGGAAAGTTCAATAAAGAATATTCTATAGTGCATAGCAAGAAATAAAAGAGCTAGAACAGTTTTGATTCTATACTAGGTATATATGTAAAAGGACACAGCAAGTACATGCAATTGCTTTAGATGAAATGCTCCTATGCTTGAACTCTTGGTTTCTGGTTGGTGGGGCTCTTTTATGACCATACTTAACACTATCCCAGAAATTCTGAGAGTTTGTTTCCATGGTAATTCAAAATCTTATTAAACAGAAATCTAAAATTAACTATTGCAAGTTGCTACGGACCGGCTCAAGGGAGCCACTCAGACCGTAAGGGAATCAGGGCGAAGGCACAGGAGAAATCAGGATACGGCGAGGAAAGTGACACACAGACACTCTCAATGTTGAGACATGCTGTTGCGATTTACTTACTTCAGTGCAGGATTATATATTTTTTACAATCAAAGAACTTGGCAAAGGCATACATCATCAAATCATAAAATAGAAAAGAACAGCATAAAATAGTTTACAAAAAGAATCTTTGAAGATGCTTTGACTTGGGCACAAGGACATCTGCTTTCTCACATTTTACAAAACAAACTCTTCTTGCCTTCAAAGAGATCACTGCCCTTGAGCTAGACCATCTTTATCAGCTTGCAGGTGGCTGGTTGGTTTGAACTAAGTGACCTTGTGTGCCTGGGTGAGAAAGAAAAAGGCTACTATCTCCCTGGGAAAGCTTTCTGCTAGGAAAATTCTAATACATAGTCTTGAATCTTTCTGAAGTTTACTTTATATCACTAACTTCAACTTTCCTCCCTTCTCAATTCTCAGGCTCAGATATTGTCAATTTAGGCTAGGTCTTTTTCTTCCCATAAGAAAGGTTTCATAGGCCTTCTGTTTACAATTGCACATATTTCTCAGGCAAATGCCTAAAGCTTCTAAAGTTTTTCCTAGTAAAATTAACTCTTTTTGTTTCACATCATCAAGCAATTGTTCTAATGATGATTCTGGCAATTCCCAGAACTGGCTACTTTTTCAAGGCTTTAATTAATAGCAGAGCAGAATTCAAACATGTCCTTAGCAGTCTTGTTTGTATCCGCAACTGCCTGGAATAGTCTGATCTGTTAGCAATATGCAAGAATCACAAAGAACACACAGACAAGGAAAAAGACACACATATGGCTCCAAGGACAGCCAGGTTGAGTCAGTACTAATGGCGACTCAGGTAGCATTACACCACAACTGAGTGCCAAGGGACCGCCTGGAACATACAGCTCCTAGAAGCACAAATCCCACTCCTACCGGCAATATTTGCCCATCCAGTCAGCATTTCTGCTACACTGGCGAGACAGCCGTGGATGTAGCAGCAAGTGGAAAGAGATAAGAGGAGACCCAATAAGTTATTAGAAATCGAAATTCATGGTTTTGGGGGACAAAATTTAAGAAAGCATTGTCACACCAATAGATATACATGTATGACTTGACCTTTGGTTCTGTACACAATCCAAGTTAATGAAAATACACTTATACATGTAATAAGTTATTTCTTTTGGGATAATACATGATTATATAAAAGAAAAGAATTTTGGCTTGAGGATTAATTCATACAGTATTGGAGAAATAAATGATCAAGCATAGTCTACTGCCAACAACCACTAGGCTGATACTAATGACACTAGAAAAGTATAGTTTAACAATGTAAATATCTTGAAGCAGTACAGAAGAATATAATTGTTAAACTGATAAAGTTCCAAACTAAACATCATATATTATATAATTATAATTACACTGTGATTACAACAAAAATCAACTACCCTCTCTTGAGGAACATCTATCATAACTGCGGCAATTTATAGAAGAAAGAATTTATTTTGTCTTATACTTCTAATGTGTAGAGAGTTCTCATGGCAGGGAGACAAGACATCTTGCTTAACTCTTGAACATCAAACAGAAAGTAGGGAGAACAAACTAGAACTTTTTTGAGGCATTCACTATCAAAGACCAAACCTCAGTAGTTCTACTTTCTCTGTCCATACCACTGGTCCTAAATCTCCAAAAATGTCCCCACCAATTCAAATACCTGATAAAAAATGGAAATATCTCATTCAAACCATAACTGAACAAATTCTAAGTTACTTTTGTTTTGTTTTGTTTTGTTTTGTTCAAGACAGCATCAGAAAGCATACCAGAACAGTCAATAATTGAGAGAATATATGAAGAGTAAATATAAGTCTGTCTTGAGAAGAATGACTAAAGAGGGAAGCTGGTGTTCAATTAATCATTACACAGACAAATATGTACTTTTATTGAAATAAGTACTATTAAAACAGTACTCTTAAAAAACCAGGAGCCTTGCCCCCTCAACTTTCTGGTCGCCCTGCAGTGGTGACTCCACCCTGCGGAGTTCTCCCGAATCCCATCCCAGCCTTCATCCAGGTACACCTTCCGCTCTTTCCCCCTTACCCCTGGGGCCACAAGATCTCCCCAGAGCTGCTCCCTTGCACGCTGAGCCTGGGTTGTGGGCTCAGCCGGGCAGGGGCAGTTCCTGTGCTTTGAGAGCCTGCCTGAGGACAGGCAGGCCCTGAATTAGCTCAGCCACATTCCTGGCCAGCAAGCGACAGTGAACTTCTAGCAGACATCCATTGGAGGAGGGGTGAGTTTGCTCCTACCTGAGGGCTTCGGCTAGGAGGAATTCAGACTTTCCCCGCCCCCCTCGACTTTCTGGTCGCCCTGCAGTGGTGGCTCCACTCTGTGGAGCTCTCCCAAATCCCATCCCAGCCTTCATTCAGGTACACCTTCCTCTCTTCCCCCCTTCCCCCTGGGGCTACAAGATCTCCCCAGAGCAGCTCCCTTGCATGCTGAGCCTGGGCTGTGAGTGCAACCCGGCACGAGGGAGTGCCTGTGTTTCAATAGACTGCCAGAGGAAAGGTAGACCTTCTGTCAGTGAAGTCCCTGCCCAACAAGAGAACCTGACCTGGTACCAGAAGACCCAATATAGAGCAGTTTAAAGAAGAGATGGGCAGACGCCAAGGCAAGAACTCCTCCAACAATCTCAAAAACAACATGAAATCACCAGATCCCAACGACCTTACAACAGAAGGACTTGAACCTCTTAATTCAGAAGAAGTAGAAAAAAGTGCCATTATGAAAGCAATAGAGTTCCTTAAGCAGGATATGAATAATTCCCTTAAAGAACTGGATGAGAAGTACAACAAAAAGATTGAGGAAATGAGTAAAGAAATGGATGAGAAGTATAACAAAAAGTTCGAAGAAATGAGTAAATCCGTGAATGATACACTGGGAAACCAAGAAAAAACAATCAAACAGGTAATGGAAACAGTTCAAGAATTGAAAACTGAAATGGAGGCAATGAAGAAAACACAAAACGAGGGCTGGCTAGATATGTAAAATCTAGGTAAACGAACAGAGACTACAGAATCAAGCATAACCAATAGGATACAAGAGATGGAAGAACGAATCTCAGAGTCTGAAGATACCATAGAGAAAATAAATGCTCTGACCAAAGAAATGAGCAAATCCAAAAAATCCTCATCACAAAACATTCAAGAAATCTGGGAAACAATAAAAAAACCAAATCTAAGAATAATAGGGATTGAAGAAGGAGAAGAGCTGCAGATCAAAGGCCCAGAAAATATATTCAACAAAATTATAGAAGAAAACTATCCCAACATAAAGAATGATATTCCTATGAAGGTTCAAGAAGCATACAGAACACCGAATAGACTTGATCAAAAAAAAAATCCCCTTGCCATATAATAATCAAAACACAAAACATACAGATTAAAGAAAGAATATTAAGAGCTGCCAAGGAAAAAGGTCAAGTAACTTATAAAGGTAAACCTATCAGACTTACACCGGACTTCTCTATGGAAACCATGAAAGTCAGAAGGCCCTGGATAGAGGTACTGCAGAAACTAAGAGACCATGGATGCAAACCCAGACTACTATACCCAGCCAAGCTATCATTCACTATCAATGGAGAAAACAAAATATTCCAGGATAAGTACAAATTTAAACAATTTGTAGCCACAAACCCAGCCTTACAGAAAGTAATAGAAGGAAAATCGCAACCCAAGGAATCCAACATTGACAACACTGCCTACAATAACTCAGATATCTAGCGACTCTTCACGAGCTTAACACAAAGAAGGGACACATACAAACTCTATTAACAAACAAAACAAAACAAACAAAAAATAATACTATCCGGAGTCAACAACCACGGGTCATTAATATCACTTAATATTAATGGACTCAATTCACCTATAAAAAGGCACAGTCTAAGAGACTGGAAACGAAAACAGGATCCAAGATTCTGCTGTTTACAAGAAACACACCTCAACCACAAAGACAGACATCTACTCAGAGTAAAGGGCTGGGAAAAGGTTTTCCAAGCAAACGGACCTAAGAAACAAGCGGGTGTGGCCATTCTAATATCTAACAAAATTGACTTCAAACTAAAATCAATCAGAAGAGATGGAGACGGACATTTTATACTCATAACAGGAAAAATTCATCAGGAGGAAGTCTCAATTCTGAATATCTATGCTCCTAATATAAAGTCTCCTACTTATGTAAAAGAAACACTTCTAGAACTCAAGTCAGTCATCAATCCACAGACACTAATAGTAGGAGACTTCAACACTCCTCTTTCACCAATGGACAGGTCAATCAGACAGAAACCTAGCAGAG
This sequence comes from Myodes glareolus, assembly GCF_982192425.1. Taxonomy (NCBI): domain Eukaryota; kingdom Metazoa; phylum Chordata; class Mammalia; order Rodentia; family Cricetidae; genus Myodes; species Myodes glareolus. The sequence goes on from NC_142045.1 coordinate 3,447,236, forward strand.
AATTAAGAGAATTATTGGAGGTATTGAATCAAATGGACTTAACAGACATCTATAGAACATTCCACCCAAATAGGAAAGAATATACCTTCTTCTCTGCAGCTCATGGAACCTTCTCGAAAATTGACCACATACTGGGTAACAAAGTAAACTTCCACAGATACAAAAAAATATAAGTAACCACCTGTGTCTTGTCAGACCACCATGGATTAAAGTTAGAATTCAACAATAGTGCTACCCCCAGGAAGCCAAGAAATTCATGGAAGTTGAACAGTCAACTACTGAATCACCCCTGGGTCAAGGAAGAAATAAAGAAAGAAATTAAAGTCTTCCTTGAATTTAATGAAAATAAAGACACAACATACTCAAACCTATGGGACACTATGAAAGCAGTGCTAAAAGGAAAGTTCATAGCACTAAGTGCCCAATTAAAGAAAACAGAGAAAGCACACATTGGAGACTTAACAGCACACTTGAAAGTTCTAGAAAAAAAGAAGCTGATTCACTCAGGAGGTCTAGAAGACTGGAAATAATCAAACTGAGGGCTGAAATCAACAAAATAGAAACACAGAAAACAATCCAAAGAATCAATGAATCAAAAAGTTGGTTCTTGGAGAAAATCAACAAGATTGACAAACCCCTATCCAAATTAATCAAACGGCAGAGAGAGAACATCCAAATTAATAAGATCAGAAATGAAAAGGGGGATATAACCACAGACACAGAGGAAATTCAGAGAATCATTAGATCTTACCACGAAAATTTATATGCCACAAAGTTGGAAAATGTGAAAGAAATAGACATTTTTTTAGATAAGTACCATATACCAAAGTTGAACAAAGACCAGGTGAACAATCTAAATAGACCTGTCCGTCGTGAAGAATTAAAAGCTGTTATCAAAAATCTCCCTTCCAAAAAAAGTCCAGGACCAGATGGTTTCAATGCAGAATTCTACCAGAACTTCAAGGAAGAGCAAATACCTATACTCCTTAATGTATTTCACAATATAGAAACAGAAGAGTCATTGCCAAACTCTTTTTATGAAGCTACAGTTACTCTGATACCAAAACCACACAAAGACACAACCAAGAAAGAGAATTACAGACCAATCTCACTCATGAACATTGATGCAAAAATACTCAATAAAATACTGGCAAACTGAATCCAAGAACACATTAGAAAAATTATCCATTATGATCAAGTAGGCTTCATCCCAGAGATGCAGGGCTGGTTCAACATACGCAAATCTATCAATGTAATCCATCATATAAATAAACTGAAAGAAAAAAACCATATGATCATTTCATTGGATGCTGAAAAAGCATTTGATAAAATTCAACACCCCTTTATGATAAGGGTGTTGGAGAGATTGGTTTTATGAGGATCATACCTAAATATTATAAAAGCAATATATAACAAGCCGACAGCAAACATCAAATTGAATGGAGAGAAACTCAAAGCCATTCCACTAAAATCAGGAACATGACAAGGCTGTCCACTCTCACCATACCTCTTCAATATAGTGCTTGAAGTTCTAGCAATAGCAATAAGACAACATAAGGGGATCAAGGGGATTCGAATTGGAAAAGATGAAGTTAAACTTTCATTATTTGTAGACGATATGATAGTGTACATAAGCGACCCCAAAAACTCTACCAAAGAATTCCTACAGTTGATAAACACCTTTAGTAATGTGGCAGGATACAAGATCAACTCCAAAAAAAAGTTGCGCTCCTATACACAAAGGACAAAGAAGCAGAGAGGGAAATCAGAGAAACATCACCCTTTATGATAGCCACAAATAGCATAAAATATCTTGGGGTTACTCTAACCAAGGAAGTGAAAGACCTATTTGACAAGAACTTTAAGTCCTTGAAGAAAGAAATTGAGGAGGATACCAAAAAATGGAAAGACCTCCTCTGCTCTTGGATTGGGAGAATCAACATAGTAAAAATGGCAATTCTACCAAAAGCAATCTATAGATTCAATGCAATTCTCATCAAAATCCCACCAAACTTCTTCACAGACCTTGAGAGAACAATAATCAAGTTTACATGGCAAAACAAAAAACCCAGGATAGCCAAAACAATCTTATACAATAAAGGAACTTCTGGAGGCATTACCATCCCTGACTTCAAACTCTATTACAGAGCAACAGTGTTGAAAACAGCTTGGTATTGGCATAAGAACAGAGAAGTCGACCTATGAAATCGAATAGAAGACCCGGGTATTAATCCACAAACTTATGAACACCTGATTTTTGACAAGGGAGCTAAAGGTATACAATGGAAGAAGGATAGCATCTTTAACAAATGGTGGTGGCGTAACTGGATGTCAACCTGTAGAAGAATGAAAATAGATCCATATCTATCACCACGCACAAAACTCAGGTCCAAATGGATTAAAGACATCAACATTAGTCCGTCCACTTTGAACCTGATAGAAGGGAAAGTGGGAAGTAGTCTACAAGATATAGGCACAGGAGACCACTTCCTAAACAGAACCCTAGGAGTGCAGACAATAAGAGAAACATTGAAAAAATGGGACCTCCTGAAACTGAGAAGCTTCTGTAAAGCAAAGGACACTGTCAGTAAGACAAAAAGGCTACCTTCCTACTGGGAGAAGATCTTCACCAACCCCTCATCAGACAAAGGTCTGATCTCTAAAATATACAAAGAACTCAAGAAACTAGACACCAAAACTCTAATTAACCCAATTAAAAAATGGGGTACTGATCTGAACAGAGAATTCACAACAGATGAACTTCGAATGGCCAAAAGGCACTTAAGGTCATGCTCAACCTCCTTAGCGATCAGGGAAATGCAAATCAAAACCACTTGTGATATCATCTTACACCTGTCAGAATAGCCAAACTCAAAAACACAAATGATAGCCTATGCTGGAGAGGATGTGGAATGAGGGGAACATTCATCCATTGTTGGTGGGAATGCAAACTTGTGCAGCCACTGTGAAAATCAGTATGGCGGTTTCTCAGGAAACTGGGAGTCAATCTCCCTCAGGACCCAGCAATTCCACTCTTGGGAATATACCCAAGAGATGCCCTAACATACTACAAAAGCATTTGTTCAACTATGTTCATAGCAGCACTATTTGTAATAGCCAGAACCTGGAAACAACCTAGGTGCCCCTCAATAGAAGAATGGTTAAAGGAGGTGTGGAACATATACACATTAGAGTTTTACTCAGCGGTAAAAAACAATGACATCTTGAATTTTGCATGCAAATGGATGGAAATAGAAAACGCTTTACTGAGTGAGCTAAACCAGACCCAAAATGAGGAACAAGGTATGTATTCACTTATAAATGGATTCTAACCATAATTAAAGGTCTTTGAGCCTATTATTCGTGATCCTAGAGAACCTAAATAAGAAGGTGAACCTGATGAAGATTATTTAGCTATCCGCTAGTAGACAGGAAATAGACAAGAGTCCCAGGTAACCTCGGGTGCATGGGGTGGAAGTGGGAGGGTTGTTGGAAGGGGAGAGGGTTAGAGAGAAGGGAGTAGGGGAGGAATGGGGAAAGCTTGCTGGACTGGGATGTGGGGGAGGGAGGAAGAATGAATATGGGATCAGGGAAGAATATATTTCAACTAAGGGAGTCATTTTAGTGTTTACAGGAGATTTGATTATATATGGGATCCCAGGTCCAAGGAGAGATCCCCAGATTGTTCTCTGGACAGAGGAGATGGTGCTTGAACCGGCCTTGGCCCATAACCATATTGATGAATATTTTGCTTATCACCATAGATCCCTCATCTGGCGATGGATGGAGATAGAGACAGAGACCCACATTGGAACACTGGACTTAACTCCCTAGGTCCAAACGAGAAGCAGAAGGAAAGAGAACGTGAGCAAAGAAGGCAAGACCAGAGGGAATCTCATCCGACGACGGATGGCGATACAGACAGAGACCCACATTGGAGCATCGAACTGAGTCCCCCAAGGTCCAAATGAGGAGCAGAAGGAGGAAGAAAATGAAAAAGTAAATCAGGACTGCGAGGGATGCGATCACTCACTGATACAAGGGGACTGATCTAATGAGAGTTCACCAAGGCCAGTTGGACTGGGACTGAACGAGGATGTGATCCAACCAGATTCTCTGAATGAGGCCGGATTCTCTGAATGTGGCTGGCCCGGAGTCTTTCTGAAAAGCCATTGACAATGACATTGGGACTTGTTTCCTCTGCATATACTGGATTTTGGGGATCCAGTCTGTTTGGATACTCACCTTCCTGTACCTGGAGGGAAGCAGGAGGAACTTGAACTTCCCACAGGGCAGGAAACCCTGACTGCTCTTAGGGATGGAGAGGGAGGAGGAGAGGGAGTGGGGGAAATTGGAGGGTGTTGGGAGGAGGGGTGTAAATGGAAACTTTTATAATTTAATAAAATTATTTTCTCATAAAAAAAAATCCAGGAGCCTTGAAAGTGACAACACTATTTAGAGGGAGTGTCAAATCCTGAAAACATTCAGGAACATGGTCACAGTTGGGAAGTAGATGAAAAGAAAGCTTTTCAATGATCATATTGTAGGTACAGCAATATCCTCAGGCACTGTTATAGCTAATCTTGGTTGTCAACTTGAATACATTTAGAATTAACTAAAACTCGAACAGCTAGGAGCACTAGTTGATTGACCTGACTAGTTCTGGTTGGAACACTGACTCTAATTCTGAGACACATCTTTTGTTTGTCGCTTACACAAGAAGTTAAAAAACAAAGAAACCTTTTACCTTTTGTTTGCTTTCCTTCATTTCCACTGTCAAATCCATCTGTTTTGCTGCTGAGGTATTCCCTTACAGGTATAAGAACCCACTTTTCTGGGATTCAAACATAGACTAAAGACTATCTGAGATATCCGGTCTCTTGGTTTGAACAATTACCAGATTTGTGGTCTTTTAATTGGAAGACAGTCTTTGTTGGACAAGGAGGAACCTAGTTTGTAAAGCAGTCTAATAATCTGTTCTGTTTTTCTAGTGAACCCTGAACAATAGAGACACACATGGAATATGATGCTAACTATAACACAGTCACCAAACAGAGTTCCGCTGCTGACTGCTGTCTGATTAAGAGACCAGGAATATTCTAACAGTTCTCCTTGTAGAGAGAGTGTTTATTGAGTTTACTAGCAGTTTCTTGGGAGAGTCAGGGTAATATTGAATAGTTCTCAACTGTGTCAAGTTTAGTACCGTATTCTTTTAGAATCTTGGACAGTTATTCTGCTGCACCATATGCTCTGGTTGGTTTTTAATCATCTGGAAACTACATATAATACTAATTATTAAAATTTGCATGAGAGCCATCTATGTCCTCTACATATGTGTTACAGTCATGTAGCTTTGTCTACCTGTGGGACTCCTAGAAGTGGGAGCAGGACTGTTCCTAACTCTTTGGCTGGTTTTTGGCAATTTATTCCTCATACAGGGTTGCCTTACCCAGCCTTAATATAAGGGGGAGAGCTTAGTTCTATTTAAGCTTGATATGTCATGTATTGTTGATATCCATGGAAGGCCTTTCCCTTTGTGAACAGAAGCAGAGGAGGAATGGCTATGGAGAGGGATGAAGAGGAGGGAAGAGGGGGTGGGAGAAGAGAATAGAGAGGAACTGAGTTTGGGATATAAAAAAATAAATTTAATAAAAATTGATAAATAAATGGGAACATTAAATATACAACATATTCCTCAAATAGGTAAGATGTAACAAGAAAGGCATAAAAATAAGAATAAAAATGTAGACATATATATTACCCCCTTTGCTCCAGCTATATAAGTTCAATGGTAAAACTGTTATCTTTACCAATAAGGACAACTTAAGACTTTTAATTTTTATCTGAATTGTTTGTTTACATCCAGAAATAAAAAAAAATTCTGAAAAGTCTTCAAAATGCTACTAAAGTGAGCAGGTATAATATCGGCACAAGAACTTGTGTTTATTCCCTGGTAAAAGATGATAGATAGATGATAGGTAGATAGATAGATAGATAGATAGACAGACAGACAGACAGACAGACAGACAGACAGATAGATAGATAGATAGATGATAGATACTCTTCACTAATGGAATATAGAGAGATACTCGCCTTAGCTTTGAAAATTACAAGGAATCTTTGGACATGGGTCAGTAATATGGTTCAACAGGTAAAGGCGCTTGTGGCCACCCTCACACACAACCCAAATTTAACTACCAGATGCCACATAGGGGAAGAGAATCAGCTCCTGCTAATTGTCCTCTGCTGTGACATGAGGGGGTCCTGATAGTTGGGGTTTCTGTCCCGCCCGGTACCCCACAACCAACAATCCCCAAGGAAAATCACACAGAGATCTCTGTAAGTTATAAAGCTGATTAGCCCATTAGGTCAGACTACTTATTAGCTCTTATGACTTATATTAACCCATTATTCTTATCTATTTTAGTAATATGGCTTGGTACCTTTTTCAGCTGGCAGGTTACATCCTGTTTCCTCGGTGATCTGTGCAGGACTGCAAGGAATCAGCTTCCTCCTTCCCAGAATTCTCCTGCTCTCATTGCATCACTTCTACTTCCTATCTGGATTTCCTGCCTATTCTTCCTGCCTGGCCAACCAGTGTTTATTTAAAACATGGTTGACAGATTATAGACAATTCTCCCATACTCACTATCCCATCTTAAAAAAAAGGAAAATATCCATAGTCAATTTTGCGCAATGCGAACATAGTATTCCAGACTTAAAGTTGTTTGAAGGCGCTGATAATCTTATGGGGACCTAAGGAAAATTATCATCAAGTCCTGACTGGAGTATATTGTGAGTCTTGGTCATCTCAGGCAGCAGTCTTGAACCTGTTCTGGATGAAGAACTCAGACATCTGGGCCACCTATTCCTGCCAGAGACTTCTCAGGTGGTCTTCCTTGATCACACTAGATTTTACTTATTTCAGAATGAATCCAGAGCCTCTCATTTTCTTTGGAAACAAAAGCAAAATCTCTTCTCCAAAGTAACATACCTTTTGACTTCAATTTTGAAGTCAAGGTATTTTCAAAATACCTATCTTAGATTAATTTTGCAGCATTTATAAGCAAGTATCTTTTAACAGCTGTTGCTCCTTCCTCAGCATTCAAACAATTTAAAGAGAGCATAATAGCATGCATTATCAAGATTCTCTGTGTATTTTCCATTTTTATATGGCTTTATTTTAACTTATATTTCTTTTATTTTTACTTTTACTTTTTGAGATAGGTTCTCTGTATATCTTTGTCCTGGAATAACTCTATAGACCAGGCTGTCCTTGAACTCATAGAGATCTATCTTCTCTGCTTCCTAGGCAAATCCTACCGGCATGTGCCACCTCAACTGGCTACTCTCTTTTTTCTTTTTTTCTTTCTTTATTTTTGTTTTTTACTTTGAGAAGTTTAACTTTTAGCCTGTATATATTTTTAACACACTGTAAAACATTTAGAGGTTTTCTTCCTCTTAGAATCTCTCTTTACTGTATATCTCTCTTTTTCTGACATGAACCTTTAATTCACTAAGCAATCATGGCTGAGATACTGGCCAGAGCCATGCTTATTGCCACAACTATATGGTATTTCAAGGTCCCTGCCAGCAAGCAAGCTGCAAGCTGCAACAATATGTCCATAAACAACACTTAAAAGCTCCTATGGCATTTCAAGGTCCTTGCCAGGAAGCAAGCTGCAACACTGTCTCCATAGCTCCATAGTTGGGACTGCCTGCTTGAAAGAGCCAGAGTTTCCCCTGGCATGATGGCCCAGAAAGCTGGCATTTTGAAACAGTGTAGCTTTTTTCCTGCGATGGCTGAAAACCAAAATGCTTTACTCTAGTCTTTCCCAAGCTTTCTCAGACTTTCTGTGAATGCAATTATTCACATTGAGCACCATTTGTAACATGAGGACCCAGCTCGTTGGGGTGTTCTGTCATGCCCAGTTCCCATAGCTGTTTAGCCCCAAAGAAAATTACACAGAGATCTCTGTAAGTTACAAAGCTGATTGGCCCATTGGGTCAGGCTTCTTATTAGCTCTTATGACTTATATTAACCCATTATTCTGATCTATTTAAGCCATATGGCTCGGTACCTTTTTCAACTGGTAGGTCACATCCTGCTTCCTCGGTGGTCTGTGCAGGACTGGGAGGAATCAGCTTTCACCTTCCCAGAATTATTCTGTTCTCATTGCATCACTTCTACTTCCTGTCTGGTTTTCCTGCCTATACTTCCTGCCTGGCTAATCAGCGCTTATTTAAAACATGATTGACAGATTACAGACAATTCTCCTGCACCACTCTGCCCTCCACCAATGTGCGAAGGCAACTTGCTCCCTTGCATTCCCATAAATAAACAAATAGAATTCAAAAGAGGAACTAAATGTGGACATAGGGCAGGTCAGTAAGGAAAAAATGTCCTTCAGTAGAAGGTGCATTTAGTCCCATAAATTAAATGTTAATTGGATCATAATCTTATTGCACACACAAAATTAATTCCAATAGATTAAAATTTTAATTTAGTCAACATCACTCACCAACTTCTAAAAGACAAGAGAGACTTGTATCTGAGAGAGCAGGATCCAACACAGGCTGCAGAAGGTCGGGTTCTAAATGTCGATACTGGGACTTGGGGTGTTGACTAGATAAAGTACCATATTGGGTTCAGCAGTGTAGTGTTTCAATTAGCATAAGAGATGTGCATTAAAATTAGGTTTTTGTTTCTAAATTTAAATAATATTTCAAATCAAACAAGAACACACAAATTATCTACTGAAAAAGAAAGTGTGAACCAGCATTTTACAGAAAAGAAAATGTGAAATGTCTATAGAAAAGGAAATCATGTTTTTTTTTTATTCAAAGTCAGAGAAAGGGAAATTTATATTACAGCAAGATATATTTTAATAGTCTCTGTTTTAAAAGAATTCTAAAGTCTGACTGTATTTAATATTGAAAATGGGGACTGTCAAATGAGATAGCATGAGCCATATAAGTTTTATGATCTCAGACCCATTTTTTCAAAATATTCTTTGTCTCCCCTTTCTCTGTCTCTGTGTATTTACATCTCTTCTCTATGGGTGCATGTAGGAGCAGGCATATGTGTATAACATGCTTATTTGTATAGTGCATGTCTCCCATGCATTTGAGTGTAAGGTTGCAACCTCAAAATCCTGGCAGTTGCAGAAGGCTGGAGATAGGAAAAGAATTGCATCTTCTAGGTTCATTGTGGAAGTAAGTGAATGTCTAGAGTGTTAGGAAGAACATTATTAGGAATAAGAAGAGCAAAAGCCATGGTTTTGAGTTAGAGGAAAGCAAGTAGTTCTCTCAAAGCAATGGAAGTCTGCAAGCAGCTCTGTACCAGCAGGAGTAGGTGACAGCATTCAGGGTACTGAAAAAAAGGGTGAAAATTCACAAAGTATCATAATAAACAAGGGTAAGATTCTGATTGGGATCTGAAAAAGGAGAAAAGAGATAAAAGCAAAACTTCTGTTTTAGGAGTGGTAACAAATGAAGCAGGGAGGCTTAGCAGGGAGGAACATAAGTAACTATGGAGGGAGGGGCACTGTATTCTGCAGTTAACTTCTTATTAAGTGGATGATTAATTATCCCTGTTAAAATATTTTTTGTATATCATGTTTCTGGAAGTTTCTGTATCAGCCAACTCTCTAGAAATCTAATCCTGCCTCAGTTGGATTAACTATTGAAAAAAAGAGGACAGTAGTAGATTTCGGCAAATAGCTGTAGATTTTTGTAGTATATTACTACAATCGTAGGGTAGTGTGGAATGCCAGGTCTCTAGAAACCGAAGCTGGAGAGATGACTTAGCTGGTGGGGCACCCACATCAAGCCTGAGAACCTGCATTTGATCCCCAGGACTCATGTAGTAGAAGAAAAGGCACAAACTGCTGGTGACCTTTGGCCTCCACACACGCGCTTCTGCTTCAGAAAATAAGCAGATAAATTGAAAAGAGAAAAGAACATCAAGTCTCTAAAAATGCTAGACAGCAGAGTATTGCTAACTTTTAAGTGAATGCAGAAATAACATAAGGTGCCAAGCTGACAAGAAGTGTTTTCTGTAATATAGTGCAGTTTATGCTATTTTTTTATATTGATGCAATCTAGTCATTTTAATTTTAGAAACTTTATCCAGTAAATTGAGAAAGCATTTAAAAACTATTTACTCTCAATACACAGAGATTATGTTTAGTAGCATCCAACAAATGATTTTTAGTCTTCTTATATATGTGTTTGATTTCATGGCTTCATTAACACAGTATACAAGCAGTTAATGAGAACAGGAGGCAGAAATGGTCCAGACGGAGCAGGACCACAGTAGCAGTTCTGAGACTGCCTGTGCTGGAGGAAGGAATACCAGGAGTAAACTCTAATACTGTTTCTACTTTATATACACATTGTCTACTGCACGAGCTGTCTAAAGAAGCATTTATCTCTCCCTCTTTCTTCTCTCCATATAAATATATGAATATATATGTATATGAATCTTTAATAAATATCTCTTTAATGCTCACCCTCTGCGATCTGTGAATTTCATTATCTAAATTTGATAGACAGAAACCTGAAAGTCCTTGGCTTTGTAGGCTTTAGTGGCCAAGAACTAAGAAGGCTTCTTTGGTTTCAAAGACATCTGAAGATTCCTGAATGACAATCTTCAGTTTCAGTTCCTCTATCTGGCAACTATTCGAAGCTGTAGCCTCTGAATAATCAGAGGTTATAATAATAATAGGTACAGCCCAAGGGCACTCTTTGTTGTGTGATGTGCACCTAAAGATGTGTGATTGCAGTCACATATGTCACTCTACGTGTCAAGGTCAGAGGACAACTTTGGTTGTGAGTCCTCACCTTCCATGTTTGAGATAGAGTCTCACTGCTGTTTGTCCTCAACACACACAACACTACCTGACCTATGAAGCTCCTATCTACAGTTCCCATCTCTACATAGGAAAGCTGGAATGCAGACACTAACACTAAGCAAATAACTTTGAAGTGTGGTCTCAGGATTCAGTCTCAGGCCTTCACACATCAGTTTTCACTTGGAGCCATTCCCAAGCCCAGGCTTACAGCTGTCAAATGCAGTATAACATCTTACAGAAGGGCAGGCTAGGAGATTGCTCCTTTTGCTAGGAGATTTTATATTCTTCAAGTAAAAAATCAACTCTGTTGGGATCTATTCCCTTCTTTCAAATATTCTCTTAGTCTCCATTGTTATATTCAAAATGCTGAGCATACAAATAAAGAAGAAAGCGGCACAGTTCACACAGTGCACCAAACTAATTTCATTTCCAGGGCGAATTGAATTGGAAAAAAGTCATTTTCTTAAGAAAACTTTGTATCTCATAAAGCCTTTAAGTGCTAGGGAGGAACACGCCTTTGCTCTAAGAAGTCTCTTTTGCCTTATTCTTTGTAAGAAAGAAGGGAAAAATAAATAAGGAAAAAAGCCATTTTGTTACCTCCCCTACATGTACAATTATAGACATGCAGATTTGCTGTCTTCACATAGTTGATCAGCCTTCTTCTCCAGCAAGCTCACACTCACCAACTTTTCTCTAGCCCCTTTCTATACCTCCCAACCTGCCTCACATCAGCCAAGACCCAGCCAGATCTTTCTCACCTGATGCTACTGTGAGGAAACAGTAAGTTAGTTTCAGGAAAAGATTTCATGTAAGAAGGTAATTTTCAGGAAAGGAAGAATTCCTTAATCTCAGATTCTATAGGAACTTATTCTTTGTGGCATAGGATATCACTTGTAGTGATGTTTGGTTAAAGGTGAAAAATGTCATATTTCATACTGACAGAAAAATATTCTCTTCCCATCCTAGGTAAGGGACTTCTTCATGCATACATATGACAGCCCAAGATGCTTGCACAGTTGAATATTCTTTCCCTCAGTTTTTAAATATTCAAGATATTCATTATGCAGCCAGAATAATATGAGATCAGTGGGGACCTTTATAAGAGCTTATATTATTGTTATTAATATTAATTACATGAGACACCGCAATCTTCCTACTTTGAAAACTCAATGTCAATAGAGGAAATCGCATCTTTTCTTCCTCTCATGGGTAAGGAGGATAAACTTTAAAAGAAAAAAAAAGGTTTTTCTTTTCTTTTTATATTTTTCAAATAAAAAGGACATCTGGAGACATCTTCCCAAATTCCCCCACTACAGAAAACAATTTAAAAGGTGTAAAAAATTAAAGTTTGAGGAGGGGATGCATTTTCTTTCCAATTTAAAACAGGTTTGAAATGGAAGAAGAGCTGAACTGAAGATCAAGGCCTCTTCTCAGGCATGTGTGAGTGTGCATACTCTGGGCAAGACTTCCTCTGTGGTAATAGCATAACCATGGACTACTTTAATAAAGTGGAGGTAACCTTGACTCTGTAGTCATGGCAAAGAAATAAATAACACATAACATTGCTGGCTAGGTCTAAAGGAAGGGAAACCTGGGTCCTAATCATTACTATACCTCCTACAACCATCCTTCAAGCTATAAGAAATCTTTGGAAAGTCTAGAGTATACAGGAAGTGAGAAGTTGGGAAAAGCAAAGAAACAAGTGCCTGTATGGCAACAGTTTGATCTGAGAGGAAGGCTAGGGGAAGAATGGGATCCTGCAGAAGAGGAGCTCTATTCCAAGAAAACAGGAAGCTGTCTTCACCTACAGCCTGTGGAAATCATAGAAAGAGAAGGGGGAAAAAAGAGGAAAGAAGGAAAGTGATTGAAAAGGTTCCTATTTTTTAAATAGGGGAGGAAAGATGACTTAGCAGTTAAAAACCCATACCACTGTTGCAAAGACCAGCATTGGGCTTCAGGGGATCTGAGGTGCCTTATTCTGGCCTCCACAGCCAACTTTATTCATGCACTTACTCCCCCGCCACACACAATTATATTACACAGAATTACAAAAAAACAAAAACAAAAAAATCAAACAGTCTCTTTTGTCAGCCTGAGCTTGAACACCACTATGAGTGACCAGGGAGTTTTGGAAAAAGCAATAACAAGCGATTGACAGGCATCTCTCTTGACTGTGGTTTTTGCAGGGTTAATAGGGTGTGGAGGTCAGAAATCAAGAGAAATGATTTATATTAGTGTCAGGAGCTTTCATGGATTAACTTAAATTCAAGAGCCTTACAGATTGGAGTGGCCTGGCTAACAGGAAATAAGAAGAACTAACACTGCGTTCTGTGACATTTTCCATGAGCTTCTCTTTTATGGTTGGCAAAGACATGCATTTCCGGTGTTGGTGTATTGGCCATTTATCTACAGTCAATAGACTTTATGTTAACATATCACTGGGTAAATGACAGAATTGCCACACTTGGCACTTCCCTCTTCCTTGTACTGCTCTGAGAAGACAGAATGAATGTCAGTACTGTCTCAACTGACGACATTTTTGTCTCAACTGACAAAATCCAGCTAAATTATGCAATACTGCTAGGCACATCCAAATCTCATCTTGCTTAGCATCCAGTCCAACTGAAAATATTAACTATGTTGCTCAAATAGAATAGCTTTTCTAGTGCATGCCTCAATTATCCAAGTGCTCACATGTATTTGAGCTTCAGAATCTGCCATGCATATACAGATAAAATAATGGATTCACTAGCAGCACTTGTCCTACACTAACAATACCCCAGAGCAGACACTACCACATTTCACTGGCATGACACAGAGGTCCCTCTTGTTTCGCCAGCCTGTCATCAATGTGGCCCCCTTTTATTTCCCAGTACTACCACACACATTGACTTTTGGACTACAAGACCTTGCAGCAAGTAGCTCATGGGAGTCCTTCACCAACTCACTAGTTCTAGAAACTTCCTCATGACTTTTTTGAAGAATATTTCTTCTTTATCCCATTCCTACTTTATATTTTAGCAGTTCCAAGAAGATATATCTCTCCAGAGCCACAGACTGTGTTTACTGAGCATCCAATCTTAGATCCATGAGCATGTACAGAAAGTGGAGATTAATTAAACAGAACTGGTGTAGTTGGTGTAAGTATATACAATGAAAATGAATGAATGAAGTTCTCTTGTTCCACAAAATGTCTTTTTTATGCTGTGGATCCATTTATTTTGCTTGCATCTTCAATGCTCACCACCTTTCTTCTGTTCCAGGAGGCTATTCCCATGTCACTGTGCATGCCAATAATGATAATTTTACCTATCCTGTGTTTCCTGGTGGTTAGTTTTCACTGTTAACTCTACAGTGTAAACTTTTCTGGGAAGACAGACTCAGTGAAAGATTCTCTAGACTGGACTGGCCTGTAGGTATATCTAAAGTGAACTTTCAAAAATGTTTTTTACGATTTAGTTTTTTAAAAATTTTTATGTTATTTATTTGAGTGTTTTTCCTGCAAGCATGTCTGGTAATCACTTGCAAGCCTGGTACCTGTGAAAGTCAGAAGAAAGAATTTGATACCCTAGAAATGAAGTTATGCATGGTTCTGAGACACCACTGGGGTGCTGGGTATTAGACCTAGGCCCTTTGTAAAAGGAGTTGTCTTAACTAAAGATGGCTAAGCCATCTCTCCAGCCCCTGATGTTAGTTTGATTATGATACCTGGTATGGAGCATCCCAGCCTGGGGTTGGATCCTGATTACACATGTGTAAAGAACCTCTCTGAGAACATAAATGTAATCTCTCTTTCGCCACACCTCACTATAAGCGCGGCTGCTCCACATTCTTGCTACCTCAGCTTCTCCACAGTAATAGTCTATAACCGGAAATTGTGAGCCAACAAAGCCCTTTCTGTTCATGCTGCTTTTGTTGACATGTTACCACAGCCACATAAACCAAACTGTCCCTACACTTACAGTGTCACTCTGCCGAGGTGCTAGGGCCTTCCGTGAGGTTCATTTCTCTCTGATACGTTTTCTGACTGTGATGGAAAGAATTTCAAATCAGTAAAGACGTTATAACCTGAGATTAGACTTAGCATTAGAGTGAGTAACAAGGAATCTGTTTCTATTCTGCTGGAGGACACTTTTTCATTTATTTCTCATAAGTATTTCCACCAGAATACGGAGAAAATTATTATCAGGGAGTTGCCCTGGATACTAATAGGGATACACTTGGATAAATGAAGTGCTGAGGGTACATTTGTGGGCAAAAAAGTTTAAAAATACATTCTGAACAAAGTATATTTTAATTAGATCCTGACTGGATTTTAGTATAGGTAATAATCAGAGAAAATTTAATCTGTGATTGACACATTATTGAGAATAAACTGCTTTTGATTTTCATTGTGGTAAATAAAAGAATTCTGCTTTTTCCCTAAATACTGTTCATATCTTTTCTACTTCAGATTTTAAAATTTGTCGCTCTTTTATTCCCTTTTTTGAAGGCGCTATAAATGGTACGTGTGTGTGTTTCTCTGTATGTGTGAGTACAGGTGCATACATACCATGAAATGCATGTAGAGGTCAGTAAGTGCTACCATTTCTGAGGCAGCTCTTTCTGCCATGCTGCACATTCCAGGTTACCTGGCCTGGGAACTTCATGGAATTCTTGTTATGTTTACCTTCTATCACTCCTTTGAAGTGTGGTATAGGAAGCCTGCCTCCACATTTGGGTTTTTAAAGTGAGTTCCAGGAATCCTATGCATGTCTTGGCATAAGACGCACTGAGACATTTCATCTTCTCCTTTTTTATTTCTTTTTTTAATTTTTTTCCTAGTTTGATAAATTATTAGTGCATTGGGCCCCAGGGGTGGAGCTCACTTATCAGGCTGCCACAGAAAATGCCTGAGTCAATAGAACCATTTCCGGCCCCTTTCTATTTCATAATTTGGTGGGGGAGGTCTTTCTGTCTGTGCCTTGCTTTACTTGGTTAATGAATAAAAAAACGTTTTTGCTCTGTTGATAGGGCAGAACTTAGGTAGGCGGGAAAGAAGAAACTGAATGCTGGGAGGAAGAAGGGCAGAGTCAGGGAGACGCCAGATATCTGCTGCCAGAGATAGATGTGCTGAAACTTTGCTGGTAGGCCATGAAGTCATGGTGATATACAGATTAAAAGAAATGGGTTAAATTAAGATGTAAGAGTTAGCCAATAAGGAGCTAGATCTAAAGGGCCAAGCAATGATTTAATTGATGCAGGTTCTGTGTGATTATTTTGGTTCTGGGTAGCTGGGATGACCAACTGGTTCTTTGCCGCTCCATACAACAATAAGTTGTCATTTGTAATCATCAATGTTTCATGTCCCCTATACCCTGAATGCATCTAGGTTTCTTTAAGTTTCTGATGGATTTTGTAATCAGATAAATTACAACTGTATATTGCTGTTCTTATCTCTGATTTCCATGGCTACTCTTTCCCTATCACTGTAAACATTTCAGAATTCAGATCACATTGAATTCACCATTTTAATCTTCTTGTAAATTAAATTTATAATTGAACATGTTTACAAAAATTGGAAAATAGGGCTAAAGAGATGACTCAGTGTGAAGAGCACCTGCTGCTCTTACAGATGGCTTGGACATGGTTCCTGAATAGCACATGATGGCCTTTAAATCCAGAACCAGAGGATCTGATACCTTTTTGGCTCTAGGCTTTTGCACTCAGCATCCATAAACATCCAAGCACATGTATATAAATAAATAAAAATTTAAAAATTTAAATATAATTTGAGTGACAGAGAAAAATGAGAAAATATGTCTCTCCTGACTGCATCTCCAGTCTCACTTTCCAGAGGATAAGTCAAAGAGCTGTTGATTATTTTTTCAAAAGGTTTTATTACACACACACACACACACACACACACACACACACATGCACACACACACACGACTCTGCCTTTTGAAAAGAGGACTCCACAGCATTC
This sequence comes from Myodes glareolus, assembly GCF_982192425.1. Taxonomy (NCBI): domain Eukaryota; kingdom Metazoa; phylum Chordata; class Mammalia; order Rodentia; family Cricetidae; genus Myodes; species Myodes glareolus. The sequence goes on from NC_142045.1 coordinate 3,464,060, forward strand.
ACAAGCTACAAGAGTGACCAACATACAGCCTATGAACCAAATGTCGCCCAAGACAGCTATACATGGGGTCTGAGCTAAACACACAAACTTACCTAAAACATTATGAGTATTTTATTATCTATTTTTTGAGTGTGAGATTTTGTTGATTGGTTCTTCAATGTGTCTATGACATTTGGAGTACGTAAATGCACATGGAGGCCAGAAAAAGGCTTCGAATTGCTTGGATCTGTAGTTACAGGCAGTTTTACGCAGCCTAAGATGGGTGCTAGGAAAACACCCTACTCCTCTGTAAAGGCAGTTTGTGCTCATATCTGCGTATCCATTCTTCCATTTTTATCTTGTTAGGAAATTTTAAGACCATTTTCATGTTTCACAGGATGTCTCAAATAGTTTTAGAACAAGTGTACTTTCACTAAGATAATATTGAGTCTTTCTGTCTAATATTATACAAGTTCCTCTTCAGTTTCTTCTCTTCCTCCTCTTTTTCTTCTATTTGGGTTATTTTATTTAGATCATCATTTTGTCTGATAGTTATTCATTAATTAATATTTTTTGAAATTTTTTCATCTTTTCAAGATTAAACTTAATTACATTTCAGCCATCCCTTCATTCCCTCCAAACATTCTAATATATCCATTTTATTTTGTTAGACATTATAATTTTCATGCTGTTATTTTCATTTAAAGTTGCTATGTCATAATTGATATAATAATTAAAGGAATTGCAAGCAGTCTTGGTTATTTTAATAAGCCTTTGCATAACTCTAGGTTCTATTCCTTCCCTTCTGTATTGACTTTCAACATTGGCTGCTTTCCAAGAGATGTAAGATGGGATTCGACAGTATCATTCGTCCAGAGCTATGACTACTGTATAGTAAGGGATAGTCAGCTCTTCTCAATCAAATTGGTCTTTAGGAAATGACACAAACTGAAAGGAAAATAATAATGAGGATATTGCAAGTCAACTTTTGAGAAAATGATATGGCTAAATTTTACACAATTCCCCACCCACTGTTGTACAATGTCACTTCTTCCTCTCAGAGAATCTTTTCTCTATTTCTTTATTTCTTTTTCTGGCTCTTTCTCTCTGTCTCTCTATCCTTCTGTTTCTCCTCTCTATTTTTGAAAACATGAAACTCAGTAGGAGGTAGACAGGATCTTGTAAGAGTATGATGAAGGGAAAATATGATTAGAATCTTATTTTGCATATCCTTTAACATTGTCTATCTGGAGGATGAAGAAATGGATCAGTGGTTAATTGTGGATATTGCTCTTTCAGAAGTCCTTATTTTGGGTGCCAGCACAACCTCCTGTATCTCAAGCTTCAGACCCAGTGCCCATTCTGCCTTCTGTTGGCACCTGCAGTCCCATGCACACACAGATTCAATTGGAAAAGTTTCCATGAAATTATTGAATAAAATCATCACCCTGAAATTTTTCCAGCACAACAATCGCTAGATAATATTTTTCTCTAGCCCATGTCAGTATTAATTAATTTGTTTTCTTAACACATAGCTATCAATAATGAGAGGTAAGTCCTGTATTGAGAAAGGAAGATGGTAAAGTTATCTTTTATTTGAATATAAAATGTGTTTTTAGGAAATGGTTCTTCAAGATGGATCTCACTCCCAAAACAGAAAGAACTGTAGACTTCTGCATTATCCCGGCTCCTTATTCCTGTTCTACTTTCATTCTTGCAGTTTTAGAAATTGTCCAAGTTTCTAATTTGTTACTATCTCTTTTCATGTCTTTTAATTAGAACTGGCAATACCTCCTTTAATACAATATGTAAATTTTTTATAGCTATTGTCCAATAAAGCATTGAGTGGATAGAATCATGATTACTTTTAATGAGTATCATCTACATTAATTTGAATAAAGGCTATGAGTTTGTATTTATCTTTAAATAAAGAGTCTGGTTTTGTATTTTATTGCAAACTTTTGACTTAACAATTACTGTTTGTTTTTTCATTTCTTCCCTTTGGGTATATATTTTGTCTTCTCAAGATACAGTCAAGGTCTTATCAACTCCAGCATCTTTCCACCTGAGATTCTTTGTCTTGATGTATATGTTCCATTTATAAAACAAGAATTATAGCTGCAAATTTGAACATATTCTAGTTTTACATTTATACAATCCTCATGGGAAAAGCTTATTTATCTTCTCATTACTTTTCTTTTAACTCCTACTGTGAAGAGATGTACTGATAACTGCTAATCTTACACAGGAAAGAACTGTGGTGGGTTGCTTATACTTCAGAGTTTTCATATGCTTTCCTCATGGCAGGAAATAAGGAAGCATGCAGCATACATGGTTTTAAAGAAGGAAGTAAGTGTTCACACACCTTGACTCATAGGCAACAGGAAAGAGTCCAAGGTAAGGAACGTGTCTTGAGCATGTATTCAAGGTCTTCCTTCAGAGTGATACACTTCTTTCAACAAGACTAGGTCCACTACAGCAAAGCTACACATTCTAATAGTGTGATTCTTTTTGTGGGTCATTTTCTTTCAAACTACCACATTCCACTCTCTGGCCACCAAGGGTTTGTAACCATACCATAATGCAAACTTGCATTCACTCTGTCTTAAAACTTCTAAAATGTCTGTAACAGTCTCAAACTTAAACAAAACTCTAAAGTTTAAAGTCTTTACCAATATTCAGGTAGTATTTTAACTGTAACTCACTATAAAATTAAAAAACAAAAAACAGATCATGTACTTCCAACATATAATAGCACAGGGTAGATATACTATTCCAAACATAAGAAAGAGTACATAGTCAGCACTTACTGGACCAAAACAAGTCCAAAATCCAGCTAGGCAGACTCCAGATACTGTGTCTCCATGTGTGGAGTCAAAGTGCTCTTCAGATTTCCATCTTCTTTAAGTTTTGTTGACGACAACACACTTATTTTTCTTGGAATGTTTCCACTCCATTTTACCACATTTCCTTGGAAGTATTCTATGGTTCATACATTTTCAACATCTTGCTATCTCCAAGGCAATTTAGGCTTCACATTCATAGCTTCAAGCAATTGCCTCTCTAGAATTCTAGTTAGAAACACCTCTGACACATCTGGCTTCAACAATTTTCCTTTATCAAGGGGAAATACTGCATATCCCTTTTCTTCTGTTCTTGACCCTAAAACCAGAGTCACTTGGCTGAAGCTGTCAAGTTCTTCTGCCTGCTTGGGTTGGAAGATTTTAATAAAACCTTGCCTAGTTAAAGCCAGTGAAGCTTTTATTTCTTTTAGTTCTAATACAATGTTCTAAATGGTTGGTGAATTCTCGTTTGGGGGCATGCCCTCAGAGGTCCTAGGCAGGTCAGAAATTAAAAAAATAAAAATAAATAACAACTGGTGAATCTGAATATATAACAAGATGACAAAAATAATAATAATCAGAGGGCTGTAAGGTGATCTTTGTGACCCAGATAAAGGATTTTGGGTTGGTGTAGGTGGCCTTTTTTTCTATGTGTTACTTGCATTGGTTAAAGAATAAAGAAACTGCCTTGTTCTCATAGGGCACAAGTTAGGTAGGTGGGGAAAATGGAACTGAATTCTTGGAGGAATAAAGCAGAGTCAGAGACATCATGAATTCACCACCAGAGTAAGACAGACTGCCAAAATTTAGCCGGTAAACCACAAGGTGATACACTGATTAATAGCAATGGGTTAAACTAAGATGTAAGAATTAGACCAATAAGAAGTTAGAGCTAATGGGTCAGTGTTTTAATTAATATAATTTCTATGTGGTTATTTCGGGGCCAAGCTAGTCAGGTGGCCAGGACAAACAAGCTGCCTCCCCCTGCAACACTGGGTCTTATCAGACTCCCTTCATCTCAAGTAGAATAATACAAAGGCAAAATTTTCCAACCAGTAAAACACAGGAAGTCCATCACGTCAGCACCTTCCACAGGTTCTAATGCCTGCATTGTACAACAAAAGCAAGGATAGAAAATTGAGGGCCAGATATCACATAGTCCAGAGGTTGTAGAAGAGTGCAACTAAAACAATCTCCTATCTATTAAATTCATTTGATCAGTCTGGTGAAACCTCTGGGAGACACCAGTCCTTACTGTCACACCTCTATTGTTTGCTTAATGCTTTGCCTTACATCTTTTTTGTTTAATACATATTTTTGTTTAATATGACTCAGAGTAGGCAAATCAAGCCACAGGTCCCACAAAGGTGTACCGCTAGTGCAGCCCCAAATCTTTCCTATATGTGCCAAGCTCAAGGCTGCAGCTACACCACATGCTACAAAACTTTGGATCCAAATATATCAGATATAACAGCTTTTAGACAGCAAGATTCACAGAATGCAGTATTTGGAGTCAATGGGCCGTTTTCTCTTGTATTGAAACCTGTGGCCAGTCCCTGGACAACATCACCGTACTTGTGAGAATTAAATTTACCAACTCACAAGATACTTCTCTCCTGAAATCTCAATACTAGAAAAGGTAGAAAAAGTTCTATTTTGTGTGTATGAATTCATCTCTGTCTGTTAGGTTTGTTGTAAACACAGACTCTAAACAGAATTGGTGTCAGGCTAAGCTAAATGTATAAATGTATGTGAGTGGCAAGTACATGTTTATTCCGGATTGGTCTTGAATGCATAAGTTTATTGTTTGGTATGCCTTCATGGAAGTTCAACTTTTAATTTTACAACTAGCTGCTGGAACTCAGAACTTACATCTGGACTTTCTGGCTACTGAAATTGGTGTAATTACAGAATTTTTACGTCATTTGAGTATAAATACTATTAAAGTTGTTTTATTCTACTTTATTGGAATTGGCTATGACTCGGCCTTTTTCAAAACCAGGAAAACTTTTAAAGACTCTGGTCCAAGATAAAAGAGAGGTGGGTTCGGTCTGGGCAGTGGTGGTGTTGCAAACCTTTAATCCCAGCAATTGGGAGGCAGAGGCAGGCTGATCTCTGTTAGTTCAAGGCCAGCCTGAGCTACAAGAGCTAGTTCCAGGACAGCTAGGGCTGTTACACAGAGAAACCTGTTTTGGAAAAAATGAAAAAGAATAAAAAATAGGTGGGCAAGAAGAAAAACAACATAATGGTATAGAAATTGTTGACTTTTAAATCATTTGTTAGGGTTAAAAATCTGTAATAAAAGGTTAATTAAATTTCAGAATTTGATATCAGAGCCTATTTTGGAAACACATGATCTGCTGCTATATTAAGCAAGGGCAGTCATGTTAGTGGTCATCATTTGGACTAGGGTTGACTAGGTTTGACTAGGAAAATGCAGAATTTATTGGTTCACCAACACCTTGGTTGTGGGTAACCACAGGGTATTGTCCTACTAAGGAGGAAAGTGTTGTAGAATATTATTTATTTTAAGATGTGTTACATTTGTTTATGCTGTGGAATATCTGTTTAATGATGTAAAAATGTGCTGCATTCCTTTATGTTTCATTTGTTTAACCCTATGAAGCAGTGTTATTTTGCCTGTTTTAAACAACTGGTTTGTCTAATAAAGAATGGCCAATAGCAAGAGAAAGGATTGGCAGGGCTGACTGGCAGAAAGACTAAATAAAGGGAAAAGAAGTAACAATAGAAGGAGGACATCAGGGGCCAGCTACCCAGCAGTCTATAGAGTAGGAAATAAAGGGAGGTATGTGGAGTAGAGAAAGATAAAAGTCCAGAGGCAAAAGACAGACTAGATAGTTGTGAAGAAAAGCTGTCTTAAGATAGGCTAAGCAAGAGCATTTATAAGTATAAGTAATAAATCACCACATGTATTTTTTTGGGAGCTCTATGGTGGACCCTTGCAAAAGGGTAAAGAGTAAAAAAAAATTAACTAATAACACAACAGTTCTCAAACGATACTTTAAATTGGGATAATATTTCTATATAATCTCTGTCCTTAAAAACTAGACTTATAAAAGATAGCTGTAAAACAATGCTTATTTATTAGGCATTAAAGCTGTACCTCTATGTGATCATATACAAAACTGTATCGTACTGGCAACCACGCTTTGTAACCTAAAAGTAATCCACGTATATTGATTTTAGAAACATTAGATAATATACATTGCTAAACTTTGTGTTGCCTTTGACAGATGATGGCTGTAGTGAAGATATTCATTCTTGAAATAAAATGGTACTTTATTTTGCGAGTGCAAGAACACACAGTTAAATGATTTTCAACTTCATAAAGAAAATTTTAGAGTTTTATAAAAGTTTAAATAAACTGAGTAGTTTTATATTTTATTATATATTTCTAAAGAATATATAATAATCCTGATAAATATGTAAATTACAAGATAAAAATTAATACTATAGCTAGCCACAAGAGGCTGAGATATTTCTATCTTTTGGTGTAGTAAGATGGTGACCTCAGAAACTTGAAGAATGTCTCTCCTTACTTTGGTTTATTCAAGCAAACAGACACTGGTGTTTTAGATAGCATTGTTAAGCTGTAGCTATTTTGGTAAACTGAGTCAAGCAGGGAACTCTTATGTTCTATAATGGTGTACTATTGAAGGATCAGAAAAGTTACTAGTCTGTAGACTATGTTTATAAGTCTTAACTTGATATTGAGATAGGTTCGATTAAGGAATTGTTATTTTCATTAGAAGCTTTTAAAGATAAGATTTGAGATGTTCAAAACTATGCTAATTAATAGCCATCAAATTGCCAGAGATTTTCTGAATATGGAACTTAGGTTATTTAAAATTAGGCTCCCAGATTCTAATTGTGACCTCAAAGATCGCCAAGAAGATAATGGACACATTGATTGTTGAGTTTACCTGGACAACTGTAATACTAACAACTGGGCACGACTGCTCCAGTGACTTGCCTGTGTACAAGAAGTACACAGGAGAGTTCATGGACCCACTTTGCCTACACAAAGTAAGTAAGTACCTCCCATGTTCCTATTTCACTAAAAAATCACTCATTTTCTGGGCCCAACAGCCAGAAAATGAGACAGATGCTTTCCTTGTGTCCCTACACCTAAATGTATGTAGAGAAACTACCAGAGCCTAGCTGACTGTCTAGGTAAAAGATTAGAATGACCCTCTGCTGTTTTCTTTAAACCTTTTCAATCCCTGATCAAAATGATGATTTAGGCTAACTGTAGCTTTGTCAGCTAGTCAATATCTGACAATCAACTCATTCCCTCAAGCTACAGACATCTTGTTAGCTCATTAGTTAGTTGTAGCTACTGCTCTTGTGTTAAAGAAAGGTAGACAAATATATCTTGCTCACAGGTTTTATATTAAAGCATAAATAAGCTTCATGTGAACTTTTTACTAAAGAAACATGCTCTACAATGAATATTTCAAAAATTGCTACTTGTATCTGTGGTTAAGCATTAGATTTTTAAAAAGGATAAACACTATAAAAGTTTTGAGGGGCTTAAATGTTTTAATACTTACATCTGTATATGTAAATATTTAAATAAGTTCTATATACCTCAGATTTTTAAGATATATAAATACAAACTGCATAGGGATATTATTAGTCTAATATTTCAAGGGTTCAATGTTCTAGCTTTGATAAAGTTCCAATAAACTGGTAAAGCATTGGTTACTTATTATTCAGTACAACCTCAAGATTTTAAATTTCCTTTGGCTGTCCTCTAAATATATATTTAAAGGTACTTTTCATTGGGCTGAAAAGACTACTGTCAAATCTGCATGCCTGTATCTCTGGACACAGGAAACAAAATGTTCATGCTTTTTAACCTAAAACCATAGTACTTGCCATGACACCAAGGTGAAAATCTCTTTCAGATGTTTTACAGATAACTGTTTACTTCTTTTTCTAAAATATGAATTTCAATACAATGATAATGGTATATATCTAGAAATTTTATTTCCTTTGAGAAACTAAAAATAAAATAAGATTCAGGGAACCAAAAATGGACAAAGATAAAATGGAAAAGTTCCAAATATAAAATTTTTCTTTAAGCTCCTAAATTTTAATTTATGGACCTTTTCCATATTTGTCTCAGCATATTTCCACCTGGGTGATAGACACCATTGGAAGAGCACCTGCAAACTGCAAACTGTTGAGCTCTAGATTTGCCAAAATAAAGCTGATATGAACCAGTTCTGCCAATGTCATTGCTTCTTGTCTCTTCACCTGGATCAGATGCTGATAAATGCCCCATTACCTTTCCTTTGACTAGTCTTTTAGACTTCCTGTGCCCTAATATTTGAAACCTTAGAGTTACCTGGAAATAATTACTAAAGAAAGTATGTTGTCTTTTCCTTTGTCCCATTAACAAGTTGAAAAATGCTAAATCAAAAGGAAACTCATTGACTTATGAGACAAAGTGACTACCTATAATGCTTAAAGGCATACCAGGAAATATGGACTCTGGTTTATTAACAGGTAGATTCATTAACTAAATTAGTTACTGTTACTATGCTAGGACAGATGAGCTTCTTCTGTGAAACAAAGAGATCTTATCTATCACATAGCCTTTGTCCCTTTTGCTTTCTGTTGACTACTGTTGACTTAATCCATTTACATAATAACTAAATGAAAGTCCCTTCATTAAACTAAATTCATTAATTAATTAAACTGATTTCTTTTTAGATCCAAATGTAAACTAGTACCCGTCATAGAGACAAGGATTTGACCCAAGATACAACTTCAGAGGGGAATGCTAAACCCTAAATTAACCTGTAAACACCATCCACACAAAGACCAGATAACTTTCTGAAATTCTTAGAGTTGCAGTTCTTCAAAATACCAAGAAAGTCCCTTGGGAAAATAGAATGGCCTATGTGTTTTGTACACATAAATCCCCCAAACATGTCGCAGGGCCATGCAGCTGAAAAGTTTCCAGGTGATGGCCCTGACCAAATCCTTTTTTGGTTAGTATTTAATATTTCTTTTAAAAAGGTGCTTAATTTGGCCAAAATGGTTGAACCACTTTTTTCTCTGGTGAATTTCAGGATTAATGCTTGATCAGCTTGCTGCTTCTTTTCATTATTAATCTTTATTAGAATTAACACTAATAACCACAACAGTGTCTATACTAAACTGCTTTGACATTTCTTCTGTCAATTTAATAAATCTAAAACTTTTCAATTTAGTTTCAAGATAACATTTTTGACAAGAGGAAATAGCAGCCAGATTCTTCACCAAAATATCACAAGAACTATTTCTTTGCCATATACTAATTCTACTCTGAAACCTCTTGAGTAAGCCCAAGTACTTCAAATCGACCTCAACACCACTGTCTTCCGTGCTTCTATTAGCAAGACCCATTAAGAAGTGCTTAAAGTATTCCATTGCTTTTCTAACCCAATGTACCAAAAGTTCAAATTCCTCCAGATAAAAGCACAGTCAGGTCTATTACAGAAAAACTGCAACCCCTGGTACCAATTTCTATCTTAGGGTTTCTATTGCTATGGAGAAACACCATGATCACAGTAACTCTCATAAATGAAAACATTTAATTTTGGTGTTTGGCTTGAAGTTCAAAGGTTTTGTCCCTTATCATCATGAAAGGAAGCATGGTATCATGCAGGCAGATATGGTATTAGAGAAGAAGTTAAGAGATCTTACACCTTGACTCACAGCATAACAGGTCTGAGACACTGGGAGTTGCTTAAGCACACACAAGACCTCAAATCATACCTCCGCAGTGATATACTTTCTTCAAAAAGACCATAACCCCTCAAACAAAGCCACACCTCCAAATAATACCATTTTATTTTGGCACCATTTTTTTTCAAACCATAAGTACCTTAATCCAGTCTATATGGTGAATCTTCTTTCTGTTTCATATTTTGAGATACAACACCATGTGTTTCAGGCCATATTTGAATTATGTAGCTGAAAATAACATGAAACTCCTGATCATTCTGCCTCTACCCTAACCTTATAGACTTACAAGCTTGTGCTATCCTGCCACAAATTATAGAAATGTGTGTGCATTTGTATGTGTATGTATGTTTGTTTGTGTTTATGTTTGGTTCTGAGGAGGGAAACCTCAGAGGGGACAGAATAGGGAACATGCTTCAGGCTAGGCTGAGGAAGCAGTGGAGAGAAGGCCCAGTAAACCAGAGACCAGAAAACAAAGCCTTATTCAAAATACACAATTCTGGAAGGAAATAAATAGCATTTTGGGAAATTCAAATAATAAAGAAAGCCTTAATTTACAGACTTTTCTTTTTCAAAAGTGAGAATATAAGTTTCCAGAGAACAACAAAAATAAAATATAGCCTTATCAATTGTCTTATTATTTGTTTATTAGTCTAATTGTTAAAATATAAAGGTTCCATTTTTCTGGAAATTTTTAAAATGAAATTATTTTTCACATTAATTAGCATAGAGTGCATACAGAAATGTGTTTGTTGGTTTGATCAATCAGACTAGTATTCCTAGCACATGGGAGTTTGAGGCAGAATGATCAGAAGTTTACAACCTTTTTTACCTATATACTCCAGGATGCTATAGATTTTGTCTTAGAAAGAAAAAAAGGCATTTATTTATTCACATTATTGACTACATCCAGTTCTATTTGCTTTTGGGGATGAAAAACTTAAGCCAAATGTGTTAAAGTTCAAAATCTTTATTTGTTTCTCTTGCTTACTATTGTACAAGACTCCAATATTATAAATTGTACTTACTTTCCTAAAATAGTTTCTCCTCTCCCCTTTAAGTAAATTAAGATCTTACACAGTATGATATTTAAATAATATTGAATAATGCCTTGAGATTCAACAAAACCATGTGCCTATTTCTGACACCATGTTCAACATCAAATTATTGAAAATTTTCTTGAACTAAATGCATAAAAAGAGTATTAACAATTAACTATGCATATACACTATGAACTCCTTTTTAGCTAATAGCTTAAGTGTGAGTCACACTTTGATGAAACTGCTAAAATGTATGTGTAGTGGCATTTCATTTGTATTTTGATAAATAAAGCTTTCCTGAAGATCAGAGAGTAAACAGTCCCATTGGTCAGCATTACAGACCAGGAAATGGTAACACACACATTTAATCCCAGTACCAACACTCGCTTGCTGTAGAAATCAAGTAGTAATGTTCTATGCTTTTTATCCCAGAACTAGAGAGAATTATAAAATGAGTGGAGACATAATTCAGTCTCAGGCTCATTCTGAGATTCTTGGAGGCAGGATTAGCATTTTCATCCTGAAGTTGATGTAAGAATCAGTAATGGCTACTTTGCTTTTCTGGTCTTCAGGTTGAAACCTATTATTACCTACCTTTTAGTGGGGTCCTAGAAAATGGAATCCAGCTTTGGAAATGGCATTGATGAGAAGAGATAAAAATTTTAGAACAACAAGGGAGAGTAAAAAGATGTGAGGCTTCTCTAGATCAAATTCTTAGTGAGAGCCAGTACTCTGATCATCAGGACCAGACTCTCTATGAAAAACACTCCCTGTTCCTACATAGCACAGCAGCTTCAAATAATTGGGTCAGGATTCAAGAACTAGTAAAGAGAATCAAATCACACATCAGGTTTAAACAGGGCTAGAGAGAACCCATTTGTGACATTTTACAACTAAGGTTTTACAAGTAGAAGTAGCATATGTAGAAGTTAGATGTGTACTTATTGAATCTTTGGCTTTTGAGAATTCCAACTTGGAATGCCAAAAGATCCTTGGACCTTTAAATGTCAGAAAAGCACCAATAGATGAATGGATCTTGCATACAATGAATGTTGAGACATTTGACTATAGTACTAAGATTGGGTAGAAGTGATTTCCAATGGTATGAATAGACACCAAAATGCCAAATGTTTTAATTATGGTAGAATAGGGCATCTGAAAAGGGATTGTAGACAAGGAATTCCTAGTAATAATATCTATTCTGAGAATGGCAAGAATAGGCATCTCAGCCTTCTGGAATATGTAGGAGGTGATACAAAGGCTGACATTGGACCAGTAAGTATAGATTAAGAAAGACAGAAAAGCAAACTGGATACCATCAGGAAATTCTTCAGGGGTCTCTCATATCAAATATGCTCCAGCTATTCCCAGTCACTGTTGAGAACATGTTTCACCAGGAAAATTAAAAAAAATCCAGAGCCTACTCTAAAAAAAACATACTGTTCTGGATGATGGAATAGACATGGAGGATGAATCAAAACCTCTAGTATGAAATTGGTAACTTATAGTTTGGCAGACTGCTATAAATGATCAAAGACCAACAATAGAAGTATGTATAAATGACACTGTAATTGAGGGGCTACTGACATGGTTGCAGACATGATTATCACTACTCTAGAATCTTGGCATTTGAATTGCCTTGTCAAGAGGGAGATATTCAATTCTTAGTAATTGAAGTCCTACCTCAAGTGAAACAAACCATAAGATGGGTTGAATGCATAGGGCCAGAAGGACAGAAAAGAAGTCTGAAGCCATTTGTAGCTAATATTTCAGTGAATTTATGGGGTGGTAACCTGGTGTACTAATGGAATACCCCAAATAAGATTCCTGTAGTTCCAAAAAATGCATGTTTCTGAGAAGGATATTATAAGGTATTATAACCAAAGGTCACCAGCCATTCAGGCTGTACAAGAAAACAAAGAAACTAGAAAACTTTCAGAGGTACTAAAGACTCTGCCTTTAAAATGGTTAACTGAGAAACAAATAAAGTTTAAACAATGGCCTTTAACAGAAAATAAACTGCAGGCTTTAGAACAGCTGGTAAAGGAGCAACTAGATGCTCATCATATTGAAGAATCAACCAGCCCTTGGAATTCTCCTGTATTTTGTCAATTAGTAGGAATTTACCCAGCAGAGATTATAGTGCCTTTTACTACTGATGAAATTAAAAAACAATGGGAAGACAATGAACCATAGCAAAGAGCTTGTGCTTTTTGTTGGAGAAATTAATAATTATTATCCCACAAACAATAGAATTAACCTTATAAAGGAAACTATTTGGATTCTTCCCAAAAACATCATAATGCTTTTTATGCATCATAACTGTAACCAATACATTTTATACTGATGCAAATACATCAGAAAAGGCAGGTTACAAATCAGAAAAATTAAGTAAGGTGGAACAAAGCCCTTATAATTCTGTCCAAAAGGCAGTGTTATATGCTATTCTCATAGTAGTAAGGGATTTTAAAGAACACCTCAATATAGTTACTGATTTTCAATATGCAGAAAAAGCTGTCTTGCATACTAAAACATCAAAATTTATAGCAGATAATACAATTTGACTTCATTATTCATTCAGGTTAAAGACATAATCAGGAATAGGATATATATATATGTATATATATACATATATATATACATCCCATACATCTGATGCCATATGGGTCTGCCAGGTCCTCTAGCACCATATAATGCAGAAATTGATTATCAATTGAAAATGTACATGAAAACATCAAGTCAATAGCAAAAGTTTAAAGAAAATTTCCTATTAAATGGTAGCAAGCTAAGGAAATTATAAAGAGATGTCCTACTTGCTTTTTCTATATCCAAATAAAGTTATCTGCAGGGAGTAACCCAAAGGCTACTCAAAAGAATAAAATCTGTCAGATGGATGTGTTCTACATTACAAAATTTGGAAAATTAAAATATGTACACCCACCATTCAATATTATTCAGATTTTCAATGGACAACTGCCTTGAGCTCAGAAAAGTCTGATTTAGTAATCACAGATTTATTAGAAGTTATGACCATCATGGGTATATCTGCACAAATAAAGACAGATAACTGTCTAGCATATGTGTCTAGAAAAATTAAATAGTCCTTTTTTGCTTATTATATTATAAAGCATATTATTTGTATATTAAAAATTCTACAGGTCAGATAGTTATTGAAAGATCAAATCAAACTATAAAGACTATGCTTAAGGGCTGGAGAGACGGCTCAGAGATTAAGAGCATTGCCTGCTCTTCCAAAGGTCCTGAGTTCAATTCCCAGCAACCACATGGTGACTCACAACCATCTGTAATGGAGTCTGGTGCTCTCTTCTGGCCTGTGGGCATACACACAGACAGAATATTGCATACAGAATAAATAAATATTTTTTTAAAAAAGAATATGCTAACCAAACAAAGTGGATGGAAAATACCCTCAGAAATAGGTTGTATAATGATTTGTTAACCTTGAATTTTTTTAACACTAATGAAAAAGGAACAATGATAACAGAGAGACATTCAATAATAGAAAACCTTCAGAATTAAATCAACCAGTATAGTTGAAGGAAGTATTTACTTCGAACTGAAAACCAGGAAATGTGAAGGTGTTTTGCTCTTGTTTCCAAACAGGAAAAAAAGTATGGATACCATCAAAATTAATAAAGATTTGATTTGAAAAAGAGAAGTCTGTTGAGAAAGAGAAATGACAGCTCATCCACAGAGGTGAGAATCATATAGTCTGTAAAGAAACTTCATAATGGTTGGAGAATGATACTGTTCTTTAAAGGAAAATACTCATCTTCAAAAATCAAGAGACCCTGGACATTTGGATGTCCAAAGAGGAAAAAAAATAACTATCTATTTCAGTGCTGAGGAGTTCCATCCAGAGGGCTATCCCTGTGTCTGTGCTGAGGAGTTCCATCTAGAGGGACAGGAACAGTTCCTGCTCCTGCACTGAATAGATCCACCCAGAGAATCAGTCACAACAAAAACTAAACCAAGACACCGAGACTCTCCTGGCTCCATTTGAAGGAAGAGATGGGAAGGCGCCAATGCAAGAATTCCTCCAACAACCTAAATGGCAACATGACATCAACAGAATCCAGGGATCATGAAACTAGAATTGAACACCTTACTCCAGAAGAAGTAGAAGAAATTGACTCTAAGCGGAACTATAGGAAAATAATAGAGGAACTTAAACAGGAGGTGAAAATCTGCCATAAAGAAATGGAGATAACAAACAAAAAAGTAGATGAAATGAATAAATCTCTCAAAGATACCCAAGAAAAACAAGAAATCCAAGAAAAAGCAATCAACAGGTAAAGGAAACAGTTCAAGACTAGAAAAATGAAATGGAGGTAATGAAGAAAACACAAACCAAGGGAAGGCTGGATATGGAAAATCTGGGTAAACAAATAGAAACTGCAGAGACAAGTATTACCAACAGAATACAAGAGATAGAAGAAAGAATCTCAGACACTGAAGATACTGAAGAGAAAATAAACTCACTGATTAAAGAACAAAACAAATCCAACAAATTCTTAACAAAAAACATCCAGGAAATCTGGGACTACTGTGAAAAGACCAAACCTAAGAATAATAGGTGTAGAAGAAGGAGAAGATTTACAGCTCAAAGACCCAGAAAATATATTCACCAAAATTATTGAATAAAACTTTCCCAATCTAAAGAAGGATATTACTATGAAGGTACAAGAAGCATACAGAACACCAAATAGACTGGATAAAAAAAATATTCCCTCTCCATATAATAATCAAAACACAAAATATACAGAATAAAGAACAAATATTAAAAGCTGCAAGGGAAAAAGGTCAAGTAACATATAAAGGGAAATCTATCAGAATTACACCTGACTTCTCAATGGAAACCATGAAAGCCACAAGGTCTTGGATAGATGTGTTGCAGAAACTAAGAGAGCAAGGATGCAAGCCCCAACTACTATATCCAGCAAAGCTTGCATTTACCATTGATGGAGAAAACAAGATATTCCAGGACAAAAACAGATTTAAACAATACGTAGCCACAAACCCAGCCCTACAGAAAATACTAGAAGGAAAACCACAAACCAAGGAAGCCAACAACACCCATAATAACACAAGAATCTGACAACTCTCTATCAGCACAACTCAAAGAAGGGAAACTCACAAACAACAGCACCAGGAAAAATAACCAGAGTCTACAACCATTGGTCATTAATATCGCTTAATATCAATGGACTCAACTCACCTATAAAAAGGCACAGGTAAAGAGAATGGATACGTAATCAGGATCCAATATTCTGTTGCCTACAAGAAACACACCTTAAACACAAAGAAAGACACCACCTCAGAGTAAAGGGTTGGGAAAAGGTTTTCCAATCAAATGGACCAAAGAAACAAATGGGTGTGGCTATACTAATATCTAACAAAATAGATTTCAATCTGAAATCAATCAGAAGAGACAGAGATGGACACTTTATACTCATATCAGGAACAATTCATCAGGAGGAAGTCTCAATCCTGAATATCTGCATACCTAATATAAAAGCACCCACATATATAAACGAAACATTACTAGAACTCAGAACATACATCAAACCCCACACTCTAATAGTGGGTGATTTCAACACTCTTCTCTCACCAATGGACAGGTGAACCAGACAGAAACTTAACAGAGAAATAAGAGAACTAACAGATGTAATGGATCAAATGGAACTAACAGACATCTATAGAACATTCCACCCAAACAGAAAAGAATATACCTTCTTCTCAGTATCTCAGGGAACCGTCTCAAAAATTGATCACATAATTGGTAACAAGGTAAACATCCATAGATATAAAGAAATTGTAGTAATTACCTGTGTACTATCAGGTCACCATGGAATAAAGTTAGAATTCAACAACAATTCTAACCACAGAAAGCCTACAAACTCATGGAAACTGAACAGTCAACTATTGAACCATCCCTGGGTCAAGGAAAAAATAAAGAGAGAAATTAAAGTCTTCCTTGAATTCAATGAAAATAAAGACACAACATACCCAAACCTATGGGAAACTATGAAAGCAGTACTAAGAGCCCTAAATAATAAATAAATAATAAATAAATAAATTTAGCAGCACTAAATGCCCACATAAAGAAAACAGAGAAAGCACATATTAGAGACTTAACAGCACACCTGAAAGCTCTAGAGGAAAAAGATGCTGACTCACCCAGGAGGAGTAGAAGACTGGAAATAATCGAAATGAGGGCTAAAATCAACAAAATTGAAACACAGAAAACAATCCAAAAAAAATCAATGAAACAAAAAGCAGGTTACTTTAGAAAATCAACAAGATCAACAAAACCCTATCCAAACTAATCAAACGGCAGAGAGAGAACACACAAATTAACAAAATCAGAAATGAAAAGGGGGACATAACTATAGACACAGAGGAAATTAAGAAAATAATTAGATCTTACTACAAAAGCCTGTATTCCATAAAATTGGAAAATATGGAAGAAATGAACACTTTTTTAGATAACTACAATTTACCAAAATAAAGTCTAGACCAGGTAATCAGTTTAAATAGACCTGTAAGTCGCAAGGAAATAGAAGCTGTCATCAGAAAACTCCCTACCAAAAAAAGCCCTGGCCAAGATGGTTTCTGATTTCTATCAGATCTTCCAAGTAGAGTTAATATCTATACTCCTTAATGTGTTTCACAAAATAGAAACAGAAGAGTCATTGCCTAACTCCTTTTATGAAGCTTCAGTCACCCTGATACCCAAACCACAAAAAAAGACTTAACCAAGAAAGAGAATTACAAACCAATCTCACTCATGAACATTGATTCAAAAATTCTCAATAAAATACTCACAAACAGAATCCAAGAACACATCCAAAAAATTATACATTATGATCAAGTAGGATTCATCCCAGAGAGGCAGGGCTGATTCAACATACCAAAATCTATCAACGTAATCCATCATATAAACAAACTGAAGGAAAAAAACCATATGATCATTTCATTAGATGCTGAAAAAGCATTTGACAAAATTCAACACCCCTTCATGTTAAAGGTATTGAAGAGATTAGGGATAGAAGGTTCATTCCTATATATAATAAAGTCAATATACAGCAAGCCAACAGCTAACATGAAATTAAATAGAAACTCAAAGCCATCTCACTAAAATATGGAACAAGACAAGGCTGTCCACTCTTCCCATACCTCTTCAATATAGTGCTTGAAGTTCTAGCAATAGCAGTAAGATGGCATAAAGAGATCAAGTGGATTCAAATTGGAAAGGAAGAAGTCAAACTTTCATTATTTGCAGACGATATGATAGTGTACATAAGCGACCCCAAAAACTCTATGAAAGAACTCCTACAGCTGATCAACATCTTTAGTACTGTGGAAGGATACAAGATCAACTCCAAAAAATCAGTTGCCCTCCTATACACAAAGAACAAAGATACAGAGAGGGAAATAAGAGAAACATCACCTTTCACGATAGTCAAAAATAGCATAAAGTATCTTGGGATAACTCTTATCAAGGAAGTGAAAGAACTATTTGACAAGAACTTTAAGGTTTTGAAGAAAGAAATTGAAGAGGATACCAGAAAATGGAAAAATCTACCTTGCTCTTGTATTGGGAGTATTAACATATTAAAAATGGCAATTCTACCAAAAGCAATCTATAGATTCAGTGCAATCCCCATCAAAATCCCATCAAACTTCTTCACAGACCTTGAGAGAACAATAATCAAGTTTATATGGCAAAACGAAAAACTCAGAATAGCCAAAACAATCCTTTACAATAAAAGGACTTCCAGAGGCATTACCATCCCTGACTTCAAACTCTATTACAGACCTACATTAATGAAAACTGATTGGTATTGTCACAAAAACAGAGATGTTGACCAATGAAATCGAATTGAAGACCCAGATCTTAATCCACAAACCTTTGAACACCTGATTTTTGACAAAGGAGCTAAAGCTATACAATGGAAGAAAGAAAGCATCATTCAGAAATTGTGCTGGCATAACTGGATTTCAACCTGTAGAAGAATGAAAATAGATCCACATCTATCACCATGCACAAAACTCAAGTCCAAATGGATTAAAGACCTCAACATTAATCTGACCACTTTGAACCTGATAGAAGAGAAACTGGGAAGTAGTCTACAAGACATAGGCACAGGAGACCACTTCCTATGTAGAACCCCAGTAGCACAGACAATAAGAGAATCAATGAATAAGTGGGACCTCCTCAAACTGAGAATCTTCTGTAAAGCAAAGGACACTGTCATTAAGACAAAAAGGCAACCTACTGATTGGGAGAAGATCTTCACCAACCCCTCATCATACAAAGGTCTGATCTCCAAAATATACAAAGAACTCAAGAAACTAGACACTAAAACTCTAATTAACCCAATTAAAAAATGAGGGACAGAACTGAACAGAGAATTCTCAACAGAAGAACTTCGAATGGCCAAAAGACA
This sequence comes from Myodes glareolus, assembly GCF_982192425.1. Lineage (NCBI taxonomy): Eukaryota > Metazoa > Chordata > Mammalia > Rodentia > Cricetidae > Myodes > Myodes glareolus. The sequence continues at coordinate 3,483,155 of NC_142045.1, forward strand.
CTTAAGGTCATGCTCAACCTCCTTAGCGATCAGGGAAATGCAAATCAAAACAACTTTGAGATACCATCTTACACCTGTCAGAATAGCTAAACTCAAAAACACCAATGATAGTTTATGCTGGAGAGGATGTGGAATGAGGGGAACACTCATCCATTGTTGGTGGGAATGCAAACTTGTGCAGCCACTGTGGAAATCAGTGTGGCGGTTTCTCAGGAAACTGGGAGTCAACCTCCCTCTGGACACAGCAATTCCTCTCTTGGGAATATATCCAAGAGATGCCCTATCATACTACAAAAGCATTTGCTCATCTATGTTCATAGTAGCACTATTTGTAATAGCCAGAACCTGGAAACAATCTTGGTGCCCCTCAATAGAAGAATGGTTAAAGGAGGTGTGGAACATATACACATTAGAGTTTTACTCAACGGTAAAAAACAATGACATCTTGAATTTTGCATGCAAATGAATGGAAATAGAAAATGCTTTACTGAGTGAGGTCATCCAGACCCAAAAAGAGGAATATGGTATGTACTCATTAATAATTGCATTCTAGCCATAGTTAAAGGTCTTTGAGCCTAAAATTCATGATCCTAGAGAAGTTAAATAAGAAGGTGAAGCTGAAGAAAATCATATAGTTATTCTCCTGGATATTGTAAGTAGGCAAGATTGCCAGGCAAACTTGGGTGCATGGGGGGTTGGGGGTGGATGTAAGAGGAGATGGTTAGAGAGAAGGGAGAAGGCAAGGATTGGGTTAGCTTGGGGGAATGGCATGGGTGGGATGGAAGAAGGATGGATATGGGAGCAGGGATGTAAATATCTTAAGGGAGCAATTTTAGGGTTTGCAAGAGACTTGTCTCTAGAGGGGTTCTCAGGTCCAAGGAGAGGTCCCCATATTGTTCCTTGGGCAGCAGAGAAGAGGGTGCCTGAACTGACCTTGGCCCATAGCCACACTGATGAATATCTTGTATATCACCATAAAACCTTTATCTGGCGATGGATGGAGATAGAGACAGAGACGCACATTGGAGCACAGGACTTAGCTCCCAAGGTTCAAATGAGCAGAAGGAGGGAGAATATGAAGGAAGTCAGGATCATGAGGGATGCGTCCACCCACTGAGACGGTGGGGCTGATCTAATGGGAGCTCACCAAGGCCAAATGTACTGGTACTGATGGAGCATGTGATCAAAATGGACATTCTAAATGTGGCTGGCAATGAAGGCTGACTGAGAAGCCAAGGACAATGGCACTGGGTTTTGATTCTACTACATGAACTGACTTTGTGGGAGCCTAGTTTGTTTGGATGCACACCTTTATAGACTTGTATGGAAGGGAAGGACCTTGGACTTCCCACGGGGCAGGGAACCCTGACTGCTCTTAAGACTAGAGAGGGAGGGAGAGGTAGGGAGGGGGAGGTGGGGAGGAGGAGGGAAAAGAAGGCAGGGAGGAGGTGGAAATTTTTAGTAAATTAATTAATTAAAAAAACTATCTAGAAAGGATCACCAAATAAAGAGGAATATGACTTATGAGGGCAAATCATCTGAGATCTGAGGGTAAACCATAAATATATGGTATATATATATATATATAATATATATATATATATATATATTATATATATAATTCCTATATATATAATATCTAATTCCTATAGAGTTATGGAATCACTTAAAAATTAAGGAAGTCTTTGTAGTTGGACAATGGCTAGCCTTATCTAAATCCAAGTATGTTGTTAACAGAAAAATCTAGCGTTTTTATTTCATGAAAGTAGTTGTCTGGTATGGGACAGAAAGAAGAACAAATTTGGGGAAACTTTTACTTTTCTTGATAACTATTCGGTTTGGATCAAATTTTTTGATGAATATAAGTCTGTATGATTAATGTTTAAGTTTTCCACAATGAAAAAAATCCTGCAGTGATCTTTGAAGTTTCCAGGAAGAAGATGGGTCAAAACAATGACTTTACTTGATTGATATGATGTCATGATGCTGATAGTGCTACTGTAAGTGTGGTTTTGGGTACCAGCTGCTCATGATGGTTTCAACTTGGTTACCTGAAATGGTGCACCTTCTTACAGCATTCTGACTAAAATTCCAAATAAGAACTTCAGAAAAACCCTATGGACTACTTAGAGACCATTTACATTTATACCAGACAGCAACTTTAAAACTTAACTGTCATTTTATTTTGATAGGATCCCATGGAAAGAACATCATTTGCATGACAGCTGGAAACAATTCCAGAAGATGACATCCTCTCTCCCAACAAAGTTTATCCTCATGGTTAGTGACATCATTTAGGGATTTATTATTACTCGTACAGGGTTAGGGTTTGGGGTGGAAATTATGTAGGCCCAGATATCTCCTTGGAAAAAAAAACTGAAATTGAATGGAATAATAAGTAGATTAGTGTGAGCTTACTCACACTAATAATAATAATAATAATGAGTAATAGAGTGAATACTTATGAGCTATTTTTTATAGATAATTTTCATTGGTATATATGCTTGTATATTGTTATAAGTTCATATTTTATTTATTACATTTAATGTTCTTCTATTTCTCTTTATAATATTTGGACAACTTTGCAAAGTTATTTTTTCAGAGTATATGCATGCATGTTTCTACATCTGTTTAAGACATTTTGCATATTAAAACAATTTTAGGACATATTTATCATATTACATTAAATATTTCTACCTCTGATCAAGATACTTATATATTGCTTACATTTTGAGGTCATTTGTTGCACAGTTCTTTAAATATTGTTTAATATTCTGATATGAAGTCATAGTCTTTAAATTATGTAGATATTAAGTAGAATAGGTCTATATTCATTCATGTTTGTCATACTTACAGCCAGACTAATTAACGTCTTTACATGCATAGAGATTGTATTCTTTAGAGATAGGTAATCTTCAACCACTTTGAAGATCTGTAGAACATGTCAAGTAAATAACTTAGGTTTCTGTGGATGTGAGGCACAATTTCTCCTGAAAGCACTCATCTATTTCAGAGAGAATGTTGAACACAAAAGACATTCTACTTGGAGCTTGTTTTCTTCTTGACACAACTGGCCTTTGGGAAAGGTTTTGCCCATGCCTCTACCACTGACAAAATGTATGCTGTCCAGACTGGACAAAGAAGATACAAGAAAAAAGACTGCCAGTCCTAGCTAAGACAGGGTAATAAGGTTTTGAAAAAAATTTCCTGCATCTGAAAATGGTCTGACAGTTATTCTAGACCTTAGTCAAAGTTGGTTGTTTCAACATTGCAAATGAGACTTTGGGTGATTGCCCATATAACCAGGTGTCTCTGTCATCTGCTACACATTTTAGAAGCTGCTTGGTTGTACTTCTTGCCTGCTCAAGTAATATTCTTTCCCTTCTCAGGCCTTTGATGAGGTTAAAGATTAGATAGTCATAGTTGCCTTTCTCTTATGATCTAGACAATCCATTGCTAATACAAGATTTAAACTCTTTATGATAAAATGATTATTAAAGCATTTAGCATATACTCATTGCTTAATATTGTTTATGTTGGTTGTAATTCTAATTTATATACTTATTATCTGTTCTTAGTGTATATAGTTTTGTATTGGGTTTAGAACTCTTATTTAGACAAAAAACGGAGGTGATGTGGAACCTCCTCAGCCAATGGCCTTTAAGAGGCTGGACCAGGTTGGGGTGTGACTTTAGGTACCAAAAAGCCGTGGTCCCACCCCACTCAGTCTCTTCTTCATGCAAGCTACACCTGGATGTTAGATCCATTCTTCTTTCCTTGATGTGATATATGAGTTTCCATCTAATAAAGAAAAACCTTAGAAAACTCTATTCAGAGTTAGTTTGGGTTTATTTTACTTGCATTCCCCTCCACCCCAAATTATGTGTTCTGCACCAGGACCCCAATATCTGTCTTTGAGTTTTTATTAAATGTGCTTCATTTTGGCACCCACCATTTGGGGTATAAATTTATACCTAAAAATCCATTTGTTTGAGGCTTTTTAGTCACTTTCACAGGTCAGGATTGGGCCCAAACCTAGCCACCTGGATTTAGGAGAAAAACTAATGCTAGCAGCTCCCATCCATCCAAGCTTAGCTTCCATGTAAAGATTGAAAATACACAGAGACTCTGCATAGCATACAATATGTAATTGTATTGTCTTTGAGTTATTTGACTATTGAAGAAAGCAACAGCTGCTCAAAGACTTTTGATTATAAATGCTACTGAATTTACTTGACCTATACATTTTGAAAATGCCTTGAATTCAAAATTAAAGTCAAAAGATATGCTACTTTGGAGAAGAGATTTTGGTTTTGTTTCCACAGGAAGTGAGAGGCTCTGAATTAGTTCTGGATTTAAAAAAAAATAAGGTTTGATCAAGGAAGACCGTATTAAAAATATCCAATAGGAACAGATGGACCACATGATTCAATGTTTTTGAGCACCTTTATTACACTTTCCTCTGAGTGTTACAACCAGTACAGTTTCAAGACTGCTGATTGAGATGATTGATTCAGCCTCACAGAATAATTCAGTCAGGACTGGACCATAATCCTAAATTTTCTTTGGTTTTTCATTGATTTCATCCAATCATCAAGAAGTAGCCTAGAAAACTATGCCACATTCCTCAAAATAGATTATGGATGTTTGTCTTTATTTAGTGTGTTGGTTAGAAGTTTTTATGGATAATGGTGAGCAAAAAAATAAAATTTGACTCAAAGTTGTTTTGAAAAGACAAAAGGGGATATATAGATAATATATGGAATACAAATATAGATTATTGAATTCATTATGAAAAGAGAAAAGGGAAGATATAGATATGATCTTCTTTTGAAAAGAAAAAAGGGGAAATAGATATGATAGGATGAAATGGTAAATTATTAAGTGTACTCGGTAAAGAAAAAGGGGAGGTTATAGATATGGGATAAAATGTAGATTATTGAATCTACTTTTAAAAAGCAACTACTAGTTTTAAATGTTTTATATTGGGATTGGATTATATTGCATACAAATTTTGTATATTGAAACAAATTTGATATAAATTTTGTTAGAACATACTGTCATAAATTTCTAATCTTGTTCAAGTTATTGTCCATTTGTAAATTGATTAACAATGTAATGCAAATTTCTAGTCCTTGAAAATTATTACTACCAACTATTTAGGATAATAACAAAATATAGAGTAAGTAATTAGTCATCTATTATAATTGAATTTGTAATCACAGTAGCTATGTTTTCAAGGTCAAACAAAGGTATTTTTTAGTTAGCCAAGTCATCTTGAAAAACTTCAGAGATCTACATAATGTGGCATTTATGAATTTTTAATAATATTGGTTCTTATTTTATGACAATGAGATATTCTTGCTCTTGGCAGCACTAATCTACTTCAGAGAAGATAATGGGCATTGAAGAGACTGTACATGGAATTTACTTTCTTTGTGGCGAAAGTAAGACACTTGACAAGAAAATTCCCCTGCCATGACTGCTGACAGTGTGCTGTCCTAGTTAGACAAGTAGAACATAGAAGAAAGTGACTGCCAAACATTACCAAGACAAGAAGGAACAGTCCTTCATAATATCCTTCTTCACAGAAGTCTGTAGGTTGAAGATGGATGTCCAAATGCTACAAAGGATCTTTGGGTGACTGTCCAAAGTCAGGTCTATCTGTCATTACATTTTTTTCCAATATTGCTTGTTTGCACTTCCTGATTTCTTAATTAATATTATTTCCTTCTTGGGTCTATGAATGAGTTTAATGCTAGATAGTTATAGTTTTCATTGTTTACAAGATTCAGAAAGCAAGATATGATAGAAAATAAATTAGGTACAAGACATTGTGCTTACCAAATAGGATAGATATGTAATATTTCTCCAGATTTGTCAAATGCTAATAGACTAGACATTTTTGATGTATTTATTGCCTGTATATATTGCGCATAGTTATTGTACTTATTATATATAGCTTTCCTGTATTAGTTATAGCTTTCTTTTTAGTTTAGACAAAAATGGGAAATGTAGGGGCATTTAATTTGTATTTTAATAAATAAAGTTTGCCTGTAAACAAGATTGTTAAACAACTCCACTGGTCATTCTTACAGACCAAGCAGTGGTAACAAACATCTTTAATTCCACTAGCCATATTAACTTGCCATAGAAGCCAGGCAGTAGTAATTCATGCCTTTAATCCAAGAACTAGGGAGGAATAGGAGACAGGAGGAGACAGCTCTCAGTCTCAAGTTCATTCTGAGATTCTTAGAGGCAGAATCACCATTTTTGTGCTAAGGTTGAGATAAAAGCCAATGGCTGGCTGCTTTGCTTCTCTGGTCTTTAGGTTGTACCCCAATATCTATTGCTAAGTTTTTATTAATCATGCTCCATTTACCACACAATTATTGACATCATGGGATTTCAAATGAAGGGAAATTGTTGCTCAGTTAGTAGATTGCTTGCCTAGCATGCACAAGGCCCAGAGTAAAGACTTCAGCCCTTTGAAAGTAGAAGTGGTAATAGGTTCTTACACTTGGTTTGTGAAGGGAGGACGTTTAGAAGTTCAAAGCCATTTTCCAGGACATAACGAGTTGGAGGCCAATATGAAATACATAAGATCCTCTTTTTAAATCAATCAAACTAACATAGAATATAAAATCAAATAATCCATACTGTACATTGTCAATGCAGGCACAAACCTCATTCTCTGACCTAGAGAAACCAGACAAAAACAGAAAACTGGTTTCCAGGATCAGCACAACACTCTGTGCTTAATCCTCCAAATCAACTTATAATAAGTATGGATTTAACTTGTACTTACAAAATTTATGCAAAAAAAGTCAACAAGAGAAAAATATGCAAACCTTTCAATTAATGTATCACATACTTTGCTAGAGTATTTTTTTTTGAAAATGTAAAGTGTTTAGTAGTTAAGTAATTTTTTTTCTTTTTTTTTTCATGTCCTCTCACGTATTTTATTTTTTTTTTGTAATTTTATTAAATTATAAAAAGTTTCCATTTACGCCCCTCCTCCCAACGCCCTCCCACTCCCCCCCCTCCCTCTCCTCCTCCCTCTTTGTCCCCTAGGGAAGTCAGGGTCTCCTGCCCTGTGGGAAGTCCAAGTTCCTCCCCCCTCACTCCAGGTCCAGGAAGGTGAGCATCCAAACAGACTGGATCCCAAAAATCCAGTATATGCAGAGGAAACCAGTCCCAGTGTCATTGTCAATGGCTTCTCGGAAAGACTGCAGGCCAGCCACATTCAGAAAATCCGGCCACATTCAGAGAATCTGGTTGGATCACATGCTCGTTCAGTCACGGTCCATCTGGCCTTGGTAAACTCTCATTAGATCCGACCCCTTGTATCAGTGGGTGATAGTATCCCTCGCAGTCCTTCGTCATTTTCTTCCTCCTTTTGCTCCTCGTTTGGATCTTGGGGGGCTCAGTTCGGTGCTCCAACGCGGGCCTCCATCTGTATCGTCATCCAACGCCAGATGAGGGATCTATGGTGATAAGCAAAATATTCATCAGTATGGTCACGGGCCAAGGCCGGTTCAGGCACCCCCTCCTCTGTCCAGAGAACAATCTGGGGATCTCTCCTTGGACCTGGGATCCCATATATAATCAAGTTTCCTGTAAACTCTAATATGACTCCCTTAGTTGAAATATATTCTTCCCTGATCCCACATTCATCCTTCCTCCCTTCCCCCCATCCCGGTCAACCGAGCTTTCTCCATTCCTCCCCTACTCCCTTCTCTCTAACCCTCTCCCCTTCCATCAACCCTCCCACACCCCCCCCCATGCACCCAAGGTTACCTGGGACTCTTGACTATTTCCTACCTCCTGGCGGATAGGTAAATAATCTTCATCAGGTTCGTCTTCTTATTTAGCTTCTCTAGGATCACGAATAATAGGCTCAAAGACCTTTAATTATGGTTAGAATCCACTTATGAGTGAATACATACCGTGTTCCTCTTTTTGGGTCTGGCTTACCTCACTCAGTAAAGCGTTTTCTATGTCCATCCATTTGCATGCAAAATTCAAGATGTCATTATTTTTTACCGCTGAGTAAAACTCTAATGTGTATATGTTCCACACCTTTTTTAACCATTCTTCTATTGAGGGGCACCTAGGCTGTTTCCAGGTTCTGGCTATTACAAATAGTGCTGCTATGAACATAGTTGAACAAACGCTTTTGTAGTATGTTTGGGCATCTCTAGGGTATATTCCCAAGAGAGGAATTGCTGGGTCCTGAGGGAGGTTGACTCCCAGTTTCCTGAGAAACCTCCACACTGATTTCCAAAGTGGCTGCACAAGTTTGCAATCCCACCAACAATGGATGAGTGTTCCCCTCATTCCACAACCCCTCCAGCATAGGTTATCATTGATGTTTTTAACTTTAGCTATTCTGACAGGTGTAAGATGGTATCTCAAAGTGGTTTTGATTTGCATTTCCCTGATCGCTAAGGAGGTTGAGCATGACCTTAAGTGTCTTTTGGCCATTCGAAGTTCATCTGTTGTGAATTCTCTGTTCAGATCAGTACCCCATTTTTTAATTGGGTTAATTAGAGTTTTAGTGTCTAGTTTCTTGAGTTCTTTGTATATTCTGGAGATCAGACCTTTGTCTGATGAGGGGTTGGTGAAGATCTTCTCCCAGTCAGAAGGCAGCCTTTTTGTCTTACTGACAGTGTCCTTTGCTTTACAGAAGCTTCTCAGTTTCAGCAGGTCCCATTTATTCATTGTTTCTCTTATTGTCTGTGCTGCTGGGGTCCTACTTAGGAAGTGGCCTCCTGTGCCTATATCTTGTAGACTACTTCCCACTTTCTCTTCTATCAGGTTCAAAGTGGACAGATTGATGTTGATGTCTTTAATCCATTTGGACTTGAGTTTTGTGCAAGGTGATAGATATGGATCTATTTTCATTCTTCTACAGGTTGACATCCAGTTATGCCAGCACCATTTGTTAAAGACGCTTTCCTTCTTCCATTGTATACCTTTAGCTCCCTTGTCAAAAATTAGGTGTTCGTAGGTTTGAGGGTTAGTATCTGGGTCTTCTATTCGATTCCATAGGTCGACTTCTCTGTTCTTATGCCAATACCAAGCTGTTTTCAATACTGTAGCTCTGTAATAGAGTTTGAAGTCAGGGATGGTAATGCCTCCAGAAGTTCCTTTATTGTATAAGATTGTTTTGGCTATCCTGGGTTTTTTGTTTTTCCATATAAACTTAATTATTGTTCTCTCAAGGTCTGTGAAGAAGTTTGATGGGATTTTGATGGGGATTGCATTGAATCTGTAGATTGCTTTTGGTAGAATTGCCATTTTTACTATGTTGATTCTCCCAATCCAAGAGCAGGGGAGGTCTTTCCATTTTCTGGTATCCTCCTCAATTTCTCTTTTCAAAGGCTTAAAGTTCTTGTCAAATAGGTCTTTCACATCCTTGTTTAGAGTAACCCCAAGATATTTTATGGTGTTTGTGGCTATCGTGAAAGGTGATGTTTCTCTGATTTCCCTCTCCGTTTCTTTATCCTTTGTGTATAGGAGGGCCACTGATTTTTTGGAGTTGATCTTGTATCCTGCCACGTTACTAAAGGTGTTTATCAGCTGTAGGAGTTCTTTGGTAGAGTTTTTGGGGTCGCTTATGTACACTATCATATCGTCTGCAAATAACGAAAGTTTCACTTCATCCTTTCCAATTCGAATCCCCTTGATCCCCTTATGTTGTCTTATTGCTATTGCTAGAACTTCAAGCACTATATTGAAGAGGTATGGAGAGAGTGGACAGCCTTGTCGTGTTCCTGATTTTAGTGGAAAGGCTTTGAGTTTCTCTCCATTCAATTTGATGTTAGCTGTCGGCTTGCTGTATATTGCTTTTATTATATTTAGGTATGATCCTTGTATCCCCAGTCTCTCCAACACCTTTATCATAAAAGGGTGTTGAGTTTTGTCAAACGCTTTTTCAGCATCCAATGAAATGATCATATGATTTTTTTCTTTCCGTTTATTTATATGATGGATTACATTGATAGATTTGCGTATGTTGAACCATCCCTGCATCTCTGGGATGAAGCCTACTTGATCATAATGGATGATTTTTCTAATGTGTTCTTGGATTCGGTTTGCCAGTATTTTATTGAGAATTTTCGCATCGATGTTCATGAGTGAGATTGGCCTGTAATTCTCTTTCTTGGTTGTGTCTTTGTGTGGTTTTGGTATTAGGGTGACTGTAGCTTCATAAAAGGAGTTTGGCAGTGACTTTTCTTTTTCTATATTGTGGAATACATTAAGGAGTATAGGTATTAGCTCTTCCTGGAAGTTCTGGTAGAATTCTGCATTGAAACCATCTGGTCCTGGACTTTTTTTGGTAGGGAGATTTTTGATAACAGCTTCTAGTTCTTCACGACTAACAGGTCTATTTAGATTGTTCACCTGGTCTTGGTTCAACTTTGGTATATGGTACTTATCTAAAAAAATGTCCATTTCTTTTACATTTTCCAACTTTGTGGCATATAAACTTTCGTAGTAAGATCTAATGATTCTCTGTATTTTCTCTGTGTCTGTGGTTATGTCCCCCTTTTCATTTCTGATCCTATTAATTTGCAAGTTCTCTCTCTGCCGTTTGATTAGTTTGGATAGGGGTTTGTCAATCTTGTTAATTTTCTCCAAGAACCAGCTTTTTGCTTCATTGATTCTTTGAATTGTTTTCTCCGTTTCTATTTTGTTGATTTCAGCCCTCAGTTTGATTATTTCCAGTCTTCTACTCCTCCTGGGTAAATCAGCTTCTTTTTTTTCTAGAGCTTTCAAGTGTGTTGTTAAGTCTCCAATGTGTGCTTTCTCTGTTTTCTTTAGGTGGGCACTTAGTGCTATGAACTTTCCTCTTAGCACTGCTTTCATTGTGTCCCATAGGTTTGAATACGTTGTGTCTTTGTTTTCATTATATTCAAGGAAGACTTTAATTTCTTTCTTTATTTCTTCCTTGACCCAGGGGTGATTTAGTAGTTGACTGTTCAACTTCCATGAGTTTGTTGACTTCATGGGGGTACCATTGTTGTTGAATTCTAATTTTAATCCATGGTGATCTGACAAGACACAGGTGGTCACTAATATTTTTTTGTATCTGTGGAAGTTTGCTTTGTTACCAAGTATGTGGTCAATTTTCGAGAAGGTTCCATGAGCTGCAGAGAAGAAGGTATACTCTTTCCTAAAAAAATTGAGGAAATGAGTAAAGAAATGGAAGAGAAATATACCAAAAAGTTTGAAGAAATGAGTAAATCCGTAAATGAAATTCTGGGAAACCAAGAAAAAACAATCAAACAGGTAATAGAAACAGTTCAAGATTTGAAAACTGAAATGGAGTCAATGAAGAAATCACAAACCGAGGGCCGGCTGGCTATGGAAAATCTGGGTAAACGAACAGAGACTTCAGAAACAAGCTTAACCAATAGAATACAAGAGATAGAAGAAAGAATCTCAGACTCTGAGGACACCATAGAGAAATTAAACACTCTGTCCAAAGAAAACAGCAAATCCAACAAATTCTCATCACAAAACATTCAGGAAATGTGGGACACAATAAAAAAACCAAATCTAAGAATAATAGGAGTAGAAGAAGGAGAAGAATTGCATTTCAAAGGTCCAGAAAATATACTCAACAAAATTATAGAAGAAAACTTTCCCATCCTAAAGAACGATATTCCTATGAAGGTTCAAGAAGCATACAGAACACCGAATAGACTGGATCAGAAAAAAACATCCCCTCGTCATATAATAATCAAAACACAAAGCATTCAGACTAAAGAAAGGATATTGAAAGCTGCAAAGGAAAAAGGTCAAGTAACTTATAAAGGTAAACCTATCAGACTTACACCAGACTTCTCTATGGAAACCATGAAAGCCAGAAGGTCCTGGATAGAGGTACTGCAGAAACTAAGAGACAATGGATGCAAACCCAGACTACTTTACCCAGCCAAGCTATTGTTCACTATCAACGGAGAAAACAAAATATTCCAGGATAAAAACAAATTTAAACAATACATAGCTACTAATCCAGCCTTACAGAGAATACTAGAAGGAAAATCACAACCCAAGGAATCCAACATTCCCAACACTGCCTACATTAACTCAGACATTTAGCGACCCTCCACAAGCACAACTCAAAGAAGGAAAACACATACACGCTACTACCAAAAAAATGACCGGAGTCATCGATCACTGGTCATTAATATCACTTAATATCAATGGTCTCAACTCACCTATAAAGAGGCACAGACTTAGAGATTGGATACGAAAACAGGATCCAACATTCTGCTGTCTACAAGAAACACACCTCAACCACAAAGACAGACACCTACTCAGAGTAAAGGGTTGGGAAAAGGTTTTCCAAGCAAATGGACCTAAGAAACAAGCGGGTGTGGCCATTCTAATATCTAACAAAATCGACTTCAAACTAAAATCAATCAGAAGAGATGGAGATGGACATTTCATACTCATAACAGGAACAATTCATCAGGAAGAAGTCTCAATCTTGAATATCTATGCCCCTAATATAAAGGCACCCACATATGTAAAAGAAACTCTTCTAGAACTCAAGGCAGTCATCAAACCACACACACTAATAGTAGGAGACTTCAACACTCCTCTCTCACCAATGGACAGGTCAATCAGACAGAAACCTAACAGAGAAATAAGAGATTTACTGGAGGTACTGAATCAAATGGACTTAACAGACATCTATAGTTAAGTAATTTTTAGACACTGGATGAAGAGGAGCTCAAGAAGGTAATCCCTGACACGTTTGTCTTATTTAAAAGCATATTTTGATGCATAGCTTTTTCAAGAAATTTAGAATATAAAAGCCAGTTGACTGCCAAATTGTTCCTACATTAATTTCAGAATGGAGTCTAATTTTAGATGTTTAGAAACCTTGAATTTTCATTTCTAACACTGACAAAGAGGAATTGGTAATGGCTTTGTTGAACAAAGCAGTCACATACAATTTGAACATATATGCTTTGATGTTATAGGTATATTGACTTAGATCCCAGATCTAGAAATCATTGTTGCTTCTCCTTTTTCACCTTTTCTCCTCCACTTTCTTTTTTATCTTCATATTAATTACCACTTCCTCTTCCACCCTTCTCTTCTATATTTTCTTTCTTTTGTTGTTTTCTCTTTAAAGAATAATGAAAAATCTTGTGGAGAAATCAATACAATTTTAACATTAAATGAGTTGAATGAATCTGATCAGGCAACCGAGGACAATATGGATCAGAGTGAATAAGAAAATAACAGTCATAAATATCACAATAAACAGTAGTTGTATTCAGACTGGAGACAGATTTTTGTTCAGAAGCCAAATTCTAAAAGGCCTCTAATTGTAAGCGGGAGACTGTAGTAATTGCACAAAGTCATTGAAGAGGCTCTGGACAGCATCAATATATTGGTGTGTGTAAGACAGCAGCGTGTAAAAGAATAGTTCCAGGATTACTCTCTCTGTGTGTGTGTGTGTGTGTGTGTGTGTGTGTGCTTATTTGTGCATGAGGGTACATTTGAGCATATGCGTATGTCTGTATAACTACCAGAGGTTGATACCAGGTGTCATCCTCAATCACTCTCTAATTTACGGCTTTTCTGAACCTATTGGCATAGGTGGGATGGTTAATGAACCTCGGGTATCTTAAGTTCACTTCGTAATGGTAGAGTTATGGATGAGTGCCAACATATCCAGGTGATTTTATGTGGGTTCCTGGGACCCGAACATAGGTCATCATGCATGCAAATTAGGTACTATGCTGATTGTGCTGCCTCACCAGGTCTGCTCTTTCTTAGTTTATGAAACATTCCAGAGAGAAGCTGTGACAAGGAGTGAATTGAAAATAGGGATGGGTGAGGCTAGAGTGTAAAGTTTGGGTAAGAAACTTCAGAGACCACAACTACATACAGTACGCATGTGTGAAATGTAATGTGCCATCCTAAACACTTTACTCATTGTGACCCTGGAGACATACCTGCAAGACAATGATACAATGTTCAGTAAAAAGAAACAGGAAATAAGGAATGTGAAATGAGTAAACCAATCTTCACAACCCTACCAGATTCCACTGGAAAGTCACCAATGCATCCAAATAGTATAAAATATTCTCAACCTACATACACAAAATTTCATTCTCCAGATGATGGGGAACTTCAGCCAATCACATTCTGCTTAGGGTGTGTCCTCCTGGGGCCAAACAAAACAAATAAAAGATCCAGGTGCGCTTGCCTCCTCCTCTTTTTGCCCTCTGCGTTCCTGGATCGCTGGAACCCTGGTTTTTGTGAGTTTCCTTTCTTCTGTTTATTAAAGCTGTATATTTTGTATTAAGCTAGTCTGGGAACTTTTCATTACCGATTTCCCTGCGTCATGATCCAGATAAAAATGTTACAGAACTTTTGAAAAGTCTAACAATTTAAAATAATAATAGGCACAAAAAGTGATGATGTCACTAGCACAAATCTGTGATTCACCTCAATGCTCCCTGTCTGGAGAACATACAAGTATGCACAGAGGTACAGGCCAAAAGGAGCAAGCATCTTCCACACATTCAGACACACACATTCGTGCACAAACATGCACATGTCTAAATCTGGATTTTTTTTAACTTTCTATGTTTTACCTATCTGTGTACCATATGTGCAATGTCTTTGGGAACCAGAAGACAGTGCAGTATTTATAAACACCTGCAAAATGCAATGTGGGTTGTGGAAATTTAATCCAGCTACTCTGCAAGAGTATCTAGTAATCTTAAATGCTGACATAACATACCTCTCCACAATCTAAATAGACCTGTTAGTCGTGAAGAATTAGAAGCTGTTATCAAAAATCTCCCTACCAAAAAAAAAAGCCCAGGACCAGATGTTTTGTTTTATTAATGAATGGTATTCACAGCATACGGAGGGAAATCCCACATCACCCACTGACTCTTTATTTATTTTTATTAATTTATACAAATTTCCACTCCCTCTCCTCCTCCCTCTCCAGTCCTAAGAGCAGTCAGGGTTTCCTGCCCTGTGGGAAGTTCAAGTTCCTCCCCCTTCCCTCCAGGTCTAGGAAGGTGAGCATCCAAATAGACTAGGATCCCAAAAAACCAGTACATGCAGACGAAATAAGTTCCAGTGCCGTTATCAATGGCTTCTCAGTCAGACCCCATGTCAGCCACATTCAGAGAATCCGGTTTGATCATATGCTCGGTCAGTCCCAGTCCAGCTGGTCTTGGTGAGCTCTCATTAGATCAGTCCCCTTGTATCAGTGGGTGAACGCACCCCTCGCAGTCCTTACTTTCTTGTTCATGTTCTCCCTCCTGCTCCTCATTTGGACCTTGGGGGCTCAGCTCAGTGCTCCAATGTGGGTCTCTGTCTCAATCTCCATCCATTGTCGGATGAAGGTTCCCTCTGATCCTGACTTCCTTGCTCACATTTTCCCTCATTCACCCACTGACTCTTAACCTGACACTATGTGTTACATAATTGTCATATTATCTTGAGTAAATCTTTAAATCCGAGGAAATTAGGCTCTCTTCTCATACGATAAAACTTTTAAGTGAATTGTTGAGGAGACAAATGAGTTTCAGCATTCTTAACATTTATAAATATTTATAATATTTAGCTAAATGTCTGATGAGTACCTGGTGTTAATGTAGATTAAATTCTAAATATAACATCTGTAATGTTACTTGATACTCAGATATTAGTAGGAATTTGTTATTATCAAATAATTTAAAATAAAAATTGAAACTTATACAGGCCAAAGTTGTAGAGCTAAGACCAGAATGCGATGTCAGAACTCTGCTTAGCACAACTGTATTCCTTCCAGGGAAGCTCACACTGTGAGTGCCCTGCCTCCATTTAGACTATGTCCTCTGCCAGCACACACGCCATGAAGGACGGGGGAAGAAAGTATTCTGGTCTCATTTCCAGGACTTCAACAAACACTTCAATGACAACAACACCACAGAACACTTTAAGGATTAAGGATTTATTTCACCTAACAATTCCAGGACTCAGATCACCATTAAAGGGCAATAAAGTGAGGAGAACTTGAGACACTTACTTACTTACACTGTCAAGAACAAAGGAATATGAACCATTGCAAGTGCAGCTGGCTTTTCCACTCTTTTCCAGTCTAAGATTCAGCACTGGAATTGGTGCCTCCTGCTTTCAGGCTGTGTCTTAACGTTCAATAAACATAATCCAAACACTTTTCCACTGACCTGGCCATAGACAGCTTGGTTTAGATGGTCTTCACTGAGACTCACTTTCCTGGTAATTTTATATTGTATCAAATGGACAGTTAAAAATAATACAGAATGATAAGGACATTTGTGGATAGTGCAGATATTGGAATAGTAAAGATGCAGTGTTTCATGGTGGTTTTTTTCACTACTATCTTGTCATTTCCTTGTATACTTCCTCTACTTTTAAACCCATAGTTTGAACATAAAAATTCATAAGAAAATTTCTTTTGTCCTATTTGAGGGAGATACAATATATTTTTGTTGTTGATTTTTTTTATTTTATTGATAATAGATCTTTCCATACAATATATTCTGATTATGGTTTCCTCTCCCCCAAATCCTCAAACTCCTCCAAGGATTTCCCCACATGAATACAAAAAATTGTCATGAGAAAATATAGATAAAATAAAGTTTGTATCTTTTGTGGTCATAATTACTTAAATTTTGAAATTGGGTAAAAATAAAATTATATGTATGTTTGTTTATGTTCCAGTATCTGTGGTTTATTTGTGTGTGTGTGTGTGTGTGTGCATGTGTGTGTGGATGTACACATGAGTGCATGAAATCATTCTTCTTGTGTTCCCCATTTAATCTTGACTCTTGAAATATAAACTGAAGTGATACAGAACACAGATGAGAACAACTCCCATCCATCATTCTGAGCAGTATATCAATCTGTCTGTGTAAATTCCACTGACAGTGAAAGCTATTCTCCCTTCTTTTCTTCATGATCAATGCTTCCACTGAACTAAAACTTTGGTTGTATGTGTTAATTTACAGGAGGCTTCATTGCTTATTCATATAGTTTTAAGGGTAAAGTCTTCAATTCAGTAAGGCAATTCTATTGTTTCAAACTGTCATAGTTACTTTCTTCTAGCTATGATAAAATACTCTCACAAGAGCAACTTAACCGAGAAACATTCTGTTTCACAACTTCAAGGAGATAGAGCCAATCATGGTAGACAATATACAGCATCAAAAAGGCAAAGGCATAGTGGAAGGAGCAGAGGTTGAAAGATAACAGAATTTCTGCTCTAGAAATTGGCTGTAAACAGGAAGTCAGGTCAAGCTATCAAACTTCAAGGCCCCCAGTTACTTATAACCTTCTTATCATTGCCAGAATCTCTGAAACAAATGTTCACATATGAGAAACATCTGGGGGATGTTTCACACTCAAATCACTACATCAGTGTTAAAGGAGGGAAACAATAGGATTTGATTCTTGGCTATCTGTTACCTTTTTGTCAGAATAGGAAGCCTAACAATTCACAGACACATGTCAACAGCTATCTAAGCACACACATGAACACATACACACATGAACATATGTGCACACATTCAATCACACACATACTAAGCACACACATACACACATGCACACGTATGCATACACATATACACAAATAAACACAAACATGCACATAAACACACAAAGTCAGTAAGGACACAGAGCAAGATTCTGTTTCAGTGAACAATCAGAAAATATATGCAAACTAGAAGACTTCAAATTCAAGCAGCTTTGGAAATATATTCCTGCCTTTTATACATGGTGGGTATTTTTTATGCTTTAAAGTATGAGAAAATGGGTATTTGTTATTTATTGCTTGCCCAAAATTTTGGTGAGAATATCAGAAGTCACACTATTTTGTAGAGAGTAGTTAGGCAGTCTAAAGAATCTTGAGGGACAGTTTGAATAACTAAATGCTTGCTCATCTGAAGGCGTAAGTCACAGATAATCCCACACCAGTTTGGAATTATGATTAATAGAATGGTTATTTATTCAAAGGGGAAAAAACTTACAGATTACCATCCCAGACAACAGCCCCTCCACGCGAACAGGAAAGGAGTCTAGGAGCCGGAAGCAGAGCTGGAAGCCAGAGAGAGAATGGAGGGCAGCCGCTGCTTTTTTTTTAAAGAGAGAGAGACCACGCCCCAATGGGCTGGTATCTCAGCAGCTATTGGTTGAAGGAGTGGAAGGAGCTCCAGCAGCATCTCCCCCTTTTGTTTAAGTAAGAGAGTTCTAAGCCTACTACTTTCTAGAAGTTATAGCTTCCCAAGTTCATGAGATAAATATGGTCCAATGGGCATGCAAAGATAGCTTGCTCAGGTTAGCAGTTCAGCTCTTAGTGGTTCCAAGACTAGATTACCAAGGCCTCTCTACTCACTCTGTTCTTCCCTGACAATACCATGTTAATCGTTGCATGTCTAGAGAAACCACTCATTTACTTGACCTTTGGTGAAATCCCATACTACTGGGTGGGATATGCTATCTGTTGGCCTTAGCATTTTTAAGGCAAAAAGTCAATATATTATTGAATATTTTATCATGAAATATGCTCAAACTAATATTTTCTGTATTTTGCTGCTGATCAGAAGTTTTAATAAAGAATTAAAATCAAATGACCCAAAATGAGTACATTTGAATTTATGTATAGAAAATACAATGTATATGAAAGATTGGTTTCTTAAATTAGAAAAGTCCATTTCTGCCCCAGCTTTCTGATTTTCTCAAGGCTCCATGGATGACATTCTGTTCTTAGAATACTAGGCTTTCTCTAAACTACAGTTCCAAATTCTCCCTTGTATCTCCCGTAGACATTCACAAATCCTACAGACTTCATATGTAGTGCTGGATTTTCTGTATTAATTACTTATTGTTACAACAAAGGCCTGGCAAAAAGTAGCTTAAGAAGGCAGGATGTTCTTTGACTCACAGTTTAAGGGTTCAGTCTATCAGGATAAAGAAGCTTGAGACAGATGATCACATGGCTTTCACAGCCTGGAAACAGGAAAATGCGTGGCTATTTTCAGTTTGCATTCTCCTTTTTATTCAGTTCAGCACCCCACCCAAGCAATGGTATCATTCACATTTAAGGTGGGCCTCTCCCATGTACTTAACAATACCTAGAAGCTTCCTATGGATTTATCAGTTAGGTGACTCTAGATCCTGCCAAGCTGATAATGAGTCCTGACCATTTTCTGTCTTTGAATGGTGTGCAGACACTGCGATGGGCATTTAGGCCAGGAATTGTTGATGTCTCCATTCAGATCTGAGGATTTTATCTGAATTTTTTTATATATATAGAACTCTACTTGCCTTGAAACCTTTCAAAGATTGGTCAAATCGTAAAAACCACATCTGACTACTTGGACACATATTCAAGCCAGTAGAAAGTCATTATTAGTCAGCTAAAAACTAACTACACTGGGCATTCAGGACCTAAATGTTGTCTCAAGACTTTCTAGGATTTGTAAGCTCAAGAATAACAACCTGGTTTGACACATGTTAATAAGCAAGAACAGTTAGCTATGGAAGCCAAAAAGCAAGGTTTGTACATTTAAGCACTTTCCATGACGAATTAGGTTTTTGTTTTCATTTGACTGGTGCTGCTACATACATACGGGTTCCAATGTCTGAATGGTACTTTCAACATGACATCAGTTGTGCTAAGGTTTTGAGGCTTGATGATATGTGTGGACCTCTTACAGTAAATCAGTTTCAAATACAAGAAATATCATTTCAAGCAAATATCAGAGGAAGTTTTTAAATTTCCTCTTAATTGCAAATAGTAAGTCAGTTAATTAAACTCTAGAACATGATTCTTATTTCAAGAGTGAATTTTAATTTAATACTTTATTGTAAAACCTTATTTCATATAATTATCACTTTACTTCTTCTAGTGTAGTCTGCTACATGGCATCATGCAAAACAATTCCCCATGACCACCTGAAACTTTAGAATGTGGTTTTATTTGGGTAGCAGATATCTACAAACGTAATGAAATTAAGGTTCAAAATGATACTATATTTGCTTTTGATGGATTTCAAATTCAGTATCTTTTTTACAGACATACTGATATGTTAATTTTAAGATTATTTCTCTAAGAACGTGTTTTGTTCCTAATGCAGGAAAGTGAATCCAATATGGTATATGAGAATTATGTAGCACTTAGGCCCAAAGATGATGTCTAGGGTTGCTTCACTATAAGACAAGGTAAAGAGTACTTCCATACCCACCATGACATTTCCCTTTGTGCTATGGGAGACACAGTTCAGAGTGACCAAAACATTGAAGAACATCAGTGGTCTATGTTTCAGGATCTTGGCTCAATTTAATGTGTCAGACAGGTTCCTGGACATTAAGGCTATGGTATAGCTTTCAATTGCCAAGGATCAGAGATATTCCAGGATGAACTAGAAGGCAATAACTGAGTGGCTGGTGCACACCATTATGATGTGGCCATGCTCAGTGTGAACACTTTGGTCAAAAAAGAAGGAGAGTTTCCCAACCATTTTCTCTAGAGAACAAACTGGACCAAGATACAGATGGGCCCTTGACATAATCACTTCATTATTCTTCCATGAGCATTGCCTTGAAGGTGATAATTACAGGAAGTTATTTGGTTAACATAGTGTAAAGAATCACAATAAATAGAATTCCAAATGTGCTATTTAGAGAAGAAAAGTCACTGTGTCGGAATTGCCAATTAAAAGCAAGGAACAAGAAGATGGAAGTTGAGAGTGATGAAGAGGTTGTAACTAAGAATTTGGTTATTTATCTTGGCAATGAGAGTGTTTTGGTGCTTACAAAGACTCCAAGAACAATAGTGGTGAGTACAGCAAATATGAAGGCCTTGTAAGTAATTCCTTCCCCCAGGAAGTCCTCATAGGCCAGCCAGGACATAGCTTTCTGGAGACAGTGTGCTTCTGCTCTGTGTTTGCATAGTGACTTTCTGGACATTCAAACAGGGCTCCATAATGTAGTCAGAAATGATTATCCTGAATCCAAGTTAAGGCTTTCCCTATTATTCTAACAACTTTTCAGGACAGTTCATTGGAATATAATTTAAACTACTTTTCTTTGTTGTTTTAGACAAAAATAAATATGTGCTCTCTACTTGGACCTTATAGACTCTAGAAATGTGTGCTTAATTTGTGGTTGGTGACTCCAAAAGATCACTGAAAAACACACATATTTAAATTATGATTTATAACACTAGCAAAATTAAATTTATGAAGTAGCAGTAAAAATTATTTTACAATTGGAGTGTCATCAAAACATGGTGAATTGTATTAAAGGATTGAAGCATTAGGAAAATTGAGAATCATTGCTCTAGAAACTGGTGACTCATGCCTCAGAAAGCTTAGGCAGGAGTCTTCTCTTAGCTTTGGTTGTCAGGGAACACCACTTTGCAGATAATGAAAATCTCATTTTTCAGCAGTAACTACAAGTAACATCAGCTTGTGGGTACTCAAAGCCATATCTCCTAATAGAACCTGATATAGCCATTCTCAACCCTCAAATGATGAACCTTCAGTCTTCAAAGCACCTGATTTTACAGTTCATCATCTCTGAGTTTCAGAACCCTCATCCCCATCTTACAAGTCTTCCTAGAACTTTTTCTGTGAACAGAGTCCTCAACCCAAGTTCAGTTCTTCACAGCCATTATTGTCTGTACTGTTGGTTTTCTGGAATTCTATAGAAGTCACTGATTTACTGATGATATGACCACTGACTCCCTTCTTTTGGCCGTAGCCATGTCCTCTTTATGTTTCTAGCTCAACACACTCTACTCCCACATTAAAAATCAGCAGCCAAAAACAATGACTCACTCTGGAGAGTATTTTATCTGGCATAATGTTGCAACACCAGGAGCAGGATAAGAGGGTGTTTCATAATTGATTTAAAAAGTAAGCCATGTTATACAACAAGGCTATTTGCATACATAACAGTAGTCTTTATCAAATAAATGTATGTTTGTACCCATCACCTGGAATTAGGATCAAAAAAATCGAACAAGCAGGAAATGATCTGAGAGTGAAGTCTTCAAGGATAAGAAATAATGCTCTGAAAACAGGATCATAAATTCAGAGGTGGAGTCAGAGGCTAGTAATGAGGCTTAACTGATAAACTGACCCACAAAGACAGAGCAGTAAATCAAAATGATTGTGTTGAATTCCTTATTTCTGATGGACTTTGCCATGTTCCTTTCCGAACTTGCTTGGGTGTGGTGATTCTTTTATCTCTTCAGAATTCTCTACATAGTTTTGAATGTATCTCGATTAGAAAGAGCAACCATTAGCATTTTAGAAGCAAAACATTTTTCCTCTCTAATTTCTCAGGTTCACAATTAAACAAAAAAAATTTGCAAGATTAGCCCTTTTCTGGGTTCTGTATATTTTTGATTTAGGTGTTGCAAGTAGAGTTATCTCTATTTGGTTAATATTAAATAAAACTTTTCATTTATGGTTGATAGTTCCATCGATTAAGATGTAAGGGTGAGGTGGATGTATTTTGTCTGTGAGAAAGGTGTGAATCTAAAGGCAGGCAGTTCAAGCTGAATGCAGTTAACATGTTCACCTAAACATGAAAGGGTTGTTAGCAACATGACAAAAGCCATATTTATTTCATTTCTAAGCCTCAAGAAAAAAAGAACATCTTGCACACAGTTCAAGTTCAAATTGCTGTTCTTCAGAACCAAGAGGTAATTAAGTTTCTATTGCTTTTTGTCACTATAGTTTCTGTTTGTCACTTGGCATTCAAGCTAACAAATGACTAGAATAAAAGAGAAATATATCAAGAATTAATTTACATTATGTGAAATTATTCCCAATGAGATAAACATTATATAATCTTTTAGAAAAATGTTTAAATATAGCTATCAAACCAAAGCAGAAAATTGGAAATTTGATATATTATGCAATATGAAATTACTCACAATGAGATAAACATTATATTATCTTTTAGAGACATGTTTAAATGTAACTATCAATCCAAAGCAGAAAATTGGAAATTTTATATATTTAGCGTATATTTTCTTTTTAAGTTATACATTAGCCAGTATTTGTGCAATTACAGGAGTATAAATTAGGTTTAATTGTCAGGTGTTTATTTCTACTTTGGTTATAAATCCCTCAAGCAAGTGTTTCTAGTGGAAAATATTTGAAGGGTAAAGAGTACTGGTTAATGTTTGAGTGTAGATGAGACAGTTCAGGGGGTAACAGCACTTGCTTAAACGTCTGATTACCTGAGTTCAATTTCTTGTACCCATTTGGCAGAAGAAGAGAAATGATTCACAAAATTATTTCTTGGACCTGCACATACTTGTGGTGTCCCATGCATGCTTGTTTGCACATGCACACCTACCTATCTGTTTTATACATAAATAAAAATAAAAAGCAATTTGATATTTTAAATTTCATGTGAATGGAAACTCTTGGTCAAATTACAGCTAAGGTTAATCCAATTAGACTAATAAAATGTTATTATTAATAAGTAATCAAAACATATCACATAATACTGCAATATCCCCCAAAATCGTTTTGTCCATAGACATCAGTTTTATAGTTAGTGAAGAACTGAGCTGACTGATTTATTATAGAAGATACTGAACCTCTGTACATGATCAAAAATATCAGAGATGGAACTATGAAAGCTATAACAGACAGTGAGTGGAGCCTAACTGGTAGAACATTTACCAGGTTTGATGAGGCTCTAACTTATAATCCCAGTACCTGAGTAGCATAAGCAGTTTCTGTCTGAAAATTAAGAATTAATTTTATAAACTCATAGTTTTTTCCAAGAAGTTAATGCTCCAATATAAACTTGGATTGCACAAAAGGCCTTGGGCATTTGAATAAAACTGAATTTGCTGTGTTATGTTAGGTACAACTCAAGAGAACTTACACATTTGGCTTAAATTTTTTTCAGCAGTAAATTCCGAAACGTAACTGTGACATAGTCACTTCCTTAAGTCTACCTGTATTTGCTGCATTTGTCCAGCGATATAGAAAATAAGTTTGAGGAAACAAAGGGAAGAAAAATGGATTTTGATTCCATTTCAGAGGGTTCAGTTCACGGTGCCTCGACTCTGTTTTTCAGTGCTTATGGTGAAACAGAGCGTCCAGGTAATGGGAGTATCCTTCAGGTGCTGTTCACAGCACGGCTGTCAGTAAGCATAGAGCAAGGAGTCGCAGGGAATGGATACCCCCAGTCTTTTTCAAACTGATCCGTTTCCTGCAGCGCAGCCATACTGACTGAAGTTCTAAGAAACTTAAAGGAGACTATCACACCAGTTAGAGACCATGTATTCATCACATGTGAGATTGGGACATTTTATAGTCAAATATGATGTTCATTTTTCTGACGTGTTCATACAATATAAGCATGAAATAACAAAGCACACAGAATTCCTAGTTTAAAATCTCCAATGATGAGTACTTAAATTAGAAGTGTTTTTCTGCCACATAGATAACATGAACAATATCAACAATAACATTTATCGAAGAACAGACAGATTGTTTTAAAAATAAAAAGACCCAAGAATTTTGATTGTTGTACCATTGTACATTAAATATAAGGTTAAATATATATTATGATGTTTCCACTTCTATTACAAAAACTGAAAAATAATCCTTTTGTATCTCAGCATTCCACCACTGCTTCTTTCTCTGAGATCAGAATAACAGTGGCAACTTTCAAAAATTATATTTTTAACTCTTTGAGAATTTTACCCCACACTCACCTGAGTAATTCCCCCAGATCAATCTCCTATCCCACACCCCCTCAACGTCTTCCAATTTTCTGTTTTGTTTTTTAAAAGAATAACCAGGGACCAACTCTTAATCTCCATTCACGCTGAAATGTCGACTGACTTGTTCTCATGCAGGTCTTAGAAGCCACAACCTCTGAGTGTATGTGAACAACAGGCCTATCATGGTCCAAGAATTTGATATCAAAGAAACACACCAAAAACACAGTTGTGTGATAATACAATGTGAATAGACAAAATTAGAAAACAGTTGTGGAGAATGTACTGCAAGACTGATGACTTTCCTGTAGTATATTTATAGTCCAGGAATAATGGGTTTGGGGAAATAAAAGAGTTGCCTAGCAACCGCACTGAGAAATTTGTTAGACTGAATTCCTCTAAACTTTCAGGAGTGAACACTGCATTGGAAAGTCACACATTTTAGCTGAAGTGCAAGGAGGAAGAGTGTGTTTTCAGAGAATCCATTTGAAGGTACCTTTAATTACCATAGCACAGAGAGTTTGTATTTTTGCAGAAAACAGAAGGTTCATACTCTAATGAAGTAGGCATGGAAGTTTAGGGCCTCACAGAGCGTTTAACAGCTATCGAAGGGAAGGCAGAGATGTGTAAGCATACTCATCCATGTCATGCCCCAGGTCTGTAAATAAAATAATCAGACACACAAAAGCACAAGATAGTCCAACGGTTAAAATGCATACATAAAACCTACATGACTATTAATTGGTTTCCTCTACTGGTAAATTAATAATAATGAATTTGCATTTATCATAGCAACATTAGCATTTAGTAAATTTCCTTGACCAAAATTTCAAATTTCTTTCTCAATTTGTCCTTACTTCTTTCCCTCATTCTCTCCTTTTTCTCTCTCCCTTTCCTTTTATTTCTTTCTTTCATGTGTGTGGAAATAAGCATGCCACTGTGTGCTCCTGGAGGTCAGAGGAAAAGTGTCAGAGTCAGTTCTAGCTTCTACTTCCTTTTGTACTGTAACACCATGTATTCCAGTGTACTCCAGGATATATGACATGTGAACTTCATGGTGATTTTCCTGTCTCTGCAACCTTTCTCACTGGAAGAGTGTTAAGATTAAAAATGCATGATATCATATTTAGCTTTTCAAATGGATTTTGAGGGTTGAATTTAAGGTATTAGACTTACACAACTGGGAACTTCCCATGACGTGCCTTCTTCCTGCCTACCCTTGTACCATGTGGGCCTGCTTGTTGGGTTTCTGTCCCGCCCAGTACCCCACAACCAGCAAGCCCCAAAAAATCACATAGAGAGTCTGCATTAGATATAAATTGATTGGCCTATTAGCTCAAGCCTCTTGCTAGCTCTTATAAGTTATATTAACCTATTATTCTTATCTATGTTAGCCACATGGCTCGGTACCTTTTCTCAGCAGGGCAGATCACATCTTGCTTCTTTGATAATCTGGGAAGGACTGTGGAAGGAGCTTCCTGCTTCCCAGAATATTCCTGTTCTCTTTGCTCTACCTCTACTTCCCGTCTGTTTTTCCTACCTATACTTCTTGCCTGGCCAATCAACATTTATTGAAAACGTGATTGACAGAATACAGACGTTTATCCTGCACCATACCCTCATCTTTATTTTATGCATAAATAATAAAGATTATGTCATTGACAATTTTATTTAATTTTAAAGAGCAGCATTTTACTGCAGCAATGGATTCAATTTTTTTCTTATAAACTTTCCACGAAGAAACCCACAGACCCCAAGGAGATGATATTGTTGAGAAAAACATAGTCCCACATCCCTGGTTAAGTTCTAACTGATAACCAGTAGCACCCGGCCATTCCTTCATGTCCCTGTTCAGTCTTGATTACCATCATTTCCATTTCCATTTCCTGGAAAAGCCTTCTTAGCTGGTGCCACATAGATGAACCAAGCTTCCTTTATGAATCCTGTTCAATTACTAGGTTTTATGTCAAAATAGCTAATAGTTATTGTTAAAAATACGTAATAATAGGCTTGAAAAGTTTGGATGGTAAGATACTTGCCTTTTAAGCATGAAGACTTCAGTTCCATGGCCAGAAACCTTACAAAAGGCCATATATGGTAGCTTAAAATCTCAGCATTGTTTAGACGGAGACAGGAAGATCTCTGGGGCTGATTGGACAACCATATTAGCAGGGTACTGCCCAGTGGGAAACCTAGTATCAACTCAGTGGATAGGGTCCTAAGAAAGATTATCTAAGGTCTGAGATTGATTTCTGGCTTCTGTATGAACACACACACACACACACACACACACACACACACACACACATTAATGAGTCCCCATCTTAATCTAAACTTCATACCACATTTTGCTAAACTTCATTATCTCTAAAGCATAAAGCTGATACTTTTGGGAGATGATTTTTTCACCCACACACTTATCGGGTTTGCATAAGTAATTTGTTATATTAACAGATACAATTGGAATATATTTATTTTAGTTTGTGTGCAAAGTAAAGTGGTTTTTAAATTCAAAACAGAAAGCAAAAAGACACTAGTTTAAAACTAATCAAAAACGTGAACTCTGACTGTATTATAAAGTTAAAGCAATCAGTCCTTTAAGTCAGTGAGTAGAACTAATATCCATCTACAGCATTTATATCACACCAGAAATGAAAAATAAGTGATAGAATATTGTATAGCTGCTTAGATATCTTTGTCAATACTGTTTGATGCCTGTAAATAACAGTTTGGGAGAGAGTAATTGAAATACATGTGATTCTGAGGGGTTCATTGTCCAAATTATATGAACAATTTATGAGAATTAGGAAAAACAATTTAGCTGAAAAGATGTCAATAATTTTATACTGGAAATTCAAAGAGAATAAAAAAAATCAAGAAAAATTTGAAAAGATGTTCAACTTCAGAAGCAATCAGATAAATATCTTAGAGTGCCTCCCCACTTTATCTGCAATGATTAACACTCATGCCCATAATAACAAGATGTCAGAGCAACGTGCACTACTGTGAGAACACAATTTATAGTACTTTAAAAGCAATTTGGCAACATGGAGTAATTTATCTGTCTTCTTTGAAGCAAGTTGTTTTTCTTTGGTTAGGAGCCTTACTTTTAATGACTGAGTTATGTTTCCAGCCCATTAGGATTTACTGTTTACACATAAACTACAAAGATTTTCTCATTGGAAGTCACAGATAAAGAAATAAATGCATGGGTAGACCACAGCATGAAGAGAGGGGAATACAAATATGAACATTAGGAGATGAAGTGGGACTGAATGTAGGCAAATACACGAGTTATGAAAGCAAATATAAAGCTAATTGCTTTTCTAGTTCGAATTCAGTTATGAACATTTTGGATTTGGTGGTGGATAAGTGTAGAAAATACATTCAATATTGAGAGTTTAAAATTTAATCCTGATACCCCACATCTTCTGTTCCAAAGGGTTATTCTAACTGTAAGGAAGTTCATTGAGTTATATAGACTTTAAGTCAATTTAATATTGGTATACAGTATTTTTATTTCTTTAAATTCTTTAAAATAATGAAGTATATAAAATGAGAAATAAGCAATATTCCCATAAGTTAAATGCCAACAAGAAAATATGAGACTATTTAAAATCTCAATCAAAAAACAATAAACTATTACAGGATAATGCTAAGTATGAAATACTATGCAGCATTAATGAAATAAAGCCTGTATCTCAATATGGATGATTGGCAAGCATATTTATCATAGGAAAGTAAAAGTAAATCAATTAATGATTAAGTATATTATTTATTTTAAGTATTTGTTTTTATTTGATATTTAATTTATTTTATTTTTATTTATTTATTTTAAGTAGCATATTTGTATTCCTTAGGTAGTAGACATTCAGAAAAAATATTTTTTTGCAAACATATTAAAAAATTTAAAAGTTTGTAAAAAAAATAGGGCACTTTGAAGCAATAGAAAGGTGATATGTTTATGGTGGAAAGCTCTTAAGTGAGCTGTATTCAAATGAACACTTAAATTTAAAAAAAAAATTATGAAGAAGAGACTAAGCCTGCTTCAGAATCTAATCTGCCAGCCCAAACAAGCCAGGCTGATAGTTTCATTGGTACCCTTCCAGGACTTAATGCTGACATTGAGACATTGCAAACACACATTGACTCCAACTTCATCTTGCCCTGATTCTTGTTTTCTTTGATTCCTTGATACATTAGTGCACTTCTGACTCCCTGGCCATCACAGTTCCTTCTCCTGTCATCTCTCCTTTCCATCTTTATGAATGCCATTGTTTGTGAAATGGAATTGCTCCCTTTGAGTGACATGCCATTAGGAAAGTGTCAGTCAGCTGGAGCCTGGAGTGTTGTGAAAATCATCCTCCATGATTTGTCACCAATTTCCATAGAATCATGCAATCACGTGCATAGCTATTGTATCTGCAATAATTAACACACATAGCCTTTTCTGTGAGAGAGTAGAGCAGCAGACACTATTAGAGGAACATGAACTTATGTTACCACTTAGTTGAACTTTATGTGTTTGTTTTATGGTAACTCTCTTCCTTTCTTTTCTTTTTCTCATCACCCAGCTGAAGGTCTGATGGAGGAGGGTTAACTGTCTATGTGTTACTTTCATTGGTTAATAAAGAAACTCCCTTGACTTTTGATAGGACAGCAGCTTAGATAGGTGGAATAGACAGAACAGAATACTGCGAGGAAGAAGGAAATGAGGCAGTCGCCATGACTCTCCTCTCCCGGACAGCTGCAGGTTAGAATCCTCCTGGTATGCCACCACCTCGTGGTGCTACACAGATTATTAGAAATGGGTTAGATCAATATGTAAGAGTTAGCTAATAAGAGGCTACAGATAATGGGCCAAGTGTTTAAAAGAATACAGTTTCCATGTAATTATGTCAGGGGTAAAGCTAGCTGGGAGGCGGGCAGGGGGAAGCGGCCCACCGCTCCTTCTACAAAGCTCCTAGAACACTTGTCAATATAACAGTAAGTTGAAGGTTCTACTTTCTGGAAACCCTAAAGAAAAAGAAAATGGTGGATTTGACAATTCAGAAGCTGTTGACTTCACGTTCCCTGAAATCTGTCCCCTCAATCAGGTCTTCAACTCCTGCCAATCAGGGCATGTGGAGTGATTTCCTGAAGCAGAGTCTTTAATCCTGCTGTCCACAAAAGAGTGCTCAGGATTTTGCTTTCTAAATTAAGGCTTGGAGGCTTCAGACTTTAACATGCAAATCTGAGGGCATTAGCATTTCTATAGTCCTAGAAATTTAAATTCTTTCATAGAGAAATTTAGAAGCTATAGGATTGACGATCACCTTCAGAATTTGAAGTGGATCTGTGATTTTCCCTTTTCATTGGAGTCTATCAATTGCCTTTAGGTTGAAGGAGCAGAAGAGAGCAAGGTTTTGAGAGCTAACACTGAAAAAGAAAAGAACATGTAAGTAAGGGTGTATGAAGTTCTGTGGAGCCCTGCTCCAGCTGTGCAACAACCCCTTCTGAGAAATATACACTCCTTTGTATTTGAAAGACAGAGAATGAAGATACCAGGAGAGGAAGAAGGTGTCAAGTTGGAGAGATTGGCTCTGCTGTAGACCCTTCCTCAGGAAAAGCCACTTGAATTCTGAATAGTGATGCAATAGTTCAGAAAAGATCTTCTGGTGCCTTTCCTTTGCTTTCCTTAAAGCCAGCTAGGAAAAATGGAGCAATACTAGAATGAGCATGGTGATGTGATAGCATTTTGTAAACAACTGACAAAGGTGGAGCTCTCTTAGACATGCTCCTCATGCCATCTTGAGTTGTCTTTATGCTTTTGTTTACCCAGAAATGATATTACTTATTAAAGTAGGAAAACCCAAAATGTTTCCTGGGGAAACATTCAAGCAAGATCAATTATGAACAATTATTCTTATCAAGTGAATTGTGAATAGCAAAGAGGAAAAGCTGAAGTAGGATGTAGCGGAACACATATCACACACACACACACACACACACATATAAACACACATACAACACAAATACACTTTTACACAACTGGTAGAACATAATCTAAGACATTTAGAAGTGATTTTTCTTATTTAAGTGTGTATGTGTGCGTTTGTGTGTGTCTGCCTGTGCATGTATGTAGATGTGCATGTGTGCTCCCATTCAGACCAGCAGCATTTGGATCCCCTGGAGCTGGATCAAAAAGATTTGTGAACCATCCAATGTGGGTGCTGGGAACAAAAAAAATCAGTTCCTTGGAAAGAGCAGCAAATGCTCATATCTGCTGAGATATTTCTCCTGCCCATTGTCCAAAATCAATTTTCATTTTAATGCTTTCATTTAGTCATATACGTTTAGTCATATCAACAATAGCACATTATATCAAAATTTCAAATACTTTACAATTATTCCCAAATATATTTTAATTTAAAATTATTATAGAAAGTGTAACAAATATAATAAAAGTAAAGTCATTATTGATTCTCTGAAATCTCTTTGCCTTTTTCAATGAAACAGTATAAATTTTGTGCACTTACTCTTTGTAAAAAAGAAAGGATACAACTTTAATGATTATTTTGTATATATTTGTTTCTTTTAGTAGTTTAAATGGCACTATCTGCAAATTATGTAGTTCAATAAATTATTTTGTGCTAATGATTATGTAATCATAAAATTTCCTCATAGTCTTAATTTAATATTTTACTATATAGTCTGAATTTTCTTTGATAGTTGGCAAGTAAAATACATTGCAACAGGTCTGATTTTCCACTTTGTGAAATGCTTGTCAATGGAATTATATAGACCCTCAGGAATTTCAGGCTATTGCCAATACTCTTTGTTATCATCTAGAGTCATAAAGATGAAAAAAAACACATCAGTACTCACAGGAATGCTAACTTTCATTGATGTGATAGTGATTGATTGTTAGTGATAGCCTCACTACCAGAAGAGAAAAAGAATAATCAGTCTTATTCAGCTGCAAACACTGTGTGCTACAAGTTATTCCCACTGGTTCAATGGTGTCACAAAGGCTATAGGAGTGGTCAAGCACTTCATGATTGAACCTAATAGATGGGGCCTTGCTCTGGTAATATTAATAAGACCAAGAATAATATTGTTCTGCTGAATGGGCTTAGTATTAGTATTAAAACGACACCTAGTGGCCTATTTCTATATCCATAAAACAGTACGTCTCTCATTAGAGAAGCTTCTTCTTTCAGTAGATGGCAATTAAATATAGACCCTCAGTTTGTCAATGCCTTGATAATAGGAGATGGTGGAGTACTCAGTCCTAAATGAGGAGCATATCACACCATACCCATTAAGGTGCAAGAACGTTCATGAAGAAAAGGGCAGACCCAGAGGTGGAGAATGATATCAAAAAAGCAGTTTCATACAGACATGACAAGATAGTTGCTCATGTAATGTCAAGGACATTATGACAGTATGAACAAGAGCTATTTAAACTCAAGGTAGAGAACATTCCAGGAGGCGTGTGGGGTTTCCATTTCACAGTTAGCTGAGGAGATATTGGCATCTGATAGATTCTGAAAGAGAGAAAGAATCAGATTTTTTCAATGAAATGGTCTCTGTTTGGTTAACCTCACTCCTGCTAATGACTGAAAAACACAATTTGCCTTGCTCAGAGAAGATGAAAGAAGAATAAAAATACTCACAACTAGATGGGCACAGAAGAGGGAATGGAGATAGTAGGAGTGGGAGGATTTGTGTTATGGAAATATGATCAAAACAGTTTTTAAATTTTCAAAGTACTCATAAAATATTATAAAATATACTTGACTACCACTTTATACCAAAGATAGCTTTAGGCTCACAAGTTTCTGTTTTTCGTGTACCAAAACTTTGAATCAATACACTGAAATCTTGAGAAGTCTATGCCTTGGTTATCAAAGATATGTAAAAGATGACTTTCATCAGGGCTCAGGTTTCCAGAACTCATCACAATGTGAGAAAAACAATAATAAGAATGAAAATATCAATATGATATGAGTGAGAGATTCTTGGATAATAAGATACTTTATATTTAGCAAAACCAAAAACCTGCTTTGTCTTAAGAAAAAGTCTGTTATAATCATTTTTAAAGCAGAAAGCATAATTGTTCTGGTTTCCCATCTACCAAATTTTCATCAAGATCACCTACAGTGCATGAAAGTAAAATTGCTACTCAACAGTCTTTATTACCACCTTTGAAAATTCTGAGAAAAATCATCGGCTAGCTTATACCTGAGAAGCAAGGTTTGAAAAATTAAACGGAGGAAACCCTGTTAATTGCCAAGGTTCAATTCATTTTGTAATAATGAGTTATCTGAGTTTTCAAGGGAAGGCCCTGAGATGCAAAAAGACAAAGCACCTTTGTGTTTGCATTTCATTTGCTTCTCATTGATATTTTCACCAATAATTACTGTCATGGGTAGAAAATTCCAACCCATGTCCACAGCCCTTCCATATCTGTGGGGGTCCATGCAATTGTCTCAGCTGGCAGAAAAACAAAGCAGGTGAGTTAAAATGGAAACTTGGTTCAACCTGACGTAGCCAACAGGTGCTGGTTTAATTTTCTGGAATCTGATGTGAACCACTTTAATTTTTAAATATTTAAAATTGATTAGTAAAGTTTGGGAACAATACTTTTCTCATAGAAATTTTCACAACAAAGCTTTAGGTGTAGTTATACCGAAATTTTATTGCTAAGTACATTTCTTTACCAAGCAACCTGTGACCTTTTCCACAAGAACAGATTGAACTAACAGAAAATTAGGACTAAGAATAAGGCATAGGAAAGAAAGGTTTACAATAAGCATAAGAATGGATTCTATTGATTTTTGAACAGTACTCAGGATTAGGGCATGGGAAGGAAGAGTTTATAATAAGGATGGATTCTACTGACTGAAAAATAATGCTCAATATTCTGGGTGATTCAAGTGAAGGCTGGCTACTTATTGAAGTGAAAGACAATCAGGTTATCAAACAATATCCACTCCAGCCTTCCAAATAAATAGATGTCAGTTTCTTCCTTTGTAGAAAAGGAAAAAAATCTACTTTTTTTAAAAAAAAAATTTGGGTTCTCTATCCCTTTGCACATATCAGTTCTAAAACAATTTTCCCCTTGTTTCAAAAGACTTTTTCTTTAGAAAAATGAAAACCCCAAGACCCAATGCCCATTTTACTATTTGATCTCTACCTCATCATTTCCCTAACCATGGACTTCAGGGACTGAACTGGATTCTTCTCTATTCATATACTAGATATTGCAGATACCAGTACCCTAATCGTAAAACTAGATGATGACACTTTCAAATCTCTATTCAGGTTCTCTAATGACTTTGGACCAAACTGTTGAATCTTGTAAACAGCAAGCACTAACTTATTTTTATTATTTCATAAACAACTTTCTTTTTAGAAAATCATTGAGTTTTTGTCATACACTATTCACTATAATCATTCCATAATTATTTGATTTATTAATCAACATCATCCTTAGGATTCATCCAACATCAAAACCACCTTTACCAGAAATGTGGGTTTAGGGCTCTTAAAATGTATGGACCCAAGTTAGTTCCCAAATGTCACTTTGGATAACTCATGGAACACTTTTAGTAACCGGAAAAATTCATTGTTTCTTGAATAACATAAACAAGGACCCATGGACTAAATGATCTTTTTCCGTGTGATCATGCATATATGCTTAGCTTCCATGTGCATGTAGAGGGCTAAGATACATCACATTCTGCAATTGTGGGTTTATTTGGGGTGTATGTCTAGTATATGTCACAGTATGCAAATAAGAAAAGGAAGCATAATGTTGAGGCTGAAACAGACCTTAGTCCAATATTCGCTTTATGAAGGTAATGGTGCATACAGCAAGAAATTATCTTGTCTTAAGCCACATGGGTTTATATGGGAAGATACAGAATTCCAAATCAGTCAACATGTCTCCAAGCTAAGAGTAATATCTATAATGCATCCAGCTACACATCAGACTGTGTATTAGTGAATTTCTTTGTTAATTAATGCCTAAGAGCATTTTAGACCAGTAAAATATCCAAACTGTAAATGCAACGCAGTTAAGCCCATGACCAGGCTGGCCTTGAACTCACAAAATTCCACTGCCTATGCCTCCTAAGTTCTCTCAAGCCCTGTGTTTTTGTATTCTTCTGAATCAGTACACTCTTCTGCATTATTATAGGAGGTGAGGGCTTGCCTTACATACTAACCTGTATATGTGGTAGGAATACCCAGTCCTCTATTGAATAGGTGCTTCCAATCATTACTCGCCTAAGTATGGCATAAATTGTCTGTTGTATTCTACCAAAGATTACTTTAATCACTTCAAGTCTAGACGGCTGTGTTATCTGCCATTTAAACTAAAAGAAGTTCAGGAGGTGAAACTACTTGTCAAAGATTAGTGAGTAGTTAGTGTTGAAGGAAGTATTAAATCTGATACTGAACTCAGATGCATCCGAACTCCTGTTTACACTGCTTTTCAATATGTGAGCACAAGGCTGGGGAGATGTTTCAGTCTCTGAAGTGCTCACCTTACAAACTTGAGTACCATGCTCAAGGTAAATATGCAAATAATTTATAAAAGTGTGTTTCCATAGCTGCCATTATATTGGGAAGAGAAAACCTATATAATTTCATTGAGCCACAGGCACTCCAAAGACACCTTTCGTCTGAGATTCTAGGTCATGTACATTTGTCGATTAATAAACCACTATATCAGTTGTGGATTCACACCTGCTTTCAACATCTGCCTTCCACATGTATGTGAGCACACTAGTACTTCTACCCCCCACACACACATGCATCAGCTCATATATATACAAAGACAAATACAAAGTACATGGTATACACGTTATTCTGGATCCTCTGACAGGTCCTGACTAGGGTTTTTCCAAGCCACTGTTTGCTGTTTGCAGTAAGACAGACCTAAATAATCAAACTCAATTAATATATTGTCCATATCTTTTAAAAAGGCCCACAAGAAGAATGGTCCATTCAATATGAGAATCTAATTTCATTTCTCTATACCTTTTAATTATTTCAACTAATCAGAGAAATAAAAAGCTAACACATAGCTAAGGGGAATGCTCTTCAGCTCTCCAATGCACAGTGTGATTTGACTTCTAAGTTTTTTCATTCTGCTCATTCTCTAGGTCAGGACTAAGACAAATTGATTCAATCTGATGAAGTTCCACCCACACAGGTTTGGTTTCCATGTGCCAATCATTAAGCTTGATACAAAGACCAGGAATTTACATAAGGAAGCGTAATACTACAGACAAAGATAACCAGGACATCAAACACGTTAGTACTGTACTTTTCAAATGTGGGCGGCAGGAAATTGCTTACCATTATGTGTACAGAGGAACTTTAAACATTGACGTAGTAGCCACTATGATGAGCCATGAATATGCGGTAGAAATATAAAAAGTAACTGTTTCCTGTCATTTTCACAGATCAGCTACTTTTCTGTCAACATCCCTTTAAGGCTTAAGGTAGAAAAGATAGCTCAGTAAGGAAATTTTTTGTGCAAACATGAGGACCTGAATGCAGATCCTCAGCACCCATGTGGAAGCCAGGTTTGATGATACTCAATTGTAACTTGATTGTTTCATTGATATTTATTCCTTAAAAAGTGGAGATCCCTAGGACTCTGGTCAGTTAGTCTACCAAAATGGCAAGATGCAATGTGAGATAGTCTCAACAAACAACATGGAAAGAGATAGGGGAAGTCACATGACACTCTTCAGTCCTGTGCACATAGCAACACAACTGAATAAATGAATTACACTTACACATATACACTTGTATAACATACTCACACACACACATACCTGTGAGTGTGTGTGTGTGTGTGTGCATGTGTGCTTGTTTTTAATATTCTATAACCATATAAAAATGTATAAAATTGGAAAATAGATTGAAAAAATTTAATGCTATATTTTATGCTTTCTGAATATGAACAAACATACTTTGATATCTTTCTTATTTATATTTTTAGATTTGTATAACAAACCCGATATTACTACCTCAGGAATGTTGTAGTGTTCAAATATGTGGAGTAAAGATGTCACTTTTTTATGTCAAGATAGAGTAACTAAGGTTGGAATTTACATTCTTATCTGAAGCACAAAAATTATGAACATGTGCTTCTATATATGTATTTATGTGTGTGCATGTATGTGCATAAGATGGTATATATGTGTGTGTGGTGAGTGTGTGTGTGTGTGTGAGTGAGAGAGAGGGGGGGGGGGGGGGAGGGAGAGAGGGAGAGAGGGAGAGATTTAAGATAAGAGATATTTTAACAAAGAGGCCTGGTGTTGGAGAAATGAAACCTCTCTCAGAAGCAATTTAGTACTGTCTGATGAGGGTTGCAGAGCTTTGTGACTTGAGATGGAGCCCAGAGTCTGGGGGCCAAACATGGTTGGTTTCTAGGATAGGGTGCCATAGAATAAAGAGTGCATGTTGAAAGCTAGAGATGGGCCTTCAGTATCCTCTGTGAGCAATTAATCAGCAAAGAGCCACTGGTGCAAAGCAATCTGCAGAGTGGAGCTTACTGATTCAGTGTGAAAGCACCCACATTCTGTGACTCCTCGTATCTTACAGAAAGCCACCACCCCCAAAATCCTAATCTTTATAGAAATCTCCATGATTAATACCAGTGGACAAAACATTGGGAGAAGTGTTGATTCCGAAGTAAGGATTGATTAACCTGATCAAATGTTCCTCTGATACTAACATCTAAATGTGACTAGGCAAACAGAGTGTTAAAACTTAGTCCTGAAATGATCAAACAATCTCCTAGTAACTTAAATACAAAATAAAAAAATACCTGTAAGAATTGTGAGCATGTACAAAGGTAAAATACAGAATATCACACTACCATCTAAAGGGCTAAGAAATGTAGCTTGTAAACAATATCAATCCATGGAATTTGTCTAATGTTTGATTCATCAAAAAATGGATGAAAACTTTTAATTCCTTTCCAATGTTTTAAATGCATAAACAGTTCCAGAAAGGCAAGTAAACAGATCACACCATAAGGTTGAGAGGAAGAGAAATCTGGATGTTGTCATGGAGATTGCATAGTGCAAAAAAAAAAAAAATAGTGATTTTGAAGATAAGCCAGTAGGAACTACTCAACAAAAAGCAGCAATAAAGTTCCAGAGACAAGTAGAGCATCCATGAGGAGGTGCAAGCTAAACCTGTCAGGAGTGAGGAGAACATAAAACAAACAAATGACAAGAGAAGTCACTTGCAAACTGACAAAAATAACAAACCAACATATTTACAAAATTCAATGAAACCTGGATAGATGATGATTAACAAAACATCACCCTCTGTATGAAAAAAATTATCTGACTCAAAGAAAATATACCTTTTAGAGGGAGACTGTGGGAAAGATAATAAGTTAGAATTACAGCAGCTCTTATACCTGGAATAACAGTAATAACTAACAATGCCACAGAGTTTTAGGATTGGGAAAGATGGAAATAGCAGAGACTGGCATTTGCCCTGTGTTCTGTAACAAACAAATAAAACAGTAGGTGAGTGAACACCAAAGGGGTGTGTTCTGGGAGGCCAGACTGAGCAATTTCTCCACAGGCACAGCCCATGTTCCCAAATCTGAGGATGCCCAGGACCGTTATGGTTTCATGAGAGAAATCATTTTTGCAAATTATCCACTCAATATAACACACACGAGAGAGAGAGAGAGAGAGAGAGAGAGAGAGAGAGAGAGAGAGAGAAGAGGTAAAGAGCAGATATTTAAATAAGTAAAAAACATAAGCGAAAAATATAATGACCACTTTTTAAAGGACAAGAAAGCAGGTCCCCATTATAGGGATGGTTCCATAAATCCTGAATGTGAGAATCCCACTTATCTGATGCCCAGGCTGAGTTGTTACACTGCTATTGAGGGAAAAAACTCTTAAGAGAATTTGATCATGGGAATTTCTGGACAGAAAATAAACCAGATTCGTAGTGCCCCAAAGCCTAGATGGAAAAGCTGTTCGAAAGCTGAGGGTTCAAAGTAAATACAAAATGACAGTGGAAGGCAATACAAATGGGAAGCCAAAATGCAGGATACCGAAAGGCAGGATACTCAGAAGATCTTTTACTTATATTTTGTTTACATTTATTTAGTTTATCTTTGTTTTTACATGGAGTACATGTTGTAGACAGGGAGAATGGGAGAGAAAGAACATTTGAGCCACATGTTGGTGGGCAAAAAACAACTTGCCGGATTGATTATCTCTTTCTATAATTTAATGTCTCCCAAATTGAACTCAGGTCATGAGGTTTGGAGATAAGCACTGTTTCCTGATGGGCCATCTCACTGGCCTTGGTACACTATTAAAGCTGTAGTTTCAATACATTCAACAATATCGTGGCTGAGTCTGGTTTGATAAGAGAACCTTTCATGGTCATTGTTAGCCCGTTATCATTACCAAGCTAGATGTGGAGAAACAGCAACCAGTCACAATCAGATGAGACCTTGGAAAAGGACACAAGAAGATTCCAGGCTCTGGATAGGGCTGCATGAGAAAGGAATTTTAAGAGCAAAGATGCAGCCTTCTTGTGTTAACCTAATGTGTGTTTCTTATGCTAGCATTGTGTGTGTTTCTTAAGTAAATATTTAATATGTAAATATTGAGAGACTAGGGGAATCGCTCTTCCATTAAGAGATCTTTCTGCTCCTGCAATCAACCTATGTTCAATTCCCAGCTGCTGGTTCTCAATGCCCATGCCTGAAAGATGAAATTGCCTGTAACTCCAGTTCCAGGGAACCAGACACCCTCTCTGGCCTCCATAGGCACCTGAATTCATATGAACACATCATGTCATTCTCCCTACACAGATAAACACATTACAAAACTAAAAATAAAAACGTCACTGAGTAAGTTTATATATTCATTAAAGATTCTTATTTCATAGTTTTTATTTGCTTTTTAATTACTTTTTGTGGATTTATTTTGTTTCAGGAATAATTTGTCATTATTTATATGAGCATTTTTATAATGACTGCCTTAAAATCAGACAGAAAATTATTAGATGAATTTTGTCATCTCAGAGTTAATGTATTTTTGTTATCATTTGAGAGTTGCACACATGCATGAAGTGTGTCTTAACCTAAACCCCTCCATTCTACTCCCCTACCATTTCTCCATTATCCACAGATACATTTTCTTTCCATCTTCAGATGATATCTGTAAAACCCACTAAGTCTACTTAGTATGCATAGGTAGAGAAAAATCTAGTGGGACATGGATAACCTCTCAGACCCCACATCTCTGAAAAAAACTCATATCCTTCCCACACAGTCATCAGTCGCCAATAGTTCCTAAGATTGGGTATAATTTCATCAGCCTCTCCCTAGTCCATGCTGAGGTTTTGACTGACTTGATCTTGTGCATGTTTTCTGCAAGCATGCATAACAAATGATGAAGTTGAATGCTGGTCACATATTTTTCTACTACAGAAATCTACCACCTCTTCCAAGATGATTCCTGAAACCTGATGATAGAGTTTATGACATATCTGTCCCAACTAAAACTAAGCCCTTCAATATATATTCCAAGTGGTATAGTAGTGGCATCAATGTTGTGGGGTTAACCAAATGCTTTTAGATTGAATTTAAAGCCCACTCCCAGAAGAACAAACTCATGCTTGTCACCAAGAACCATAAACCGAACTTGGCTAGGTCATTCTTCTTTAGTGAGAATCTAATAGTATTTTGCTAAGTATATACAGTATTAAATTGCCCCTACTGCCACAAACAGTAGAACATCTTTCAAGTCTTATCAGATAAGTTTCTTTTTACAGTATGGTGTGATTAACGCAGACATCTGTAACTATCCGCATGCAGAAATTAGTGTGTTTACTTATTAAACTTCTAGTTGTATTGGTTCTTAGCATAATGAAATGTTTTAATTGTAGAATTTCATTTTATCCATCTGTTATTCAATTCTATGTCATGTATACACGTTCATGTGTAGATATGCATGCCTGCATGTCCTTGAGTTGTGGAGGACTAAATGCAACATCAAGTGATGTTCTTAGTAATTCGTTGTCTTACTCTTTCAGAGTCTTACCTGTAGACCAAGGGATAATGCTACTCATTTAGAACACATTTTTTTCATCTTCCTTGACCTATCTGATCTAGGAAATCTCCCACAGACTTCTTCAATGGCTTGTCTTCTAGATAATTATAGATTCTGTCACATTGCCAATCCATTCCAGATATTGAACATTATAGTAATATAGGAAAAGTTCAACAGTCCATTTCTAGTGAGTGATAAAATTGTATTTTCCTGTTTCACTGTATCTGTGACTTTGTTTTCCTTTACATCAAGTCTGTTACTGTGGAAAGAAAATCATTCCAAGATAAATATATACCCAACAATAGGGTGATGAGAGTGGGTTCATCAGTTAAGACCAGCTGCTGCTCCGGCAGATTAGCGTCTTGTCACACACATGGCAGTTAATGACTATCTGTAACTGCAGTTCTGTAAGGTCTAGAGCCCTCTGCTGCTGGCCTCCACCGCCACTGCACTTATGAGGTGCACATATAAATGTGGCAAAATACTCATAAAAATATGTAAATAAATAAATATTAAAGAAATTTCTAAGAAACCCCAGAAAAATCTCTCTATATGTAAACTTGTTCTGTCTATTTTGGTACAGCATATTTCTTCTCCTACGTTGCTCTGCTCTTGGACATGTTCTCTATGCAAACAACAACACAATCTTGGGCCATCAGTAATTTTCTTCTGGTCTCCACTGTTTATATTTGTAAAGCGAAGGGTCTCTTATTTGATGGATATTTCCATAAACTGAATTATTAGAGTTGCCTAGACAGTATTTAAAGATCATTTCTTAGCCCAGTGACAGATCTAATTATTCAAAAATTCTAAAAGAATGTAATCTTACATTAAAATGTTCCTGTACAAGTCTGATAATGTGTTGGTAACAGCTAAGGATCCTTCTATTTCTGTAAGTTGGTAATTTTTATGAAACATTTATTATTATTTCAGGAAAAATTGACACTTGATTCTCATCATACATATAATAAAATGAAAGGCAGATGTGAGCATCACTGAACCTCAGTGGAAACACAGCGGCTTGGCGCCAGCTTCAGCTGTCCTTCTTAGCTCATATAGGTCGAGAGACGGTGCATCCCGCACCCTATACCGCGTTCATGGTCCACTGTTAACTTTGTTCTCCTCACTCCTGCAACGTGACTACTTTCTGTGCAGAACTCTCTATGAATTTACAGTATGCTTTCCACAAAAAGTCTATGGAAACTGTCATGACGTGTGGTATTCCAGTCACACTGTATATCTAAGGTAACTGTCTGAGTGCCTGATAGACTAAAAATACTAATATTGAGATTAAAAAATCTATGTATATGTCAGACTTCTGGGTTAAAATTTTGTTGCCTCAATAAAGTGTCAAGAGATTCTTGCTATGAAAATGGTGATGGATTTAAATATTGAGAAAATAGAGAATCCTTTTATCCCATTGTATATGAACAGAGTAAAATGACAAATCTCCAGAAAAAAATTTCAATCTGAATAGCCAGTATGTGAATATTTCCAACATATAAATGAACTACAAAATTGCCATGTAAGAGCAAGAAAGAAACTTCATAGCAAAGAAAACATGCTTTATGTATAGATCTATCACAAAATCATACTATTCATTTTGTAAGTGGAAATTAATAACTTGGTGATATGGTGGTCTGCAGCTATATTTAAGTAATTTATTGTGAATTTATGCTATTTGGTGTCCTGTTCACATAATGTCTAGCAGAACCACTCTTAGATGTCTTCACATATGACTAGGTATTCATGGGCTATGGAATGTGTTTGGAGACAGAGGACAACTTCGGTACTTGTGCACTTCATGGTAGATGACCCTCTAGCTAGAGGGAGGGCTTGAATGTCTTTCAATGGCTGGAGGTACCCC
Source organism: Myodes glareolus (assembly GCF_982192425.1). NCBI lineage: Eukaryota > Metazoa > Chordata > Mammalia > Rodentia > Cricetidae > Myodes > Myodes glareolus. The sequence goes on from NC_142045.1 coordinate 3,525,909, forward strand.
CTATCACACAATGTCACTTATCCTATATAACCTGACTCTCACAGTGATAAACTAAGTTTCTGCTTTGATATGACTCTCTATTGTGTCTCATTTTCCTCCATTGTGGGGCTGCAGATCAGATTCTCCTGCATTGTGGGGCTGTGGAACAGACAGATATATCACTCACCTTTCCCTGGGGATATAAGGCTAAGGAGGCCTAACATTCCCTCTCTCCCCCAAGCCTATGTACATTTTTAAATCATACTGTGTCTCGTTTAGAGGTCTCTTAAGTCTGAATGTGTACTATTCTGTGTCTGAAATCCTTTTCTGACAAGGAACATTTTAAAATGGTAAGCAGTGTGGCCCCGACATCCCTGGATACTGGCTCTATCTCTCTTGGCCATTTAACATGATAGAGGTAGTTCACCACTAGTGCTGGGACAGCCAGGGAGGATTCATTCTCACCCCCTCAACTCTGGGAAACAGTTGGCCCATGCCACCACAAAGTAACTTGCATCACACTGCCCACAAACCCCATTCAAGTGCTAGGCTTCCTGAAAGAATTAGAGCAGTTCATGTTGCAATCACGAACCAGGAAGCTGTCTCTCAAAGAAGCCAAATAGTTTTCTCTGCTAATGCAAGCCTTATCTTAAAGGAGCCACACCTCTACTCACCACCATCAAAGAGAGCAAATCTGAAAAATTTGCTATTACCACCTTGGTGTACTTGGCTCCTGTTTTTGTGGGTCTAGAAGCCCTTTAATTTTTGCTTATTTTTTAAAGCATTTTTAGGTCTTATGTGGTTCCATGCCCCAGATAGTGGGCATAATTTAACCAATGGTAATAAATCATATTCACAGCATACAGAGGGGAATCTTATATTATACAATAGGGTTATTATCATTTTAGAATTAATCTTGTATCCATGTACTTGCAGAAAGTGTTTATTAGCTATAGGAGCTTGGGTGGTTTGAAAGAAAATAAACAGAGGGAAGTAGCACTATTAGATGTGGCATTTTTTGATTGGGCGTGGTCTTATTGGAGGAAGTGTGTCACTCTGGAGATGAGGTTTGAGGTCTCATATATGCTCAAGCCATGCCCAGTGAGCAAACTCCCTTCCTGTTGCCTTTGTATCAAGATACAAGGACTCTCTGCTCCAGTACCATGTCTACCTGCATGGTTTCTTCCTTTCCATCATGATGATAACAGACTAAACTTCTACATTGTAAGCAACCCAACCCAATATTTCCCTTTATAAGAGTTGCTGTGGTCATGGTATTTCTTCACAGCAATAGAAATTTCAAGGCAGAGTTCCCTAGTTGAATTTTTAGGCTCACTATATCCTACGATATAATCTGCAAATAATGATACTTTGACTTCTTCCTCCCCAATTTGCATCCTTTTGATCTCCTTTGTTTTCTAATAGCTCTAGCTAAATCTTCAAATACTATTTTGAATAGATATGGGGAAAGTGAATAGTCTTGTCTTGTTCTAGATACTAGTGGAATTACTTTGAATTTCTCTGCATCTAAATTGATATTTGCTATAGACTTGCTATAAGTTGATTTTATTACATATAGGAATATTTTATTATATTTAGGTATGTCCCTATATCCTTAATATGACCTGTACTTTTACCATGAATGAGATTTAGGCAAAGACTTTTTCTGTATTTAATATGATGATCTTATATTCTCTTTTCAGTTAATGTATATGGTGGGTTATATTTATTGATTTTTACCCATTGAATCATTCCCTACAATTCTGATATTGAGACCTTTTATTGTTTGTGGATGATTTTCTTGATATGTGATAAGGTTAAATTTACAAGTATTTCATTGAGTACTTTTGCATCTGTGTTCATGAGGGAAATTGGTCTGTAATTCTTTTCTTTTTTGTCGAGTGCTTATGAAGTTTGAGTATCAGCGTAACTATGGCTTGATAAAATAAATTGTAAGTGCTTTTTCTGCTTCTATTTTGTGGTCTAATTTGAGGATTATTGACATTACAATCTGTATTAAAGCATCTTGGTTTTGTTTTTTGCTTGTTTGCTTTTGTTTTGCTTTGTTTAATGACTGTTTATATTTCATTGGCTGTCCTAGATTTATTTATTTTTTTTATATTTACATAACCCAACTTTGGTAAATGGTATCTATTTATACAATTATCCATTCCTTTTATATTTTCAACTAGGTGAAGTATAAGATTGTAAAGTATGTCCTTGTAATTCTCTGGATTTCCGCAGTGTCTGTTTTTATGTCTTCCACTTGATTTCAGATTTCAGAATTTATTAATTTGGATCTTCTTTCTCTCTTTTAGTTAGTTTGGACAATGGTTTATTTATCTTGCTGGTTTTCTCAAAAACATAAATCTGTGTTTCATTGATTATCTGTACTATTTTCTTTGTTTCTATTTTATCAACTTCACTCTTCAATTTGATAATTTCTTGCCTTCTACTCCTCTTGGGGGTTCTTGCCTCTGGTTCTAGAGTTTTTCAGGAGTGATGTTGAGATCCTGATATGAGATGTCTCCTTTCTTTTCTATTTTAATATAGGCATTTAGTGTTATGAATTTTCCCTGTAGTTACTACAACTTTCATTGTGTCCCAAGAGTTTGTATGTGGGATGTCCAGTTTTATTGAATCCTAGGAAGTCTATAATTCTTTTATTATTTTTGTTTTGGCATAGTTTTCATTTAACAGAGTTTTTCAGTTTCTGTGTGCTTATAATCTTTCTGTTGTTTCTCTTGTTGTTGATATTCTGCTTAAAATTGTGCTGGCCTGATAATATGAAAGAAGCTATTTAAAACTTTTTGCATCTATCGAGACTTGCTTTATTCTAAGTATGTAGTCAATTTTACAGAAACTTTCATGAGATGCTGAGAATTTTTTTGAATTCTTTTTTTGTTTAAGTGGAATGTTTCATAAATATCTTTTATGTTTATTGGTTTATAAGTACAGTTAGTTATGGTAGTTAAATGTTTTGTCTGGATGTTATTCCCATTGATGAGAATGGGATATTGATGCCTCCCACTGTCAGATTTAGGGTCAACATGTAACTTTTATGGTAGTTGTGTTTCTTTTACCAACATAGATACTGTTGCATTTGGGGAAAAGATGTTAAAAACTGAAATATCATCTTGCTGTATTTTTATTTTGGTGAATATGTAGTGTCCTTTTACATCTTGATTTATTAATTTTGGTTTAAAGTCTATTTTTTCCATATTAAAATGTCTTCACCAACTTACTTCTTAGGTCCATTTGCTTCAAATGTCTTTTTCCAACTCTTTACAATGAGGTAATATCTATCCTTTATGTTGACATGTGTTTCTTGTATGCAGCAGAAGGACTGATTCTGTTTTTGTATCCATTCCGTTAGTCTGCTTTTGTTGGGGGACAGGGGTAAACTGTTGATATTGAGAGATTTCAATGAAGAATTACTGTCCATTTCAATTATTTTGTTGGTGCTGTGTATATGTATGCATGCATGTATGTATGCACATATGCATAATTCTATTTTTTGTTTTTTATGTGATATTGTTTATTTCCTATATTTTTATAACTGTAGTTAATATCTTTGTATTTTAGTTTTTCCTTATAGCACTTTCTGGGGTACTGTATTTGTACATAGATTTGGTTTAAATTTGACATTATCGTGAAATATCATGTTTTCTCCATTTATTCTGATTGAAACTTAATGGGTATAACAGTCTGGGATGTTATCTGTGGTCTCTTAAACTCTGAAGTACATCTGGCCATGTCCTTCAGACTTTAAGGGTCTTCACTGAGAAGTCAGATGTAATTCTGATATGTCTGTCTTTATGTTTTTTTCATCTTTTTCCTTTGCAAGTTTCAATACTCTGTGTTTGTTCTTTATGTTTAATGTTTTGATTATTACAAGATGATGGGACTTTCTATTTTAGCTCAATTCACATAGTGTTCTGAATGCTTTTTGAGTAGTTATAGGTATCTCCTTTTTTAGATTAAGAAAAATTTCTTCTGTTTTTGTTAAATGTATTTTCTGTATTTTTAAGTTGTGATTCTTCTATTTCCTCTGTTTCTATTATCTTTAAGTTTGTCCTTTTCATAGTGTCACAGATTTCCTGAATGTTGTGTCAGAAATTTTTAGATTTAACATTTACTTTAAATGATTTATCCATTTCATCTATTTTATCTTCAATGCCAAAGATTCTCTCTTCCATTACTAGTATTTTCTTAATGTAGCTTACCTCTGAAGTTCCTGTTCACTGCCCTAAATTTTTTATTTTCAAGAGTTTTTGTTGTTAAGTACTGGTTCTAGTGCTAGTGACCCCACCAACTATCTGTGCCATACAACTGTTACCAACCATACGACCTAGTTTTGTTTTATGCTGATTTACCAGCTGTCAGTCCAGGATCAGTGAATGCTCAATAGCTAAATCTAGCTGTTTCTGTGGATAATTCCATCATGACCTTGGCCCCTTTGCTTATAATATCACTCCTCCTTAGCTAAGAGTGTACTCAAGTTGTTTAGCCCAGTGTTTAGCTTTGGAAGGTTCTATGATGATAATTAAAATAGCCACCAATTTGGTCACAGGGGTAGGGCAGTTTCTGTCTCCTCTCTAGTATTGCTTAGATTCTCAGCTGGGTTCATCCTTGTGGTTTCCTGTGAGTTTCCCTAGTACCTGTAGAACAATTTGAGGAGTATAGGTATTATCTCTTCTTGAATATTCTGGCAGATTTCTATTAAAACCACCAGGACTTGTTTTTTTTTGTTTTATTTTATTTTTGGGCGGCTTTTGATGACACCTTCTATTTCCTTATAGGATATATGTCTATTTAAATTGTTTGCCTGGTCTTGAATTAATTATGCTATATGGTATCTATCTAGAAAACTATTCAATTCTTTTACATTTTCTAATTTTGGAAAATACAGGTTTTGTAGTATGACCTAATGATTCTGTGGATTTCCTAAGTGTCTGTTGTTATGTCCCCCTTTTATTTCCGACTTTGTTAATTTGGATGTTCTCGCTCTGCCTTTTGATTAGTTTGATTTAAGGTTTGTCTATCTTGTTGATTTTTACAAAGAATCAGCTATTTGTCTCATTAATTCTTTGTATTGTTTTCATTGTTTCTATTTTATTGATTCCAGCCCTCAGTTTATGTACTGTCTTCTGCTCCTCCTGGGTGAGTCTGCCTCTTTTTATACTAGAGCTTACAGGTGTGCTGTTAGGTCACTAATGTGAGATTTCTCCATTTTATTTATGTGGGCACTTAGTGTTATGAAATTTTTGTTTAGTACTGCTTTCATAGTGTCCCATAGGTTTTGGTACATTGTACCTTTGTTTTCATCAAATTCTAGGAAATCATTATTTTTTTATTTATTTCTTCCTTAACCTAGTAGTAGGTCAATGTTATAAATGATTGATTCCCAGCTGCTCAGTCCCAAAATAATCACACAGAAATTATATTGTTTAAATCACTGCTTGGGTAATTAGTTAAGCATATTGATAGTTAGGTCTTATATCTAGAATAAACCCCTCTCCATTATTTTATATTTTAGCGTGAGTCTTGTGGTCTACCAGCAAGATTTCAACATGTCTCTCTCTGGTGGAGGCTCTGCAACTTCTCCCTTGACTCTATTTTCTCTTTGTCAACATTCAGTTTAGTTTTTCCCACTTTACTATAGTAAAATTACATATAACAAAACAAGTATCAAGAAAGAATTACAGCTACAATATTACAGCTACCTGCACTGCTCAATTTCCATGAGTTTGTAGGCTTTTTGCACATAGTATTGTTAAATTCAAAATTTAATCCATGGTGATGAGATAAGATACAGGGATTACTCCAATTTTTATATCTTTGGAGTTTTGCTTTGTTACTGTGTACATGGCCAATTTTAGGGAAGGTTCCATGAAGTATTGAGAAGACGGTATATGCTTTTGTGTTTGGGTAGAATATTTCAAAGATGTCTCTTAAGTCCCTTTGAGACATGAAATCTGTTAGATTTATTTCTCTGTTAAGTTTCTAATATGGCTCTTTGGAGCCCATTCCCTATGGAAGGATACCTTACTCAGCTAAGATACAAGAGAAGGACCTTGGTTCAGGCGCAAGTGCTCAAGTGATGGCACAGACGTTTTTGAAACCCAATGGGAGACCTCACCCTCTCTGAGGAGTGGATGGGGGCAGGGTGGTTGGAAGGTGGGAGGACTGGGAAGAGGGGAGAGAGAGGTAACTGTTGGTAATGGTATTTAAAATAAAATTCTATTAAAAATGAAAATGTACATATATTTTAGGGTGTAAAATAATAGCGTATATTACATACATTCACTGACAAAAGAGTGGTGTTCCTACTAGAAAACAGGTCAATGTAGTTCTTCACATTTTAATAAAACTTATAGGAAACTGTAATATTATGCTGAAATCTTTTTATTCAAAAAAATTGAAACTGGTGAAATTTCAGATTGTTATATCTCAGCTATAACATTTAACTACAACTTATTGTTAAATACCCAATGTTTGAACTTGCTTTTCTGTGTTGTGATTTTAAATCATTACCCCAGAAAATATGTATTAACAAATACATGTAAATAATTCTTTAAATAAAAGAATATATTAGGTGTTTGGAATATAAAAAAAAGATTTGTTGTTGTTGTTTACTTTAGTGCTTTTATTTTCATTTCAGGTCTTGGGGATTTATTTTTCCCTCATTTTTTTTGTCTTTTTGAAGGGATTTACTCATTTCCTCTCATTAATTTTTGAGTTTTTCTGGCTGTCCTTATGAGATTTCTTTATTTACTCCAATTATTTGTGTGTGCTTTCCTGCATTTCTTTAAGGAAATTAATCATTTCCTTTTAAAGAACCTTTGTCATCTTCAAAAAATTTTGTTTTGTTTTGCTGATTTGTTTCTTTTGGTTTTAGAGACAAGGTTTCACTATACAGCCCTGGTGTCTAGAATTCATTCTATATCATTTGCTGTTCTGGAACTCACTGAAATACACAGCCTCTGCCTGCTGAGCATTAGTGTTAAGGGGATGTATAACCATCTTGCCACCATCAACTGAGTGTATAATTAGTTTCAAAGTCTTCTGATGCTCTCAACTTCATTGACTATCCAAGACCTGATGTGATAGGATAACTGAGCTCTGGTGGTGACATATTGTGATGGCAGGTATGGATTGTTCTCATATGCCGATGTAGGCACATCTGGGTTTGAGATGATATAGGTATCGGTGCTGATTTTGGAGTCTGTCTTCTTTGGATGGGAGTTTTGTCCATTTGTTTCTGTTTCTTTTATGAGATTTTCCAAGTTTTGTTGGTTGAGTGCTGCCTGTTTTATATCCTGCTCAGTTATGTGCTTTAGGGCAATGCTTGCTGCCACTGGAGGCTTGAATATGGGGTGTCCAGGGGTGAGGAGGTGGATGGATGTTCTAAGGGATTCACAGGAGGCGAGGACAAGGAGGACGGGGAGCTATGTCTAATATTCTGTTCCATTGCTGGAGCAACTAGAATAATTTGGTCTAGGGTAAAGAGAGTGAGAAATATCTAAGTGCAGCCTCCCTGGCCTTCTGACATGTGTTGACTGGTTGACCATGCAGTTTTTGCTCACACTTGTGGAGGACACACAATGAGGCAGAAAAAGAGGGGCAGAGAACTGTGTGCATGCAGTATCTTCATAGAAAACTCTGACTTTTGCTTAATTCTCTAGACACAGAACATGTGCTATATCAACTCCCTTCTGGAAATCTCATCAAAGGAGTGAAAAAGCAAACCCGGTCTGCTATGCTTTTGCTATTTAATATCCAAAGTAAACAATTTTAAGATTTCTATTCTGGCTATTTTCAATACAGAGGTTTCTCTAAATTAGAGTTTTAATTATATTATTTACTTAGTGTTCTTCTTTAGAGATATTCTCCCCTCCCCCTTTTCTCATTCCTTGATCTTCTCTTCTCAGAGATTTTCTTCTACTTATTCTCTCTTCTTGCCAGCCTGGCCCATCTTTTCTCCTACCTAGCTATTTGTCATTCAGCTCTTTTATAAACTAAACAAGTAAATACATAAGTTTGAGGCCAGTCTGATCTTCAGATATAGTTCCAGGACAGCCAGGGTATCACAGAGAAACCCTGTATCAAAATAACAACAACAATAAAACTTCAGCAAAATAGTTAAGATTACTTTTGTATTAAAGGTGTAGATAAATAAAAATGAAACTATCCACAATTATACATAAACATATTTTCAGATCTGATCATTCTGTTCTCATTTGACTGATATCATTATAGATGAGAATAAATCTTATGGACATGTGTTCACATATGTACACACACAGACACTGGCACTTACGTACCTTCTTTTTAGACTTAAACACCTCTATAAAGTTCAACTCTAGATAGGTTTGTTCAGATTCTGAGAATGCACTATAACTAAAAGGAGAATCCTGTCTTGGAGCATTGTTTTTTTTTTCCTTAAAATATATAAGTACATTGGTTGAAGGCTCTTTAAACTTTTAGTGTGATATTCAACAGTTTTATGAATATCTTTTGATGTCTAGTCACTTTTGAAAACTAGGCTGTCCAAAGAAAAAACAGCATTTTATTTACTTTCAAATGCATTCAGTAACTCTACAAATACATTCCTCTATGTGTTATTTTTATAAGGACCTCATGGATACAGCAATAACTAAGCATTAGGAAACACCTCCATGCCAGAATCAGCATAACTCAGGGACTTGATATAAAAATGGTATGATTATTTTCAGTGCTATTATTTTTGTAGGGACAAAAATCCCTGTGGCATTTTGCATTGAGCAAAACATAAAATATTAATTAAATGTGTACAAATGTCATAAACGAAGAGTTCAAAATTAAAAATCTGTCTAGCAATAGACTTGAGGTGCTCACATTGTGGGGAAAGAAAGAAGTCTGGTGCTATAGCCCTAAGTTGACAAAACACAAAGTATGTCAATTATTTTCCCATTGCTGTAGCAAAACATCTAACAGAAGCAATTGAAGAAAGTAAATACTTGTTTTTTTGTCATAGTTTCATGTCACAGTGCATCCTTTCTGTGAAGTCATGGTGGTAGACACATGAAGCTTCTGGGTCACATTGAATTCACAATCAGGAAGAAGACAAATGGATTTCTGAACTCTACTCACTCTCTCACTTCCTTTTGTCATGAGATGCCAGTCAATGAGTGTTATTTTTTCATATGTAGAAGAGGTTTTCCTTGCTAACATCTTTCTGAAAACCCCTTTATTGAACATCGTGTGTGTCTATGATGATATGTATCCCATCAAGCTCTCAACGGAGATTAAATATCACAGAAAGAAAGTAGGTCAACTATCTCAGTGCTCATTTCAGAAATCAGATATTCAGTTTGTTGGTGGGAAAAATGAAACACAAGTTCAAAATTTAACAGTGAAAATTCATTACTAGGACATTATAGGCAATGAGGAAATTTTTTTTGGTTCTTTAATTCCATTTCTTCAACTGCCTCTTCTTTCCCCTTCCTTCTCTACACAGACAATTTCTCCTATTCCTTTTCCTGGTTACATTCTGATTAGGGTGATAAATATGCTGAATAAATAACCTAGGGGATATGGGTTTATTTTGTCTACTATTTCAGGACCGTCCATCACAGCGGGGATAAAGTAACAGTAGGCATAAAAAAGAAGACTTTATGAGTATGAAGTAGTTGGTCATATTGTGCCCTTATTCAGGAAACTTTGAGTAAAAAGAAAATAAAGTATGATTATAGAGCCTCAAGTCACATTCTATGTGACTCACTTCTAGCAGACTCCACCTCCTAGGAATTCTACAATGATCCAAACAGCCCCAACAGTGTTCAAATAGGCAAGCCTCTGAAGAAGCGTTGACATTGAAGCAACACTACTTCTAGGAACTGACAAGCCCTTCTGAGTTAAACGTGCCAAATTTTCACTGTTGTCTCTCAGTGTTTTTTCCACTCATCCTTACTGTAGAGTCATATTCATCTCCTCTCTACCCAATTAACTTTATGCACTAATAATTATTTCAAAACAAGCAAAATGAAAAGAAATAAAAACACTCAGCTATTTATTGGCTGCTTCTAGTTTCTCAATGACCTGGTTCATTGTATTAACTCATTTCAGACCGATCCTATCATCAGATGGTACTTGTTGGGGAAGTCTCCACTCCTGGCACATTTCAGTTAACTCATCAATGAGAATGGTGTAGACATAGTTTAACCAACAGGTGCTGAAGTGTGGGAAATAGTATATAAGGTAATAACAAAGAGAGAAGAGAAGCAAGAATGGAAGACTCCAAGCAAGGCCTATGGAGCCTGCTCCTGGGAAACTGACTGAAATGAGTGAGCATATGGTGTAGGCTCAGTGAGATGGGCAATAGCACCAGTTCCTTCCCAAAATTAAGGATGATTCAAGGTAGCAAAATCATTTCTTATTCCTCATAACAACGTGTAAACCATAATGATGTCAGCTTGCAAATAGAATACAGCTAAGATATACGTAGTAGCATTTCAATTGTATTTTAATAAAGAAAGCTTGCCTGGGATCAGGAAAGTGAAACAGCTACAATGGCCAGCCTTACGATGTCATCCACCTTTAATGCCAGTGACCACAATGACACACAACCTTAATTCCAGTAGCCACATCTTGTCATAGAAAGCAGGTGACAGTAGTGCATACCTTTAATCCCAGAATTAGAGAAGTTTATGATGTGGGAGGAGACAGCTCACAGACAGTCTCATTCTGAGATTCCTAGAGTCAGAATTGCCATTTCAGCTTGAAGTAGAGGTAAGGGACAGTAAATTGAACCCCAACTTCTGTCTCTGAGGTTTTATTAATTGTGCATCAGATATAAGATGTTCTTCAAGAATTTAGTAAGAGAAGTCAACGTGGTTCAGCATGCTTTATAAAATATTAGGGAATCAGTCATGGCGTCTGTAAGTGGCTGTTGAGGAAGGATCAATAGTACAAGCAAGGGCTTCAGTCTGACTTCATTCAGATGTCAAACCCCATTTGAACAGAGTTTGTTGCTGAGAATTTCTTGAGAATGCATGTACAGGAATTCCCCCCATTCTCTGTTTGTAGAAATCTCACACCAGCATGACTTGTCATAGTTTCTGTACAGTATCTCAGAGGAGAGATCTTTTTGCAGACTCCAAAGTTCTTTCCTGGAGAAGTGCAAAGGGTTTTGAGGTTCTTCTACCTCTAAAAATGCTGTAAAAGTGATCTTGTCTACTTCTAATATCCAGGAGGATAAATATATGCTTTTCTTTGGGTTAACATTATTCAGCTTCTCTAGGATCACGAATTATAGGATCAATGTTCTTTGTTTATGGCTAGAATCCACTTATGATTGAATACATACCATATTAATTTATTTGGGTCTGGGTTATCTCACTCAGTAAAGTGTTTTATATTTCCATCCGTTTGAATGCAAAATTCAAGATGTCATTGTTTTCTACCACTGAGTAGAACTCTAAAGTGTATATGTTCCACACCTTCTTTATCTATTCTTCTATTGAGGGGCACCTAGGTTGTTTCCATGTTCTGGCTATTACAAATAGAGCTACTATGAACATAGTTGAAAAAATGCTTTTGTAGTCTGATTGGGCATGTCTTGGATATGTTCCCAAAAGTGGAATTGCAGTATCCTGAGGTAGATTGACTCCCAGTTTCCTGAGAAACTGCCACACTTATTTCCAAAGTGGATGCACAAGTTTGCAATCTCACCAACAATGGATGAGTGTTCCCCTTACTCCACATCCTGTCCAGCATAGGCTTTCATTGATGTTTTTGATTTTAGCCATTCTGACAGGTGTAAGATGGTATCTCAAAGTTGTTTTGATTTGTATTTCCCTGTTTGCTAAGGAGGTTCAACATGACCTTAAGTGTCTTTTGGTCATTTGAACTTCTTCTGTTGAGTAGTCTCTGATCAGTACAGTACCCCATTTTTTAATTGGGTTAATTAGAGTTTTAGTATCTAGTTTCTTGAGTTCTTTTTATATTTTGGAGATCATATCTTTGTCTGATGCAGGGTTGGTGAAAGTCTTCTCCATTCAGTAGGCTGCCCTTTTGTCTTACTGACAGTATCCTTTGCTTTACAGAAGCTTCTCAGTTTCAGGAGGTCCCACTAATTCATTGTTGCTCTTATTGTCTGTGCTACTGGCGTTCTACTTAGGAAGTGATCTCCGGTGCTCATGAGTTGCAGGCTACTTTGCACTTTCTCTTCTATCAGGTTCAGTGTGGTCAGATTTATATTGAGGTCTTTATAAGATTGCTAGACAAAAGTGAGGAACAAGGGCATGGGGTTGGGGGATGAGATTGTTGAGATGGAGGAAGAGTGGATCTGGGAGTAGGGAAGAATATATCTCAATTAAGGGAGCCATTTTAGGGTTGACAAGAGACTTGGCTCTAGAGGGGTTCCCAAGTGTCCAAGGAGATGTCCCCAGCTAGGTCCTTAGGCAGCAGAGAAGAAGGTACCTGAACTGGCCTTATCCCATAACCACACTGATTGAATATGTTGCATATCACCATAGAACCTTCATCTGGCGATGGATGGAGATAGAGATAAAGACCCACATTGGAGCACTGGACTGAGCTCCCAAGGTCCAGACGAAGAGCAGAATGAGGGAGAAAATAAGCGAGGAAGTCAGGACGGCGAGGGGTGTGTCCACCCATGGAGATGGTGGGACTGATCTAATGGGAGCTCACCAAGGCCAGCTGGACTGGGAGTGAACGAGCCTGTGACCCAACAGGACTCTCTGAATGTGGCTGACAATGACGGCTGACTGAGTATGCAATGATAATGGTACTGGGTTTTAATTCTACTGCATGTACTGGCTTTTTGCGAGCCTAGTCTGTTTGGATGCTCACTTTCCTAGACCTGGATGGAGGGGGGAGGGCCTTGGACTTCTCACAGTGCAGGGCACCCTGACTTCTCTTAGGACTTGAGAGGGAGGAAGAGGTGGAGGGGGGAGAGTGAAAAAGAAATGGGAGGAGGGGAATAAGTGGAAATTTTAATAAATAATTAAATTTTAAATAAAAGTTGTAAAAGTAGAAACGCACGTACGTATGTGTGTGTGTGTGTGTGTGTGTGTGTGTGTGTGTATGTATGTATGTATGTGTATGCTGTTGTTGCAAGAATTGAACCTAGGCCCATATACAAGCTAAGAAAGTGCTCTAAAACTGAACTTATCACCAGCTAAAAGGGCATTATTACTGTTATTATTACTTCTTAATTCTTTCATCTAATTATCATTGATAAAGTTGTATTATCTCAACTGTTAGCCCTAAGATAAGACTTATTTTGAAACAGAGCATAGTCACAGAGAAGAGACCTATTTCAACTCTTTTAGATATGGTCAGATCTTCATCAATTTGAGCAACTGATGGACCTTCTGCATGTGAGCAGATGCTGTGTAGGTGCTTGGAACTCTCTAGCACCTTCCGTAGGAGAATAGAGAACAATTTGCTGACAGCAGTACTTGCAGAAGTCATTAAACAGTGAAGCATTTTAGACACTTCTCTTCAGGAAAGGTAGAGTATAAAGAAGATGTGTGCATGAGATTATTTGTTTAGGTGGAAAAAACACAAAAATGTGAAGTTAATGAGCTTTTTTGATAAAATTTGTACTTCAAGTCACATGGTCTACTATAAATAAACTTTCTGAATGCTTAAATTTATAAAACCCAGAACAGAAAGATGCAGACTGCTGAATCTTCAGAAAGGACTGCCCCTCAGTTTAAAATAGCCATTTTCTTTCTTTAATATTTGTCTACTTGGAAGGGCTAATTAGATCTAATTAAAGTGAGCACAAAGATACCAAATCCTAGTGAACATTATTTTGGATGTATTTTTTAACTGATGCTCAAAATGAGCTGCTTTGAAACTTTTATTCTCTTTCTGCAAAGGACAGTTTAGTTCAAAGATTCAATTTCCAAGGTCAAATGAAAAATGGGTAAATCCAAAATTGAGTTTTTGAAAGAAAACTCTCTCTATGAAGTCATCATGGATAAGCATAGAAGACTGGTAATATATTCTAATTATCACAGCCCCTATGCCACATAGCAACACACCACATACACACACACACACACACACACACACAGACACACTCATAAACTCGCATACATATGCTTTTGGATGTCCCTTTTGTAGAGCACTTGTCTCTGGTTTTATGCACTAAGTTCACGTTTTAAGACATGTGTAATCCAAGTAAATTTGAAGTGAGACAGGCAAGTCCCTGGGGTTTAGTAGTCAGCAGAGTAGTCTACTTGATGAATTGCAGGACCATAAGAGACTCTGAATCAAAGGAAGTGGAGAGAAATGTTTAGGGTGACCTTCACACATACATGTGTACACACATATATACACAAATTAAACGATAAATATAAAAGAATTAAAAAGAAAACTTAGAAAAAGTATGCCAGTGAATTTAGGAATCAAGAGATATGGTGTTGTGATAACTCACAGCAGAATTCAGCAGCTGATTACAGTTTTGTGCTTTTTTGTGAAAAGCTAGGAAAGGCCCCAATACTGGAAAAGAAGAAGCTTGCACTTCTGCCCATCAGGCTCCATGTATGGCAAGACGTTCAGGTGAGAACATGACCTTGAAGACATCTCTGATGAGAACTATAGACAATGCTGTGTATAAAAGACCTGCAGGAGGTCCAAAACAAAGTAGGTGTTGTGCATCCTAGTTGCTTCTCAGAAAATGTTTCTTGTATGCCTAGCAGCCTACCAAGTTTATACAATGTTTGCAGAATCTATAACACCAAAGACATCTTGTGGCTCCACTAATTTTAAGATTCCCTCTATGCAGTAAGTCACTATCAGCATTCTCCAAGGGGCAAAGTGATCTCTAGAACTGGTATGAAGTATGCACCCTCTCAGTTTGCTTAGCCTTTTTACGGTGTTAAAATTCTTCTTTTCTGGAGCCTGCAGATGTTATTTTCCATCTTTTCATTATTGTGCTGACCTAAGGCATGTTTTCTCACAGCAGAGATTGTCATGTAAGAGAAAACCTTCTCATAGTCATAGAATCAGAGTTGAGAACCTATAACTGAGCAACACTAACAATAAAAACAGAATTTCATTTTATATTCTTCTCTGTGATATGCTAATTTGGATAGGAAAAGTTATACAAATGCAGATAAATGAATAAACTTGAATATTTTTATCCTTAAATTTTATGGAGAGTCATGAAGAGATACAATTAATGACAAGTGTTAATAAGTCTAATAGTTTTTAAAAGGAAACTTTTCCAATACTGTTGTACTGCTTGTCAATTTGACATAATTTAGACTCACCTAGGAGGCAAGCCACCAGAACACCTGTAACCCTTTGCATAGATTAATTTTTAGCCATTGAGAATATATGCAGGGATTATCTTGATTACATCAATTGATAAGAGAAAATCTACCCAATTGTGGGGAAAACTACTCTCTATGAATAGATAATGGAACGAAGAAAAAGAGCTGAACACTAGCAAACATACATTCATATACCTCCATGTCCTCAGAGTAGATGCAAGGCAACCAGCTCCTTCAAGTCCCTTCTGTCTTAACTCTACATAATGGACCAAAATATGAATCAGAAAAAAAAATCTTTCTTCTTCAAGTTGCTCTTATCAGACTATTTTATCATGACAACAGAAACTAAAACAGTTTGTGGAATAATAAAAAAAAGCTGTTTTTTGGAATGACAGTTCTAGAGAGCTACAATCCATAATGGTAGATGTGACAGGTATATGGGAAGAACAACTGAGCGATCACATCTTCATCCCTAAGAAGTAGTCAACGAGGGCTAACTCAAATTGACAAGAATTTCTTGAAACCTCAAAGGCCCAGTGTCATATGCTTCCTATTTCAAGGCCACACCTTCTTATCATCCTCAAAGTCAACAACTGGAGACCAAGCATTTAAACACATCACCCAATATGGACCAGTCTTACTGAAGCCTCCACAGTTGGTGTGTTTAGATTCCTCCTGGCCTCTCTGTGTCTGTTGTCATTTCATCTAGCTCTGCAGAGCTACCTCAAGAGGGAGTTACTTATTAGCTGAAACATGAGACGGAAACCTGGGAGATGACACAGTGATATCTCTGCTTTGTGTTTGTCTCAAAGGGCACATTGCCATTTTTAGAAAATAAAAGCCATGCTTAACCCTTTCCAGATGAGTGGTGTTTAAACTTTGTGGGTTGTGAAATCTATTTACTTTGTCTTCATTATCAATAATTTGATCAAGTAAAGTGTAATATTCTTGAAGACCACAGTAAACATGTTAATTATGCATAATAATGGGTTGTACTATGATGTTGGCAGATTTCTAACAGTTTGATGGCATCGTTTTCCTTTATTCTCTCACCTCCCTCCCTCTGCAGGAGTCATATTCCCTACTGTCGTTTCTTTTATGGTTGTGACTGTTTTGTTTTTCATTTTAGTAGGCTCAGTTGTTTCCTGTAAGTTTCAGTACAGCTGCTCACCACAACATGTGTGAGGGTTTCTTTACAGGATCATGGCAGACTTACCAGTGGTAACATCACTGAAGAAAACACTTATACCACTCAGAATTTCACTGTCTATAGGTCTGTAAGAAAAAGTTGAGTCCTATGAGACCCTCCTCGTCCTATGACCACATGGTAGTAGCCCAGTCTTAAGCTTATCATGTGTACATAATTGCTTCTGCTATGAGTACAAGAGTAAAAAGCCATGTTCTATACTTGGAAATTGGTATTTTTGCTTATTGCTTTCAGAAAGACCCAATGTTAATTTTTTATAGAAAATATGCTTTATGCTGGCTATTAATTACTTGAATAAAACAGTGATGGTGAGAAATAATAATTCAGCCAACTCCAAATTGGAGTTCAGAATTTTCTGCCAAGATATCCTCTAGTTAAGCACACGGTTTGAAGAAAAGAAAAATAGTGCAGAAAAAAGTAATTCAGAGCAAAATAGTGGTGTATTCATTTTTCTCATTAAAATCAGAGACGTGATTAATGTCATTCATTTTTATAACTAAATTAATATTTGTAGAAAAACAAAACAGCAATGTATTAAATTCCAATCAAAGGGTAGAAACAAAGGAACACAAATTAAGTAACTTATTATACATGTCAAGTATTTGCCTTAGATAACTTAGAAATGATGCCTTGTAACCATGCCTAGAAACCCTCTGAGGCTATGCAGATAGTTGATTCTGGTTTCCCAGTAGGCAGTCTAACAACTATTTGGAACTTTCCTCCCCCAACCTCATTCTCCCTTTTCTCACTCTCTTATTTCTCAGTTCTTTTTATCTACCTAGTGTATACCTAGTTCATTCCTGAATATTTATGTTTATCTCACTTTATCAACAGAGATTAAAGACTTAGTTTAGTGGGTAATCCCATTATCTTTACTGATAAAAAGCAAACATATATTTGGCCAGTGCCTGTAGAACCTAAGGAATTTATCATCAGTGAGTAAAAAATCCAATTAATCCTTAGCTTTCTTCTCAGTCATGTGTATCATCAACTTATTCATTCGAATGCATATATTTACCACTGTTTTACCAGGAGATAGTTTTAGAATTTAAAGAAAATTGATTCAGATAAAAGCTTAAATAATTTAAAATGGGAAATGTTAAAGTGCAAATATTTTTACAGCGAAGATATTTCCTATAGAAAGAAATAGCAAGACGTTCGTCATTTTAATAAAATGAACAGATCTGAGCCAGGCTTGACTCTAAAGGGTTCTTTTAGAAATGTGAGAGGGAGGAGAATACACTTCAGAGTAAGTCTGAATGTGCTGTCTTCTTTATATCCTTCCTTTCCATAAAGACCTCCAGATACGCTCACATGCATGCATCCACACACCTGACTGGGAGTGGGATATAAAACTAGAATATTCAGACATATGTGGACAATGGTCTTCCCTTACTTGTCAAAATCCTAGTGCTATTGTGAAGTTTAAATACTGAGGGTATTGGTAAAAGGGCCACAAAGTACACTAGGGCAGAGTGGTTATTATTAAATGCTTGCTGTTGTTATTATTACCTCGCTAGTATGGTAAGTGTCTTAATTGTTTAGTCTTTGAGAAATGTAAATTGGCCCTGAATACTGAAGTAACTGCCTGAAAGTGATGCTCTCCAGCACCTTATACAGAATAAGGCAAATCAATATGGATTTAAAAAAAGAGACTTTGCTCTCACTATTGAAAATGGGGAAAATACTGCCCTTGTGTATTTTAAGTTTTCTGTTATTACATATTATTTACACATATTAGACTTCATCATGATATTTTCATACATGAACATATTGTGTTTTTATTATATTCACTTCCAATTCTCCACCCAATTCCTCTTGTCACTGTCATCCTTTTCCTCTTTTATTCCCCCTTTTACTTCCATATCATTCTTTTGTGAGCTAATTATTCTAATTCAGGTCTCATAAAAGCATGGGGAAGGGGTTACCTACAGGAGTATGACCACTTACCTGGAACTACACCGCTGAAGAAAATGTCTCTCCTTCCCCCAGCAACACTTAATTACCTATATACCCTCTATAAATGGCCAAGCCTTTGGAGTGCTGGTCCACTAGACTGTTAATATTGTATTAATCAATAGAAACAATGGGGCTGATGAGCTCCTCCATACCTAGGAGCTGTTACATACCTACCGATCCTAGGACATAGACCTGCTCTCATGAGGTTCTTCTCTTCTCTTTGCTCCTTGTGAGAGAGCAAAGGTCTGCTTAATGACTAAATCATCCTTTTGCCAGCTATAACTCAGGAATATCTCAGAACAAAAAAGCAAGTCTTACAAATGGCATCAGCAGATAGGTACTAAGTTTCTCTCTCCTTGGGACAATCGGAAGAGATTGTCCTGATCTCAGATGTCACCTGACTGACAACTGCAGAGTCTGCTTAATGTGCTCTTTCCAATTAACTATGGAAAACAGAAGTTTCTTAATGTGCTTGTGCAGTTTTCCTAATGGATAGCCAGAAATGATCATCATCTGCTTCTAGTCTGATGATTTTGCAATGATAATGCTATATTCTCACTCTGCCTTCACAGAGGTCTTCTATGGGTTTGGAGATTTCAATGTTAACTCCTCAAGAGTGATCGCTCTTTCCTTTCCTGATATGAGATCCCTAAAACTCGGAATCTCCAACAGTTTAATAATGAGACACAATATTAGGTAAGTATCTGTTCTTTCCCAGGAATGCTTGCCCTACTGAGAAGAGCAGGTTCTGAGTCCTTACTCAGTGGTCTAATATGTGGAATGTGTACCAGGGAATGTTACAAGAAAATGTTAAGGTGAAAAGTCCCAGGGAGCCTCATTAAGTGTGATTGAATAGAAGGCCCACTAAAAATTTTTAGTAGTGGTTAATTTCTAAATGGTATAAGTGAGAAAGAAATAGAAGGGACTGCAAATGAGGTCTGGGAGGAGAAACTACTTGCCTGGATGCCCAAAACATACTCTAAGCTCTTGAAATTTACAGGTGTCTGACTGGAACCCACAGACACAAGCCTTCTTCCCTGTAGAAGATGATTGCATTTGAACATTTTAGGAGTCTTTAAATATTTATTGCAGCTGATTTTGTAAGCATAATTTTTAAATTAAATAGAAAACATATGTAACATTTTAATTAAAATTTATGCTATAGATTCACAACAAAGAGTTATAACATATTCATTAATCATAGTTTGATGATATAATGAAAATTTCATATTTTTTCACAATTAAGGTATTAGAGGCTCAGAGTGCCTGAATAATATGTCCATTTAAACAGTTTGAGTTATAAGACTACATTTCTATTTTTGAAACAAACTAATTTTATTTTGTTCTATTTAAGATAAAGTTTAAGAAATGTTTTTCTTTCTTAATTATTATTGCACTGTACATTTTTCTCCACTCTTCTCCCTTCATTCCCTCTCCTCTTCTACCCTCTCCCATGACTCCCATGCTCCCAATTTGCTCAGGAGATCCTGCCTTATTCTCCTTCCTAATTAGATTCATGCTTGTCTCTCTTAGGGTCCTCTTTGTCGTCTAGGTTCTCTGAGGTTGTGGAATGTAGGTTGGTTTTATTTTGCTTTATATCTAGAAGTCACTTATGAGTATATATATATATATATATATATATATATATATATATATTCCTTCTGAATCTTGATTACTTCACTCAATATGATTTTTCTAGATCCATCCACTTGCCCGTAAATTTCAAGATGTTATTTTTTTTTTTTTACCATGGAGTAATACTCCAATGTGTAAATGTACCACGTTTTCTTTATCAATTCTTCAGTTGAGGGGCATCTAAGTTGTTTCCAGGTTCTGGCAATTACAAATAATGCTGCTATGAATATAGTTGAGCACATGCCCTATAGTATGTTTGAACTCCCTTTGGGCATTACCCAAGCATTATATTCCTGGGTCTTGAGGTAAATTGTTTTCTAATTTTCTGAGAAACAGTCATACTGATTTCCAAAGTAGCTGTACAAGTTTGCACCTCCCCCCATCAATGAAGGACTGTTTTCCTTTCTCCAAATCTTCTCTGGCATAAGTGTCTTTGGTGTTTTTGACCTTAGCAATTCTTACAGGTCTAAAATGGAATATCAGAGTTGATTTTATCTGCGTTTCTCTGATGTCTAAGGACTTTGAACATTTCTTTAGGTGTCTTTTAGTCATTTGAGATTTCTTTGTTGGGTATTTTCTGTTTAGTTCTGTAGTCCATTTTTTATTAGATTATTTGTTCTTTTGATTGCCAACTTCTTAAGTTCTTTGTACATTTTGGAGATCAGACTTCTGTCCAATGAGGGGTTGGTGAAGATCTTTTCCCATTCTGTAGGTTGCCGTTTTGTTTCGTTGACCATATCCTTTGCTTTACAGAAGCTTCTCACTTTCAGGAGGTCCTATTTTTAATTGTTTCTCTCAGTGTCTGTGCAACTGGAGTTATATTTAGGAAGTGGTGCCCTGTGCCAATGCATTCAAGTGTAATTCTCAGCTCTCTTCTATGAGGTTTCGTGTGATTGATTTTATGTTGAGGTCTTTGATGCATTTGGACTTGAATTTTGTTCATGCTGATAGATATGGATCTATTTGCATTCTTCTACATGTTTATATCCAGTTATGCCAGCATCACTTGTTGAATATGCTTTCATTTTTTCCTTTTATATTTATGTCTTCTTTGACAAATGTCAGATGTTTGTAGGTGTGTGGATTAATATTTGGGACTTTGATTTGATTCCATTTGTTAAGTTGGGAGCATAGGCCCAAGCCTCATGCATCTATCCCAGCCTGCAGCCATGAGAGTAGTTATGTTGGTCTAGACTCCAAATCCCAGCAGACCAAATCCTGACCCCTCCCTCTGTAGGGAGTCAGGACCACTCCCACAGAGTATTCAAATGAACTCCCAAAAGAGGAACATGTGGTCTCTTTTCCTTCCTCCCAATCTCCAGTTTCCCCTCGGGGCCATCCAGGAGTGCAGGACTCCCATTAAACCTTGATATTTCTTAATTTGGCTTGTTTTGATTTGGCTTTATTGGGAATTTTGCATTGGCAGAGACCACCATTTACCATCCTGTCTGTTTTTATGCCAATATCAGGCTCTTTTCATTACTGAAGTCAGGGATGGTGATGCCTTCAGAAGTTCCTTTATAGTACAGGATTGCTTTGGCTATCCTGGTTTTTTTTTTTTCATATGAAGTTGAATATTCTTTTGAGATCTGTGAAGAATTTTGCTAAGATTTTGATGAACATTCCACAAGTCAACAGCCAACTTCAAGCTAAATGGAGAGAAATACAAAGCAATAACATTGAAATCAGGAACAAGACAAGTTTGTCCACTCTTTCCATATCAATTCAGTACAGTACTTGAAGTTCTAGCTAGAGCAATAAGACAACAAAAGGATATCAAAGGGATACAAATCAGAAAAGAAGATATCAAACTCTCACTTTTTGCTGATGATATGATAGTATGCACAAATGGCCTCAAAAAATTTTCCAGGGAACTTCTACAACTCATAAACATCTTCAGTATTGTAGAAGAATATAAGATTTACTCAAAAAATAAGTAGCCCTCCTTAATACAGATAATGGGCTGAGAAAGAAATCAGAGAAATATCACCTTTCACAATAGCCACAAATAACAAATTATCTTGAGGTAAAAAAATGAAAGGCTTAAATGACAAGACCACTAAGTTTTTGAAGAAAGAAACTGAAGACTACACCAGAAAATTGAAAGATAGCCGATGCTCTTGGGTAGGTAGAATAAACATAGTAAAAATGACAATCTTACCAAAAACAGTCTACAGATGCTTCAATGCAATGCACATCAAAATCCCAGCAACAGACCTCAAAAGATTTTTAAGTTACTTGAAATTTCTTACTTGTTTACATTTGTTCAGGGGCTTACATAGATCTCAGACTACCTGCAGCTAGGAGCCACTAGAGCTGCTGACCTCACTAGGGTGTTCTAATTATTATAGTAAATGTCAAATAAGGCCCTCATGAATTATTTTAAAGGGGAAAAGATCATATCATCTTTATGAATTCTTTAGAAAAGAAGAATATAATGAAACTTTTTAGAAAATACAAGCAGAAATCAAGGAAACAAGAACCAAATTGCCTGTCTGAACCCTCTGCTTGTGCAAGCACTCAGGAGAATTTGAAGAGGACTCCCTAATACAACTTGACACTTTTATTTTAAAGGCTACAAAAGCAAAGACAAAACCTTCTCCACTACAATAACTAAATATGCACATGAAGTCTGAGAAAAGGACTTGGAGTTTGTTTTGGTTTTGTTTTCACTAAAAGCCTGTATTTGGGGGCTTGAAAGATGACTCAGCAGTTAAGATCATTGTAGGGACCCATTGCCCTCCTCTGGCTTCAACAGGCACCTGCACACATTTGACATACACTATTGCACATATATATAAATAGGAGCAAACACATGAACAAAAATATTTTTTTTCTTTTTATTGCTAAATGTGCATTTATGTTTTCACCTAAAACAATACTTCAGATGCCTAATCTGAGAAGTAGGAAAACTTTCTGATGATTTATGTAGTATGGATTCAAGTTAATTAACTCAATTAAAATGCTTGTTGTTCAAACACCACACGTAGAAGGCAAAAGAAAACTGGAAATAATTGTTAAAGACCAAAGGTGCCGCACAGAATAGCATACCTCAATTAAGGAACTTCGCACTTTGATCACAACATACCAGATAGGTACAAGATCCATGCGAGGTTAGGGAGAGAGTTCAACAGAAAAGTTTCTTACTGCTACCCAGATGACTTGCGTTCAGTCCTCAGGACTACCTGGAAAGAGATGAGAACCAGTTCCCGAGTTCCTGCAAGTTATCCTCTGACCTCTGCACACACACCTTGGCATGGGCATGTGCATATTCCAGCATGCAGGCACACACACAGACAAATAAGCATAATTTAAAAATAATTAATTAATCAGTTAATAGAGAAGAAAATAAACGATAGTCAAATCCAGGTTTCAAGCCTGCATTGAGAGATTCCACCTCAGGGACTTCAAAGTGTTAATTGTTCTGTCTCTCTATTGTCAGTTGCATATGACAAAACTGGTGGAAAACCACTCCAAAATAGGTTATAAAAGTCCACGCATTTGTGTCAGCTACTTTTCTCATTGCTGATACGTCAAATTCCTGACCAAAAAAAAAAAAAAAAAAAAAAAAACCAAATTATTCTCTCTCACACTTTGGTGTTATCATCCCTCATGACAGGGAAGTGGCAGCAGCAGGATCATGAGGCAGCTGGCTCATTGCATCTGCAGTCCAAAAGCAAAGACAGGTGAGTTCTGGGGTCAGCTCACTTTTCTCACTTTTATCTTTTTATTTATATCCATGCTCTGGAGAAAGCCAGCTGTGCTGCCATCTCTAAGACAGGGCCTGCACAATGAAGAAGGGATCTTCACAAAAGCGTTTGGGGAGCTGGGGAAAAAGATACCCCTATCTTTCGTATCTTTTCTACTTTGATTGGTATCTGACCAAGAATCTCACGTGATACCCAAGTCATTTCATTTCATTGTAACCTCACCTGCATCCATTGCACTCTTGATCCATCCATGGAAAGTTCTGAAGAGTCTGACTACAGGAGAGTACCCATGCCGGCAGCTTTAAGACTAAGTAGAATAATATTCAAAAATTGTTTGGATTGCTTCCTCCTTGTTGTGGAGGTAGTGACCCTTTACAATCATTTACAAAAATAGTTTGGGATTGGAAATATCTCCTTGTGACATTGGTTTGAGTTAGAATCTGGAGGGCACCTTCTGAGGTTCCAGGTTTTTATGTCCCAAAAGCAGTAAATTAGGATATCAACACATGAAGAGTAATATAAATGTAGAGTATTTGCCAGAAAAAGATGAAGGTATTCTGGAGGGGAAAGTGGACTAATGTGACTTTTTGACTAGCTTCTAGGAAATCATCTTTATATGGCAAGCACTTGACCAACTGAGCCATCTCAGGGCCAGCTACACTACCAAAGAGTTTTCTGAGAGGTGTGCACAGTGAGCTTAGATTCAAGGTAGACAGGTGTTCTGTAATAGAACGGTGCAAAACCGGGGTGAGTGTACCTACACCAAGAAGAGCAGGGGTCTGAATGCATTATGAAAGAAAGAATGAATAGAACAGAAATAAAATGGTGACTGGAGAGATGGCTTAGTGGATAAGACAGCTCACCGTTCTTTTAAAAGACAAGAAATCAGCTCCCAGGACCCCTGTCACATTTCCCATAATGGCCTGCAACGTCTTCCATCATGTACATATACACACAAAATAAAGATGAAGTCAAAAAGAGAATTTGTGAAAAATTCTTTTCTGCCACAGCCTTAGTAATTGATAATCTTGTTGTGAAAAGGCATGCAAGCAAGTTTAGCCACACAGCTGTGAAGAGCCAGAGGTGGGATTTGCCTCAAGATCTGCCTTATAACATCCTCCTCCCACTGCTATTCTCTTTGCTGCCAGAACCCTGTATTTGTCAGCACAATCCCTGTAATTGGAAGGGAGGCTTGCCAGCCAGGCAGAATGAGATAAGGATTCTCTTTAGTCTCTGACTGAGAGCTAGATTGTCTCTATTGGGGTTGACTCTCCAACTCAATTAAGCTAATGCCACCTGATTGCTTTGCTTAAAAATCCATTCTCTTAGTCAGTGCTCATGCCTGCCACATTTGTGAGCTAAAATCCATCAACACACTGGTCTGGTACCTTGTGTAAACACAGCTTCAAGTGACTGTTGTTTAGTTTTTTTTTTTTTCATACCGTGAAGTCACACTGAGTTAAGGTTAGGAAGGTAAAGGTGGAAACAATTCAAAGAAGTTTTTGAGCAATAAAACTTTCCACTAGACATGAAAATTCTGAATTTCAACTTGATGCTTAACTTTTTTTGGATTTTAACAGCAATAAAGGCCTATGTTCATTGAAGGATCAGATAAATCAAGCATAATTTCTTTGCTTTTATAAATAAAAACAATTTTATTTTATATAATTCCATTACCGAGCTGTTATCTAATTATATTCTTCTTATAAAGTGTATTAAAACATTTTTAAAAGAATGCACTGTGATTATACTATTTTCTACACATGATATATATTTTTAAATAAAATGTGAAGAATTCATTTTCTTCTCTCTAGTGGTACAAACATGTATTGTAAAAGGCAAGGAGGTCACTTTAACTAACTCTTTTGAACTTTAATTCTTCTCATCGTTCTTTTTTTCTCTATCATTTATTATCTTGCCTGATCCTTCTTCTTCTTTCATCCCTCCTCCCTTCCTTCCTTCCTTCCTTTCTTCCTTCCTTCCTCTTTCTCACTCTCTTTCTTATTTGCTTGCTTGCTTTGTGTGTGGATGTGTGTGTGTGTTGAGATCAGAGAAAAATCATTTATATTGACTCTGACTTCTGTCTTGTTTGAGGAAAAATCTTATTTTTTGTGTCCTGCAAGTCAGAAGACAAGTAAGCCTAAAGAGATTCTTCTGTCTTTACCTCCCATCATATCATTGGGTCCTGGTATAGAAAGGTATAGAGATATGCACTATGGTGTCTGACATTAGGTGGGTTTTGAAGTATGGTTCCCACACTTGTACAGCAAGTGCTTCACCCACTGAACTGTGTTCACACCAATATATAACAGATCTCTCTTTATGGGAAAGGATGAAGCATCCAGATTTCCTTCAATATGCTAAGATATACTGGCCAGGCTTAGGAAATTTGTAAATACCACATCCATAACAAACTAACAGATGAATTTTCAAAGTATTCACTCTGATACTCTGCCTTCTATACAGTGAAACAATGTCCTTAGTGTGAGAAGGGAGAATGAGATAGCAAGATGGTCAAAGAGTCTCAGAAAATCCTGCTATACACGAGTTTATAGCTTTGTTCTCATTAACTGTATGTTGAGAAATCTGTATGCGTTTACTAAGTTCAAACATTTTTTATTAATTGTTATTTGATGGATATGTATGTAGGCATTCATGCATGTATGAGTGTGTACATGTAACATGCATGTCTACTTTTTGTGTCTCCCTTGTTGCTCTCTATTTCACTTTATGAGATAGGGTAACTCACTGAACCCAGAGCTTGTTGATTAAACTAGACTTGATGGCCAGCAAGCTCTAGGGATGCTTCTGCATCTGCTTCCACAGCTCCTGTATTACAGCTGTGTGTAACTACATACAGAGTTTTATGTGTATGCTGGCAACTGAACACATGTCCTCATGCTTGCATCATAAGTACTTTAGTAATTGAGCCATCTTCCTGACCAGCTTCCAAAACTTATAGAAGAGTGGAAAGAAATAGCCCAAGAATTGGTAATAGTATTGTCCTCTCTTCAGGAGAAAAACAATCTTTATACATGAAAGCCTTATGCCCTGTTCTGAAGACCACTTGGAAATGCTATTCTGGACACATTTATGTATGAGAAAGGCAGAGGAAATCTACATCCATCCTTCCTGCTTTCTGTTAGCTAAATTACATATTTTTCCTCCTGTCTTATGTACCTTAGGATTATATGACTAGGGAATGATAGCACCCATAGTAATCTTTGTCTCCCACATCAATTAGCAATCCAAACAATGCCTATAGATATGACCATAGGCCAAAATGATTTACATAGCTCCTCAGTTGAGATTGTTTTCCCAGGGGATTCTAAGTGGAGTCAAGATGACATTTAAAACTCAAATCTACACATACACACATATGTGTATACATGGGTTGTAGGAATTAGAACTGTTTCAGAAATAGTGTAATAATGTATGTTGTTCACTCTATTTTAAGAATATTCTATCTGTTCATGGTGCCATGTTACCATTTGAAAGTGTAATAGCATGATCTCTTGATACTTAAGTCAAAGAAAAGACAAGTTGATAGAGGAGTTGATTGTAAAATATCAATTGATAATACTATTTTATAACTAGCAGTATATTGTTTATAATTTTTAAGGAGGTTACAGGTGCAGGAAAATTTTCAAGTTCAGAATTAAATAATAAACTAAAGATGTTCTAAGTGATTAAAAGTTATTAGTCTTACATAGAAAGAGTCTTGTGTAGTTTAACTAATGCCTACAGTTAATTTTGTTGAATTATTGAATTTGATTGAATGACTGAATTTGTATGTAATAAGTAAATTATTGAAACCTAATCCCATGGAAACAATTGAATGGATAGCTTTCTGCAGTATGCGGCAAAAACAGACAAAGAGCATGTCGATAAACTGGTTCTCAATTTCTGCAATCTATTAACTTCTGCACTCAGTCTTCACAAACACATTACTGGATAAAATTATTAGAAAGAGGAACATGCAGTGTGTGTGTGTGAGTGTGCATGTGTATGCATGTTTGTATTTATGTGTGTTTGCATCTATGTGTGCATCCATCACTCTATTTATTCAGCTGAAAGTCTCAGAGAAAGAAGGGAATTCATGGTTAAATAATTATCTTGCCAAAACACCCAGTACACTTCACTGATAATGATTTCAGTGTTTCTGATAAGTTGTCCATGAAAAACTTGACCATGGAGTAGACACCATTGTATTCAGTCAGCATGGCCAGCACAGGAAATAAGAGGAATCTCTTCACATTTAAAATACTAACGCGTCCCTCTTGACCAGCAAGAAAGATGCAACAAAAACTCTTCTCTCTGGGCTTTTATTCAGGAACCTTAAACAATCTTCTAGGAAGATTCTGTTTGTTATCTTCTAAGAACGTCTAAGATTATGCCAGTGCATGTCTAATCTCAAGCTTTTTGAATAAGATCAGAAGTTATAGAAACTGCATCCTGCTGTTATTTTGCCCGATTTCAACTCTAACACATCAAGTATAACCACATTGGAATACCATTTTTTCAGGAATTTGGCTAATGTCACCCACCGTTAAGCAAAAGGATACCTAGAAATTTTTTTTCTCAAAATTCTTTTGTATGATAGACAAAAGTAAAAACGTTGAAATCAGCATATTCAGCAAGTAGCCCTGGTTTCCGTATTGGTGTAGTGAATGGACTTGAATATGTCGTTTAATCCTAACTTTTGTCAGATGATCATATTACCCATGTTAGATGACTTGAGGTATGATTAACAGTGGAAAAGTAGAGCCATATCTTAGAAACACTAATGGTATTTTTCCCTGTGATGTATTTAGTTTTCACTATAACTACATATGGACTCTCCAGACACTAGCATCTAAGTGTTCTGTAGTTCATGGTTTCCAGTCTCAAGAAAGCAAGGAATTCCAACCTTTTAAATTAAAAAGATAAAAAATGAAAAGATATAAGCTGAAAGAATTAAAGAAAAAGTGAAGGGAAATGGAAGGAAAGAAGGACAAAGGAAAGAAAGAAATAGGAAGGGACCTGGGATGTTGTTCAGTTGGCTGGCTTCTTGTTTGTATACAGGAAGTTATGGGTTTGATTTCCAAAACTATACAAGATCAGGCATGGCTACACACGTCTGTGTTCAGTGGTGAATATCAAGAATTCAAGGTCACAATCAGACATGTAGTGAGTTTAAGGAAAATTTAGGATATATGACACCCTATAGAAACAAAGGAAGAGATATATGGGAAAAACAAGGGACATAGGAAAAAAGAGAGAAAGGAAGGAAAAACCAGCTTACAAATCACAATCCCAGAGAACCTAGATTACAATGAGTACCCTAAGTGAGGCATACATGGATCTAATCTACATGACAAGTAGTAAAAGACAAGATCTCCTGAGTAAATTGGGAGCATGAGGAACATGGGAGATGATTG
This sequence comes from Myodes glareolus, assembly GCF_982192425.1. NCBI lineage: Eukaryota > Metazoa > Chordata > Mammalia > Rodentia > Cricetidae > Myodes > Myodes glareolus. Next base: position 3,555,115 of record NC_142045.1, read on the forward strand.
AAGAGGAGGGGAGAGAGAGGGAAGAGAGAAGAGAAAAAATGTATAGCTCAATAAAATCAATAAAATAATAAAGGAAGGAATAAGCAAATGAAAGGAAGGACTAACTTTCAGGATACTCATTTAGTTATTGCTTTCAAACTTTTTAAAATAACCATGTGTTTAGCAACATTTCAAAAGAGCTACAGGAAAAGAAGAGAAGAGAAGAGAAGAGAAGAGAAAAGAAGAGAAGAGAAGAGAAGAGAAGAGACGAGACGAGACGAGAAGAGAAGAGAAGAAAGGAAAAGGGGGAAAATGATGCTACTTCACTGCCGTTATTACGGAGGTCCTTTAAACAGAGCAAATTAAGTGTAAAGTGTTTAGGGTACTCACATGAACAGCCACTTTTGTATTAATACAAGGAAGATGTGAATCTAAATTGTCCTTTGAGAATTTACTTCATGTGCTTGGTTTTTCATGTCTTTGATTTCTTGTTACAAACTTAAGGATATCACAAACATGCAGATTATGACTTCTCAGGCTGACTGAGTGTGGCTAGAGGCTCTTATTCGTCAGCAGTTGGTATTCGTATTACTGCCAGTATTATCTTCAAACATTTGGCTTCATTCCTGACCATTCTTAGCCCCAATCTCTTGGGCTAGCTCTCTAAATTTTCCTTATTGAATATCTGAATTGGACTCATGGCTGACTGCTTATCTAATAATTTCCATGGTATATATCCATTATACATCACACCATCTAAATAAGGACATTTTCCTAAAACTATATATTGAAAATTAAGTATATATCTTTACCATCTGGCTCTACTCTTTTTCACCTCATGAATACCTTTCTTCTAGACATATCCCTTTACTCCCATCTGACTACCTATTTCTAATCTGTCTCTAATCTCTATGGAGTTTTTGTGAATACTAATCTACTTAGAGGATTTTTGTGTTTAGCAAATGAAATTGAGATGTCATTAGTGTTCATAAGCACCCATGCTTAAAAGCCATGCTTCAAGAATTCACATAATTCTCTTTGCTCATTGTAAGCCTCAGCATGAAATTTATTTATGTTTGTATTATAAAAGAAGAACACCCAAATCCAGAGATAATGCATAGTTTTCACACACACACACAGGAGAATTTGTAAGAGTCTAGATAATAAATCAAAACAGGGAAATTGCTTTGGACAAAAACAAAACAGCATTGTTTAAAATATCAAAGACCTCTCTCAGTCTGGCCCATATTTTGTCCTTAGCAAGTCCTGTGGCTGCTCACATGTCTGTAGTGTGCCATTTTCTCCTTCTGTGCTCTTAACTCTGATTCTCTTGCTATAATGTCTTCCTTCTTTACTCCAAAAACAACCCACTTAAAAGCCAGCTTATAGTGAATGTTCTAGTCTAGACACATTCCCTGGAATAAGGTTGATTATGTCTCCTTTTTTGCTCCCATGATAACCCACATTCATAATAATACAACTATTCAAAGTCATGTTGCTATTTGTACATCCACAAACTCCATGAATCCAAGTGTTCCAAGAGATAGAACTAAATTGACCATGTCTCTGTGATTGCAAGAACCAGACAGAGACACACACTTAGGAAAATCATGACCTGTATCCAAAGAAAAGAACCACAGGTTAACCTATGCCACTGATAAAAGCAATATTTAGAGTATTAGCATCAACAGAGTGTGATGTCAGTCATCTTTATAAACTTGGAGTTTGGAATTGACAGACTTACAAGAAAAAATTTATAAGACAAAATGAAGTAAATTAATAAACTCTAGGCATAATTACACATTATATGAGTTTATATGGTAAAAATATTCATTAACTTCATTATAAGGTAAGAATTTCAAAACAATGCAAAATAAGCAGCTAAAATAATCTAATTCCTAATAACTTGATGAACGATATTCATTCACAAATATATAAGTAAAGTAGAATGAATGAGATTAGATAAGTATGCTCTTGTGGGGAAGTAGATTTAACCTAGTTGGTAGAGTGTTTGCCTAGTCATTATAACAAAGCCCTGAGTTCAATTCCAAGAAGAGCATGCTTTTTTCTGTAATCCAAACCACTGAGTAGATGATGAAGAAGTATTGGAAGTTCAGAACATGCCCAGTTAGAAACTGAGTTTAAGCTCAGCCTGACCTACATGAGCCCTTGTCTTGAAACCTAAGCCTCAAATCATTCCATCCCTACATATGCAAAATGAAGAGAAAAATAAACTGTGCTCACAAACATAAAACTGAAAGCCAATAAGAACAAAAAATTTAGCAAACATAAAATTAATTCAAATCATGTTTGTATATGTGTATATTATTCAAAATAAATAGCCGTGCTTTTCAAGGAGGAGATTGTTAAGACCATCATGGATGGAGGTGAGGTTGTAGAAAAGGGATTCCACCACTCTGGGAGTCAAGAAGAGACCCGCATGTTATTGCCTAAAACTTCTAAATACCTATGCTAACTTATAAGAAATGCTAAACATTTATTTCTCCTGACAATAAGTGTCTGGAAAGATCTAGAATCTGTCCTTGCTGTGCCTGTTTGCAGCTAGTGTACCTACTTAATACTTCCTGCTCAGTGTAAAATCAATTTATTCAAACTACAGAGAATAGCAAGCCAAACTGTGTACTAGTTTCTTCCCAATTACAATAGAGCTTTCTCTAGGGCATACCGAAACAATCAAAGACCAAGAGTAAAACTTCACTATGGTGGCCATGGGAAGTCCTGGGTCTTTCATAAGTTTAGCTTTATTTTTCTCACAGTCATCTTTGTAGTAAATGGCAATATATACTTCTTCAGATATATTAAGATGTACAGTTCCATACATACATATAATGTAAGAAACAGCTTTCATTCACTAGGGTGATAATTCTGTGTGTAAAGCATCTGCTACACAAGAATGAGAGCCTGAACTCAAATAAAAAGCAAGGCACAGAGATATGCATCTGAATCCCTAATAGTGAAAAGATTTCCTTGTCACTCACAAGGCAGTTAGCCTAGCCAGTCAAGGAACTCCAGGTATGGTAAATGACAGTCTCAAACAGTAAAGCAGATGGCAAGCAGAGGAGGACATTGAAGATGCACATCTGGCTCTATATGTACATATAACCCTTCTATACTCATATGCATGCAATACATATGTGTATATCACATACACACAAGCACACACACTTGTGTACACATTCTCAGACAAATACATATTCATACAACAAACTGAACAATTTTCATCTGATAATTTATGTGTTTGGCTTCTTAGGGATAGTTATATGATTCTAAATTTCAAAACATAAATTTATAAATGTTACTAGTAATAACATATTAAAATTTACAGATTCAATTCTCTATGAGATATTGCATTCAACTCCATGTTTCTTCTTCACATACATGTTTCTTTGTCGAAATAGTGAGAAATTCCACATGGCAGTCACCTGAGGAAGGGATTTGGATCACAGTGATAGAAAGTATATTAGTTGAATGGATGGTGCAATTACAAGGCAAATTATTAACTCATTCATCTGAAGATTATTTCCCTCATGCCAGCTTATATGTTAATGTGGTGGCTGGTGTAAGTGTCATATTTTTTAAGTATTCTATTTTTAAGCTTTCACTCTTCCCACTGTCACTCATGGGGACTTTATGGTGAATTTTCTGAAAGTATGCTTAAGAGTAGTGTGATCTATAGATTAGTAGCATTGCTTGAATCAATAGGAAATAGGGTTAGAAATTCCGAATCCTGTTCTTTAAAGATGAAAATTTGCACATTATTTTTGTGTTAAACTTTGTAAAGTTCATAACTAAGAAGGGCCTACAGAACTAAAAACATAACAAAAGTGAAAAGCAGAGTGTGGAGTAATGGTTCAGTGGCCAAAGCATTCACTGCTCTAGAAGAAACTCAAGTTCAGTGGCCAATATCTAAGGCTAGTGGCTCCATAGCAATTGTAAATCTAGCTCCAGAAAACTGGGTGACCTTTCCTCCCACCTTCTATGGGCACCAGCACTCATTTGCACATACGAAAGCCCACAGTCACATGGATGCACACCCCCACACACACACACAAATGTTAAAAAAAAGAAACTGCTTTCGAAAACAAAAAGCAAGGAAAAAGTCAAAGAGAGAGTAAAAGAGTCAGTGATTTGACTGTAAGTTATGCTAATAATGTTCATTTCCACAGACAGTGCTTGAAACAGAACATATTTCGTACTGTTAAAAAGCAAGCACACACTCCTACCCACTTCAACTGCAGAAGTTAATAATCTCTACAGTTGTATATAATAGACTTTCATTCATTAAAATAATCAAAATTTATGTTGTGGTTACTGGAAGAGAGAGTTTTATGAAGCTGCAACAGATGCCCTCATTTCAGAATCATTTCTTCAATTCTGGGGTTGAGTTAGTTGTCACCCTTGAAACACATGCTGTTAAAGAGGCTTCACAGGTCTAAAGTCAAATTGCTTCTGTGAGAAAATATGGCACAAAAGGTAGACATCAGGATGCATCACCACTATACATGTGCCCAGGACGGGAGAGGCATTGTTGCAGCAGCACAAAATACCTGTAACATGATCTGTGGTATCTTCAACATTGGAATATGTTTACAAATCTGTTACATTGAAATATTCAGTTGATTCACTTTTGGTATCAGACATGATCAACTGGGCACATACATTGCCCTTCTATGATGATGGGAATTTTTTTCTTTTCAGCTGTGATTATACAGCAGTATGCCAGGATTAGATATGGTAGTAAAATAAAACATATTTACTATCCAAAGAAAACAATGGTTACTAGACGATAGCAAGGAATTTTGCCTTCTGTTTTACATACTGAGCTTTCCAGCAATAGAAGTGGGACAAATAATAATGAGGATGACAATGAGGATGACCATGGTGATGATACTGGCAGAACCATTCACAACTCATTGAATAGTTTTGCTACAATAAGTGCTAGGATGAATACGGAAAATTTCAGTCCCTTTGGAATTTATATGATTACTATAATTAAATTATTTAAATATGCATTTATATGATTTAAAGTATCTGTTTTATTAAATATTGTAAGGATTTTAGCATAACAGACATTTCTTGAAAAATAAAGACTGCAAAAACACTGATCAAAAGCAAGATTTGCACTATTTTTTCATAAGCTCGGTATTTTACACAAATTGCTATCCAGAGAAATTATCTAATAAAAATAATAAATAAATATTTCCAAAGAAGGAGAGACTATGCCTTTATTTAGAAATGTCATAATTATTATGAGAAAAATTCCTGATAATATATTTTTAAAATAATTAGAGTTATGGCCCATAATATGGCTCACCCAGTTAAAAATGTTTATCAACAAGTCTAAAAACCTGAGTTCAATTCACAGGATCTACATAGGAGAAGAAGAGAACCAAGTCTTCCATGTTGTCATTTGATCCCTACATGGACACTGTAACATACACAGACACATACAAAAATGTGTTGAGTAAATAAATACATAATACAATTTCTTTAAAATTGCTGTATGTAAAAGTTTTATATGATTGTAAAACATAAGATCAGTATTATATTCTGGTGTAGTTCCATACATCAACAATATACCAGCTATGAATTAAATTGAGAAAATTACAAAACCAACAATATAATTACTATTAAGTTAAACAGTAGAAGCTCAGGTCTTAGACACAAAATATATTGTTTATTATTATAGAAAGAAACTAAAGAAAGTCTAAATGAAGTAAAATAATACTCACGTCCATGAATGAAAAAAACTAATATTGTTAATACAATATAAAAGAAATGTCTTTTTTCTGATAATGTTTAACAATACACATAATGTGATATCAACTGAATAAATATGGAAATTATATATGAAATTAAATACGGAAATTATATATGAAAACTTTATAAAAAGGCATAGTTTCAACACAAGCCATCAACTTATAAGAAAGAATGAACAGATTTCTTAATCAAATTTTAGAAATTAAAATTTATCTATGAAGAGAAGTGAGAATGAAGAATATGCTTGATGATAATTTCTAGCCTCCACATGCACATGGACAGAGATGGAAACCCACCTGCATGCACACAAAAGAACAAGTACATTTATATACACAACACACAAATACAATGTTTAAGTAAAATGTAAATAAATAAAATAGAAAAGCATAGGAAATCTGAGATTTGTACCTTGCAAATAGAAAAGCAAACTTGGTCAAATCCAGGCATATCTAAGAAGTAAAACTGAGAGCATTCAAATCATAAAACTGGAGAATGAAGCAGAAGACATTGTAATCAATGTCACGAAAAGAGGAAAGCTGCAAGAGATTAATGTGCAACTAAGGTGCATATCTAGAAGAAATAAGTAAATTCCTAGAAGGATAAAGCCTACTTAGAAAAACTGAAAATCTGAACAGACCAGTAAATTGTGTAGAGACTGATTTATCCTTTAACAACTTCCTGCTAATGAAACATTTGGACCAAATGGCTTGATTTGGAAGCTGTAAAAAGTAAATAATTGATGCTATTTTTTGAAGTGACTCAAAGTTTATGAGCATTTGCTTTGCTTGAGTTGCTTCAGGTTTTGGTTTATAGTACCCACAGGTGACTTGTAACTGTCTATAATTCCAGTCCTGGGGTATCTTCCACGTGTATACTCTTGACTTCTCAGGAAATTCACACATGTAGTGTACCCACTTTTATGCAGACAAAATGTACATACATAAAAATAAATAAGTATAAATATCAAAGAACAAATAAAAAAGAAATAATACTTGGAATATTTCCAAAAGTTTGAAGAAAACATTGCAAAGTTCACATAATGAGGTCTGCAGTATTCAGATACCAAAGGCATATCATATATAAGATGCAAGGAAAAATGTAAGGAGCCGTCAGAACATCGCCATCATGAAATGGTGTTGGCATCCTGCAGCTTGGAGGTAAACAAATCCTTTTGAAGTTGCCAAGTGGGCCTTGGCCTGTGTTTGCGTAACTGAGCCTTGGTTCCCTGGCCTGTCCCGAGGCCCCGGGCTTCAGCGGAATGGTATTCACCAATCAGAACAGTGTCTGAGCCTCTCCACCCTAGAAAAACAGCTGCCGCTTGGCTTTTTGCTCTCTCTCATTCCCCACTTCCCCTTCAACCGAGAGGCTCCAATAAAGTTGTGATTTGAGAAGAATTCTCGATTTCGTGGTCGTTCCTGCTTGCTGGTCAAGGCACAACTGGTGCCGAAACCCAGGACGCCGGACAAAAACAACAACATCGGCCATCAACGAGAGAACAAAAAATTCAAAACCCCACACAAAGAGCGGTGACGTCAGTAAAATCCTCCAGGTGTATGCTGATTGCTGAGGCTGGTCCAGAGTGGTAATGTTTGTATTCGTTCTTCTTTGCTGTTTTGGGCTGCACTGCTATTAACCAGGTTGTGAGTGCCTTTGCTGTTGTGACTGTGTCTAGTCAAAAGTAAAAGTAAGTCCACAGTAGATCAAGTGGCATTCTTCTAAAAAGACTTCCTTGTAAGTAAAAAGGGTTTTTTTTTTTTTTTGCCCAGGGGGTAAGTGTGTACCATGGACAATTCTTATAAAACCACCTCGAGCCCCAGGGAGATCTATCGCTCAATCCAGGCGCTTTTGCGGCAGCGTGATTTAAAAATGTCTTCCAGCACTGTCGCTACCATCATACAGGACATTGTTAAAGTCTCACGTTGGTTTACAGCTTCAGGTGATCTAACTTTGCCATCTTGAAATAGGCTAGACAGGGATTTAAAACAAGCAAAAGCAAAAAAAAAAGATTGCGAGGGGCACACTTCCTTTTTGGAGTATGGTGCGGGACTGCTTAAGAAAAACGTAATATAGAGATATTAAAACAGGGTCACAAGACATTACAAAAACATCAATACAGCTTTTCAAAATCAGATCAGAAGGAGAAACAAGAAAATAGGCCTAAAAAAAATCAAAAAAACAGGATCCAAAAATAGTAACAAGAGGAAAGGAGAAGAAAAATACCATAAGTTTAGTGGTGAAGAAATTTATAGATCTAGATTTATCAGAGCAGGAAGAGCAGCTTGAGGAGGCAGCTGCTAAGTCTGAGAAAGAGCGAGGTAGCCGGAGGTGGGGCAATGATGATGTGTTTACAAAGGACGGAAGACTCGAGGCGCCCATAGCTTCCGCTCCTCCCCCATCCTCCCCTCCACCCATGAACTTGCAGGTAGCTACAGAGGGCCACAGTTTCATAGGAAGGCAAACTTGGTCGTGATTGGCGACTGCCTTTCCTATTTTTGAAGAGCCACGGAATCATAATAGGTGGTAGGAACCAGTTCCATACAAACAGCTCAAGGATTTGGTTGAAGCTGCAAAAATTTATGGAGCAACTGCCAGTTATACAATCACATTATTGAGAAGGATTGCTGCAACAGCACTGACACCTACAGACTGGCAGGAGAGTGCAAGGGCAGCTCTTCCATCAGGGCAGTTCCTGGACTTTAAATCTATAGCCCAGGACAATGCTCAAACCCAAGCGCGCATTAACATACAAGGTGGCCACCCAGAGTGGACGGCTGATATGCTTCTTGGACAGGGACCATTTGCTGAAAATCAGAATAATTATCCTTTTGAGGTTTATCAGCAGGTTAATGGGATTCATTATAGAGCATGGAAATCACTCCCCAATAAGGGTGAAACAGCTGGTAACTTAACCAAGATTATTCAAGGTGCTGCAGAGCCATTCACTGATTATGTGGCTAGAATGACCCTGGCTGCATTGCAGGCCCTTAAAAGGGTAGAATCTGCTATTACTACAGCCCAATTGCAGTGGGTGAATCCATCCTTACCAATCTTGCTGTGCATTCTCAAAACAAAGAATTATCCCACCGGAGTGTTGTGGCAGGATGGGCCCCTCTGGTGGATGCATGGAAATTACACAGGAGCAAGATCTGTTCAATATTATCCAGAATTGGTGGCTGGCCAAGCATTAATGGAAATAAAGCTTTGCTTAGCCTACTTTGCGAGAATGCCTGACAAGTTGGTTGTTCCCTATACAAGGGAACAGGTAGAGGTTTTGACAGCCACTATAGATGGCTGGGCTATCCTGCTTTGTGCATTCCCAAATGTTATTGACAATCATGTGCCAAGACACCCCTTGATAAATTTTGTGGAGAAAAATTTGGTGTATTTTCCCAGGATTACCTCGCCCCACCCATTAGAAGGAGCCTTAACTATCTATACAGATGGCTCAAAGACGGGGAAGGGGGCTTTGGTGGCAGGAAATGCTAAACCTGTGGTCTTTCAATTTCGGCCTGATTCCCCCCAAGTCACTGAGTGCTTGGTGGTTTTGGAGGTGTTTCAGAGATTTCTTTTTTTTAATTTAATTTAATTTTATTTTTTATTTTTTTTATTTTTCTTTTAAAAGTTTCCATTTCCGCCCCTCCTCCCACCACCCTCCCACTCCCCCCACTCCCTCTTCATCTCTATTTCTTGAGCCATTTAATTTGATTTCAGATTCACAATATGTGGTCAATGCTGTGGCCTCTCTTGAGGTTGCATTCAACCTCAATTTGCAGCTCAAGTACAGTGTCCAATATTCTTTTACAAATACAAATACATATTTTAAAAAGAGAAAATCCCTTTTATGTTGCTCATATTCAAGCCCATTCTCTTTTGCCAGGACCTATGGCAGAGGCCAATGCTTAAGCTGATGGTGCTACTCGAACACTAGCCCTTGTGGCGGCAGATTCACTCCAGCTAGCTAGAGATTTCCATCAGCTCTATCATGTCCCGGCAAATAACACTTCACTTAAGGTTTAAGATCTCTAGGGATAATGCCAGGAGAATAGTAAAAGCCTGTCCCTCCTGCGTGACCATGTTACATTCCCCACATATTGTGATAAATCCTAGGGGGTTAAAGCCAAACTCACTCTGGCAAATGGATGTGACTCACATCTCGGAATTTGGCAGACAAAAATATGTTCATGTGTCGGTGGACACATGCTCTGGTATAATTCATGCCACCCCAATAGCAGGGGAAAAGGTAACGCTTGTAAAAATGTATTGCTTAGAGGCCTGGGCAGCTTGGGGAAAGCCAAGCCATCTTAAAACCGACAATGGTCTGGCATATGCCTCACAGAGCTTTAAAGCCTTTTGCAAGCAACTACAAGTTGAACATACCTCTGGCCTACCATACAATCCGCAGAGCCAGGGTATTGTAGACAGGGCAAATAAAAATTAAAAAAAAATTTTTACAAAAATAGAAAGGGGGAATTGCTGTAGCAGCTTCCCCCAGAGAAAGGATCTCTCTTGCACTCTTTACACTTAATTTTTTAATTCAAAACATTGCTGGAAAAACAGCAGCAGACAGACAGTCCCTGTATGAAAACTCTACAGAGCAAGATTTGGTCATGTGGAAAGATGTATTGAATAATAAATGGTACGGACCGGATCCGGTGATCTGAGGCCTAATTTTCAGCTGAGTTATTAAGAGACTGTCATAGCATTTGCCTGGCCCTCTCACTAATGGTAAGAAAAAATTACAGTTCATAATGAAACAAAAAATGGGAATGACCAGAAAAAGTCTACAGAAAGACAACAGTTTTCTACTTTATTCTATATTATATTAAGACTTATAGCCCTTCAAAATGGCAAAGCAGGTAAAAAAAATAAGCTTGCTGTCAAGACTGACAATATGAGTTCCATCTCTAGGAATCACATGGTGGAAGGGAAGAATCAACTTTCCCATGTTGTCCTCTGAGTTCCGCATACATACCATGACAGTATATTAATAAATATAAAGAAAAAATCACAAATAATACAAACAGTTCCTGCTTAAAAACAGAAATATAAACCAGAATAGAGAGAATGGAAAGACATAGACACACATTACCAGATGACATCTCATGAAGGAGCCAAGTTCACAAAAACAAAAATAAGGTCTTCAATAAATGGATGTGTGAATAGTCAGGTAGTCACATGACAAAAAAATGAGGAATGAGGAAATGGTTTGTTGGCCAAATGATTTCTATGCAAATATGGTAACCTGAGTTTGCATCCCCAGAACTCAAAAAAAGCACACAAAACAAAACAAAACAACAACAACAACAAAAACAAAAATAAAAGCAGAATATGCTGGTTCTTGCTTATAACTCCACTGCAGAAATGTGTGTGTATGTGTGGATTGGGGCAGATGGATCCTCAGAACTTTCTGTCCAATCGGTTAAGATCAGAGTGAGCTCAAAGTTTATTGACATTAAGTAGAAAGGGACCGAGGAAAACACTGGAGGTCATCCTCTGACCTGCCCATGCACCTGCACAGGCAAAAGACATGTACATGCATACATGCACACATATTTAAAATGAATAAATGTTAATTAATAATTAATAAATATAATTTAAAATTAAAATAAACAAATATAAATAAATTAAAATTTCAGCCAAGATTACTACTTTTCCCTGTAACTTTTTTTACATCTTTTAGATTAGGTGGGGATCTTCTATAGGCATATTTTGTGAACCACTTGACTCCTTTATTATAATGGCTTCTCCATCTGTCTTCTCCAGTAGAATTCTCCATGGTCTTCCGAATCTCTATATTCTCCCAAGAAGCACTCAATAAAGGTCTTTGACTGAGCTAATGTGAGAAGGAGTGATGGATGGAGGCTATTGGTAGTCTGAGAAGTTTCAATAATCATCATGGAAAAAATAATTCATGCTGGATTCATAGAACACAAAATTAGCCAAAGAAGACTCTTCAAGGCAGGCCTGGTACTCACCTGAAAAAGTTGACCACCAAAATATCTCACTTCCAAGAATTTTGTGGTACTCCTATAACTCAATTAATATAGATTTTTATTTAGGTTAATAATTGTAAATATTACTTGACATTTCATACATGTAAACAATGTTTCTTATTATATATGTCCTTACCACCAACTCCAAATTTCTCAGTACCCCTAAACACATGTGTGCTCCAACTTTACGTTATTTAATTATAACCCACTTGAGTTCAGTTAGTGTTATCCATATGTACATGCTACATGGGAAACAAGCCAGTGGCCATTATCTGCTCCACCAAAGAACAGTAATTCTTCCTCTCTCAGTAGCTATCACCTGCCAATAGCTCCTCAGAGAGGGGTGGAGCCTCAGATAACAGGAGCAGGGAAAACTTGGGGAAAGTCTAATCCATACCCATTGTTGGTAAAGCAGCACAGCAGTCACTTTGGATATCAGTCTGTGGTTTTTGAAAAACTGAAAAGAGAACTCCATATGACCCAGCTATGGTGCTGGAGAATTGTCTGTATTCTGTCAATCATGTTTTAAATAAGCGCTGATTGGCCAGGTAGGAGGTGTAGGCGGGAAAACCAGACAGGAAGTGGAAATGATGTAAGGAGAGCAGGAGAATTCTGAGAGGAGGAAGTTGATTCCTCCCACTCCTGCCCAGATCACCTAAGCAGCAGGATGTGTGCTGCCCCACTGAAAAAGGTACTGAGACACATGGCTAAAATAGATCAGAAAAATGAGTTAATCAAGATGTGAGAGTTAGCTAATAAGTAGCCTGACCTAATGGACCAATCAGCATTATAACTTATAGAGATCTCAGTGTGATTTTTCTCTGGAACTAAACAGCTGGGGGGCCGGGCAGGACAGAAAAACAAGCAGGCCCGGCCCTTCCATGTTACATAATGGCGCCCCCAACAAGCATGCCCGCTCATGTTACAGAATGGCGCCCAACGTGGATAACTGCATCCACAGAAAGCCTGAGAAAGCTTGGAAAAGACTAGAGTAAAGCATTTCGGTTTTCAGCCTTAGCAGGAAAAAAGCTGCGCTGTTTTAAAATGCTGGCTTTCTGGGCCATCCTGGCAGGGAAATCTCTTGACTTTCAAGCAGTCAGTCAGGACTATGGAAACAATGTTGCAGCTTGCTTCCTGGCAAGGACCTTGAAACGCCTTAAGAGCTTTTAAATGTCTTCTCCATATTCCTTAGCAAATTAAAGACCCCTATGGTCAAAAAAAGAGAGATATATGGTAAAAAGAGATTCAAAGAGTTAAAAAACCTCTAAATGGTTTACAATGTGTTAAAAATATATGCAGGCTTAAAAAAAGGTTTAAAGCCTTAAAATTAAAAAAAAAAAGAAAGAAAGAGAGTAGTTGGGTGTGGTGATATCCACCTTTAATCCCAGCACTGGGGAGACAGAGACAGACGGATCTCTGGGAGTTCAAGGATAGCCTGGTCTACAGAGGGAATTCCAGGACAAAGATATACAGAGAACCTGTCTCAAAAAGCCAAAAGTTAAAAGTAAAAATAAAAGAAATAGAGGTTAAAATAAAGCCACGTAAAGATGGAAAATACACAGAGAATCTTGATACTGTATGCTATTACGCTCTCTTTGTATTGTTTGAATGCTGAGGAAGGAGCAACAGCTGCTAAAAGGTATTTGCTTATAAATGCTGCAGAATCAATCCAAGATAGGTATTTTGAAAATACCTTGGTTTCAGAATTGAAGTCAAAAGGTATGTTACTTTGGAGAAGAGATTTTGCTTTTGTTTCCACAGAAAATGAGAGGCTGTGGATTTATTCTGAGTTAAGAAAAATCATCTTTGACCAAGGGAGACCACCTGAGCAATCTCTGGTAGGAACAGATGGCCCAGATGTCTGAGTTCTTCATCCAGAACAGATTCAAGACTGTTGCCTGAGATGATCAAGACTCACAGGATACTTCAGTCAGGACTTAATCATAACTCTAAATTTTCTTTAGGTCCCCATAAGATTATCAGTGCTCCCAACCAGCTGGAAGTAGCCTGGAATACTACACCCACATTCCCAAAAAATTGACTATGGATATTTTCCTTTTTTTTTTTTAAAGAGGGGGAAGTGGTGCAGGAGAATTGTCTGTATTCTGTCAATCATGTTTTAAATAAATGCTGATTGGCCAGGCAGGAGGTGTAGGCGGGAAAACCAGACAGGAAGTGGAAATGATGTAAGGAGAGCAGGAGAATTCTGAGAGGAGAAAGTTGATTCCTCCCACTCCTGCCCAGATCACCTAAGCCACTGGATGTGTGCTGCCCCACTGAAAAAGGTACTGAGCCACATGACTAACATAGATCAGAAAAATGGGTTAATCAAGATGTGAGAGTTAGCCAGTAAGAAGCCTGACGTAAAGGGCCAATCAGCATTATAACTTATAGAGATCTCTTGTGTGAGATCTTTACTTTGGGACTAAACAGCTGGGGGAACAGAACAGGACAGAAACACAAACAAGCAGGCCCCCTCATGTTACACAGCTATACATCCTCTGGTCATATCCCCAAAGGACTGTGTCTTCCTGCAGAAATGCTCATTGCTGCTCTGTTCACAGTAGGGAGAAAACTCAATCATACACATTTCTAGCAGGGTGCCTGCTTTATTTTCCCACCAGTTGCTTTGTTATGCTGCCACCACACCTCACTCATTAAGTAATAATAGATATCACAGTGATCTATCACTCCTGGCTGCAGTGTTCGACTATGCAATTGCAAATATTGGAAAAGAAATGAAGTTCTGAATATAGCAGTATATTTACTTAAATGTACCTGTGTGTTTTACTCCAGAGACCGTGCTGCGTAATGGCACATCCACAGTCTTCCTTTATTTCCTCTGCTGAAGCATATTAAGCTCAGTTTTTATATTCACTCGATAATGTATCAATTTCCCCATACTATTTCAATAGGTGTCTTCCTTTTATTCCTTATTTTTATCTGTTTATATGTTCTACAGTAGCCTTATATCAAATTATTTATATATAAGAAACAAACCCTGAAATATCAACTGTGCTTTACAGGAAAAGTGTGAATGATCTGGTTACAAAGAATTCGATTTATGTTGCAATTACTCCCATGTTATTTTCCTGTTCATTCTGACTTTTCTACAGGATACACCTACAGAAGTAATTGTGGAAAACTAAAAATATACAATTAAGTAGAGATTAGAAGTGAGTCTGAAAAAAAGTAAGGATAACTATGGTCTGTCATGATCCAAAGCAAACGTTGACTACTCAAGACTTGAGAGATGGCTCAGTGGGTAAAAGCACGATTATCCAGATGTGAATCTCCAGGGTGTGCACATCACCCCAGGCATGGGGTCCTATGGCCACTCACTCTATAACATCTGCAATGGGAAACAGAGTAAGATGGATCCCGGGGGCTCACTGCTGAGCTCTCCCAGCCCAGATCTGAGTTTCTGCTCCGTAAGAAAACTTTCTTCAGAAGAAGAAAGCACAGCAATAAAGAAAGACCCTTGAAATCCTCCTTGGGACTCCACAAATACTGGTGGGCACAGCCACACACTCACATGCATGAATCACATACTTACATCCACTAAGGTGCATATAACACACAACCACACAGACAAAGAGAAAATAATTAACTGCCTGTGGGATGATCCTTAATTTCTTGTCATCACCCAGGGTGTAGCTTAGATACTGAATATTACTCAGGAAAGAGTTAGCAGAAAGATAGTCTGGATTTTATTTTGACTTTTGTTTTTTCCTAATTTAATTACAAATTTATCTTTTTCATAATTTTAAACTAAACAATGTATATAAATTGTCAGGACTTTATAATCCCCCAGGGTACAAACTTCTGGGTATGCCAGAGAGGGAGATTTTAGACTGGATGGCTTGAAGTGGGAAGTCATTCCGTAAATACGGTTGATGACACTCAGTGTTCTGGAATCCAGTACTGAATAGGAAAATAAAAGGAAACCAGCCCCAGCAATCATCTCTTGCTTCTGCCAGAGTGGAGACACATGTGACTGGACTCCTTGAACCCCTGCTTGTGGGCCTCACTGACAATCACTTTCAATGTTATCTTGTAATCTATTTTGTGGACACATTAAGTTTTGTTATCCATACACCACACACACACACACACACACACACACAGAGACAAACATACATACAAGCAAGTGTACATGTACACATCACACACACACATATGCAGGTGTGTTTAACTAACTCGATTTCACTAGAATTTCCATGCCCATTAAAGTATTACACTAAGGTAATTTAGTTTGGCATCAGATTATTCCTGAAAGAGGAAGTGGTTGTAAATAACCACAAATAAAGGACTTATAATTGATGTTTAGCAGGTATTTCCAGACACAGAATGATGTGAACATATTGCCATGAGTCCTGGCGAATGAGTGTTGAGAACTAGTGGAGTGTTCTTCAAATGTGACCCAGCATTGAAGATCCCATGCTGCTTTCACAGAAGAACAGGATTCAGATCCCAGAACCACCTGCTGGATCACGAATATATCCATAACTCCAGGCCAAGGAGCTACAGTGCCATCTTCTGACCTTAGAATCACTAGGCACATATGCAGCAAGTACACATATGCATGGAGTAATCTATAAAGAGCCATAGTAGGATCTCTGTGGCGGACTGAATGCAGCTTTGTTAATGTATCCGTTTTGTATCACCTTCTATTTATGACCTGATACTTGTGAAAGCAGAAGATTTCAATAGTACTTATCAAAACACATTCTCTTCTTTACAGTGCAACACAGACCCTCTATGGTAGATTTTATAACAGAGCTTCTGGTTATGCGAACACTGGTAGAAATTCTTAATATCTAATATTAGGGTGGAATCTCTCAGGTTCCAGTGAAGAAATAATCTAGGGAAGTTTTTTGACCTTATTCCTTTGAGTCAATATGGGGCAAGTCAGAAAACAGGTGACAAGTTCTGTTGTATGTGTGAGAAGTTTTTCAGGGACTTATCTGCAGCTGAGAGAATGTGTGTATTGACAAAACCAGAAGAAAAAGGCAAGTGAATTCAGTAATTTCTGTTCTGATATTCACAGATGGGCCATGAGGGCTTATGTGAGTTAGTATATAAATTAAATAATAAATATAATTTTAAGCACTACTTAATATTTTTTACAAATATGAATTGAGTTGCTGTGTATTACAAGCACTCTTAGTGTTTGGGATTGAGTAGAAATACACCATCTCAAAGGTCTTGACCTGCAGGAGCTGGCAGTGATGGAGAAGACACAGACACAGCAAACAAAAGCCAGAACAGTAGAGATCCAGGAACTGATACAGTAACTACAGACACCAAAGACCGTGACACTGAGGTCAGCGTTGACCTCACTTCTGGAGATGTGCAGTCTTCTCTGGCTTAGAATCTTTATGATATGAGATCCATTTGTATTCCTCACCTTTATGAGAGATGGAACTAAATTTCTTTGATCATCTCTACAACCTATAGTTTCCTTTCTTTACCTATAAATTATATTTCTGGAAAAGAAATCAATTGAATTAAAAGAAGAAAGCCACCCATAAACCTATCTATTCCTCTGGAAAATATAGTAGAGAGAAGCGTGAAATGCAGGTGAGTGGATGCAAATCCCACAGGGAGGGTCTCAGTCTAAGCCATTGGTCTGAGTTTAGTTTTACCCACTGATCCATGAGGACTGGTCCTGTGGTGGGTCAAGTTGATTGTCACCTTGATGGCTTTTAGAATCACTGTGGACACACACTTTTACATGTATCTATGAACATTCTTCCAGAAGGAGTTATGTGAACAGAAAAGACCTGTTGTGGGATCCATTTAGCCAATGATCTAGGGGGCAGCAAGCCCTAGGGCACAGTCTTGTCTGTGTGTGTGAGTGTGTGACTGCTTGATGGAGGCCCCTCTCTCTCTCTCTCTCTCTCTCTCTCTCTCTCTCTCTCTCTCTTTCGGAGCCAGAGCAAGAAGTGGTTGGTTCCCATCTCCCCGTTGAAATTCCACAACAAATACGCTGTCTATTTATTTTCTATTTAATTTTTATTAACATTTTTCCTTTATTTTTTAGAGAGACCACAGTTTCCTCTCCTGCCTCAGTCTCTCTCCCCAGCTCCTATCTACCCCTCCTCATCCACCCACTTCTTCTCTGTCTTCTTTCAGAAAGGAACAGGCCTCCCATGAGCTTGAGCATAGCAAGGCATGTCAAGTTGAGGTAGAACTGAGCTCCTCCCCATGAATAAAGGCTGTACTAGGTAATCCAGCACACAGAACAGGGTCCCAGAAGACAACTGAACACCAGGGAAAAATTCCTCTTTAAATGTGGGCTGCACCATTTCATGGTTTATGGTCCCAGAATTAATAACAAGGGAGAAATCAAGGTGAGTACCACCTTTTTCTGCTTTTCGGCTATAGAGTAATGTGACTGGCTGCTTCACACTCTGGCTACCAGTCCTTACTATCATGAAGGCTAGCCTCCTAGAACTGTGAGCCTGAATTTCTTTTTAATGGCAATTATTTATTTCATCATAGCTAATGCAGAGCACTTTGGTAGTCTTAGCTACATGATGAGGCCCATTACATTTATTTTCATTGTTGCTATACAGAAATAATGGATATTTAGTGATGAGCAAGAACATGGCAATTGATTAAGGAGAAGTCACTAAGAATAATTTTTACATGAGTGTTTATAATTGCATATAATTTTAATTTATGCTGTAAAAAAACAGGCAGTCAACCAAAACACTCAAAATAAAAGTATTTTTAATTATTTAAAGATGTTGCTCTTGCTCTAAATAAACGGGTGGATGTCCTGGCTTTTCACTGTAATTCCTGGGGAAGCCTAGGAAGCAGTACAATGCCCAGAAGAACATGGTACTTTTGAGAAAAATAGTCCCCAGGAACAGAAGCCCTTCTAGGCACAACTACCTGCAACCTGTTCCAGGGTGTCTCTCCTCCTCAGTGGCCCTGCCTTCACTGGCCATGCCATCTAACCCTTGGCACACTTTGGATGCTGCATGACAGTTAAAACTGCATTTGCTCAAGCTCACAGCTTCAGTTCTGCATATGTTTTCTGTCAAGATTGTTGAGATTGTCTTTTGGGTCACCTTTTGCTCCTAATTATGGCCAGCTGCAAGCTAATTAACCTCTGCAGGTGTCCCAGGAGGTTAGAGAGCCTGCAGCCAGAGAAGCGGCAGCATTGTATCTGGGCATAAATGATAAGCAGTGCATTGATTCGCCAGGCCCACTTCCCACAGGGCAATTTCCTCACCAGCTCATTGTTACAGAGAAAACAAAAGTAATCAAGTGTTCAGTGTTCACCACTCTGCAAGACCGAAATGTTCCCATTGTTTTAACTCTGTTCTGATGCCTATGTTCTAGGAATTCTAAACTGGAAATACACGAAAACAGTCATGAATGAATATATGAATGTAAGGGGATAAATTTAGTTTTGTAGATAATTTAAGTTTCTTATATAAATGGGTTGGTTTGGGGTGCTAACCACGTTTCAAGCGAGTTGTTGAATAATGATAACTTAGGCAGGAAGTGGATAGAAAGAATAGAAAGAGGTAAATGATGAACATGAAGGACTTAAACCTTCAAGCATTCTGTGTGTGTGTGTGTGTGTGTGTGTGTGTGTATCTCTGTGTGTGTGATGTTTGAAAACAGATTTCATGTATCCCTGGTTGACCTTGAATTTGCCATGTGGGAATGAGAGAGGTCAAGCATGTGCCACCACTCTCAGTGTGTAGGATCCTGGAGATGAAACTCAGGCCTCATGCACACTCAGCGATACAATCAACAAAGCCTCATCCCCACACTTCATACTCCACATCCAATTAGAGGAATAAGAGAACAAGTATACTTACAAACTTCTGTCTAGTAACTTCCTCTGCATGTTATAGTTTTATAATTAATTGCTGTCTCCTATGCATACATGCATATATACATATGTACATGCATATGTATGTGATGTAATTTTCTCGATAATTTTGTTTTTTTCCTTTTCACTTGCTTCATTGAGGTCAGGCCATAAGACATTGCCTCTTTGATAAGGACCTCTGCATTAAAATACTTAAATTATCATATAGCTCTGACAAAGAAAATGAACTTTTCTCTCTACTTTGGATAGTTAATGTGGATTATGGAGAATTTCTTAGAAAGTTTAACTAAGAGGAAGACTCCTTCCCAGAAATGGCCAGCGCCTTGCAATGGTAGCCCTGAAAACTGAGGAAGAAAATGGACTGCTTTCCCAACAGCATTAACTTCCTGCCAGTGAGTGTGTTTATCCTATCATTGCTGCTGCTGCTGCCATCCTCGCCCTTCACAGCCCCCAGATCCAGTGCTTTAGTGTTCCAGAATGGGCTGAACTTTGGGTGCTCCCTGGAACTCTGCAGGCCTTCAAGGGTAGATTGGCACTCTGATGTATCTACTGTCCTGCACCAAGCAGCTGATGGCTCTATTTCTCTATAGTGCAAATGACATTTTTGGACTACCAAGACTCGATCTTGTAAGCGAAGCTACTCAGTTATCTTTTACAATACACATCCAGGGCCAGATAGAAGGCTTAGGAGATAAAGACCCTTGTGATAAGCCTAATGGCAGAAGATTGTGTTCTCTGGAACCTACACTTGAAAAAAACAAAAAAAAAACTGATTCCTGAAAATCACCCTCTGACTTTCACATACATGTGTGTGTATAAAATGCAGAATGTTTATAAAAGGATTACTTTTCTCTCTGATTCTTTCTCTCATCCACATACATATATACTTGCATACATATCCACATACATGGGTATACACGCTCCTTTCTCTCTATGTCTCTCTTTCTGTCTGTCTCTGTCTCTGTCTGTCTCTCACTGTGTCTGTGTGTGTACACTCAATAGCGACAACTCAGTCTGACATAAACTTCACATAAGGGTGCTTACATGAAAATATAATGTTTACTGCTTCCACAGCCATCCGAATTTGGGCAAGCTCAATCAATGACAAGGAACAATGAGAAAATCATTTAGTAGGAGCAAAGAATATGTTTCACTACTTAAGTGCACTTGCTGCTTTGCTGAAGACAAGGGTTTAATTCACAGTACTCAAGTGGTTGCTTATATTATAACTCAAATTCTGGAAGATTTGACACCCTTTTCCCCCCTCAGTCATTGCACACACACACACACACACACACAGAGAGAGAGAGAGAGAGAGAGAGAGAGAGAGAGAGTCTTCATGCATACATGAAGAAAGAGTACTCATACAAATAACAAAAATAAGGCTTGAAATCAGCTAATGCCACTTTCTCAGAATATGTCTGTAGCTGTATATGTGGACTTGATTTATTAACTTATTTTTCTTTTCTCTTATTTCTCTGTACCATATTTGTTTTATGTATATTCATGTGTATGTTCATGTGTGTTCATATGTTTGTGCATGAGTGTAGAGGCCAGAAGTCAGTATCATGTTTCTATCTCTATTTCTCCTCATCTAATATTTGAGACAAAGTCTCTCACTGGACTTGGAATTTACCAATTAAGCAACACAAACCAAGCATCAAGCCATGACCATCCCATTTTTGATTCCTTATAGCAGGGTTAAGAGTTGAGGTCAGGTCCTGGGAATGTGAATGTGAATTCTCATGCTAGCAAGGCATATACTTCACCAATTGAACAACAAAAGGTACATCACTTTTGTTACACACACACACACACACACACACACAAGTATATATGTGTAGGTATATTTACATCATACACATCAATACATATATATCACATATGAATAAATATACACATGTATATACCTATATATTTGAGTATATTTAAAATAGATTCTTAAAGGTACAATAATTTATCATCAATATTATAAATATTTGGAAATATCTGCTCAGAGTGAATAGTATCCTTTTATTATTAAATGCTTGTCAGTAGCTTATTTGTGTGCCAGCAGCAGATTTCAGTTTCAGCTGCTTCTAAGACTTACTACATACTCAGCAGTTCAGAAACTAGGGCTCCCATGGAAGCAGATCTGCAAGGTGTTTCTAATTATATTACAAATACAGAAATCTCAAATTAGTTTGAGATGCACTTGATTAGACAGATTTAATCAGGACTGTGTTCTGCTGGACTGCTATTGCTACACCTCACTTACCAGCCTCAGGAAACATACAAACCTGATGAGATATGTGTGCAAGCTTGCTTGACTTCTGTTCTCTCTCCGCTTGTCAGACCTAACGGCAGTCACAGATCTGCAGAAATGACTGTAGCCTGGGAATTTCTGTCATGAATATTCTGCTGTCTTGAATTTATTTGCCATTTGAACCCTTTACATATTTCCAAAATTTCAGTTATACAGTTTCTACTTGCTCTACTTGATTAAAATGGTGGTAGTGATAACCATAGGCATTGTCCTCCATGGATGAATGTATTGGCCTGATGGAAATCTGCCTATGACAGGCTAAGTCACTTTTTTGCTGTCTGTGGTTTGTAGGACAAAACTTAAGATGTTTCCCATTGCCACAGCACCACTAATTCCCTGTGTCTTGACTTTTCTCTCTCCTTCTAAAATAAGAATTAAGACAGAGGTTGGAGGTATCCCCCACTCGCAGGATTGCTTTCCTATCTTTTTTCCCTATTGTTTCTTCTAACTATGCCTTCTTATGTTTTCATAAAAATTTGACAATTTGTTAAGATTCCCCACTCATGTTGTAAATGTGCCTTTGGGTGCAAAATGGGGCTGGAAATGGGTAGAGCTTTTTGTTCATAAAGGCTGATTTTCCTAGGTGACTAATAAACTTTCAGATGATTCTCAACCTTGTGAATATACAAATGTGGTGGTTTAAATGAGAAATAGACCCTACTCTTGGCCAGCATTTGGGCAGTGCTATTTTGGGACACTATGGGAACTTTGTGAGGACAGTCTTTGATGGAGGAGGTAAATCAATGAAAGTGGGTATTATGGATTTCTTCCTGTATAAGGAGAAGTGGACTGCTTCCCGTCGCCTACCCAGCTAGCTTTACCTGAAATAATTACACGGAAACTGTATTCTTTTAAACACTGCTTGGCCCATTAGTTTCAGCCTCTTATTGGCTAACTCTCACATCTTGATTAACCTATTTCTAATGATCTGTGAAGCACCACAAGGTGGTGGCTTACCGGGAGGATTTTAACCTGTGGCTGTCTCGGAGAGGAGAGTTATGGTGTCTGCCTCACTGCCTTCTTCCCAGCATTCTGTTCTGTCTACTCTGCCTACCTATGTTCTGACCTATCAGGCCAAGCAGTTTCTTTATTAATTAACCAATGAAAGCAACACATAGAAACAAGGGTCACCTACATCACCTTCCTAAGCCACACTTCTATTGTACACTTCTCTAGCTCTTGCATGTGAGAGAAAACATGATCAACCAGCTTCTAGCTCCTTCTACCATGCAGTGAGTTCCATGACATTTTAGACATTTTCCCAGTGGAACCATAAAACAAAGAAAGTCTTTCTTCTGTAATATGCTTTGGCCATGTTATTTTATCACAGAGACAGAGAAACAAACTAGAATATACACCAAGACAATCATCTAAGGCCTCACTATGTGTGTGAACACAAAAATATGCACTCATACATGTAAACACATAACCATATGCATTCATGCTCACTCACACAGGCTTACAGGTGTATTCATACACATACATACATTTCTCAAGAAAATAGCATTTTCATAAGCCATGTCCATTATTTTATTTAAAAAAATTTATAACCTGTACTTTTGTAGAAATGTATTAATACAAATAGTTGTCTAAGACTAGGTGTGAAAAGAAAAACATTTTAATCTTTAAATATTCACAGATAACTTGATTTCATTAATTTCCATCATAATTGTGTTGGTGCATGTTTTAAAGAGAACACTGGAAGCAAATACACAGTAAATACTGCTTCAGTAAACTGTGTATTTTCTTTAATTGGCAAGTGTCCCTGTGCACACTGTCTTCCTATTTGGTGGATTTGCTTTCTTTTCAAATATTGAATAACTGTTCTGTTCTCTGTCTCCTTATTGCATTCATTTATCTGGTGAGCTCTTTTGGTTTATTAAATGCATATGTAAAGCTCCTCTTGTCCTAAAATTTTTGCATATTTTGATTCATGGAAGCAAAGTAGCTTTTTACTGCACTTAACCACAAAGAGGATGATTAAATTTCTCATGAAATAATGTCTACACACACCTCAAGCTGCATACAGTGATTTGAGCATGGGAAAAGGGATTAGTTGAAATTACAAAATGTGAGTTCTCAAAGACTCCAAAGATAAAGTGTAACCAGGTGGTAGTAGCCCATGCCTTTAATCCCAACACTAGGGAGGCAGAGGCAGGTGGATCTCTGTAAGTTTGAGGCCAACCTGGTCTATAAAGAGCTAGTTCCAGGACAGGCTACAAAGCTAGAGAGAACCCTGTCTTGAAAAAACAAAACAAAAAGATTAAACATAAGGTTACTAGAATCTGTAATAAAATTCCCTGACTGGACAAACGTCTTAGACATTGATGACTTTGTGTGTTTACCTGGAACAAGAACTGATGGAGTCATGCAACAGGCTATTCTGTTGGCACGTTTCCTTAATACTGTGGAAAGAAGCTGCCAAAGAGTGGAGGCCACAATAAATCCTTTGTCCAAAATTGACAATATTTTGCTACTTTTTCCTGCTATGTAGTACTCCATTGTATAATTGTGCCACTTTTTTATCCATTCTTAGGTCAAGGGGCATTTAGGTTGTTTCCAGGTTCTGGTTATGACAAATAATGCTGCTATAAGCATAGTTGAACACATGTCCTTGTGGCACGATTGATTATCCTTTGCTATATACCCAAAAGTGGTATTACTGGGTCTTGAGGAAGGTTGTTTCCTAATTTTCTGAGAAACCACCACACTGACATCCAAAGAGACTGTACCAGCTTGCATTCCCACCAGCAATGCAGAAGTGTAATGACATCTTGAATTTTGCAGGAAAATAGATGGAGCTAGAAAACATTGTTTTGAGTGAGGTAACCCAGACACAGAAAAATAATCACATGTACTCACTCATAGGTGGATTTTAAACATAAAGAAGAAAAAAAACAGCTTACAAACCACAATCCCAGAGAACTTAGACAACAATGAGGACACTAAGAGAGACTTACATAGATCTAATCTACATGGAAAGTAGAAAAAGACAAGATCTCCTGAGTAAATTGGGAGCAATGGGAACTTAGGGGAGGATTTAAGGGGTTGGAGAAAGGTAAGGAGGGGAGCAGAAAAAAAGTGTAGAGCTCAATAAAAATTATTAAAAAATATTTTGCAAATCAATGAATAACATTTTTATTTGAGATCTACAAATGAAAATTTCTCTGGAGTCCCTAAAAGTGACATTTTCTTAATTTTTTATTAATTTTTAAATTAATTTCTTAAATTAATTCTCATATTATTGAGTTTTGTATACTTTATGTCACATGTAAATTTCTTTTAAAAATATTTGTCTTTGTTTGTTTATGTATATGTGCTGTATGTCCACATGGATGCATGCACATATGCATATGGAATGCATACTGCACCTTCAAGGGCCAGAAGAGCATTCCAGATCCTTTGGAGCTCAGGTGATAGGCATTTGCAGAATGCATAGCTTGTCATGTAGATGCTAGGATCAGAACTTCAGTTTTCAAGATTGATCAGCTGGCACTTTTAACCAAGACATCCCTCCAACCCTGTTAGCTATAATTTTCTTAAAGATTTATAGACAAGAAACCTCGATACTTGGTTTTTCTCAAAACCCAGACATTATCTCCATATGTAACTTGTTGTCATATGTACATTTGGTGGTGGTTACTATAAAGACTGCAGACAGAACAGAAATTCCCAGGTGGTCCATAACACATTCTTCTTCTAACCAAAGAGCAGTATGATGGGGAAAAGGACCGCCAAGCTGATGTACACATGAGAAGATTTTACATGCATACATTCAGTGTTGGGGAGCTGGCCATATGTGTAAGGTTAAACATGGCAGTGTGGACCTAGACCCCAGTGATTTCACTGTAAGATGAAAGAGACAAAGGAATCCCAGAGTGCTATTGAGTCGGCAAACCTGATCTGTGCAAAAGAGAACAAAAGACCCTCTCTCACAGAAGACAGAAGCAGAGGAGAGATAACGCGCGGAGTTCATCTGACCTCCATACGCATAGTATGCCAAGCACATGTACACAGGTGGAGAGGGCAGCAGAGGATATAAAAGTTCCTAATTATTCTAGGAAAGAATGATAAAATAAATTTACTTGTGCAGAAAACTTCTCTCTGTGTCTTTCTCTCCCTCTTTCCTCCTTCCCTCTGAATCTGTTTATAAGTACACAATACACACAACACTCCATATAGAGTAGAAATATATGTACCAGATCCAGTAGATGTACATATTAGATTTTTATATGGCTATATATAACATGCTATTAACAATCTTTAAATTAAAATAAAAGAATGTGATAAATAGGGGAAAACTGGAGAATAGAGAAGAGCAATACAATTCTATAAATCCAGAACTCAGAAACTATTAAAAGTGTTTGAGTTTCCAATTTCAAAAGACCTTGTTGAAAGGCAATATTCCTCCATTAAATTCTAGAAATGCTTAATATTTCATATATAAAAGACTTACTTAAGCCTGAAACGAACATAAAACCAAGCTCAATTTATTACTATCGGTAGATTTACAGAAAACTAAAAAAAAAAAAAAAAAAAAGTGGAAGAATTTTCTGTGGCCAGAGGACTACGTCAATGGCACATCTCCATGTCGAAGATGTGGACTTCCAAACTGACTTGATTGGGCTTCCCATGTCTGAGGAAAAACAGGAAGTAAGAGACTCGTGCTGAGTTATGGGGCTCTGTTGTTCTGCATATCAGTCCAGGTCAGCATTATCTCAAGTTTCCATCTATTCTAGGAAGGTTAATTGAACATACAACAGAGAAGATACAATCCTTAAAGTACTCAGTGTTGGAGGCAATTTTTCATGATTTCAACTGCGCTAATTTTGCAGTTGGACAATTTGGAATTAAATCCTTTTTAAACTATCATAAGCCATAAGTCATTGCTTAGGCTGTTTGAACTTTGGGTGCTCAGCATGCACATAGGGTAAAATATCAGTAAATGTCTTCTTTGTGTGGAGCAAGTATATTCCTGGGTGTTTACAGTATAATACATGTAATGTATTATGACATTACAGTGTATATCAAGACTTAATTGGGTGTGTCTGGCTAAAATTGATGCTGATTTAGAGGACACTAACTGAACACTGAACTCAGCATGGTTTATGCTCTTAGACAACTTGAAGTCTGTGTTTTATGAATTAAAATTTCAAAATATTGAAACTTTTGCATTTTATAACTAAAGAGAGCTCATGTTCTATACTTAGTGAATGGGTTCATTTTATATTTTAGTATTAGAGTTTATTTTAATTATAATGCTATTTTTCACTTGTTCTTGAAGAATATTCTTCAATTAAAAAGTAAAAGTTAATGTCTATCTTTCACTCATTTATTTGAGACTGTCTGTAGTATAGCTGGCCTCAAACTTCCCATGTAGCAGAAGACAATCCTGAATTTTAGAACTCCCTTTCCTTTATGTACTGAGTGCTGAAATTACAGGTATGGACTGCCATGCTCAATTTTGCAGTACTAGGAATGGAACCCAGAACTCTGTGCATGCAACAGACACTCTACCAACTGAGCTATGATCCCAATGATAAAGTTTTTCTACTGTGTTTATATACTGTGGCTGTTTTGATAGAAACTTGAGTTTCTATCAGATGGTTGAATGTGAGTCTATACCTCAGGGCAGAATATCTCTGATTATTTTTCAGAAACTTTAGGAATACAGGCACATAGCTTGAAAAAAAAAGTTTCCAGGGAGATTTTTTTTGAAGCATGTTATTGTCATACAAAGGAAAGGAATCTTTAAAGAGCTGCCTTATATTCCAGTCCTTTGCATCTGTCACTTTCTGACATTCAAAGGTAACTCTCTAGAGTGCAGCTCCAGTCAACCAGAGGTAGCTAGGTTATGTGCTCAACAGCCAGGAGAGGACAGATGACTTTCATTGTGTCCCTTTAATGTTTCCTTGAGGAATGAAAGGTTGATGCTGTCAGACTCTGGCATATCTGTCTGGCTACTGATGAGTACGACAGGGAAGACAGAACCTGCTTAAGAGTCCAAGGACCATGGAGGATGTCTGAGAAACAAGGTTTTGCTAGATCTTTTATTCTCTTTAGGACTTCTTTTCTCCCAAAGCAGGGTTTGCTTTATTTGCTACTGTAATACCTCTGCTCTGTGTACAACCTATTTTGAAAAAAAAAGTCCTTAAGTTAATATTCAGATAGGTCCTATTGCATTCTATACCCTCAGATAAGTAACAAGTGTGTCCAAAGAGACTGGGCATCATAGGCAGAAAAAAGATGCCATCTAGTGGGAGACAGAGGTAGAGATTCTGCAGATAAAATTTAATCCTCATGAAAAGCACTTGAATTATGAGGAAGGGGTAAAATCAGGACAAGGTAGTATAGCATCAATCTTTAGAGGGTTGCTTGGTAAGAATTTTCAGGATAGCCCATAGGAACTTGAACTAGCTTTGGTGAGACACTGGGGAACATGGAAAATGTGCAATAATCATAGAAGATCGATTGTAGTGAATATTTGATCATTCAATAAATAGAGCAATTTTTGTGAGGATGTGATGGCTCAGATTCAGATCCCCAAAACGTACATAAAGCCAGATGCTCTACTGGGAAGGTATGACAGGCTGAGTCAGAAGGGTCTTTGGAAGCTCTCAGGCCAAATTCCTCATGTACACAGGTACACAGCAAGAGACCTTGTCTCCAACAAAGGGAAAGGTAAAGGACAATACCCTACATTGTCCTATGACATCAAAACTCTTGATGTAGAGCACACACTTGCACACACATACACCCATACCCACACACATGAAGAGGTACAAACAAATTAACATATACATAAAAATGACTGTGTTGTATCTGCAAACCATAGTCTTCAGAATGGTTGAATTTGAATAAAAGAATTTAAATGGAAAATCCAAGTGACTTTTTTTTCATATTTTTCAAAATTCTATCCAGTTGGACTTATACTGTTGTTGTGGAATAATCTTTTTGCATAATGTGAAGATGTGTCACTTGGATTGGTTCAATAAGAAACTGAGTGGCCAATAGCTAGTCAGTATTTTCAGGCACAGTGGACATTGGGAAGAAGAAGGGAGGAATCACCAGCTAGACATGGAGGAAAAAGGAAAGCAAGACAAGCAGTAAGTAGAAGAGGTAAATGAGACTCGGGATAACACAAAAATTAATAGATATGGGTTAATTTAAGTTATAAGAGCTAGCTAAAAAGAAACCTAGGCTTTTGACCGAGCTTTTATAACTAATTATAAATCTCGTATAATGATTTGTGTACTGGCTGGTGGGAGAGAGAAAGACTTCCTACATTGTTTTTCTAGAGGGGAGAATGAAAGTCTTGGTTTAGCAGCACTGACCATAAAACTGGATAGAAGTGCATTCAGTCTGTACTAATTGTATGAAAAGATTAAAACAAGCAAGACTAAGCATTTAATTTAATGTCAAAGATGGAAAGAATAGACACATTGCCCTGATGGTTCAAATAATTAAGATGGTCATACTATTGCTTAATGTTATGCCAGAAAGGGAGATGACTCAGTTTGTAAAGGGCCTGAGTGGCAAGCAGGAGGACCTGAGTTGGAGACCCTAATGTGCACGCTAAAGGGCTAGATATGATAGCACACATTTGTTATTCCAGTGTTGGATAAGTGGAGAGAAGCAATTTCCTTGGGAAACAGCTGCTGAAACCCATTTGATTATAAATGCTGCTGGATTAATCTAACTTATATATTTTGAAAATGCCTTGACTGCAAGGTTTAAGTCAAAAGATATGTTACTTTGGAGAAGAGGTTTTGTTGTTGTTTCCACAAGAAATGAGAGGCTGTAGATTCATTCTTGGTTAAGAAAAATCAAGTATGATCAAGGAAGACCCCCTGTAAAATCTCTGACAAAAATGGATAGTCCAGATGATAAATATTTCAGAGGACCTTGTTGGAGTTTCCTGCTGGCTGAAATAATCAAGCTACACACAATATTGCAGTCAAGACTTGACCATCATCTTAAATTTTCCTTAGTCCCCATAAGATTCTTAGCATCCTTAATCAGTAGAGAGTAGCCTAGAAAACTACACCAACATTCCCCCAAAAAATGGATTATGCATGTTTATCTTTGTTTGGAATGTTGATTACAAGCTGTTATGGATAATGTTCAAAAAAAAAGCTCAACAAAGAAGATTAGAATCAGAGTTCTTATTTTGAAAAGAAAAAAATGGGGGGCAGTAGTGTGAAACAATGGTCTTGTACCATGTAAAGACTTGTCACTTATATAAGTTTAATAAAACACTGATTGGCGAGGAGTCAGGAAGGAAGTATATATAGGCGGGATGACCAGACAAAAAGAATTCTGAAAAGAGGAAAGACTCAGTCTGAAGTTGTAATGCAGATGCAGATGAATCAAGATGAGAATACCTCACTGATAAAAGGTACCAAGCCATGTGACTAATACAGACAAGAATTATGGGTAAACTTAATATGTAAGAGTTAGGTACAAAATACAAATACTTTGGCCTAAGTTATTGGCCAAACCAGGTTGTAATTGATATAGTTTCTGTGTTATTATTTGTGTCTGGACAGCCAGTAAATAAACAGTCTCTGCTTACAAGTGCCCTCTTTGACTTTCTCTGTCAAGGGTGTACGAGATGAAGGAATTGGATTGGACACCATCCTGCACAGCACAACTGTCTTAAGGAGAAATAGGTCAAATTTAGAAGCTATTCTAGTAATACCTTGAAGTGATACTTTATTTAACTTTTCTGAAAAAAGTTAGTTTGGAGAATATTTAAGAAGCACAAATGTCCATGCTTATTGTAATAGGCAAAGTAAAGCAGTGTGAAATTTTATAACCTTGGAAAATATTACACAATGAGATTAAATAACAATTTGTACAAAGTAAGGGAAATCAGAGTTCATTTTTAATAGTTTCCGATCTTGAAATGGTGCTTACTCACTTGACAATTTGGTACAATATTTACTTTCTGCCTCTTTCCCTGCCCCCCACACCAGATAGACAAACACAAATATCACATAAAGTTTATTAATGGGTCCACAGAAATGGTCTTCCTAGAAACTCTTCTGGATAATCCACTTTTCCCTAGAAAACATTTTATTTAGAGGTGAGAGTAAAACAAGCAAACTCTGGGGAAAATGTCTGTAGAACCTAAGTTGTGTCCTTCATCCCAGCCCTCTGCTCAGGCTAGCATCCCTCAATTGCAATGTGAATTGAAGTTGGGTGGAATATTTTTTTTAAGAAAAGGAGGGTTTGTTGAAGAATAACTGTGCAACAAGGATAGAAAGAAACAGAAGCAGAGAGAAGAGGGACATAAGAAGATAGAAAGGAAGGGAGGGAAGAAGGAAAGAAGAGAGGGAGAAGGCAGAGAGGAATTAAGAACTGCATCTATGTCCAGGGTTTGAAACACTGTGTTGCAAAAATATTTTTTGCTACCTGATGACAAAGCATAAGAAACAATGTGAAGTGAGTAGGTCCCATATTTACCAACAAAAAATAAAACAAAACCAACAAACAGAAAACAAAGCAAAGCACAAAATATTATTGTGCCATCTTCTGGGGCTTGTATGTGTATAAAGAGAAGCATGAAAAAAATGTGATCAATTTAAGTTTTGATTGGCATTTTAGATGATTTTTTTTCATCTTAAGAACACATTTGTATGCAAATGATGGAAAACTCAAATGTTTGGAAAATAATGACACCAGCAAAGGTACCGCTGATGCAGCAAAGGGAGGACGGGAGGAATGTGGAGGACTTGAGGGCTGTGACAGCATCCAACTCTGAGACTTTCTTCTCCACTTAGAAAAAAAAGCACATTTGTATATGAAACAATGTTTCTTTTTATAAGTAACATTTTGTTTTTTATTTTGCTTTTCTTTGAATTTGTAAAATATGCAAGCACACTTGTGCTGTCTAATCTTCTTGTCGATTCCTCAGCATTCAGAATTGCTTGAACATTCCCGACTGTGTCTAATAGGATATTGCAGAGATTAGCTAAACAGGGAGAGGAGCTATCTGTCCTGAAGAATGCTAACAGCATCCAATAGACTGATATTCAGACTAGTTACAAAGCAGTAGGCTGGGTCTTTTTCTCTACCCACATGGAAAAAGGTGCATAGAGGCACTTTAAGTGCTGGTCTTTGGCAGCTTGTGTCCCCTACAGTGTTTGGGAATAGGAGGGAAAAGTTTCTGTAAGTAGACTGTTGGGATCAACAGGTGACAACTTTTGAAATTCTTCTGCAGGATGAAGCTAAGAGTTACTACACTTGTGTAGGTCCAGAAAATTGGGAATCTTCCATCAGCAGATGAGAATGATGCTACTATATCCAATCAGGCCTAGGTATCAAGATATGTCAGCTCTAACAGTAGCTTTAGTGCAGGCTTAGGAGGTCAGGATTCTCTAGTTCCTAACAGCTGCTGGTGTTTACAGTCACTGTTTGAGATTATAGAGTCTGAATTCCTTGATAGATGAAAATGTTTGTATTAGGGTTTTAGATGGGAGTCTTAGTACCTGCGCCAAGAGGCATAAGAGTTCTCTGGAACTCATTAAATAACCAGGGACCACAGGTTGTCTTCTCTATTTCTTTAAGCCTTTTATTCTCCTGTAGCCTTCATTCTCAGCATTCTTTTGCTGGTTCTCTTTCTACCACCTTTCTTATTGTCCTTGGTATTCCTGAACTCCCCAGCCACTGTGTCTTTTTTCAGCTTCCCATAGGCCAACTGTGAGTCACCAAGCATTTAGTTGTTGTGGTTGCATGATTTTCTTGGGGCGTTCATGGAGATTTCAAAATGACTTTATATAGCAGTCTTCCAGGTTCCTATTTGATAACCTTGCTGCTGAAGAAGCCATAACAAGGTTGATTCAAGTATTTGCTAATTAGGGGTCAAGCTGCTCCACTCCCCCAACATATTTGCTTGTTTGTAAGAAAATAAAACTCAGAGCAAGTTTTCGTAATGCAAACATACAGACCTAATCCTTAACACTAGAGGTGATACTAAGGTGCTTATTTAATACACTCCTGTTACGACA
Organism: Myodes glareolus; assembly: GCF_982192425.1. Classification (NCBI taxonomy): domain Eukaryota; kingdom Metazoa; phylum Chordata; class Mammalia; order Rodentia; family Cricetidae; genus Myodes; species Myodes glareolus. Next base: position 3,588,043 of record NC_142045.1, read on the forward strand.
ATGTGTCTGTTATCTTTGCTAGAGGGAAAAAGGGAAGAGACAGGAAGCAGTGCAGAAATTATTGGACACCTCTCCTCTGCAACACACCCCTACTGTGTAGTGTTTTCCCCAATCACATGACACCAAATTACTTTGGCCTGCATTCTCTTAAATCATTGGGCATGATAACTTTTTTCTCCTTTTAATTTGGCCTTTGTCTCAGCACTATCACACAACATAAGAATAAGAAGTAAATTGTGTACTGACAGATCTTTCAATATATAACTTAAACATGTAAATTTTATTCATTGTAAATTTAACCTTGATTATTTTCAGGAAACATTTTGGTTCATAGTTTATTCTTATTAATATTTTATTTTTATTTTATTCCTATTTATATTATATTATATTTTTATCTAAAAGCATTTGAATTGTTATTATTATTTATCTTTAAATAATCTGCAATTGCAGTCCACACATTTCTATTAAGCCTATAGTTCAGTATAAATTCAAATTACATATTTTACTCTTGTGAATGAGTGTCCATTTTGAATGTGTCTTTGTGTGTGTGCATGTGTGAAGGTGTGTACTCCCAATGGTTTACTGCTCTGTTTGGTCAAAATACTTAAAATTTGTTTGCAAAATTTTGAAAATAAAATAATCTATTGACTGCAGGAGAAAAAGGTAAACAAATATTATAGTGGTATATAACTATAACCCCAATGGTGATGAGGTCTACTTAAAGTGTGTCCTGCCACTGCGAGACTCAGTGCCCAAAAGACAGGTGGATGGTTCCTGATGACAACAGTTGTTTTCATGTGGGATTCTAAACCTAAAATTTGATCACCCCTGCACACATTTGTAGCAGCACCCATGAATATGTGTATGCATGTGCACACAAGCACTCACTCAGGTCTGCATCCCACAGTTCAAGGCAGTTTTGAGGTTGAAGAAGCCTTTATAGTTTAATCATATCAAAAGAAACAAAATGGGCAAACAGTGGCCCTGGTATACCATCAATTTGTTTCTATCACTACCCTGGATTTCTGTGTTCTCCTGTAGCCTGAAAATACATCAATTTTAGTTACTACCTTAATATTAATAGCTAAGTTTGACTGATTATTGATGATAATTATTTTACTGATTATTTCATTGCAGGGTCCCTGAAAGGCAGGTATTATTGAATCTGTTTTTACTATTAAAGAAAGGTAACAAAGATGCAATAGAAGCACAGCCTCAGCTTGGAAACCCATCATCAATGCAGCCTATACTGTCTCACTGTGGAGAGTATCCTCTCAAATGGAAGTCTTTCTTTTTTATTCTCTATTAAAAACTTTTAAGCAACATTTAAGAAAAATGGATAATATACAATATTTTGTAATCCTGCAATTAGTTTATCTTGTTCCATATAATGGATAATCACATCCATTTCTGGAAGGAATGTCTTATCTTTTATATTTGAGCAGGATACCAATAACTCTATCAAAATTTTGAAGTTGCTACAGAATTAATAATGTGGCTATCATTTCCTTTGCTACCGACTTTCAGTAAGTCAGTGTATGAAGCATAGTTAGTGCATACAAGGCTTTAAGCTTGATCCTGAGTGCTGTTAAAGTAAAACAGTATAAGAAATTATTAGTAAAAATAGATTCAATAATTCTGAAGAAAATATTGCCCCTTGCTCTCTTCTTTTGAGGCCCAAACTAACAGATATTTCCATGTGGGAGTCTCCTCTGTATGCTGTGAATAAAAAAGCTACAATGGTCTAAGTCAATGCAGAATAGAGGTCAACAGGAAAACTAAATTGAATGCTAGGAGAAAGAAAGTAGAATCAAGTATACATCATATAGCTGCTGAAGGAGACAGATGGCAGAAGCTTACTGGTAGGGCCACAGCGTGTGATAAAATATAAAATAATAGAAATGGGTAATTTAAGATGTAAGAGTTAAATAAGATGTCTGAGCTTGTACACCAAGCAACATTGCAATTAGTATAGTTTCTGTGTGATGATTTGGGTCTGGGTGGCCAGGAAATAAATGAGCAGTCTCTGCTTACAATATGTCCCTCAAGTGTATTTCTGTGATGACACTGTACTCACAGGGGCAAACTAATGACATCTGGGTTCATTGATTATTACAGGGTTGTGTAGGCAATAATTTGTCCTCCAAATATTTGATATATAGCCCCATACAATAATGAAAAACAGAGTCATAGATTCTTTTCTTTCTACTTTTAGCTTCAAATTTTTTAAGTAAAAGAAACAGAGATTTGGAAGAATTGTTCAAGTCAACCATGAGATTAGAATCATAAACAGTCAAGGCCTTCTCTCTCAGAGTATTTTAGACAGGCCAGAAACCAGTTATCTTTCTTGAAAAGAAGTATAGAAGTAAATGGACCATTTTTTTTATTTGTGGGGCTCATAGAATAAAATCAACTGACCAGAATGGTGTTATAGCCTAGTGAAACTCTGTGTCAGTTCATGATTCATTGTACAATTGCTAACACAGTTTTTAGACAGCTGCAAGGTGTAGTTTGAATTTATAAAAAAGGGGGATTATCTTACTATCTCCAACAACATCATATAGTTGTTAAATAATGGTCATCAAAATACTCACTTTTTTCTTTCTTTCTCCTTTATTTCCTATTTACATGCTCAAGCTCTTGCTTTGTATTGACAGCACTAAGACTCAAAACTTCAGTCTTCTAAACACTAAGTATGCTCCACATACTGCCCTGTCTCAGCAAGGCAGGTTGTTACACAGGACCAAGAACAACATTTCCAAAGACTTTCAACACTGTCACTCAGCCACTGGACTGATCTCCTAACTTGTTCAAGACACTTGTGGAAGACCAGTCTCTGATGGGAAGACCACACTGTTCATTTAGTGTTCTAGAATAGACAAGTTATATAAAAGCACTGTTTAAACAGGACACTATCCAGTAAAGCAGGACTTTTAACCTTGTGTAATAAGAATGTCCCTGTCAATGGAGTAACATTGACAAGTTCTATTGATTTGTCAATCCAGTGAAATTATATAATTTATTAGAATTAATTCAGATTTATTTATCAAATCTTAAGACATAAATGCAGAGGAAATGTTGAACTGGTGTAGGGGGTTCTTCTGTTTATGTGTTGCTTTCATTGGTTGAATAAAGAAACTGCCTTGACCTTTTGATAGGGCAGAACTTTGGTAGGCATGGAGAAGACAGAACTGAATGCTAGGAAGAAGGGCAGACTTGAAGATGCCATAGATCTCCTGCCTAAGACAGATGCTGGTTAAAATCTTACCAGTAAGCCAAAGTCACATGACGATACACAGATTAACAGAAATGGGTTAAATTAAGATCTAAGAATTAGCCAATAAGAAGTTAAAGCTAATGGGCCAGTCAGTGTTTAAATGAATACATTTTCTATGTGATAATTTCTGGTGTAAGATAGTCAGGAGCCTGGGAAGGCAAACATCCTGCTCCTCCTGTTACAGAATGGCACTCATGTGGACAATTTCATCCACATAAAACCTGAGAGAGCTTGGGAAGTAATTCTAGACAGAAAAGAATAGACTAAATCATGGCTTCTTGGTAACAGCAATTTCTCAGATCTGCTATGTTTGCTAGAGGCAAGCACTTACACTCTCATTTAAGAGAGGCTTCCTGACTCAGCTTTGGCTGCAAAACCATGCAGTTCTTAAATGGTGTTGATTAAAAGCTGACCACATGATTATGGTTTTCAGCTAGCAGAAAAAAAAAGCTATGCTGTTTTAAAATGCTGGCATTCTTGATCACCCTGCCAGGGCAATCTCTTTCAGGCAGGCAGTCCAACTATGGAGCATTTGAATATGGTTTGTGAGCACACTGCTGCAACTTGCTTGCTGGCAGGGACCTTGAAATGCCACCTAGTTGTAGCAATAAACATGGCTACAGCTGGTACCTACACCATGAGGCTGGAATCTCATAAAGCTAAGGAATGGGCTGGATTGAGCCATCAAAGCCAAGGCTTTAATCCTACCCATATTGATTAGCAAATTAAAGACTCATATAGTCAGAAAAAGAGAGATATACAGTTAAGAGAGATTCAAAGATAAAGAAAACCTCTAAATTGATTACAGTGTGTTAAAAATATATTCAGGCTAAAGGTTAAAGTCCTTAAAATAAAAAAGAAAGAAAGTAGTTGGGTGTGGTGATATGCATCTTTAATCCCAATGCTTGAGAGGCAGAGAGACCTCTGTGAGTTCAAGGTGTGGTGACACATGCCTTTAATCCCAAAGCTTGGGGGGAGCAGAGGCAAACAGACCTTGTGAATTCAAGGTGTGGTGGTGCACACCTTTAATCACAGCACTTAGGAGGCAGAGGTAGGTGGACTTCTGTAAGTTCAAAGACAGCCTGATCTACAGAGGGAGTTCCAGGACAGCCAAAGATATACATAGAACCTGTCTCAGAAAGGAAAAATAAAAATAAAAGAAATAGAGGTTAAAGTAAAGCCATATAAAGATGGAAAATACACAGAGAATCTGAATGTTGTCTTTTATTATGCTTTCTTTGAATTGTTTGAATGCTGAGGAAGGACCAATAGCTGTTAAAAGATATTTGTTTATAAATGCTGCTGAATTATTCTATGATAGGTATTTTGAAAGTACCTTGACTTCAAAATTGAAGTCAAAAGGTATGTTACTTTGGAAAAGAGATTTTGTTTTTGCTTTCACAGGAAATGAGATGCTGTAGATTCAATCTGAGTTAAGAATAATCAGGTTTCATCAAGGAAGGCAGTCTGAAAAATCTCTGGTAGAAACAGATAGCCCAGATGTCAGAGTTTTACATTCAGAATTGGTTCAAAACTGCTGTCTGAGATGATTAAGATTCATAGGATACTCCAGTCAGGACTTGATCGTAATTCTAAATTTTCTTTAGGTCCCCATAAGATTATCAGTGCCCCCCAACCAGCAGGAAGTAGCCTGGAATACTACACCCACATTCCCCCAAAATGGACTATGGATAGTTTCCTTTTAAAAAAATGAGGGGGACGTGGTTCTGGACAATTCTGTATTCTGTCAATCATGTTTTAAATAAAGCTGATTGGCTAGAACCCAGACAAGAAGTATAGACCAGACAACCAGACAGAAAGTAGAAGTGGGGCAATGAGAAAAGGAGGATTCTGGGAAGATGTAAGATTTCTCAGTCCTGTCCAGACACTGAAGAAGTAGAATGTGACCTGCTCTACTGAAAAAGTACTGAGCCATGTGGCTAACATAGAAAAGAATAATGGGTTAATTTACATTACAAGAGTAAATAAGAAGCTTGTGCTAATGGGCCAATCAATTTATATCTAATGTAGACTGATTGTGTGATTTTCTCAGGAACTAAATGTCTGGGGAACCAGGCAGACAGAAACCTCAACATATATTTTAAATAGAAATGTATACATATACGTATGAAAGAGATTTTTCTACAATAACTGTTTCTTTCTGTGTGTCTGTGTACATGAATGCATGTTGACAATGAAAGCTCAGTTGATTTCATTCACAACATGGAAGCAGAGAGTTAGGAATGCATGCCAATTCTTAACTCCCTTTTTCCAGTTTGTATAAATGAGCATCCCTTGCCAAAGGAATGATCCTACCCACAGGTAAGATGAGTCTCCTCACATTAATAAAGCAAGAGAAATTCCCTCAGCCTTTCCCAGGAGACCTAGGATAGCCTAAGAACTTGAGTTAGCACTAACCATCACATTGTCCATAACTGGAAAAACTGGTAACATGGTCCCTGTTGGAGGAGTGAGATAGCTAGAAATTCCTTGCTCCAGTATGTACTGTCATAAAGGGTCAAGATTTTTCTCACACATTTTTCCTTCCAAGACCCCACACTTTTGAAACTCATTTCAACCAAGATGTGCCTTGTCCACACATTCTTGCTTTGTTTCATGCCTAGAGTGTACAAGGAGAATGGCTTTTTTTAAAAATTTGTGGAGTAGGAAGGCCACATATGAGTCAGTCTTTGACTCCCAAACCCCAAATGCTTGCCTTATATTTGACTTTGACCTTTTAACAAACAATTATATGTGACTTTTGCCTTTTAACAAACAAAATAAGAATAGGGTCCTGAAGACTTTAGTTTCAGAAACATCCATAATTATATATGAACGGGCAAATCTGTGACCCAAATTACCCTCTTAAGATACTCATAGTATCTGTAATTAGCAGCAGACGCCCTGATTTGTTTTGAGAACAGAAGAAATGAGCCTGTCAGACTGTTTTATGAAGAGGATTCAAATAGTTATTCTACCTCTTATGCATGGCCAGAAATTTGTAGTATCATCTCGTTTGTGTATTTCTTTCATTTTCTTCCCCTCCAGAAACCAGAAAGGCTTAGGTGCTCCGGTTCATGCTTCAGTTTCTTGCTGTCTTCCATAGTTTTGTACACAAAAAAAAAATGAGCACTACTTCCAAGAAATATTATGTGAGAGTGTGTCCAAAACACCAGCACAGACACCTGGGTTGGAGAAGTAAAACACCCTGAAGTGGAGCAGCTAAAACTACACTATCTCATAACCTGGTGCAGGAGAATTGTCTGTATTGGGTCAACCATATTTTAAATAAACACTGCTTGGCCAGGCAGTAAGTATAGGCAGGTCAACCAGACAGGAAGTAGAGGTGGGGCGATGAGAACAAGAGAATTCTGGGAAGGAGGAAACTCCCTTCCCAGTTCTGCCCAGACCACCAGAGAGGCAAGATGTAAGCTGCCCTGCTGAGAAAGATACTGAGCCATGTGGCTAACATAGAAAAAATAATGGCCTTCCTAGTGGAAGGATCTCATCAAAGCTAATTTAGATTCTTGGCAGAAAATATTGTCTCTCAGAAAATGCTCCATTTGGCTGGGCTCTGAACGTGTGCAATATTTAACCTATAAAAAAGATAATACAGGCAATTTTACTTTGAAGGGATCTTTCGTACAGTTTTTGTTAAGAAATTTAAAACCAAAGAGGTTTTAAAAAAGATACTCTACACTGCTCACCTCTGAGAAAGTTTACCAGAGAGCAATGAATCCTTCACTCCTTCCTTCCCCTCTTTCACAAGATTCCCTGAGATCCACCTAATTTGACTGCAGATCTCTGCATTTGTTTCCATCAGTTTCTGGATGAAGCCTCTCTGGTGACAGTTGGGCTAGACACCAATCTACAAGTGTAGCAAAATATCACTAGACATAATTTCATTGACTTTTTGTTCTTGTCACCCATGTTTGGTTGTATCCTTTGTCTCTGGACTATTCTGCCTTTGCATCCTGACACTCATGGTTGAGCTCCTTCCCTCTAATGGTGTGGGTGGGACTCAAGCTCAGCAAGTCACCATAATCGCTGCATCACCTTTACCCCAAAATATCTTGTAGGCAAGACAAATTGTAGGTACAGTGTTTCATGGCTGGGTTGCTTTTTCCAATCCCTCTGCTGGAAATACCCCTAGGTTACAGTAGATATCCAGTATAGACACAATGTCCCTCGTTGTTAGAAGTCTTGTCTGAGTCAGGTATCAAAGACAGCTACAGCACAGCCTCCCTGAGCAAGATTTAGAGATTTCAGTCAGAGGTGGAACAGGCAGAACAGGCCATGCCACTCTGAAAGCATGAGGACCTGAGTCTGATACCCAGAACTTTCAGACCATTTAAAAGAGTTCCACGGGGTACTATGCACTTATAAACCAAACACAAGAGAGGTCTTGGAGGCTTGTTTTTGAGGTATACTAGCTTACTTTGTGACTTCCAAAATAAATAGCTTAGCTGTCCTGAGAACATGAACCACTGACTCTGTAGTATTAGAGGTACAGCTAATGTTCATCATGCCCCTTTTGATTTGATCTAGTCAGTTTCTTCATTAAGAAGCAGAAAGAGGGATATCCAGTCCTGGGGTGGTGCAGTCAGTTCTAATGATACCCTTCATTAGCTTCAGTGTTAACAAAATAAATGGAAAACAGTAGATTCTTATATCTTCGTATAAATAAGTGAAAAGATATCACCATAATTTCAATATTTGCATGTGGGTGTGTATATATGAAACAATAATAATTAAAGAAGATGATATAAATTTAAGAGGGAGTAGGGACACAGATAAGTTGGAAGAGGAGTCGGTAAGATGTGATGTGAATAGAGTACTTATGCCTGAAATATCAAATACATTTAAAATAAGAAAGAACAAAATAAAGCAAACAGAAAATCTTTAAAGTATTGCTTTATAGAAAGATAGCGCACATACATTACAAAGTATGCCCATTTAAGGTATATTTCACATTTTAATATATGAAGTTATGTACAATCATCTTCAAGAATGAGAAAATCATAAGAATTTCATCAGAAATCATAGCCTGCACAACCTTTCTCCCTACCCCTTCCCAACTCTTTGCATCATTGATCTCCTGTTCCCTTAGGACCCTTGCTTTAGAATTTTGTGGGAGAAGAATGCTCTGAGAATAGATTGCACATTGTGATCCTTAATGGTATAGGTGTCAGGTGTGCCATACTCAGAGTCTGAAGTCTGACAGCAGAAGCAGCAACTTACCTGCTCATTAGAGGCAGTCATGCAAGACACATTTATCCATCTCTTCACAATGTCATTCCACCTGCGAACCTGCTAATGGAATGGGTATCTTTGTTCAGAATGGGTCTTTCCTCCTCAGTTTATTAATTCACAAGTCAATTATCTTCTTAAAAATCTCCAAAGATACACCAGATGTGGGCTTTACTGATTTCACCTCAATCCAATTGAGGTAACAAACATAATTAACCATCCCGCTCTTAAACACTGGTTAGGTAATATATAAATAAAAAGAGACATTTAGTTAAAAACCTTTGAGAAATTTATTATCAAATCAGGTAATTTGGAGTCAATTTCCTGGTGTATTTTAGGACAGAGATCATAGCCATTTCAAACAGTAAGCAATGTAGATGACTTGGATAAATTGTTTATTGTATCTACTTGTAGTGAAATGCTTTCAGCCCCAGAAAATGTTGTGCAAGTGTGTATGATTAATATTTGCCTCATCTCTATCATGTGTTCCACACTTACGCTTTCTATACCTAGGGTACTGATGTTAAGATCTACCAAGCAGGGAGCTTTGACTAGGCCAGTGTATTTATGTAACATCATAGAATACATTTACACCCAAATACCCCTGAGCCATTATTAAATAATTATATGCTTGTTGGAGGAAATGCTGTTTGTTGTTTCCTGTATTAATTCACTGCTTGGACCATCAGCTCTAGTTTCTTATTGGCTAACTCTTATATTAATTTAACCCATTTTTATTAATCTGTATAATGTCATGTGGCTGGGCTTTACCAGGTCAAGTTCCCAGAGTCTGTCTCAGGTGTCTCCATGGTTTCTCTCTGACTTTGCCCTTTTTCCTCCCAGCATGCAGCTTAGTTTTCCCTGACTAGCTAATTTCTGTCCTGCTATAGATCCAAAGCAGTTTCTTTATTCATTAATGGTAATCAGAGCTTACAGATGGAAATCCTACATCATATGCTGAGATGTTTCCACAGCTCAATATATATCTGCCTGCAAACACAGAACTAGAGAGGCAAAGACAGGCATATTCCTGGAACTCACTGGGCAGCTAGACTGGCAAAATCTGTAAGTCTTTAGGTTCAAGTGTGAGTACCTGTTTCAAAACAAAAAACAAACAAGCAAAAACAAGCATGAAACACAAAATGAATTAAAACAAAACAAACAAAACCAAGGGAACAAAATTTTAAAAAATGTAAAGATGTTAAAATCAACTGAGGACAAACCAAACTTTGACCTGTAACTTTCAGAAGCATCTGTACAGGTAAAACATGCACACACATGCATAGATATCAACACACAGATGAACATGTACACATACACACAGAAATAAGGACACAATACAACAAGTTAAAAGGAAATGAGTTTTACTATTTTAAAAATCACTTTTCCTGAGAATTCAATAAGAGTAGATTTATCTTGTAAGGGATTCTACAGAATTCAAATTTGGGATGTTCATTATGAACCAGTTTATACACTGATGTTCCAAATAGCAGGAAATCTAACTTAGTTTAGAATTATACATCCAGGAATGAAGAAGATGCCTTCTTTTCAATTACTAAGCAATCTATAAACATCTTCCATTGATGTATAAGATTAAATGCTGTAAAATAAATGAGAAATGATAAAAAAGAAACTGTCTAAAGAAGTCTTTGGGTAATGAAAAATGTGCTCTGTGGAAAGTCTACTATCTCTTTCTGTCATAATAGAGGAAATGAGGGAAAAATCCTAGAGTTGGGTCAATCTTTACCATATTTCTTGGACAACAGGACTCCTTCATTTTGTTTTGTTCTCAATTTATGTAATTAACTACAGTGTCTTGAACCACAACAGGAAGAAATAAATGAAATTGGCATGGCAGAAACCTTGTGATTTTAAACATTAAAAATTTGTATTTCTTTGACCTATTGTGTTAGCTACTTTATTCAATATGATGACAAAATATCCATCAAAGACAATATTAGCAAAGAAGCTTTTGTTCTACTCACAGTTTGGGGGGATGCAATGTTTCATGGTCAGGAGGTGATAACAGAAGAAACTTAAAATAACTTAATTACATTGCATCCTTATTAGGAATGACAGGAGATGAATGTTGACATTCATTATATTTTATTCAGTCCACACCCCAAGTCCATGGGAAGGCATTGCTCACATTTGGTATCTGTGTTCTTTTTTTCATTTAAACATTTACAGAAACACGATCTTAGTATACACAGAGTCATGTTTCTAGGGTAATACTAAATACCCTCAAGTTGACTCGTCAGATTCAAAGTTACAGTAATAACAACTCTAAACATTTTCAAACAAAGAAATAAGCCAAAACATGTTATAAAATATACATTACACATGTGTCTATTCACATATGTACATCCAGATGTAATCACATACCTGTGTGCACACACAATATTGCAACTGTTCTTTACAATCAGTATGTTCTCTTGTAATACTTACTGCAAAACAACTGAGAGTTCCAAGTGCTACTGAACCAGATAAACTACAATAATTAAATATGATTATCAAGTGAATAAAATGTTGACAACTGTGATTTTTAGTGGTAATTGTCAATTTACGATTCCTAGAATCACCAGTGAAACTGGTCTCAGCATACCTGTAGGGGATTATTTTGATTTCATTAATTGATGTGGTAGGAACTTCTTAATTATGGTTGGGTCCTGGGCTATATAAGATAAAAGTGAGCTGAGTAAGTATTCATATATTCATTTTTATTTTATTCTTTCAAAATAGGAAGACTAGTTTCTTCAGGCTTTGCTGCCATGGTAAACTCTCCCTTAGACTGCTTTTGCTGTGTGGTTTTTCTATGCTCTGGTGTTATGGTAGTTTGACTGTAATTGGCGCACATAAGTTCAGAGGGAGTGGTACTATTAGGAGGTGTGGTTGTTGGAATAGGTAGGGCTTTGTTGAAGAAAGTGTTTCACTGTGGACATTGGCTTTGAGATCTCATATATGCTCAAGCCATGCCCAGTGCCTCAGTTCACTTCCTGTTGCCTGTCAATCAATATATAACACTCTCATCTCTAGACCATGACTGCCTGCCTGCCTACTTTCATGTCCCACCATACCGATACTGGATCTTTATCCTCTACATTCCCCATATACACATAATAAGATCCTACTAATTCCATTTTAGTGTTGCTCACACACATGCTTAAGACTGAGCACTTGGATAATCTATCAGACACCATATCCCTGAGTTAAATTGGTTCTCCCCTTTTCAGTAACCACTGATTAACTGTAGTTCATCATTTATAGGTTGGGATTTGTGAAATTTCCATTAACAAGTCAGGTGACATTTTAAATGCGCAGACCTCTTTTACTCAATGTTATTGTTGAAATTTCATGCGTGTATTTTTTCTGTAATGTCCAGAAGAAACTATTATGTTTTAAAAATGCAAAGGGTGTCCTGGTTTTACATTCTTGAGTTCTCCAATGGTGTGTTTCAATACATGTGCATGCTGAGATCAGAGAATAATCTCAAGTGCAATTCCTCAGGTGGTATTCATCTTGTTTTGTGAGACAGGCTCTCATTGGCCTAAAGTTTGTCAAATTACTCAGCTGTCTCTGTCTCCCAAGTGTTGTAATTACAAGTGTGTGCCACAATGTTTGGCTTTATTTTTATATGGTTTCACTGTTTAAAATAGAATAAACTCTGGTCCTTGGGCTTTTCCGGTTAAGACTTCTCTTAACTATCTCTCCAGTCAATGACGTCTCCAAATGTTACTTATGGTTGGATATTTGTGTTACTGTACCTTTTAGACAAATTGGTGGTTCTTCTGGCAAGCATGACAAAATGCCCATAGTGCCCCCCAAATTAATTATTCAACAATCCTATTTTCAAATAAATTTGGAAAGGGCAATACAGTGCTTTTTATGTTAATCTGTCATGCAGACTGTCTACAGGTCTTAAGTAGTAGTGAACAAACAGTTGTATATTACAGGGCAAGAGGCTTTAGATTTTTCTCCAGTTTCATGATGCTTATAATCTTATCTATGGTGGATGATAGCTAATCTATCTCAGGACATCACTTTATATATTTGGAACTTCACTTTCCCTTTTATGAGATAAGGAAAATAGACTGTATCAGAATAAATTCTTTTTAAAAATTCTGTACATAGTCCATATAACATATTTAGAGGTTGAATTTTCCTCTAGGAACAAAGATATAATATGAATAACTAGGTCACTGTCTATGATGACATTAGAGCATGTTTCTAGGAATAGTAAGGAGCAGCTGTCAGTTTCTGTCTTAAATAGTCCACAAGTCTTTGAAAAAGGAGGTGCAGTACATGCATTCCATTTGGGAATAGACATTTGTAGTCTCTTACTCTCTGTACCTCAGCCAGCCGTGGGTCTCCCTTTTGATCATCATCTTCTGGCAAGCAGAAGCTTCTCTGATGAAGTCTGAGAAAAGTATTAATCTTTAAGTCATTAACCATTGGTTTAGTGCTATGTACATTTAGTAGAATAATAGCAGATGATTCTCTACTATGGCCTATGATTTGTCTAGCCATAGATTTTTTGCCTGATTTGGGGGCAATCTTTAAATTTAATCAGAAAATAGTCAATTACTCCCCATATCATTTTTGCTGGTTTTGTACCAGTGAGCAGGTTTTGTCGGGTTCAGTATTATAGTAATTCACAGGACTCTCTCTAGTAACATACATAGCACCATTCAGAACTATTAAAATTAGCCATCCAGTGATGAAGCTTCCAAGAACATACTACCGTTATTTCTACCTGTTCTGTGACAAGATCTTTTTTCTCTAGTTCTGAAGGGTAACCAAGAGCATTGACAATAGATTGTAGTGTTAGTGAGTTTTTGGTACCTTACTAGCTAATGAATACCATGTAGATAATACAGCTCTGCCACTGGGGTTTTATTTTTATTTTTTGCCTCTAGTATCCAGTAGGGGCCCTTTTGTCTGTTAAAAATTAAACCCATTTTGATTCTATCACTCTTTCTTTCATTTTTGCTTTATTTATATCTACATATCTATCTCTGCCTCTCTCTAACTACCTATGTAGGTAGTTAACGTCAAATAACTTAACTATCATCTTCATATCTGTCTTCTGTCTATCATATATTTACTTATCCTTTATCGAGATATCATAAATAATCCATATGTCTATTATTTCTATCTCTACTCTATCTATAATTTCTCTTTCCCACAATCAGGGAGCCCAATTATATAATATTATTTAAATTAATGATCCCAGAGATTTTTACAATTATATTTATTTTGCTTATTTTTTTCTTTCTATATATTGATCAAACATACCCACAGTGACATATTAAAATTTTCTACTAACAATTTCAAAATGTGTGCTTCCTAAACAAAAATTCCTTGGTCATATAGTATTAATTTGTAAATTATTTGCAGTTTATTTGTAGCTTTTATATATTCTATTTAATGTCTTTTGTCAAGAATTATAAAGAATCCAACTCAACTTTGGAAAAAATGATTCTTCTGTGTGAGCATGGACTGTTGTGTTGACGTTTGTTGTCTTCTTATTGTTATTTTTTTGTGTGGCTTTTTCTGGACTCCTCTGTGAAGTTTGTTTTTATGTTTATATCATGAAGGTTTTGCTTATCTTAGTGGTCAGTTAATGTTTAGAAAAATATTTCTTTTGCTTCTTAGAGATAATATATCTCCAAATCTTCATTGATAAGCTCCAAGTCTATTCTAGCACAGGCTTGAACTTCTAGGCCACTTAATGTTAGTTGAAAAGTCTACCTTACATATTGCTTAATGTTTATGTAGATCCTCAAAATTAGCAGACATGGAAGATTGTTTTGAGAAATATGTATATGTGTGTGTGTGTGTATGTGTGTGTGTGTCAAACAGCTTTTTAAAAATATAGTCCTGTATATATAGATGTCGATACACAGTTTAAACAGTTCTCCAAGGTCTAAGGTAGTTGCTGTGATGAACAATTTTCCTTTCTTTTATTCAATATTTTAAAGAAAAGGTTGTTCTCATTATGTGAGCCTTAAGCCATCACAATTTAAAATATCTTTAACACAGAGTCTTTCTGGGCTCACTCATACAGCCCAATGACAATTCCTTTGAAATAGCTATGGATGAACAGATGCCCCATATTTTCCCTACATTGCATCTGTGACACACATTTCCATCATGACTATTGGTGCTGGATTTTCAAACAGATCAATGTAAAATGTCACAAACATGCATGCTCCCTGTGAAACATTAAAAGTTTAACATCTACATAGATTCTTTATCATCCTTATCTGCACATAAATAAAATATAAACATATACGTGGGCTAAAAAGTTATATGCTTAAATGTCAAGAGCAGTTATCTATTAATAACAATTGTAATTCTTTTTGTCTGATGCCTTTCTGTATGTCCCTGTGATTTTAATATTTGACACTTGGAGGAGCTCATATGAGAATCTGTCACTGAGCTCTAGAATATTTATAGGCATTGTAAGTGGCTCATCTTCTTTGGGAGAATACCGTATTAGAGGAAGACAAATCATAGTCTTCAGAGCATCTTTTAAAAGCAGAGCACATAGTCACACAAGAATCCTGACTTGCTCTTCTTTAATATGCATAGAACTTTCTAGCAGCCTGCAGAGCGAGCTCAGACTATATCAAAGAATTTCTGTAAGCTGTTCTTCTCCACAATACAGATGATCTATTATTGCAAATTCCTGGCACAGCTCTTAACACTGACTCAGTAATGTCTAATATTGTGTGTGTTCATCCCAGCTGCTCATCATGAGATGATCCAGTCAACATTTCTATTGTACCTCCTTGATCAGGATGCTTAACAGCATGAGACTTGGCTAGTGACTATATAATATGTCCCTAATGCTATTGACAGTCTAGCCAAAAAATAAATGCTATAACTTATCCCATTGGCTCTGAAACCCCAGTAAGAGTCCATTCACTGTTGCTTCACACTGTGTAAATGTCTAAGTTCAACACACTAAGTCAAATCCATATGACAGAAAGGGAGAATGTAAGGCATTTGGAAGAGATAAATGATAGTCTTTCCATACCTGGCATTTTCATACATAACAGCTTGGTGCAAATGGGATCATTTCTTCTCTTTTAGTTAAAAATTGATTCACAAATATTTCCCAAAGCATAGATTAAAAGTATCTACACTGCCACTGTTTTTCTATATTTCTTCCATTAATCTTGTGTGTGTGTGTGTGTGTGTGTGTGTGAGTGCAGTTATTCATCTGCCACAGTACCAGTGTGAAGGCTAGCAGACATCCTCTGTCATCATCTTCCCTCCTGTTTGAAGCAGTCTCTTTTTGTGCCTGAACCTCATATATGTTAGGCCTCCTGGCCTGGCTCCACCTTCCATTGTTACATTCAAGTTTGGGGATGATAGATGTCTATTGGTGTGCTTAGCTTTGTGTGGTTTGTGGAATCTTAACTTAGGTGCCTTTTCCACTGAACCATTTTACCAGTCTGTACGTTCCTCCCTCTCTGATGCGAAAGTAGTTATAACTAAAATTTGAATGACATTTTTTGGGGATTATCACTTCTTTATCTCTGAAGAGCTTTTTAAATGTACATATTGTTGTTGTTTTAGTGTGCATACTCATAAATGTGTTTTCATGGTCATGTATGACATGGTGCACATACAAAAGTCAAATAAACCTTTCTTTTCTTCCATCTTTCTGTGAATTCGTGGTATCAAATTCATGCCATCAGGCTCTGTGGGTAAAACAGACTTAATCACTGAGTCATCATCTTGGCTCCTATTGTAAGACAGACTGAATGTAGGCCTTTAAAACCTCTCGTGATAACATCCATCTCTTCCAGCTTCTGATCGCAACCTCACATTTCCAGCTTGTATGTGTCATATCTGTTCTTTTATCTTATGATTTACTTCAGTTCTCTTTGACCAGTTCTTCTAGATAAAACTTCCATGAGAATTGTTTGTTTAGAGTTGTCTTGGACAGATTTTCTTATCTTTCCCTTAACTTCCTGTCTATATTCTTAGAACATGGCATGCCCCTCCTCTGTGATAAACCAGGCTCTCTCACAGTGATGCCCACAGGAAAGGCTCCATCCTTGGCTTGGATAAGAATATCTTGACAATTCTTTCTGATCACCTTAGTTTCAATTCCCCGAAAGTATTTAGGAGCCTGTGCTACATATTCATGAACAAAATTCAGGGGTTGGATCTTTAATTTGTTCCTTATTCAGAGATATGGTAATTTGAGAAATCAACACGGACTCTGCTTTTCCTGGAACAATGACAGCAACAAAACCAATTCAATTCAATGGCCAGGTGGCCATTTTAACCTTTCTGTTCTGACCAGATAGGCCTTGTCACTGAGATTCCAGCTTCTCCATCATTACTGTGTGTGTGTCAGGTCATTGAATCTAACATATCTCCTGAACTGTCTAGATAGCATTTAAGGTTAACACAGAACAAAACAGCTATCATCAGTGTATAAATTCTTAGTTAGGGTTGTTACCGCTCTACTGAAACACCAGGCTTACTACTATGTGATGTAATACCATGACCAAAAACAATTTGAGTGCAGTGTGGTTAGTTTTATGTTTTATGTTCAGTGTGGTTTGATTCATTTGCACTTGAGTGTTGTTCATGGTGATAGATATGGATCTATTTTCATTCTTCTGTGTGTTGAAATCCAGTTATACCTGCACCATTTGTTGAATATGCTTTCTTTTTCCATTTTATATTTTTAGCTTCTTTGTCAAAAATCTTGTGTCTGTGGGTGCGTGAGTTGATATCTGAGTCTTCCATTTGATTCCATTTTTCCTCCTGTCTGTCTTCATGCCAATACCAAGATGTTTTCATTGTTGTACCTCTACAGTAGAAACTGAAGTCAGGGATTGTGATGCCTCCAGAAGTTCCTTTATAGTACAGGATTCTTTTGGTTATCTTGGATTTTTTTATTTTTTTCCATATGAAGTTGAGTATTGTTCTTTTGAGGTCTCTAAAGAATTTTTCTGGGCATTGCATAGAATCTGTAGTTTTATTTTGGTAAGATTGTCATTTTTACTAAGTTAATTCTACCTACCCAAGAACATGAGAGATCTTTCCATTTTCTGGTATCTTCTTCAGTTTCATTCTTTAAAGTTTAAAGTTCTTGTCATACAGATCTTTCACTAGTTTAGTAAGAGTTACCCCAAGATATTTTATGTTATTAGTGGTGAATGTAAAGGGTGATGTTTCCTTGATATCCTTCTCAGACTGTTTATCCTCTCTAAACGGGAGGGTCACATATTTTTTGAGTTAATTTTGTTTCCTGCTATATTACTGAAGATGTTTATGAGTTGTAGGAGTTCCCTGGTAAATTTTTGGAGTCACTTATGTAAACTATCATATTATCAGCAAATAATGATAGTTTGACTTCTTCTAAAAATTCCACTTCATATGTAGTCTTTTAAAAACTTACAAAGTCTATTTAAAATATCAAAGAAAATTTTCTAAAATATCTAGTATATCTAAAATATTCTGAATATCTTCAAAGCATCTGAAGTCCCTGCAAAATCTGAGGTGAAAAAAAAAATGTAATTGTGGGCTCAGATAAAGTAAAATCCAAGTTATGTCCTTTGTATTTCAAAAAAAAGAATAACCACTGCACAATTAACATCTAGTCAAAGCAAACAAAAGTCCAACATTGTAAGATGTGCAGTGTTGACTATTTGAGATTCACTCCCTATCCTCTGGGCCCCAAAGGCTCAGAAAATTCTTCTTCTCTATCTCTGCCATTCATAACACATGCAGGTTCTCTGTGGCTCAGGCTATCCATGCTCTGTGCCTGCTAGAGTCCATGGTCAAGAGTACCAGCATCTACAAAATTCTGGGTTCTTACCTGCAACTTTATCAGTTACCTCTTTGGACTCTCTTGTGGCCCTGATCAAACCAAGTGGTGTGAAACTACAACTTCTCGCCATGACCTGCTCATTCCTGGCATTTCTACTGCAACTGAGGCTGCAGTGTTACTAAATGGCCTCGCCTGCCCTCATTTAGAGACTCTAGGCCTGCCACATTTATCAAGCCTCAGCTACTCTCCATTACTTCAGGCCTTCAAATCCAACAGTTCCTGGGGAATTCTCATATGTTATAAAATTCATTTGCCAGTCTTGGGAGAAAACTATGATTGCCTCTCATACACAGCGTCTGGGGACTGACAGAGGAAACACTTGCCCAGAAGACTTTTGCTCAATGATGCCAGTCTCATGTTAATAATTGCTGATTCTTCAGTCCCAGTTGTCCAGTAGTGATTGTCCCAGCAAGGTAAAGATTTCACTTTAGAGATTCTGGTCTCCTGTTAATCACAGATAATTCTTCAGTTTTATGTGCTAAGAACCACAAATTCATTTTTTTTCAGAACCACAAAGTCTTAATTCAGCCTAATTAGCTTCCTTAATAAGTATTTAAGTAACTATCAACACTTTTCTTTAAACCATCACAAACTAGAACTTTACTGTCGGCATTTTTCTCAATATTCTTTACATTCCAAGTTTGGAAGGTACAGCCCACTGGGCTTTAAGCACTCAATGACTTTTGTAGTCCAAAGTTTAATGACACTATCATCTTCCCCAAAACCCAGAGTCAGGTCTGTCACAGAAATATTCTATGCACATGAAAACAATTCCTGTCTTTTTTAGTTTTTTTTTTTTAATGCTAAGATAAAACACCAAGACCAAAAGCAACTTGGGGATCAATAGATTTATTTAGACCCAACAAGAGGCCTTTTACAACAGATTGGAACACCAATATGGCCAACTAAATCAACTTAAAACCTGAGAGCTCTTGAAGAGAAATTATAGATACTAAAATACAAAGTTTAGCTGCATTTTTTTTGGATGAACTCTGTTTGCTGTTTATAGTTCCTTTAAGAGAGGTCTTCTTGACTCAGCCATAGCAGCAAATAAAGCCACAGAGTTTTGAAATGGTGACTTTCTGGGCCATGCTGCCAGCATGAACTCTGGTTCTTTCAGGAGCCTGAGCATTTAAATGGGTTTTTTGGGCAGTGTGAGGCAAGTCATTTGGTGGCAGCATGGACCAACTGGTTATCAGAGTTGAGGTGGAGAGGATGGCTCTCACCTGGCAGTCTCAGAGGTAGTGAACAAACTTCTGCCATATCAGACTGAGTGGAGCAAGCCGGCAGGGTTGTATTTGCCCTAGCAATGCCCTTGCTTAGGTTTTCAGAAGGGCTTAGCATTTTATGAAGTTATCCTGATCAGAAAAGGATTACAGATATACAATAAGGACAGATTCAGACACAAAAGACCTCTAAAAAGACATAGTGTATTTAAAAATGTACATTAGCTTGAGAGAGAGAAGAAAAAGAGTATAGAGTGTCATAAAAGGAAGTAAATGGGTTAGAAAAATTAAAGTCTTTAAAGATACAGATTAAAGATGGTCATAGATTAAAGAAGTAAAGATATAAAATAAATATTAAAAAGTAATAGGAAAACAATAAGCCATGTAAAGATGAAAATACACAGAGAGTCTGAATTATGTATATTATTGTGTTTTCTTTGAATTTTTGACTGTGAAGGAGCTAAGTAACCAACATATATACTTTAAAGGTATTTTGTCTTGAAAATTTTAGTCTATGGATTTGTTGCTTTGTAAAGGAGATTCTTCTTTTGTTACCACAGAGGGTGAGAACCTGTGGATTAATTCCAGACTAATGTGGTTTGATGGACCAACTCCCCAAGAAAAGTCACCATGAACTGCCCCCAAAATACTTGACCCAATAAAAATTAGAAAGCAATTTGGAGAGAAATACGCCCAAATTTCCTAAATGACTGTTTAAATATGTTTGTTTGCGTTAAAAGTGGGATATGCTATAGAGATGAATAATATTGGATTTGTATGAATCTTTGCTTATTGATACAAATTTAAGGTCAATTATTTTATATGTGTATTTCTGCTCTTGATTAAGGTTTTGTGTTTGTGCAACTAATTTAAAACGTATTATATAATTAAGAATTTTAGGTTAATAGAGACTCAACTATAATAGTCAAGCTAGTTGTTATGTTAGTTCTGTTTTCTAGATATTTAGAGATATATTTCAGTTAAATAGGTATTCTACAAATCTTTCAGAGACCTTCAGAATATGGCATTTCAAATGTTTAAGAACTTAGGACTTTTCCTGACAATGAAACACTTATGCTCCTGGCAGCACCAATCTACTTTAAGAGGAAGATGGGTTTCAAAGAGGTTCCTTATGCAGTTTGCTCACCATTTGGGCAAGAAACTCCCCTTTCCTGGACTGCTTGATGTTATGCTGTATGAACTGAACGTGAAGGACCCACAGAAAAATGACTTCTGAACTTGCCTAAAAGTGTGATGTTCCTTCAGGGTTCCTGTTACATGAAAGAGTTTGTTAGACATTCTGCATGACACAGAAGAATATGACTCAACAAACTGCCAATATAGGCAAAATTGTCTTTGAAATTTCCTGGTTCATAGAAAAGTCTGCCAGATACTACGGGCCAGTAGTCTGAAGATGGGTGCCCGCAACATTACAGAAGAACTTTGGGTGGCTGTCCAGACAGGAAGATGTCTCTGTCAATTGTAGAGATTTAGAAGTTGCTTACAATGCAATTTCTGTTTACTTAGGTAATATTATATCCTTCTGGAGCTTTTAAAGGAGTTAACAAATAAATAGTTATAATTATAGTTTTATTAGTTATGATAAAAGATAAAGTAGATATAAATATTATAACTGTAACTCTTGCTTGACATTTGTTTTGTTATATGTATTTTTTCTGTGTTAAAGTTAAAGTTTTATTTAAACAGAAAAGGAGAGGAGATGTGGAATTCCCTTCTGCATGCTATGAATATCATTTATTAATAAAGAAACTGTCTTGGCTCCTGATAGGGCAAAAGAGCTACATGGTAAAAACTAAACTGAATGCTGGAAGAAAGAAGACAGAGTCAGTGAGAAGCCATGTAGTCCTACCAGTGACAGATTCTGGAAAGAACTTTATACCCGGTAAGCCACAGACATGTGGCAATACACAGATTAATAGAAATGGACTGAATTAAGATGTAAGAGTTAGCCAATAAGAAGCTAGAGCTAATGAGCCAATCGGTGATTTAATTAATACAGTTTCTGTGTGGTTATTTTGGGGCTGAGCAACCAGGAACAAACAAGCAGCCTCCCTACAACCATGCTCCATCTTTCAGAGAAGTCAAGGCAGGAAGTTAAGGCAGGTGCCTGAACGCTGGAACTGAAGCAAAGGCCATGTTTTAGCTCCAGTAGATTGTCCAGCCTCCTTTTTTAAATTTTGCAGAAGACTTGAACAACAGTGATATTTCCCACTGTGGGATGGGCCTCCCCACATCAATCAGTAAGTAAGAACATACTTCAGGGTTAAGGTTAGGCCAATTTTATGGAGAAATTTTCTTAATTCAGACTCCATTGTCTGGATATGTTTAATTTGTGTCAAGTTGACAAAACCATACCAGCACAAGGGATAAGACTCTTGCCATTGCTCTGTAGAAAGTTTATAGCCCTAGCATCCTACTTCACATCCTCTTTCTGATCTTCTTGCTTTCCAGGTTCAGTTAACCAACCATATGTAGCAGACAGGGACTATCCCCTGAGTACTCTTGTTTAGCATTTCAGAATGTCCTTCCTCTGCCCTCCACAGTCCTTACACTTCTCCCTGCCAATGTGATCATGTATTGCTGCCTAGTTCATGACCAACCATCAGAATGAGAACTCATTAGTGAATAACTACATTGTTTCATTCACTTTCTTCATCACAGACTAATGATATGCATAGGGGATGGGAAACCAAGACTTCTTTGCATCTATGGTAGAAATGCAAATACTTGTGCAGGTGCACACAGAGAGAGAGAGAGAGAGAGAGAGAGAGAGAGAGAGAGAGAGAGAGAGAGAGAGATACACACACTCATGCACATACAGACACACACTTCTGCACACACATGTGCACATACAGAGACATTCATCTATATATAATACAAGCACACATGCATGCATGCATACTCTCAACCACACTCATACACACATATTCTCTCTCTCTCTCTCTCTCTCTCTCTCTCTCTCTCTCTCTCTCCCTCTCTCTCTCTTTTTGTCTATCTCCCTCCCACCATCTTCCTCTTTGAAGAAGGAGTAAAGAGTTCAGAAGAAATGAAAATGCTTGTGGTAAGTTTTCAGAAAATCTCTATTTCCTTCCTAAGAGCAATGTCATCCCTGACTCAGTTTACATTCTAGACTTTGTCTCTTCCATTTTCTTGGTGTTAGCGGTCCTTCTTAGATGAATGACACAAATTATGAGTGAAGGATGACTGTGCAGAAGAGCCCCTGAGATTTAAAGTACATCTTAAATGGCAGGACTATGATGGATTCAATTCTGCTTTTCCTTGAGAAAAGGCAGGGACAGCATGTTGGGAAATAATTGCTCTGCCTTGCTAGAAGGCAGAATACTTGGCTTATAGGGCACTGATTCATTTCAAACTTTTGTCTCTTTCAGCCCCAGGGCATGCCCCACTATTGAAATTGTCACAGAACAGGAAAAGATGAATGTGTAAAAGCTGTGAAGCCCCGAGGCTGATATTGATGAGGCAATGTCCTTGGTAAGTTTGTTTCCTGTAGCTTTTCTCCATCACAGAAGATATCATAGGACCACAGCAAGTACCAAAACTGTTTCTACAGTCAACATATTGGAATCTACCTTTATGTTACTTCAAAGGGGAGAAGAAACAATACAGAGTTCCAGAGATAAGAGTCAGGGCCCGGGGCAAAGTTGGCAATGATACCACATGCAGAAGCCTTTGTTTAAGCATCTCTTTTGCAAGTAGAGATTCAGCCCATATAGCTACTTGCTTTATAATTTTATTCTCTAGCCAAGGACACACACTGAAGTTCAGTGACAGCTATAGCCAAAGGGTTATTTCCTGTCTCTGAATACTGCATATATATTTTCTATCCCTATGAGCCAAGTAAATACATTTGAGTCACTTCACCAAACAGATACTTTGTACTAATAGTCTCTTCCTATCCCCATGTATAAAACAGATAGTTCCATTCGTTGTTTCTGATTATTAAGGAATAAAGAGTGTTCATTACTTCTATGAAAATTTTTAATTAATTTATTTACCATGGTAAGGTTAAAAGTGATTATGGCGTCTATCAACAGCAATCTAGAGAATAAGGCTGAGCCTCCACCAAAAGTCTGTAAACAAGAACCAGGAGCTTACCTATGGTCACTCGTTACAGCATTAGCTCTGTTTCTACCACCCATCCAAAACCTGAACACCTCTATTGAGACCCAACTAGAGAGAGGCTTTAAGATCGCTAAGTCCTTGCCAGTTGATGATAATGCACACCTTTAATTCCAGCATTCGGGAAGCAGAAGAAACTCTGTGAGTTCAAAGCCAGTCTAATCTACAAAATGAGTTCCAGAACAGCTAGGGCTACACAGAAAAACCCTTTCACAAAATACCCAAAGAATAAATGATTGATTGATAGATAGATAGATACATAGATACATAGATGGATAGATCTACAATCAGAGAGAAAGACAAACAGAGAGACAGATAAACAGGCAGACAGATATGTAGACAGATAGATAGACAGGTAGATAGGTAGATAAGATGAGGCAAGTTCAAACTCCAGCACTGCCCTTCAGTGATTTAAATATTAAATATTGTTATATACTGAGACATTGGAATACTTATTTGATATGTTTGGGGACACTTTTTTGAGAGGTTTAAGAAATGAAGTGTGTCAATGGAGTCTGGTTTCTGAGTTAATAGGACTTGTATTACTTCCAATTTGTTGTCTCTGCTTTCCACTTTCAATTTAGAATGTGAAATCACAGGGTCCTGCTCTGCCACCATGCCTGCAATTGGGTATCATGTCTCCCTTTCATTATATACTATTATCTGTCTGGAACCATAATCCAAAATAGAGTTGCTTTCAGTCATGGTGTTCAATCACAGAGACAGTAAGGTAGCTAATACTGGGTCTGAGGCAATGTTGGTACTTGTTCTTCTGACTTCTGTCTTTGTTCTGGTAGAGTAGTTTTGTCTTAGGTGTTAAGTCTGTTCAATTATAGGATCTGAAAAGCCAATATTCTCAGTGAGAGAATTCTCCCTAGCTACAAGAAAAAAAAAGCTTCTGTTTTGTTTTGTTTTAGCATTGATCATTAACTTCTCTTAATTCCCAAAACAGTGGAGAGCCCCATAGTCCTCTATTCCTGTAGTTACAACTATAAATGCCCCCACACCTTTCCAAATGTTTCCTTTTTCTCATTCTTTTCAATTCTCTTTCTCCAGACCTGTTCATGCCAATTTGCTAACAATAAATATTTATATTTTGTTATAGTTAAAGTCTTTACATATCTCTCTCAATGGTGAAATTCATCATATATATGTGTGTATATATACAAATACATATATATGATATATATATGATATGTTTTCTGACATGTACTTATAATACTAATGCTGAGAAGGTACACCACACACACACGCACATTTATGATGTAGGTGTGTCTTTCTATATGTTACTTTCATTGGTTAATAAAGAGACTGCTTGGCCTGATATGTCAGAACATAGGTAGGCGGGGAAGACAGAACAGAATGCTGGGAGAAAGAAGGCAGTGAGGCAGAAGCTACAGCTCTCCTCTCTAAGATGGACACAGGTTAAGATCCTTCCTGGTAAGCCACCACCTCGTGGTGTTACACACATTAATAGAAGTGGGCTAATCAAGATGTGAGAGTTAGCCAATAAGAGGCTGAAACTAATGGGCCAAACAATGTTTAAAAGAATACAATTTATGTGCTGTTATTTCGGATGTAAAACTAGCTGGGCGGGTGGCGGGAAGCAGCCCGCCATTTCTTTTATACATTTATACATACATTATATGTAAAACACATGTCTACACACACAGATATGCATATATTCATTCACACACTATATATATGTACACACATGTGTACATATAAACGTATATAGAGATATAGGCATATGTGTTCATATGCATATATGTATGTGTATATTTATACACACATGCATTTACATATAACTTTATACATATACTTATAAACATAAATATTCATATATATATAGTGTGTGTGTGTGTCTTAGTTAGTTTTTCATTGAGGTGAATAAGCACCAGGACCATGGCAACTCTTATAAAGGGAAACATTGTAGGCCAGTTGGGGCTGACTTATTGTTCAGAAGTTTAGCGCATTATCATCATGGCAGGAAACATAGTCTCATGCATGAAGACTTGGTGCTGGAGAAGTAGCTGAGAGTTCTACTTCTGGATCTGCAGGCAGTATGAAGAGAGAATAATACTAGGCTTCACCTAAGCTTCTGTAACCTCAAAATCTGCCCTCAGTGGCAATTTTCCACCAACAGCATCACTAACCCCAACAGGGCCATTCCCCCAGTAGTGTCACTCCCCATGAGACTTGGGCCATTTTTATCTAAACCACTACAGTGCACATGGGTAGTACTTCTCTTCATGCTCCGTGATCATTGAACCTCCACCTGTATAGCTTGTTGGAAAGGAAAACTTTTGGGAAAGCCATGTCCTTTTCAGTGCTGTTCTTATCAGAGGTGGCCACTTCTGCTGTCATATAATGAGAATGTGGTAGTTAGGATTATATCTTAGAGGGAAGAATTATTATCATATTTTACCACATAATTGATTTATATTTTTGTGTTACATATTAATATACAGGGAGTTTTAGAAGTTAAAACCATGTTCAAACAGTGAGTGCAGGGAGGAGTTACAGAGGTAATTTGCACATTTGGGGGAGGTGTGGTCAGGCAGGGCTTATGTTGATAGAGGTGAGCCTTACAGATTCAAAAGTCTGCTGCAGTTTCTTTCTCCTGGCCTTGAATTCTAAATCAAGATGTTGTTGCTCTGAACTACTATTCAAGCCCCATGCCTGCATATCTGCTGCCATGTCCCCTGCCATAATATTCATGGATTTATCCTCTTAAACTGTAAGCAAGTCCCCAATTAAAGATTATCTTTTATAAGTTGCCTTGCTCATGGATTCTCCTCAGAAAAAAGGAACAGTGACTAAAGAGAAATTTAAAGTCTGTATATGTGATGTGTGTGTGTGCACATGCATGCACATGTGTGTGTATATATATATATATACATGAAAACTATATATAATATATACTATTCATATATATATATATATATATGAAAACTAGAAGTCAAACTTGGGTGTTGCTCCTCTGGGGTCACATACACTTTTTAAAAAACAAATCTCCCTGACCTGGATCTTTCCAGAGAAGCTAACCTGTCTTTTCACAGATGCTCAAGGACTTGTCTTTCCTTCTACAGTACTGATATACAGGCACTCATTACTGCTCCTGGGTTTTTAAATGTTAGTTCAAACGCAAATTGTCATGCTTGCAAAGGCAAATGAGCTACTTGCACAGCCCTTCAATCCCCTAGATGGCCCTTTAGAACTAGAAGTCTCTTACTGTGATTGCCTGTAACTTTAATTAATTAGTAAGAAGCAGATGAGTGTCTCGTTGTCTGTCTGGCTTGACCTGCTAATACCAGTTCCCTCTGGAAATCCACAACTTTGAGGTAGAAGAAACCAGAGGCACTCAAGTCTCTGAAGTCCTGAAGCCAAAACTAAAGGTTTTGTGCTGCTTCTAGCTAGTTTTATGTCAACAGAACACAAGCTAGTATCTGAAAAGAGGGACCTCTATTTAGAAAATGTTTTCATAAGATTAGGCTAGAGGGCATTTTTGTCATTTTTTGATGGATGAGAGAGGGCCTAGCCTAATGTGGGTGGTGCTGTCACTGGGCTGGTTTTCCTGGGTTCTGTAAGAGACCAGGCTGGGCAAACTATGGAAGTCCAGCAGGTAAACATCATACTCCACGGCCTCTGCAACAGCTTCTGTCTTCAAGTTTCTGTCCTGTTTG
Source organism: Myodes glareolus (assembly GCF_982192425.1). Lineage (NCBI taxonomy): Eukaryota > Metazoa > Chordata > Mammalia > Rodentia > Cricetidae > Myodes > Myodes glareolus. The sequence goes on from NC_142045.1 coordinate 3,615,505, forward strand.
AATTCCTGTCCGGACTTTCGTCAGTGAAGGATTGTTACCTCGTAGTAGAAATTAAAATAAACCCTTTACTCCCCAAATTGTTTTGGGCATGGTGTTTGATCAAAGAACCAGTAACACTTTTAGGACACAGATAGACCTTGCTCCAGAGGTAGGACAGACATGAATGGTCACACAATTCTTCCAACTACAAAATATTCTGCAGGTCTCACAAATGGTGTGTTTCCTCACTTCCCCACTGTTGTGACGAACTAATCTGAGAGAAGCAGCTTATGAGTAATTAAGACTTATTTAGTCTCAGGATTTGAGAAGTTTCAGTTCACAGGTATCCGGCTCCATCTTGAGAGGTGCTGTAGTGGCAGGCCATCATGGCAGATAGTTGATGGGTGAGTGCTACTCTGGGTTCTACTTCCTAAAAGCACAACTATCCCAGTAACATCACAGACCATATCAGAACATTAATGTGTGTAGGGCACATCTCTGTTTCTACTGGAGAGCTGGTATACTACCTATGGTGGTGTGAAGAAAGTGTTTACTTAGTGGAAGCGAGTCCCCATGACTATTTTTGCTCTAATTCTAATGAACACAGGAAGAAGCTTATGAGTCTTTCATGTGTATTGTCATTTAGGACTAACTACTTAATAAAAATTCTCTATTACATATATATGCCTATGTATCTGTATCTATATATATGAATGTATATACATATATACGTGTGTGTGTGTATTAGCTCTTATCCCAATAATTGGATGGCTATATTTTGTAGTTGCTGGAAACACCTTTTGCATATCAATGAGAGACAGTTATTCATTAATAATTTATCAAGATAAGCTTCATTCTGACATAATAAATGAATTATTAAGTGATGCTTTAATGGGAGATAGTTCTGAACAGAACTTGCTTTTTTCCATCTTCCCTGCTTTACTTTTTGGTTAGCACATTATTTGCAGATGAAACAGATGCCCCCAAGTGGAATTATGTGAACCAGTCATGGACCTTGTTTTTAAGGTCTATCACACTATACTCAAAGATATTAAAATTAGCACACTCTTTAACAAACTGCTTTAAAATGTGTACCTAAGCTGAGACAAAGGAATATTAGTTCTTATTTTGTAGGAGAACCAATGCTAAATTGTTTTTGTAGATGACATATTTTGTCAGCCTTCAAATTTAGGAACATTTCATGACTGATTTCATGTGCAGCTTCCATTAAGAACAGGGTCAATTCCATTTCCCAGTTTCCAGCATCTTTCACACATAGCACAGTCGCTGATGCACAGATGAACGCCCTCAGTTTACTTTAGTTTTTTATGTTTTTATAAAATAAAACATTATTTTATGTATTTTATTATTTTAAAAATAATATTATTTTTAAAAATAATTAATTTTTATAATTAATTAAAAAATATTATTTTAAGCATTGTATTAAGAATAAAATACTTCAGTTTATTTTATGTTTTTAATCTTTGTGTGCCTGTATATGAGTGTGTAGATTGTGCATCTGTATACGTATATGAGTGTGCAGGATGTGTGTGTGTGTGTGTGTGTGTGTGTGTGTGTGTGTATGAGTGTATAGGTTGTGTACTTGTGTACCGATGAACCTTGCAGATATCAGAAAACAGCCCCTGCTGTGTCAGTCCTCACCCTCTACTTTGAGACAGGCCTCGTCTCTTGTTCATCACTGTGCAGACTATGCCAGAACTGTGAGTTTTCTCGGCTTATCTTGCCTCTGCCTCTCCTTTTCCTATAGGAACACTGAGATTACAGATATCAGATGCCAGTTTTTATGTGGACTCTGTGGAGATGAATCAAGTCCTCCTACTTCACACCAAGTGATTTACCCTGAACCATATACTCATTTCAGATTTTCTTAAACATAATAATAAACCATGATATGATAGCTGTCTTTTGTGAACCAATGTGCATTTAAAATACTTTGCAAGGATGACTGACTGAGTGAAGCTTCTTTGATTATAGAGAGCTGAAAGGTTACCTGTTGGGAATCAAGTTATCTTGAGCAGTCTTTGCACTCAAAATAGCCCTTTGTTGTCCATTTCTGTATTTGACATACGTGTATGAGAACATGAGATAAAAACATTTGTTGAGAATACAAAGTAATCTCTCTGCTTTCATAAACCTAAAGCAATGACTTACTCAGACATCATGTGAGGTCTTTAGCCGAACCTTCATGCTGCTATAAGCCACCCATAAAGTATTTCAAAAAGTGCTTTGAGTTTTATAAAAACTCTATGAAATGGTTACCATGTTGAACATGGTATTTATAACATTGTGCATCTATTTTCATTCCACTGACACTCGTACATGGCTCCAGAAAAGGCTACATCCACGTTCTCTGAGCTGAGAGCTGTCTACTTGCATCAATAATTTCATTAAGGTCAAGCTGAAGAGAGAAAATCCACAGTTTTGAGATCTTGAAGGCAACTTCACACTACATCAAATGGCACATAAGTAGAAGAGAATTTATATCCACCTGTTATTAAGGAACAGAGGTGAATGCAGGCAGGTATTCACTTTTTACAAGTGTTTCAAACTGAGTTAGATGTGGCCCTCACTCCTGAGAAATCGCTAGAAAAAAGAATCAACCTTTGGAACCACCATCCTCAGAGAAAGATGACATGGTGAGTGTTGTTCAGAGGTTCCCAGCTGAATCACACAATTATCTAACGGAAACACTTCTCTTTCCACTGCCTACAGAGGAATCTAGGCATCTCAATGAGAGAGTTTGCTCAGCCTACGCTGATCCCTGTCTTAGCCCAATATTAGAGTTCCATCTCCCTCTTATGCTTAACAGCACCAGTGTTTGCTCTGTGGGTTTAAATACACACTTTTCCGTGTGAAAACCCTACTTCCTACACTAGACATAGCTCTCTGTCACTTTTCAAGTCCTAGCTGATAGCTCCAATTAGCCTTTCATATTCTGCTGAGATGTAACCCTCTCCGTCTGCTTTACTTTACAAAAGGATAAATGGTTATCAGAAACAGACTTGCTACTGGAGGTGTTAAACGCATGTACTAGAGACAGCAGGTCTGAGTGAGACTGGAGGTGGTGAATATGCAAAGACCAAATGCAAATGCAAGGAGGGAAACCAAAGGGAAATGAAGTTACTGACCAGAGAGTTTGCCTTAAGAGTGAAAGGCTAAAGGAATATGGAAAGTTATTATTGATGGAGACTTTGAAAGAGTCTGTCACTAGTTCAGTTGCTATTCATAAGACAAATAGGAAATATGGAAAGCAGAGGGTGTGAAACTTCCCTAAATCCACAGGGTACAAAATCACTTCTAAAATGTTTGAAGTGTGGAGCATCTAGTTTAGGGGAAGCAGTGGCAGAAATGATGCTACAAGATTTTGGTTTATTATATAATGTCATATGCAGTTTTTCATCTTGAACCTCAAGCTTATCAGTTCTCCCAGATCGGGGCATTGTTTCTAGACTCCATGTCTACAGCCCAGCAGCAGCAATGTGTCAGAACAGCTTAGCAAGAATCAATGAACAGTGGTAAGAAAGCACAACCTCTCAAAAGAATTTTGATATGTGTAATTTTGATAATGTAGAGTAGATGATATTTTTGATACATTTTTGGGTGTGCTTTCTGCCTTAAAGAAACAACAGTCTTAGATGAAATAAGCAAAGTCAACACCTAGCAATGGACATCAGAGCAGAAAACTACAGAAAGAGACTGTTAAGTTCAAAGCAGCCCCCCAAATGGTAATGCTTATGACAATATGCTTAACCTTTGGCCAGGAAAACAGAGGATTTTTATTAGATAAACAGAGGGTCTAGAGGTGGTTTTATGGTTACCAAGAGCCTCCCATAAGCCACAAGGACCACCCCTTAATCCATCTCAAATGTCAACTACCTGGATCAAGGACTTCTAGTTCATGGTCACTCAAAATACCCTGTATCAGCTCAAAGGTTCCCACCCTATTGACTGTCACATAAATCGGCTTGCTCTTCCGTCATTTTTTTCTTTTTTTCTGCTCCCCCCATAATAGCCATAGTCATGGCAGTTTGATCCTCCTTAAAACTTTCTACCCTTGAAATGGTCCAGTTTTGTGTAATGGCATTTCAATTGTTATTTTAATAAGTAAAATTTGACTGAAGATCTGAGAGTAAAACATTCCCCACTGGTCAGCTTTACAAACCAGGTAATGGTAACAAACACCGTTAATGCCAGTAGCCACACTAGTATGCCATAGAAACCGGGCAGTATATGTCTTTGATTCCCACCCTAGAGAGGATTATGAAATAAGAAGAGACAGCTCTCAAACACAGTCTCATTCTGAGATTCCTAGATGCAGGATTGCCATTTTTTGTGCTGAGGTTGCGGTAAGAGCCAGTGCCTGCTCTTTGGGTCTTCAGGTTGAACCCCAATTTCTCTCTCTAAGTTTTGTTAGTCGTGTTTCTGTTTGGTATTTTCACTGCACCCTCCCATGCGTGGGTCTCTGTGTGTCAGTGTGAGATAGCATAGGTATGGAGGGCAAAGAAAATAAGTAGCCCTGGATATCCTTGCTCAGACACCACCCAGCTCTCTAGCCTGTTTATTGAAACAGGCTTTTTGATGTCTTTGAAACTCCCAGAGAGGTTGGGCTGGGGAACCATGAACGCTGGAATATTCCTGTATGTTTTTTTATTGGTGGAAAAATAAGCAGACGCCCAGAGCCAGCTTTATTCACACATGCTCTCCTGGTAGAATTTAAGCCTCATGAAAGTGCCTTACTGGTCACTCCAGTCCCCTGATAGTTTTTTTTTTTTAATTTTTATTTTTCCACTCAATTATTTATACTTCCCTCCTTCCTCCTAATCTTCTCCTGCTCCCTCACATCCCCTCCTCCCTCTCCTCTCCTGCTTGAGGGAGGACCAGGAACCCTGCTCTGTGAGAAGTCCAAGGCCCTCCCCTCTACATCCAGGCCTAGGGAGCTGTGCATCCATATAGACTGGGGTCCCAAAAAGCCAGAACATGCTGTAAAAACAAGTCCCAGTGCCTTTATCAATGGCTTTTCAGTCAATCCCCATTGCCAGCCACAATCAGAGAGTCCGGTTTGATCACAGCCTCATTCAGACCCGGTCCAGCTGGATTTGGTGAGCTCCCATTAGAACAGGCACACTGCCTCAATGGGTGGACCAATGCTCTGATGAGGGTCTCTGTGATAGGTTTTTTGAAAGGAAAAAAATAAACAGAAAAGGCTCCTCAGAATACACTCAAAAGATTCAAAAGTGTGTGTGAAATTCACTCAGATTAAAAACCTTTGTTTCATTGATTTGAAATTGTCTCTTCTCTCTTTCTCTCTCTCTCTCTCTCTCTCTCTCTCTCTCTCTCTCTCTCTCTCTCTCTCTCTCTCTCTCTCCTGGACATAAATGCTATAGTATGGAAAGAAGAAAACTTGGTTGAGAAATAGAAACTGGCTGGGATCTACCCCTGTATTCACTAATCAACACTTTTTCTCATACTGAGATCCTCCAGTGGTCATTCCTGTGTTCTATCTGTGGTGATTTAAATAAGAATGGCACCCATAGGCTCCTAGATTTGAGTGCTTGGTCACCAGGAAGTAGCCCTGATGGAGAGGCCTAGGTGTGGCCTTATAGGAGTTGGTGTGAGCTTGTTGGAGAAAGTGTGTTACTCAGTGGTTGGCTTTGAATTTTCAGAAAGCCCATCCCAAGCCCAGAGTTTCTAACTTCCTACTGCAAGTAGATCTGGATGTAGAGCTCTCCGCAACTTTTCTAGAACCATGTCTGTCTGAGTTCTGCCAGATTTTCTGCCATGATGATGATGGGCTAAACCTCTGTAACTGTAAAGCGCCAATTAAATGCTTCTTTTTTAAAGAGTTTTCATGGTCACGTTGTATCTTTACAGCAACGGAACACTGATTAAAACACCATCACAGCTGGGTGCCTTTTGATCACAGTTCTTATTCTGTGCTATGATTCTGCTTCAATGGGCTTTCTGTGTACCTTTAGCCATTTGTTTACTGGGAGCTCCTTTCTCTTTTTTCTTTCTTTTTTTTTTTTTTTTTTTTTGCTTCTCTTAATGGTCATCACTACAGTTTCTTATAAAACTGACTAAGGAAAATGGTAAAGTTGCAGAGACACAAGCACACATACACAAAAAGAACTCTTGCTGGGGAAGTTAGTGACTTTGTATAAATCATTTGTGCAATTAAATCACCATACACTTGGCTAGATTATTTCAATAAATACAATTTAAATTCTCACATGATAATAAGAATTGAAAATCACAACTATATTAAAATTAATAGCCTTTGTTATGTAGAGTTAATGAGCACACAAGCTCAATGGGAACAGCGCGCAAGGCCCTACTCACCATTCGTGATTCTTCTCAGGCCATAAGCCATACTACAAGTCCTCAGAGTCACTCCCTTCACATTCCTCAGGGAGATGCTGTGGCAGCCCATGTATTGTAACAAAATGAGGACAGCTTTTGGCTTCCTTGGAGAAGAGACCTTGTAATTTTGCAGGAAGCTCAGTTTTTAGACTCAGAAGTATTATTTTCCTCGTTTTTCATAGAAGAGTTGTATACACGGGACAGACTATCTGAATGGTCTCTGCCTGTGTTTCTCTCTGTCTTTGCCGGTATCTGTCCATCTGTCTCGGTCTGTTTGTCTCCATCTCTATCTCTGTTATCTCTGTCACTCTGTCTTTGTCTCTCTGTCTGTCTCTGTCTTTGTTTCTGTCACTCTCTGTGGGTGTGTGCTCACACACACACACACACACACACACACCAAATGGATGCTGATACTACTTAGGACAGAGAGGACATCAGATTTCTGAGCCTGGAGTTGTAAGTGGTTGTGAACCACTTGCCTGAGGTCCTCAGAACCCATGTCAGTCGTTAGGAGAAGCAGCAAGTGTTCTTATGCACTGAGCCATCTCTCTACTCCTAGGTTACATAATTCATTGAAGAATAAACTGGATGTCATTTCCCTTAGTCTATTTAACATGAGTTAAATATAATATCAACCCATTAAAAATGTTATTGGACTGCTCTTCTGTTTCCAGTGATTGAGTGAAGACAATCTTGGTCAGAAAAAGTTAAGTTCTTTGAACCACAATCTCACATACTCTGAGGGTTCACACGGGATTTGGAAAGTTTTAAGTGAAATTTTAGTGTATTCCTGGCTTATTCATTCTCTGAAAATATATGGAGACGCAGTCAGGATTTCCTTCAAGTAAAGACAGACATGGGAGGGGGGTCACTATCCCCAGGAGACTCTTGAACAGAGGCAGGCATGTAGCTAGTTCCTCCTTCTATTCTAGTGCATTCAGCTCTTTTGGATCAATTTTCTCAGTCAACTTTTTGTCTCTTTCATTTCTAACTTTTCTAATGAACATGTCAATAACATATGCGTGATTCTAAGACTCAGAGACTAATATGAACAGAAAGGTTATGGTAGCCAGAGAATCAGGGAGTTTTCTGTGAGATTGTGTCTCCTAGCAGTGTCAGAAGCTACACCTGTAAAGCCTCACCAGTAAGACCACCCATGTCTGAGCTGAACAAGACTGACAACGATGAACATGCGAAAGTGAACAGGGAAACCTCATTAGCTCTCAACCCTATACAAAGAACTATAAGAAACTAAGGAAAGCAGGGACTGGAAAAAGTATTTTTCCGCAGGGAAGAGCAAAACATGCTTTTTCAATGCTATACAAACAGTCCTGAAAATATACTTACAGTAGCACTATACCACTGAACAGGTGGTATTTAGTAATATATATATATATATATATATATATATGAAATAACAATTAGTAGAAACAAAAGAGGTTATGAATTTGAAGGAGATAAGGGAGGAGTATGTGGAGGAAGTAAAGAGAATGGACAAATACTGTAATTATAATATAACTTCAAATAGTAAAGAGAAAAAAAGAAAGGAAGTTTAACACAAAAAAAAAATAAAACAAAAACAACTCTAAAATAAAGTTGTGATCATTTACTTCCAACCTTTTTTGGAGTATAAAATGGAAGCTCCAACATCAATACCAATGCAAGAAGTAGTGCAGAATCTTTGTAAATTAAATTGTTCTCCCAAAGATGATGCATGTAAAAAAAAAAATCTTTTGATTATTAAGCATCTGAGATTTGAGTATCTAATTTGTGAAGGAAAACTAAAGAGGCAACCCTGGAATATTCCATGATGCAGAACAGATAACCCTGTCATCACTGGTCCAGTGTTTGTGGAGGGATGAAGAATTACAAGGGAGAATCCAGCTAAATCCAGGCTAGAGGCCAGTGCTAGGAGCTTCTTTGGGATTTGTTGTAAAAGGCCACTTATTCGTTCCTGGCTTCCCAGACCTGAAATAATCACACAGAAATTGTATTAACTAAATCACTGCTTGGCCTTCTAGCTCTAGATTCTTATTGCCTAGCTCTAATATCTTTATTTAATCCATTTCTATTCATCTGTATATTGTCACGTGGCTGTGGCTTACTGGCAAGGTTCTGTCTGGCAACTCTCTCTGGTGTGGCTACATGGCTTCTCCTGTCTCTGCCTTCTTTCTCCCAGCTTTTAGTTTAGTTCCTCCCCCTCTACTCTACCCTATCACAGGTAAAGACAGATTCTTTATTCATTAACAAATAAAAGCAATACAAATACAGAAGGACTTCCCACACCACAGATTGTGTTCTCAGAACTACTTTCATGTAAGGTCCTTGAAAAATTTAAGGAGTTATCAGTGCTTTCTGTGTGTGTGTGTGTGTGTGTGTGTGTGTGTGTGTGTGTGTGTGTGTGTGTATTCTGAAATTTACTGTGTTGAAATAAATGATAGAACTAATTCTCACCTGTGCAATGCAGCTCCAGGGATTATAAGGGTCTTTCCTTAAATATTCTGGAAGTTCAATGCATGTTCTGTATACCACATGAATGGCTTTCTATTCATGTCTTTTCACATTTTAAAGTCTGTCTTCCTGGTATTATGATGGAAGAAAGCCCGGGGCCGAAAGCTGATCCATGTCCTATAAGGCTCTGGTGCCACATTTGTAATTTCTCCTTCCGCCCTACTTTCTGGTAGAACTGAAGAACAACTTTTTCTCTTATTGTCCTTATACAGCCAACTCAATGAGCTCTTTCCTATGAAAACTCTAACTTTCAGAAATACTGGAATTTTCTACACAAGAAAGAATGGCACCGATTGCCTCAAAATTGTGAGCTATGTGGTGAGGGCGGGCTATGCACTTAGCAACAAGGGCAGAGATCAAACCATTTTCTAGTATGTTGCTTTATCCTAGTCCCTTTAATCTTCTTATTGCTTGTTTCCAACTTCATTTATTGATAAATTTTTCAAAGTTTTGAAATATTTTGTCTTATGTACAAATTACGGAGATGCCTCGGATAAGCATATTAAGAAGATTGTGAACAAGAGGCAGTTTGTAAATAAAAATGTCCACTAACCCAAGGTATCATAGAACGTTTCACCAATAAAGAGTCACAGGAAAACTACACAGAAACTAGCAGAGTAGGAAAGAGAGCTCACTTGTAAAGTGCTTACCCCTTAAGAATGAGGATCTGAGCTCATGTTTGTAACTCAGCTGCAAGCCTCAGGCTGCTGTGTGCCTTTGCCTTTGGAGAACCGGAAAGCAGAGAAAGGCAGATCCCCCAGGTTCCCTGGGAAACCAGACAAGCACAATCAGTATCAATGAGATTTAGACCACTAAGAGACCCTGTTCTCAAAAAACAACAACAACAAAAACCCAAATAAAGTAGAAAGCGCCTGAGGAATGACAGTTGACTTTGACTTCCACCCTCCACGTGCAAGAACAGCCCACAGATGTGTTTCTATCTACAGTTGATCTCTCTCTCTCTCTCTCTCTCTCTCTCTCTCTCTCTCTCTCTCACACACACACACACACACACACACATGCATGCACACTTAAAAAGATTTTTTTCTTTTATTTAAAAAAGAAGACAAAGAGGCTAGATCTTATATGGAAAATCTGCCATGGAAATAGCAAAATATGAGAAGTTTAGGGAAAAGTGTCCTCAGGTTACACTGCTAAAATGTCAACAAACTGAAATGTCTGTGAGAACAAAGGGTCAAACAACAATCTGTTAGCACATGAGAGAGAGACAGCTGTTTGTTCTGTGATGCCTGTTTTCCTGGAAGTACCTTAGAATGGGAAAGACCACAGAACAAAACAAAATGAAAGAAGACAAGATTGGAAAGAGGGACCCTGACCTTTTGTGCACCCAGAGTATGATGCTTGTTAATTTTAGGAAGAAGCAGAGCTTGAGAGAGTCAGTACTTCTCTAGTATACTACGATAATATCTCCATTCTACCAGAACAAAACAAATGTGTTCTCTTCTGTTCCCTGATGTTGAATCATAGAGAAGTTGGTCTGGGGACAGCTGACCATCAAGTGAGGTTAAGAGCTATTCTGCTCTCCATGATTTGGAATGGATGAAGTGTTTGGAAAATCCAAAGAAACTTTTGGATAAGAAACTTTAGAAAATAATAAGAACAAAAGGGTTATTTGGATATGGCTTGCAGAACAGGACTGTGGCCTACTTCCTGGCCTTTGTGTCAGGGAACCAAGGTGTGTCCTCATTCTGCCTGCCCTTTTTTTGTAAACCTGAAATGCCGGTTTGGTGGGGTTGTTTTCCTACTAACATAATTTGATAGTTCTCTCGGGTGAAATGCCCCTGGGAGTGATAAAGCAGAGCCACTGGGAGCTGAGATTACTTGCTCAGAGTTTGTGTCTAAGTGATAACGCTGCAAATTCATCCCAGATTTTTTTTTTTTATTCTCAAAATACATTCTTGTTTCCTATTTCTTGTAGAATCCCTCCATCATTTGTTTTGGCATCTGCACAGTTGGATGAACTGGGCTTTCTGTCACTATCCTTTCATGAAATATCTCCAGACAATGTTGTTTAGGGTTGTTCTCTGTTTTGTAAATAATATGTGTTTTCTAACTGAAATCAGCATATGTCCTTTTAGAAAGCTTTTTCAACTAAGATTGCATGGGACAGTGCTAATATTTTATCATTGTTTCTATGTGTTATAGTTTCATTTATGATATATTTCATTCATTTGTATCATTTTTCGTCTCTATTAGAAAATATGAGAATTCCTCTGGGTAATATTGTCTTGTCAAAATAAAGCAACACAATTTTATCGCTCCTGTCAGGGCAGAAATGGTATTATACCTGGTGGCCTGTTTTACTTCTCACTTCTAATGTTTATTTTAAACTGGATTAACATTTACTTCTATTCTTTCTTATATATTTGGGAAAAATCAAAAGTTTTCATTGTTTTATTTCTTTCACAAGTCACTATTTACTATTCTTCGACTATGTACTTCATTCTTCTTGTAAATTCTATGAAATACTATCTGCTTACTCTATTAATGATAAATTCCTTCAAATTTTGGAAAAATCTAAGAAAGTATTTTAATGTTTGTGCAAGTATGTGCCCTTGTGTGAGTACATGTGTCTGTGTGTGTGCATGTTGGTGTGTGTGCAGGTCAATGTGTGTATACATGTATACAAGACCATGTGTGTCTATGTGTGTCTATGTGTGTCTGTGTGTGTCTATGTGTGTCTGTGTGTGTCTATGTGTGTCTGTGTGTGTCTATGTGTGTCTGTGTGTGTCTATGTGTGTCTATGTGTGTCTATGTGTGTCTGTGTGTGTCTGTGTGTGTCTGTGTGTGTCTATGTGTGTCTATGTGTGTCTATGTGTGTCTATGTGTGTCTGTGTGTGTCTATGTGTGTCTGTGTGTGTCTATGTGTGTCTATGTGTGTCTATGTGTGTCTGTGTGTGTCTATGTGTGTCTATGTGTGTCTGTGTGTGTCTATGTGTGTCTGTGTGTGTCTGTGTGTCCATGTAGAGGCTTGAGGTAGACGTCCATTGTTTTCCATTACTGCACTTCACCTTCTCTTTTGAGACAAAGTCTTTCACAGAACTTTAAGCTGACCAATTGGTTTGACAAGAAGTTTCAGTAAGCTACTTCTCACCATTTGTCCCCATATATGAGTCACATGCTTGTGTAACGAGACCTGGATTTTACATAGGTGTTAGTGATCCAAACGTAGGTCCCCATGATTACACATATAAACATAACTTAGTAGGCCAACTATTCTGCATGTTGATTTCTTAAGATATGTTTCTTTAGAACTGACCTCTCCCGCATGAGGTAGAGTTGAAAATCGTATGAGGAATCGTCAATAAGCAGGGAAAATAGATGACCAATGTAAAGGTAAATCATGTTTTTCTGTTGAGGTTTTTGTTCCCGGATATATGCTCAATAAGTTTCTTTATAATAGAAGATCATACCTAAAAGAGGAAGTCACATGACAGAATGGAACCCACCTGTTCCTGCACTTTTGCTTCCAATGCCTTCCTGAAAGTTGAAATCTCTGGGTTCTTTAGCTAAAAACTATCATCTGCAGAAATGTATGAACATAAATATGGAAGAAATATCTCAGAATAAAGTTTATTTTTAAATTTATGTTAATAAATGCAGTCTGTATTTCTTTTTAACAAGCCTATATTCATTGCAAAACATTTAAATGCTGATAAAGTTATCTGATGGGAAGAATAAATTATTTAAAAAGAATTAAAAAATCCATAAATAAAGTGTTTAGACAGGTCATCCTTCTAGAGTCTAAAGTGTAGTTTTCAATAAATTGTAAAGTAAGAAATGAGATTTTTTTCATACAGTCTGACCTGATATTAGACAGTCACTGGCGAATTGTGTGAGAAGCATAATCATCATTTCCATTTGTAAAACTACTGATGTGCCTACTTATGGCTCCAAATCCATACTCACATAAATGGTCTTGTTAAACTTGGTGGGCCAGAAAACAAAACAAAAGACATGAATGTCAGAGATGGACTCATAGGGAGGAGGGGGATTTAACTGTAGACAGAAGTTTCTGTCCTGTCTGATCCCACAGCTGCTCAGTCCCAAAGAAACACACAGAGGCTTATTAATTATAAACTATTTGGCCTGTTGTTCTGGCTTATTACTAACTAGCTCTTACAACCTAAATAAACCCATAATTCTTGTTTCTCAGTAAGATATTTTCATCCCACTTTGTCTGTTTTTGGCTAGTGACTGCTTCTCTGCCTATTCTCTTCCCAGAATTCTCTTAGTCTGGTGGCCCACGCTTTACATACTGCCTGGCCAGTGGTCAATCAGAATTTTAATAAACTAATACAAGTTACAAATCTTTACAGAGTTTAAGATCATTATGCCACAACGTGTCCTCTTTTTTCTTTTCAAAACAAGATCCTAAATATAATCTCCTATGTATTTTTCATCTTTATATGACTTTCCACAATTCTATTTCTTTTAATTTTAATTTTAATTTTTTAACAGGGTTTCTCTATGTATCTTTGGCTGTCCAGGATCTCACTCTATAGACCAGGCTGGCCTCAAACTCACAGAGTTCTGCCTGCATTTGCCTCACAAGTGCTGGGACTAAAACCATGTGCCATCAAGCCCCACTATTTTATTTCTTTTCTAAAGGACCTTATCTTTTATCATTTTTTCCAAAGCCTATGTATATTTTAAATACACTGTAATCTATTCTGAAGATTTTTCATCTTAATCTGTCTTTATTGTACATTGCTGTCTTTTTCTGAACAATCTGCTAAGTAACGTGACTAGGAATAAAAACTGTGGCTTTGGCGGCTGGTTCCATATCATTCTTTTGCTTTTTGCAAGTCTAGCTTCATGGTAGAGGTGCTAGTGGGAGCCACATTTATTGCTACAATTCTGTGGAGTTTCTAGATTTATGCCACCATCAACAATCCTGATGGTTGCTTCTCAAAAATACAATTTAAATTTGATGGCATAGCATCTTAAAACAGCTGTGAGGTTTTTGCTGCTAACACTAAGTCAGGAAGCATCTCTTAAAGGAGTCACACATCTACTTGATACCAGCAAACAAATCCTACCTAAGAAAAGATGATTACCAAGAAGCTCACTTGACCCTGTTCCAGTCTGTGTAGAATCTTTTTTTTTTTAAATTTCCTTACAAAAGCTTTCTCAGGCTTTATGTGGAAATTCTTGACAAACATTTGGGTGCCATTTGTAGACAGATGTTTCCATTCCACCTGGTCCCAAAGCATTTTATTTAGAAAGGAACACACAGAGGCTTATATTAATTATAAACTCTTTGGCCTATTGCTTAGGTTTATTACTAACTAGCTCTTACGACTTAAATTAACCCATAATTCTTATCTATGTTTAACCACATGGCTTGATACCTTTTCTCAGTAAAATCTTCTTATTTTGTTTTCTCTGCATCTGACTGGTGACTGACTCTCTGTATTTCCTCTTCCCAGAATCTTCTTAGTCTGGACACAATGCCAATACTTCCTGACTGGCTACTGGTCAGATAGCATTTTATTAAGTTAATTTGAGTGACAAATCTTTACAATGTACAAGATCATTATCCCAGAATAAGTAACTATAATGCATTTTATTTATATGTAAATTTCTCAGAGATTTAAAGAGTACATTTAAATTTCAGTGAATTTAATTAATAAAATAAGAGACTTCAGTTCAAAAGATTTGAACAAATACATCCTAATCTCAGTGCTTTGTGTCTATGAACTGTACCTTACTTTATGAAATGAGTGAAAAATCCAAAATGCTCAAGAAAGTGCATATATTTAAAATATTTTGTTAACTTATCTTGAGGTTAAGCATATTATTCTTGTGGGTCCTAGTTTCACAATCTATTCAGTGGAGATAAGAGTATATACCTTTTCTACATCATCAGGGTTCCTATACTTAGCAATGGAATTATAGATTTTGAATTACTTAGTATAGTGGGCACATTTTAAGAGGTCAGGTAGCAGCAGGTACAAAGAGTTTTACAAAGGAATCACAGAGTCTGTGACATTTACTGGTTGACTATGAGTGCAGTGTTGTATGAAGGAGGGAACATTTGAAGTTACTTGGATCAAATGGCAGGAAAATCATTTACTAATACCATTTCTGAAGATTCAGAATAGAGGCAGCATTCAAATTTTGGATAAAATTAAGATAACAATTACATATTGTGACACTGACTTTGAAATATGGAGACCAAGTGGAAATATCTATAAAACAATAAAGGTTAGAGTCTGATGCTATATATGTCTCACCATAGACTAAAATATTGTAGAGAAGAGTTGAAAACCGATGGTGGAGGTGATGGAAACTTACAAGATTAGTCTTCAATGGCTCTCTGGGTTGATACATATCTGAATAAACCAGAAACTCTTTTTACATTTTGAACATATAAGAATATATTTAAATTTTCTGTCTAATATTTCCTGTTTCCCTATGGAAATTCATTACATGACTCATACTGTACTTTATGACAATTGTCTATACTGTAAAAACAATTTGGGGTAAACAACTGCTCCTGGATTGTGAGATTCTTCAGTGTTTTGTCTCTGAGAAGAGCAGAAACTCCAACAACAATTTACAGCGTCATGATATCTCCAATGGTATAAAGGGACTCTGGATAATAAAAGCCCAGACAGGAACAGCCTTGGCTGGAAAGACTGTGGAAACAAGTACTACTTTAAGGACAATATATGTCATGCCCTTGTAGTGTGGATATATAACTGTAATTGTACACACAAAGATGATTTGGGGATCTAACTCTAAGAGGGCTTTTACCCTTGGGTGCATGCAAGTTTAGAAAGTCATCTCAACTTTAAGGACTGATGACTATTATTAATAGATTAATAGACTATTATTAATAGATTGATAATATGTCTCTGTGAATAACATCACAGTTTTAACTAAACTATTCTAAGTTGAATGAAATCTTAGAACAAAGGAGGAGAAATCTGAAATTGCCTTAGACTGTTGTAAGAGAATCCTCTGTAAGTAGTAAGGGAAATATGACTATGGTAAAAAACATAATCATTTAAAAGTTACATATGCTAATATTATAAATTAATATTAAGGTAAAGGGGAAATTCAAGATTAGAACAGTGAATCCAGAAGCACTAAGGATAGTGGGTATGAGACATACACTTGATGAGACATTGATGTCTCTAAACAACAGGACCAGTTATAGTGGGCTGTCTGGCAAACTTCCACAGTGTCTTACCCCTTTGAGAAACAGGTGCTAACCACTATTGCTTATTTCATAGCTGTTTTAATACTTTGCTTCTAATGCAACTAATTATAGTATACGAAACTGTAAATAAGGATGGCTTCTGATGAGTCTTTCCATATTTTAGGAAAGGGACAAAAGAAGTTCTCAAAGACAGATAACTAAGAACATTGCAGCCACTTCTTTGTTGCTATGAGAACAAAAGGATTTCAGTATAGCTAATACTTCACACCTACAGTTTTCAAGACACCTGAGGAATCTAAATATAGCATTTTTTTCAATAAACTAGCACCCAGCATATAGCAAAGGTCAGCCACCAACAGCCAGGATATAGTCAAGGTCAGTGCCAACAGTCAGAATATAGTCAAGGTCAAGCCAGCAGTCAGAATATAGTCAAGGTTAGCAACCAACATTCAGAATATAGTCAAGGTCAATGTCAACAGTCAGAATATAGTCAAGGTTAGCAACCAACAGTCAGAATATAGTCAAGGTCAATGCCAACAGTCAGAATATAGTCAAGGTCAGTGCCAAAAGCTAGAATACAGTTAAGGTCAGTGCCAGCAGCCAGAATATATTCAAGGTCAGTGCCAACAACTAGAATATAGTCAAGGTCAATGCCAACAGTCAGAATATAGTCAAGGTCAGTGCCAAAAGCTAGAATACAGTTAAGGTCAGTGCCAGCAGCCAGAATATATTCAAGGTCAGTACCAACAACTAGAATATAGTCAAGGTCAGTGCCAACATCTAGAATACAGTCAAGGTCAGTGCCGCTGTTTGCCTCATACTAGACTAAGACAACCCAGAGAATTTACCAATGTGAATCGAAACTAAGAGCCTTTTTCAAGTTCCTGTCACAGCCCTAAAAACACCAAAGAAAGAAAATTTGATGCCCTATCCCTCTGGTGAATCTTCACTCCTTTTTCTTTACTTTCTCATGTTTTCTCAAATTTTAACTGTTTTGTAATAATTCCTAAAAATAAAAGCCTCTTTCTTCTTTGCATATTCCATGTGACTCTACATTATTTGTCTTTATTGGTTCAAGTCAACAAATATTGAGGTCTGTTCTTGGTCAATATTTGATATCTGTGAGTATCCAGCATTTTAGTTCCTTTAGTCATGCACAAAATTACCCACCACTCTCAAAACTGCTGCATCATTATCACTCCACCTGCATGGAAAAAAGATCAACATTGATCTGTTTTCAATTCTCTGGAAAACATGCAAGCTGTATTGATTTTCACCCTCATTTTAATGATGCTGGATTTGCTCAGAATCTAAAGAACTGGACTAAGATGCCTTTATATTCTTACTTCACAACACTCTCCATGCATTACTCACATGCAGAGCTATCAACAGAGAATGGGAATATTTGTGTTGGTGAAATTAAGAACAGAATATTAAATAGACTAAACAGAAATAAGAGGAGACTCCGAACAAATCATTGTCTGGGATAGCAAATTCAAGCTGAGAATGAGGAAGAGGTGATGTTAAGGTACCTAGAGGCAGTGATATATGATAAAACACAGAGAAAATAAAAAGTAGGAAAATTACAGAGGATATGTTTTTCATTCTTCTGAGGGCTTGAGGAGGATAAGAAAATGATGTATTATTTAAGAAAAACAAAATTTTAAGGATGATTCCTTGGAGCTGATAGGATACTCAACAGAGTATCCTTAGCTCTTACAGAGAACCCAAGTTCCATTCCTAGCACCCATATTTGGGGTCTGAATCCTGGCACTTTATCTCCAAGGAGATTCCAGGTCTTGATATTGTCAGGCACCTACACTTCCATGCACATCTTTACTACTGAGACATGTCAGTACATATGTAACTAAAAATAAAAATACTATATTTTAATGGAAATATTCTTCACTTCAAAAATGTTATTTTTAGAATAATATAGACTTATGCCCTGGTTTTGGTCTTGTGAATAAGATTCAATGCATAAAACTTAGAGTACCAGAACTTGTGTCACAGCCAAGACGACCAGAGCCAACCAGCAGAATTTCTGCCATTGTCTTCCAAGTTCACTTTGGCAGTTGAACTTGCTTAACTTAAGTTCACTTGCTTAACTCACTGCTGACCTCTCAATTGTTAAGGAAAAGATTCACCTGAGCCTGAAGGCCATGCATGTGGGGAAGGGTAAGCACTACAGAATGAATGACTATTGGCATGCAGGATGCATCAGGACAGGATGCCAAGCTGAGTTTTATCCCTGAAACCCACATACTGGAAGTAAAGAACCACTTCTGCAAGTTGTCCTCTGACACATTCATGTGGGCATGGTATATGTTAGAATGTGCATACACTCATACATAGACACACATGATAAGTAATGTTTTTAAAGAAGCTGCAGTTGAGCAGTGCCTACCAGGAGAAAGCAGAGTCTGAGCTGAGATGCAGCAGCACTGTCCTGAACTGTAGGACCAGTATCTAAAAGTGCAAATATTATAGAGAATGTGGTCATCTATGACTGTCTGAAAATGAAGGGAGGTTATTTCTAGGACATTGTTGAAATTGCTTGACATAACAACTGAAATAAAAACAGAATTATCCCCAAGAAATTTACTAGGGGCATTTGGTATAAGCAAGAACGTGATACACTATACACATCTGTCTTAGTTACAGTTTCTATTGATGAGAAGAGACACAGTGACCATAGAAACTCCTATTGAAGGAAAACATTTAATTGCAGTGACTTACAGTTTAAAAGTTTTAGTCAATTTTCATCATGGTGGGGCATGACAGCATGCAGGATGACACGGGACTAGAGAAGGAGCTGAAAGTCCTGCATCTTGATCTGTAGGCAAGAGGAAGTGAACTGTGTACCACACTGAGAACAGCTTGAGCAAAGTAGACCTCAAAGCCCACTCCCACAGTAACATACCTCCTTCAACAATGCCACACCACTAATAGTGCCATTTTACTTCAAACTGACACAACATCCAAACCACCTGGGGCTGACTTTTAACCCCTCTATACTTTCATACTTTACTACAAGATCATTAATCCAGACCTTGCCTATAGACTAGCTGAATGTATTTTGATGAGGATGTTTATAGTATGATACATGGAAAAAAATTCCAACTAAGACATGGCCCTTAGAATGCAGTTGCTTAAAGACAACTTAGGGATGATAGTGCAGGAAGAGAAAGGGGTAAAGGAGAACATGTAGGATGTCATGCTTGCCTTTGAGAAGACATTCTTATGACAACATTTTTTATTCCACTTGGGTCTCCAGTGGCAAAACAAACAAACAAACAAAAAAAACCCACAAACTTGTCCACACATGAATTCAGCAGCTCACGACTCTGGAAAATTCTACTCCATGGTTTTTGTTGTCATCACTTTCCTGGTATGTGGTTGCTGCTGTAGAAAGTAACAATACTACTTTCTATTTGTTTATTTACTTGCTTATTTATTTATTTTGTCTACTAACAAGTTTCCTCACCCTCTTCTCCTCTTTTTCCCTCACCCCATCTCCCTTTTACCTCCCACCATCCACTCTTCCATCTCTGTTCAGATGGCGTAAGGACTCCCATGGGAATAAACAAAGCATGGCATATCAAGTTAAGGCAGGACCTAGCTCTTTCTCCTTGCATTAAGGCTGGGCAAATCATCCCACCATGGGGAATGGATTCCAAAAAATCAGCTTGTGTGTCAGCGACATGTCCTGGCCTCACTGCTAGGGACCCCACAAAAGACCAAGTTACACAACTGTTATCCACATGCAGAGGGCCTACATTGGTCCCATGCAAACTCTCCAGCTCTTGGTCTAGAATCTGTGAGCTCCCACAAACTCACATCAGTTGTCTCTATGGGTTTCCCTGATTTACTCATATAATCTCTCTTCCCTCTCCTCACCTGGACTCCCAGTGCTCTGCCCAGAGCTTAGTTGTGGATTTCTGCATCTGTTTCCATAAAATAAAGTAACAATATCTTTGTTTATCAACATATTGCTCATGTTGAACAACTTCCAGATATCTGTGTAGAGGAATGAACCATATTTGGGCTTTAGGCATCTCAGCTAGTAATACAGATGATGGTTTTGTATCACTGTGTAGATATAAAAATGCATCTTATTACATTTAAAATGTTTCACGTAGCTTCTTGATTTCTACCTGGCTTCTCTGACTTTTCTGTAGGTGTTTCTTTCCAGAATTAAATTTTCTATGTTCTTATTATGTGTTCATTTTCAGTTGGAATCCAGAAGTACTATATAGAATGGGAAAGCACCTGTAATATCTGGCTGGGGTCACAGATTTCACTATCCATGTCACATAAAGTCATGGACATTAAGTCATGTCCATTTATGACAACAGAGGTAGCCTTGTTCATTCTTCATTTGCTACTGTTTAAGTCAACAGCTCTCCTTCACAAGAAAAATTCTTACACCTCCTGCCAAATATGAAATGAAGCCATAGATAAGGTAGAGATGCATTCTTAGCATTTAGTCATATAATGCCTGCCTGCCCTGTCATAGGAATTATTTAAGGGATTTTGTATGAATATATTTAATTGTTCTTAAAATGTGTTCATAGATACTATTCAATGATATCCTAAAGGGAAAACATACACTGCACACTTCTAAGTCATGCAACATTATTGGGATTGGTTTCAAGTTAGATCTCAAGATGGCTCAATATGAAGTTGATGTTGTGACCACTCATCTGTCATTCCCAAACTGGGTGTCAAGTTGTCACTTCACATCCCATTAATGTAAGTGACCGATACCTACTAATGTAAATGACTATTAGGAGATATTAACTTTTAAGTGGGATACAGTGATTGATACAGGTTTTTATTGCAAAACATGGTAACTGATAAATTGTGTACTGAGAATGTACATATTTTCTACTTTATTTCATTCCTTCTAGTTTGAATCTGTATTCTCATGATTACTCTGATAATTGATAATAACAATAAGTGTCATGTGAAAGTCATCATGAACAGAATTGAAGACTCGGCATTAAGTAGGACCCAAGGTTTGAGGAGTAGTAAGGTGACTGGCAGTCATTCCTACCCTACTATTATTAAGTAATTGTGGTTTTAAAAACAAAACAACAATTTAAATTAAGTAAACTGTTTTTCTGAAAGACAACATGTTGGTAAAGAATGGCTACCTAACAAGATTTGTTTATCTTAATGACATAGTAAATGGTACCATTAGAATTATCTTGGAAGGGGAGTTAATTAAAATGTTTACTTACAGGGCCAATGTGAGAGCTCAGTGCTGTAAGGCAATTTTTGCAAGCCTACAGACATGACTTCAATTCCCAGAAACTGCATGGTGGAAAAGAGAAGTGATTCCTGCAGATTGTCCTGTGGCCTTCATATGTTCCATGGCATGGGAATATGACTGAACATACACAATCATCACACACATTAAGCAAATATAATGCTCTTTAAATTATTTAATTAAAAAAAATCTATTAACACTATGAAGAAATAAAGCTTAGAGACATCTGTACTAGGCCATGAAAGGGGATGAGGAGCTAATTCCCAGGAAAAATCAGCCTAGAACATAGAAGATACACCTGTTTATTGAACAAAAGTAAATGGGCACAAAGAAAGAACACTGACTTCCCAAATAAAGGAAAAAATATGAACTTTGTGCTTGGTGATCTTTCAGGACAGTTTGCTGCATTTCTGTCTAGGACTTTAAGCGAAAGAAAAAAAAAGAAGAAGAAATAAAAGGGGAAGAAATGAGTATGACTGTTTTTAGGTGCAGTGAAGGAGAAAGTTTTTGTAGATATGTGGGAGAGCATAGCCAGAGGCAGGGACATCTGGGAGAGTCCAGAGAAGACCTGAGCAGACTGAGCTGGGCCATATGGGGAGAGGCAGCAGGGAGAAGGGAGAGATCAGAACCAACTAGAGCAGCCAGGAGACCAAAGATACAAAGAGAGCGGGTAACCAAAATGTCTGAATTATGTGGGGAAGAACAACCCAGGCTCCTGGGCTGGAAATTCTAGGGTAGGCAGTGGTTTTTGCCAGACACGAGGGCATTGTAACAGGTAGGAAATGAGGGACTCCAGGGAGAAGCTGGCAGTCAGGTCTCCTTTGATGTGTCCAATAGGCACCTCAGCCATTTGCTCTGACTTTGAGACCTATCAGACTTGAACTAGTACACTCGGGTGAAACATTCTTAAGGTGTGAATGCAGCATGAATCTCTCCTGGGGCTGGGGAGGTGGCTCAGCAGTGAAGACTACTTCCACAGGACTGGAGTTTAATTTCCAGAACTCACTTTGGGTATTTCGCAGCCACCTGTAACTTGCTGAAAACCAGCTTTGATGAAAGTTTTAGGGTAGGAGCTTGAGGATCAGAATCATTAAGGAAGAGGAACAGAGATAGGGAGAAATAAGAGCAGAATCATAGACAGCATCCGGAGGAACATCCAGTGAATATTGAACCCACCTCATTTTTTCTTTCACATGCTTATTTCCTTCACTCTGGAAGGGGAGAAAGGAGGCAACAGACTTCATCACTGTGACAAAAGAAATAGACATGAATTCTCTGACCTTTGGTCCAGGTAGAGGGGATCTGCTTCAACACTCAAAATGCTAATTAACCATACCCTAGGCCAGACTCTCTCCTTTTTGGCCACACCTATCGTTAAACACGTCGACAGAGCAAGAATAGTCTCAAACTCACTGATCTTCAGTCAAAGTGGAAAAGGCTCACATCTGTGTGTGCCTTGACAGTAACTCCAGCTTCTGGTAATCTCTTGCCTTCATCTGACTTCCATAGGCACTGTGCTCTCATGCCCAAACCCAAGCTCAAACAAACATATGCTAATAATTTAAAAAACAAATGAAAAGAATCTCTGCCTTGGTAGTCAAGTAAGTACATAAATGCCAGATGTTCAACACACTCTTTTATCTATGGATGTAGTTTAATGTTATCACTCTCTATTGCTGGAATAAACACAAATGCTGTAACTTTAGAAAAATCACATAAAAGGAAGCAAACTAAGCATGTACTTCATGCTTGTCATATGCATCACATAGGAACGTTTTCAACTCTGTATGAGATACATGTTTTTGCAATAAGAACACACATGCATATCTTGATCTGTTCAAATCAGTAAGTGGAAGTTGCATTCTGCCTCTACCAAAGAGGTAAATATAACATATGGGCTAAAAAGTGCTAGCTAAGTGTATGTTTTAAAAATTGTTTTTGCATTGGCGATGCCGGAGGAGCAGCAAGCTGTAATTGAAGTTCCAGGAGTCAGTCCACCAGAAGGGGATCCTCTCATCTAGGCAAAGCCAAGGAACTGCAGACTCTGGAATGTCTTCTGCTTATGCTGTGCATTTATATGTTTGCTGCAGCTCTCTTCCTCTGATATCTACCACGGTGTGAGTGGACTTGGGGAGATCTCCACTGCCTATAATATAGTGTGTTTATCTCTTGGAAATACCCCCATTCTACTGGGCATTTTTACCTGTGGATTGTCAAGAAGATGACCCCTCCCAGACATGTACTATCTAATTTGATAATACTAATGAGAACTTACACAGAGTTTTGATGAATAAAAACAAATACAAGGATGTGTTTCCAAACAAGGGTCTGTGAGTCTCTCTTAAGGAGCTGCATGCATTGTAGTTAAGTTAGTGACTATTAAGTCCCACTAGCCCAGTTTGTTTAAATTCTTTTAATTTTAATGTTGAGAGATATTCCCAGGTCTCAGAGTTCATCACAGCTGAAACAAAGCTTTGAAAATAACAAAGTTAGACTAAGATAGTTTTGCTAAATATTTTTGTGGTGAAAAACCCAAGAAGGCAATCTGAAGTTTTAAAAAGGCACAGAGTTGAATGTGGCAATCTTCAAGGCCAGGGAGCAAGAACAGAACAGATCAATTATTAATGGTTGATGTACGGTCCTTGTTTAGTTTGGCTGATGACCATAATTGATTCATTGCTTATACCCATTTCAACCCTCAATCTGTTAGTATTTAAAAACAAAAAAACTATTAATGAATGAATATGCACCCTAAAGAGTTAAGGTAGAGCTGACTTATTCTTTTTCATGTTCAAAATTTCAGGTTTGTGATTCCTCTAAGACTCCTTACAAGATTACCTTTCAAGATAAGAAATGAAGTAATTGGCCCTTTCTTTAAACTGCAGTCTGCCTGTAAAAGACCTGACAAGAACACCTTGCTTGCCACATGGTTAATCTATAACAAGTTGATTGGGTATGAATGTACATAGGCTTTTGGAATTTTTTTCATCTGTAAAACATAAAATATTTAATCATATGAGGGAGATGAAAAGCATATTTTTATCTGTAATCATCCACTTGAGAGATAGAATGCAACTGTTTGGACTCTTGTATCTCTGAGAAGTTCTCTTGAGATTTAAATGCTGTGGAAAAAAACAAGAGAAGAGGAGAGAGATAAAGAGAAAGAATAAAGAAGGAAACCATAAAGAGAGCTTGTGAGTGCCTTTTTTTTCCCTAAACGCCCTCAGATAGAAAAGTCTAACTTTGTTCATTCTGTGTATTCCTATCAAAGCCCTGCGCTGCTGGAGACTGCCCACCTTCAACAGTGGAATATTTTATTTCACAGATCTGTCAAAAGACCCTTTGACACTGTCTTTGCTCAATGCCTTAACCTCCCCAGACTGTTGGTACCCTGACAAGGTGTGGACATCTTCTGCTAGCTGGTCTATTTTGAGGACTTAGAAATACCAGTGAGAATTAGATACAGAAACCAAAAACAGTTGTTTAAGTCAAAAGTTACCCAGCATCAGGAGGGATTATGAAAGGATGTGGAAGATAAAAATGTCCAAGAGCTACAATAGTACTCAGTTCTACCCTAATTAAAAATGTGTTTGTATTTGTATGTGTGTGTTTATGTGTACACATGTTTGTGAGTATGTGATCAAGTATGTGTATGAGAGAGAGAGAGATATTGGTATATATTTGTGTGCGAGTGTGTTTGAGTGTGTGATTATGTATCTGTTCATGTGAATGTGTGTGTGCATAATTAAAATGCAATGTTCTTAAATCTCTACGTCTTAAACTCTGGGGCTGTAATATGTGAAACAAAACCTGGAACTTGGGCTAGAGCTCAGCTGCAAAACTCCATGACAGGAGTATAGACAGACCCGAGATCCACTCTCAGGATCCATGTCACAAAGCCATGCTGGTGCACACATGTAATCCCAGTACTGTGGTGATGGAGTCCACCAATTACACTGCTGAATTTCTGGTCCTAGGGACAGAAACTGCCTCAAATTCAAAGTAGACAGCTGTTGAAGAACTGCATTCAAGTTTGACCTGTTGTCCTGCTATGCACAATATGTGTGGGCACTCCTCATGAAGCAACTGTGTGCACATGACCACCATGAGACAGAAAATAAAATAAAGCTTTTTCCCACTTCCAGAAACTTTCCATGAGCCTCTTTTCTCTAAGACAAAAGCTCTGTTTGACTATCTGTCACCCAGTTCAAATGACAGAATGGGGCAGTCATGCCTGACACAGGGAACAGACTTTTCTCCGTGTTTGCCTTTCCTGCCCACTCCAGCCTTTTCTTTAATTTTTAAAATTGTTTTTATTGATATTTTTCTATTCCCCTCCCTTCCCCTCTCCTCCCCTCCTACCCTCAGCCATGGTACCCATTCTCCCAATTTACTCAGGAGATCTTGTCTTTTTATATTTCCCACGTAGATTAGATCCATGTATGTCTCTTTGTCTTTGTTGTCTAGGTTCTCTGGGATTGTGAATTGTAGGCTGTTATTTTTTTGCTCTATGTTTAAAAGCCACTTATGAGTGAGTACATATGATATTTGTCTTTCTGGGTCTGGGTTACCTCATTCAATATGATATTTTCTAGATCCATACATTTGTCTGATGTAATTTTGATGTAATTTGCCTCAAGATGTAATTTTTTCTGTTGTGTAGTACTCCACTGTGTAAATGTACCACATTTCCCTTATTCATACTTTGGTTGAGGGCCATTTAGATTGTTTCCAGGTTCTGCCTTGGGCAAACAATGCTGTTATCAACAGAGTTGATCCTTGTGGTATGATTGATCATCCTTTGGGTATATACCCAAAAGTGGTATTGCTGGGTCTTGACATTGGTTGTTTCCTAATTTTCTGAGAAATCACCATACTGAAATCCAAAGTGTCTGTGCCAGTTTGAACTCCCACCTGCAATGGAGAAGTGTTCCCTTTGTCCCACATCCTCTCCAGCATAAGTTGTCATCAGTGTTTCTGATTCTGGCCATTCTTATAGGACTCCAGCCTTTCTTTTTTTAAGAATGTACTCTGGGATTCAGAAGTGGGACAGCTCACATTTCTCTAACCAGGAAAGAGAAGGTGGAAGCTGTCTATTTCCTTTTCTGCCTGAACAGAGACTGCATCACATCAGTTTGCCCTTATGGTCCCATATCAGCACCAGGCATCCAAATAGCTTTCTCTAGACAATGATGCTATTTTTCCTTTATCTTCCATATGAGGAGAAGTCATCAAATCCCCATTTATTAATAGAGGATGGCTTCATGTGTTGCCCAGGGCTTTAGTGGCAGTGTTTGCTTACATTTCAAAGTAATAGAGCCATTTATTTCCTTTATAGCTGCCCAACAATTTTAGGCAATATTTTTATAGTCCTCTTTTGTGAAGATGCTAGAGCTTCCAATTGGCACATAACAGGAATCTGGAAAGCAGACAACCCCTCTCACGGTGACCACGAGGAAAATCTCTGATTTTGATGGATTCAATTTCTTTTCATTTACATTTTTCTCTATTTTGCTAAAATAAAACTAAGTCTTGGGGCTGGAAAGGTGGTTTCTTGGTTAAGAGCACTTGGTATTCTTGTAGCAGACTCGTGGGCTGTTTCAACTTACTTGTACTTCTAGTTTTAGGGAATCTGATGCCCTTTTCTTGTCTCCTCAGGCACCAGGCTTGCACGCACATGCATATGATGCAGTACATATATGGAATCAAAACACTCAAACACACAAAATTGAAATAAATGAATAGTTTAAAAGTGTCTAGATGGTATCAGAACTTTTGTTGGGAATATGGCAACTACAGAGGAAAATGCTTGCAAGAAAATGGAGGGACTATTCCTGATTTGGTATAGTAAACAAAGAAGATAGAAATTAGAATGGAAACCAATGACCTTACACCCTTCTCTGCATTTCTCTTAATGGATTTCTCAGTGAGGTGTGTGTGTGTGTGTGTGTGTGTTTGCGTGCACACACACACGCGTGCATATACTATATACTCACTTGAATATCTAGGTGTGTTCTCTCATGCATATGTGCAGAGGTGAGCAGAGAATATATGCCGCCCTACTCTACCACTTCCCGTCCTTGCGATGGTGACACTACCTAGAATCACCTGAGAAGAAAGTCTCAATGAGGGAACATCGAGTTCAAGTGAGCCTATGGACACATCTGTGGGGAATTGCCTTTAACTGCCTTAATTCCTGTGTGAGGACCCAGAATGAAAGTGGGCAGCATCACTCCCTGGTTTGGGGCCCTGGGGTGAACAAGTGTCAAGAAAGCTAATAAGTAGAACTCATGAGTGAACACAGCTGTACTAGCTCTGGACTGTAAGTGTGAGCAGCTATTCCCAGCCCCTGCCGCTTGACTTTCCTGAGTTACGGACTATATGTAAGGGTGAGATAAAATAAAGCCTCTCTATCCTATGTTGATTTGGGGGGGGGGGCAAGAGTATTTTATTATAGCAGCTGAAATTAAATTAGGATATCCTATTCTTTTCAAAATAGATATCTCATTAGATAGAGAATTTAATCTCTAGTAAACCTCCTGTCTCTGAACTCTTATTCAATTCAGGGTCACATAAATTTTTTTCATAAGCACTGGGGATTTGAACTCAGGTTTTCATACTTGTGCAACATGTGGTTTTACCTATGGAAACCGCTCTACAACGTACTTTCAGTGAGAGCTCTAAAGCAAGCACTCAGCTAACTTTTTAATTAACTGACTGGTTCTGTGTCTCAAAACAACAGCAAATACACTTGTTAGATGATGTCCATGGTTCCTTCTCTACATTGTGCCATCTTCCCAGTCATCATGTATGTCCTCATGTTAAAACTTCAATCTTACAAGAGGACTTGTGCCTGATCCACTGTACTCATTCTTAGGTGTAGTTTAAAGGATGGTGAGGGGCACCCAGTCTCTCGGGTTTTCCTTCCACCTGTCCGTGATTAGCAGTAGAATAGAGAGTACTCCACAGATAGAGTCCGTGACATAAGCATGAAAATCTGGATACACATCATAAGAACCCACCTAGAAAATCCAGGGGCATCAGCATGTGCTGATTTTTCCAGATCTGAGGAGAAGACTAGCAGATTCCTGAGTATTACAAGCCAGTCTGTGGAGCAGCATCAGGCAAACATAGCTGTAGGCCTAGAAACGACAGTGTCCAGGTCTGAGAAGTCAGTGACTATGGTCTTGGTTCTATGCACACTGCCCCAGGGAGGAGGGCATGATGTTGCCTCCATGGTAGCACCTACCAGGCCTTAGTCAAACGCCTAAAGGCCTATTATAATTTTCCATGTCTTTAATCTATATTTATTCTGCTCAACTGAAACATTCCCTTGGGTTTTAAGAGATTCAGCAGATATCTGGGCACCTAAAGGGATTGGGAAAAAGGTTTAAGAATTGGGCTTGGCCAATTTAAGTCACAGTAGAGCTCAGGTGTGAGCAAAAAGCAATTACATAATTGTTGAAGTCACAGGGTGCTGGGGTCAGCATCTCCAAACCACTTTTCCAATAATGTCTCCAGGCATTTAATAATGACTTAGTGTAAGGTTTTTATTTACACATCTAATTTTTCCACTTGTGTGTTTCTTCATTTAACAAAAAGAGAATTATATTAAGAATGTCTTCTAACCATCCGCTTCAATTAAGTTAAAAGGGGGGAAAGTCTAACTTTTTACATTTTCTAATTAAGAAAGTATTATGTGTTTTAATTAATGTCTTAATTAGCTGCCATTATCTGCTCCTGGAGCAGGTGCATTAATTGAAGCCTGGCCATGGCTACTGTTCTACATTCTAAGTGTCCCTTAGCTTTATTGGTATCATTTCTATTTTTCAGAAAAAAATAATAGCTGGTATTTTCTGTAGGCAAAACTCTCTGCAGCTGGAGTGCTGCTTGCCAGTGACATTTTCAGGATTGTGATTTCCACTGTCCATTGGGCTATTTTCTTTTCTCCAAGTGTAATATATGAAACTTTTCCTGGGGATACATAAACAAATAAGTAATCAAATCAAATTGGTCATCAAGGATAGAAACAAAGAAATCATTCCATCCAAGTGCAGCCTGCTGAGCTGATAAGTGTGGCTAGCCTTGTTTACAGGAACACAGGAAGATCAATAATCGGTTACTTATAGGAGCATGGGTAAAATAAGGACAGTTAGACCACTGAAGAAAAAAGTACCTAATCTCAGTAACCATCAGTTGCCTATATCAACTTGGGGAGGGTTGTGGGTTCATGAGACCTTTCCTCTTAGCAAGCATTACCTCTATGTACATTCTTGGTTGGAAAAGGACCATGAGAGCTTTCTCACAGCAACTGTAAGCTGTTTAGAAAGCTTCTGTGAATGATGGGAACTCAGGATACTTTTTCTCTTAGCAACTGCTAACTGTGTAGGTAACTTGGAAAGAGGCAGAGCATCCTGTGATTTTCCCAAATCCCTGTGGAAAGTTTCTGGCTCCAACCTTGAGCAGGTCTCTTTCAGTAGTCGGAGCTGCTTACTGCTGAAAAGAGTAACGACACTGAAGACTGATCACAATTTCTCCCACTTGTTTGAATCTGGTCCTCCGTGTCCTGCATTTCCTAGAACCTCATGTACTCTCCATAATCCCACTGTGTTGGATACTCAGTATTGCTGGGTACTCATGAGATTATGCCTGAACATTAAGAAAGTAGAAAGGGGCAAAGTCAAGGTTAACGATAAATGCTCACAGCGAACAAACCACTGAGGTTGAATGCTCACTTGGTAGAGTGATTGCCTAGCATGCACAAAACCCAGAGTTGATTTATAGCATTACATGAAGGGCATGTTGCTTGATATTTCTAATTCTAGTCTTCAGTGGGTAGACATAGAAACATCAAGAGTTCAATATCTTCCTAGGCTATGTAGCAAACTTGATATCAGTCTGGAATAGATCAGACCCAATCAAGAAGTCATAAGTAGATTTCTAGAAGAGCAAATTTGCACTTTCCCATATGGCACAAAAGCAAAAGTATTTTTAATTGAAGCTTCCCTGTTCCAGGCAAAGTGGGCCTGAGATAGATGTATGTATTCTCTGCGGTGAGACTCAGGAAGAAGCTTCTTATTGATTCCGGGTTTTAGAATGATGTTCTTTAACTAAACAGGAAAGGAAGAACCAGGCTCTGCTGATAAAGTGCCTGCAGTGCAGACATGAGGACCTGTATCAGATCCCCAACATCAGCGTCAAATGCAGGCATAGCTATGCTTGTTCACAGCTCCAGTGCTGGGAAGGGCAGGGATGGAGACAAGCACATTTCTACTGTTCCCTGCCCAGTTAGTCTACCAACAGATGAGCTGCAGGCTCAGTGGGAAGCTGACTCAGGAACTGAGCAGCAATGTTGGGAGACACTAAATGTTAACCTATGGCCTCCCATACCACGTGCTCACACTCCTACTCACAAGCATGACTGTAACGACATTACACATGCAAACACACAAACATACCCGTGCATGAACACTCACACATGTGCACACACATAAAAATTAAAGGAGGCTGAACAGTCAAAACTACTCTAGGCACAGGTTTCCAGCTAGAATTTCAAGTTTGATTTAGAGCCAGTAGGTCATACACGCTTGTTCCCCTTTTAGCTGATCACAGCAAGCCTGGCTTAAACTCCTGCAGTCAATGCTCTCAATGGGGAAATTTTCCGAGTATAGTGGCTTCCAGACTGTATAGCCTTTGTCATCCTTTGTACCCCCGGAACAAGCTGGCTGCCCAGGTCAGGACATGGTT
The DNA here is from genome assembly GCF_982192425.1 of Myodes glareolus. Lineage (NCBI taxonomy): Eukaryota > Metazoa > Chordata > Mammalia > Rodentia > Cricetidae > Myodes > Myodes glareolus. Next base: position 3,646,590 of record NC_142045.1, read on the forward strand.
TTGAAGGAAATGCCTAGAACCTCAGTTTGGAGAGTAGCGTCACCTTGCCTAGCACTCTCTCAGTAAAAACATTTCTAAATTTGAACCCCTTCTAAATTATACTAGCTATAATCAAATCAGTCCTCTGAGTTGTGACAAGGACAGCTTCAAATCCATTCTAATTTTTGCATCTTCTACTTCTTCCTATTATGTTGCAGTGTGTTGTTTTAATTGGCAAACTCTCTGGTGGTATATTTTTCATAAGTTTGGACTATTATTTCTATTTATTTTCTTTTGTACTTTGATAGGGCATCTCTTGGGTATATTCCCAAGAGTGGAATTGCTGGGTCCTGAGGAAGGTTGGCTCCCAGTTTCCTGAGAAACCGCCACACTGATTTCCAAAGTGGCTGCACAAGTTTGCATTCCTACCAACAATGGATGAGTGTTCCCCTTACTCCACATCCTCTCCAGCATAGGATATCATTGGTGTTTTTGATTTTAGCTATTCTGACAGGTGTAAAATGGTATCTCATAGTTGTTTTGATTTGCATTTCCCTGACCGCTAAGGAGGTTGAGCATGACCTTAAGTGTCTTTTGGCCATTCGAAGTTCTTCTATTGAGAATTCTCTGTTCAGTTCAGTATCCCATTTTTTAATTAGGTTAATTAGAGTTTTAGTGTCTAGTTTCTTGAGTTCTTTGTATATTTTGGAGATTAGACCTTTGTCTGATGAGGGGTTGGTGAAGATCTTCTCCCAGTCAGAAGGTAGCCTTTTTGTCTTAATGATAGTGTCCTTTGCTTTACAGAAGCTTCTCAGTTTCAGGAGGTCCCATTTATTCATTGTTGCTCTTATTGTCTGTGCTACTAGGGTTCTACCTAGGAAGTGGTCTCCTGTGCCCATGTCTTGTAGTCTACTTCCCACTTTCTCTTCTATCAGGTTAAATGTGGTCAGATTAATATTGAGGTCTTTAACCCATTTGAACTTGAGTTTTGTGCATGGTGATAGATATGGATCTATTTTCATTCCTCTACAGGCTGACATCCTGTTTATGCCAGTACCATTTGTTCTAATAACAGACTACTAGAGACAAAAACAGTAAACACAAAGGAACAGAATGTGTGTTGTCTGTGGCTGGTGGAAAAGTACTCTGACTTCAGGAACTGTAATAGGGTGTTTCTTTGCCCTGGTAAACTAACTCAGTGATCTGTGTTTAATATCATTCACGGTGTTAAGACAAGATATCATGATGAGTTTTCATTTATTGTTTCTTTGAATTTTGAATGTTTCAAGCACACATGTAGCATGAATAATGTAAGCCTTGATACTCAAAGTCTCACCTGGAGTCTCACTAACTCTATTTTACCCACACTCACAGTCATTTGCCCCAGTTCTGATTATATGAAAAGATGCTTAGATCAAATCACCACAGGATGAAGAATCATACTGGCATATATTTATGGAATATAAGCATTTATTTTTTTCCTAAATAGTTACATTAGGGCAAAAAGCTCAGAAGTCAGTTCATAAAACATTTTACTATTATTAATGATTCAAATAGTGTTAACATTGACATATTAAGCATTGCATACAAGTTTGCTCATTTCTGTTTTTCAAGCCAACATCCAGTGCCAAAGGTCCCTGGTAAGTTGAGTTTGAATTACTGATATTTTCTTCTGTCACGTTTTATTTTTCTCTTGCAACAGCATGTTTAATAAAACGTATTTGTCATGCAAAATTTCCAGCCATCCCTCTTGTCCCATCTAACATGCTGTCTGCTCCTCTAAATTGGTGCTCAAAGTTTATGAGCCTCACAGATACTTTGGCAAGAATTCTTCACATGTGGGTCATATATCTCCTTCACAACCACGCATTGTTGGGATAGCTTAGAGGTCATGAAGGCATTCCTGAACATTGATGGTTACTGCATAAGGTGTTAATTCTTTGGAGTGAAATGAATTAACCATGAAGATGAACTATATTGATTTTCCCTGTATTATTTGTTAATTTGAATACTCTACAGAAAAAAATCTCATTTATTGTTTGGGGATTTGAAGTGCAGTGAATAGAGGCAACAAAGAATGTCCTTTCAATTGCTTTACATGCCAATTTTTAAAAGTATGATTCATGTTTTTAGCATCCTCTGAGAGAATTTATAGATGTAAAAATAATTAAGAAGCATTCAGTATCTAGCATTTATCATCTTTGATGCATAAATTGTTCAATCTCAGTCAGTAGTATTCTCTTAAAATTGATTATTGCATTGTATTAATGAGATGCTGCTCACGACTGAGAACTTCTTGTTATGGGGTCGGTGGGAAGTTTCTGGGGTCATTTTTTCCTGCTTTCCACTAGGCAGTACCCAAAGAGAAGACACATCCTTTAGAGCCACATGACATTTAGAAGCAAGAATCACACTGCTGGAGCTTTTACAACCTTGTAATTTCTCAGACAATTTTCCAGAAAATCTTCGAAAGCACATAATTCTTTTGGAATAAAAATATTTCACAAGTTCATTCTGCTACGTGCAATTCATGTTCAGAACAACTTGGTATTGGTCTTACCTCTTGTTTCTTATCATATAACGCTGGTCCTCAAAATGAAAAGGGCCTCATTGCTGCAGCCCATCACAGTCTTTCTGAAATAGTCACAGGTCAGACATTCCACCAGCATCCTCAGCAGGAAGTCTAAACAACTGCCACACTGTGCATTTGATTTTGATTTACACCTCACTTTTTGTCATCTCATCTGCTAGAACAATAATGCTACTTTATGTACACTAAAAACTTGTATTTGTGCCATCAGTTTCAATACTTTTAGTTAGTTGCTTCAATTTCCTAATTTGGGGATATTATTTTATTTCATAATTTTGAAAATTTCTCAGATGCCTACCAGTTGTAGAGCTACATTATATTTTCAGAGAAACAAAGTGTCTATTTCTATTTCTCCGATTCTTTCTCATGCCAGCAAAAGTAATCTTTTGTTTAATTGCATATTCTCATATCATCATACGCATGTTCTGCACATTGGATACATTCATAAACACATCTGAAGATATTTAGTATATACCCATACTCAAGCACACAGTTGTTGTTTTTTTTTTACTTATTTGTTGTAAACTACACGTTTCGTTCCACAGTGCTTTTCCCTTTTATGTTATTATCAGAGATTAACTCACATGATTAAATAAAGAAATTCATTCCATCATATAGTTTATTATATTTAATACACTCAGTTTATGTACTCAGTTATTCAGTCAATTAACTATTAATGTACATTTATACTATTTGCATTTTCGCTATTATAAGTAAGTACTGAACTGATGGGTGGGTATCTTGTGCATATTCTAAACAATAGGTACTTAAAATCTGAAATGTTTAATTAAATATTTAAATCAAGTGTTCCAGTAATCCTGAAAAGTATTACCATAGTCTATTACACAGATATATAATTACAACATAACTTTTTCTTGTATTTATACTTTATTTTATTTTTTTCTGAGAGTAAGTATACATGCTAAGTCATTCCTGTAGAAATCAGGTGAGAGTCTCAATTATTGGTCCTCACTTTCCACCTCATTTTATACAGGTTTTCTTGTTTGTTACTACAAACAAGGAAATAGTTAGCCTGGCGAATTTCCCTGCCTCCTTTCTCACACTAGGAATAATAGGAATATAAACACATTCTACTACATGTGTTTGCTTGTGTTCTTGGTAGCTAACTCAGGCCCTTATGCTCTCATAACAAGCATGTTATCCACTGATCCATCCTCCAAACCTTACCCATTACTTTATGCTTCTGATTTGCTTCCTGTTCCAGATTTACTTAAGGTATTTTACAATTTCCTTGTATGTCACAGACTAAGACTCTGAATTAATAATTAGAGGCTCTTACTTTTCCTTCAAGATACATATTCTCATATCAACATGTTTTTATATAACTACTGATTTTTCAATATCTTCTTTTTTATATTTCAGTTGTTTATCAATCATATAAATTTTTATCAGTGTCAAAGTCATAAATCACATTAAGTATCATTGCCCAGGCAAAGTCACCATAAATACTACCACAGAGTAAAAAGGCATTTCATCTTACACCTTTGAAAAGGACTCATCTCAGGGGGCTGGACAGATGGCTCAGAGGTTAAGAGCACTGGCTGTACTTCCAAAGATCCTGAGTTCTATTCCCAGCAACCACGTAGTGGCTCACAACCATCTGTAATGAAATATGCTGCCCTCTTCTGGCCTGTAGAAACATATGCAGGCAGACCACTGTATAAATAAATAAATAAATAAATAAATAAATAAATAAATAAATAAATCTTTAAAAAATAGAAAAGAAAAATGACAGGACTCATCTCCTCTTTGTCCTTCCATTCTTCCATTTCTTTCTCTTTTTTTCCAGTGTTTTTTTTTTTGTTTTGTTTTGTTTTGTTTTGTTTTTGACAGTTTCTCTGGATAACAGCTCTGGCTGTCATGGAATTCACTTTATAGAAAAGTCTGACCTCGAATTCAGAGTTCCATCTGCCTCTGCCTTCTAAGTGTTGGAATTAATGGCATTGCCCCGGGCCAATCCTCATCTTTTAGTAATTTATTTATATGACATTTTTTTTCTAGAGAAGTCAAGCCTCTTCGTATCCCATTCATATTTTCTCTTGAAAACAAAGAGAATCATTTACACAGGGTATATTTTCATTGATTTTATATGTTTCATGTATGTACGTACATGAATTTATAACATATGCATGCTTGCATATACACCACTGAATTCTCATTTTCAATCATAGAAGCTAAACTCATGTTGGGAAATGAAGAAATTCAACAGTAAAACTTCATATTTAAAATTGTTTAAATTTATAAAATAAGACTATGAAACAGAACAGAAATCCCAAAGGTGCAAATGACACCAGTTTGTACCTTGCAGGGGATTGAGTAGTGGGAAATGATAATGCACAGGTTGAGTTCTTCTCTGTCCACTGAAGAGGATAGGCAGCCAGAAGACAAGCGTAGGTGAGGGATGCAATACCTGCAAGAACATGAAATGGGGAGATGTCTGTCAGTAAATAACTTGGCCCTCTTCCATGAGGACCTGAATTTATCCCAATAACTCACCTCAGGAAAACTGGGCTTAATGGGACAAACCTGCAGCATCAGCACTGAGAGACAGAGAGCTGAGGATTCCTGAAGGCTAACTGGCCAGACACACCCAGTCTAACTGAGAGAACTTTTCTCAAAAGGCAGATAGGATCAAAGAGATGACTCAGCGGTTAAGTGGTCTTGAAGAGTGATCCCAATTAATCTGCAGCCTCTAAAATTTGACGCCCTCTTCCAGCACTAATGGGAACCTGCACTCACAAAGAGACACAGATATATACCTAATTATTAATAAAGTGAATCTTATATTTACAAACTAAATATCCTGAGGAACGCCTGTTGAGGTTGGTCTCTGGCCTCTGTCTAAACATGTGTACACACACACACACACACACACACACACACACGAGAGAGAGAGAGAGAGAGAGAGAGAGAGAGAGAGAGAGAGAGAATAATTAAAGACTGAAAAGTGTTTTTCATTGTGTCAGATGCCAAGTTTAGCAATGACACCAAAAACCAGAATGTCCAGGAAAAAAATATTGTCTATACTCAAGTAGGTCATCATAAAGGATCCACGCATATCCTGCTTCACTGATACAAGCAAGTTTCTTAAAATTCACGTAAAAAATATCAAGAGAAAAGCTAGGAAGAAGAAATCCATGTGATTTTACATTTTTCTTCTGAATGGGACCTTTGAACTTAACATTTGACAAGAAGTTTATTTCTAGTTTTATTCAAATTAGAGGTGAAATGTAAGAAAGATTCTGAGCCAGCAAGGAAGTGCACTAACCTGTTGTGTTAGCTGTGACAGTATTGCAGACGGAATCAGTATGCTATTTGGGGCTGAAAACAGAAGCTCTTCCTGAAATGTACTGTGGTTTTTAATGGAAGCTTATTCCTCTGCGATTGGTGGAATGCCAGCTTTTCTCCTGTGTTCCAGAGCACATCTCCCTAAATGTCCAGATGTCTCCTCTAGACATATGAATAAATCGAAGTTGCTTTCTTGACCCTGAAGCAGATTCAGAAAGATAGAGCCTTGCATTCTAACCTCCTACTTGCATTGGGACCCCCTACTTGCTAGTCACCAGTCATATGTGACTGGACAGATGGCTCAGTGGGTATAGCACTTTCCATTCAAGTGTGAGGATCAAAGTTTGGTTACTTGGAGCATATCAGTGTTGAACATCTGTGGAGGTCACCTCTGAGTTAACACTCAGAAGAATAAGACCAAGAATTCACACTGCAAGCTTGCAGTTAGATCAGGTAAATCTGTGATCTCCAGTCCTGCAGGAGATTCTGCCTCAATAAATAAAACTTAAGAGTATTCAAGGAAGATACCAGTCACCAACTTCAGTCCCATACACATATTTCTCACACATGCACATACAAAATGAAAGATGAATAAATATTAAATAAATAAGTCCATTGACTTGGTACAGTGCTGCTTTGTGACAAGATAAAAGTGAGCTCCTTTTTAGTGTCTTGCATATTTCACCTCATTCATGGTGCTTCCCCTGAATCATGCTGACTATACTCAGAAAAAGGAAAGAAGACACTGTGTGGGGTGACATGAAATTTCACGGTCCTAATAGATGTCCGAGAGTATTAGTGTGTTTAATATGGGTTATTAATAGTTTTGAATTAAACCCAAACTTAAGTAATATAAAACCCATATTTTACATCCAGGCCACAAGATTAAAGTATTTACGTCTATTCCAAGCTTGATTTTAAAGTAAAAGTTAAGCCTGGTCAGTTCTTTTTTTTACCCCACTTGGAAATTCATCATTATAAGTCACTTGAAGTAACTCAGTGGGGAAAGGCATGTGCCAAGAAATCTGATTCTAAAGTTCAGTCCCGGAAACCCACATGGTAGAAAGAGAAAACTGATTCCCATAGTTTCCTTCTAACAACCATGTGTGTGCCATGGCACAAGCATGCTTACATGTAAATGGATACTCTCACAAAGATATTCACAATATATAAATACAAAATCAGGTAAGCTGAACATTTAATCTTTAATCTTTAGGTTTTTGATGCATTTGTGGTATATGGATTATTGGATGGGTCCGTATCTCTGTGTGTGTGTATGTGCATGTGTGTATGTGTGTGTGTGTGTGTGTGTGTGTGTGTGGGTTTGTGTGTGTGTGAGTTCATTAGCATAGTCCAGAGGTTAACCTCAGGCATAATCCTCAGGAACACCATCTCCCTCTCATAATACATGGTCCATCATTAATCTGCAGCTCACCTATTACCCTAGCATGGTTGGCCAACAAGCCCAGAGAAATATTTCTGTGTCTGCATCTCTAGTATTGGATTAAAAGCATATGCCACTATGCCTGACTTTTTACACGGACTCTGGGAATCATAATTAAGTCCCCAAATGTTGTGCTATCATTTTACCAACTCAGTCACCTCTACAATTCCTTCTTTTAATCTTTAGGATCAAGGACAGTTGAAGGAAGGAGAGTTATAAGATTAGTTATCCAAGTTATTGGAAATGTGTACAACTGGACAATGTGATATGAACTGTCATAATGTAAGCCTACAGAGGCTTCTCTCTCATCTGTCTTCATTAGTGGTTCTTAATACATCAAAATAAGTTTGAGAAATGGTACAGTTAACTTAAAAGACAAAGAACTAAACACTGGCTTCTTACTAGTGAAGGCTGCAAAAACATCCCTTCAACGGCCTCCTGCTGCTGCTCTAAGTGAAGTGACGATGACCTGTAAGCTCCTTTCTCAGCACCCAGTGTTCTCATACCCACACTCCATTGCCCCTTTATGATGAATGGTGAAGGCTTGACTACAACTCCAAAGCAGAGTGGTCTCATTGATTCTCTGAGGGGGAGTAGCCATAACTCTGATTTGTTGAAATGATGTCCCAGTCTCAGTGCTAACAAACATGCACATGATACCTGTTTTAAGTAAAAAATAACACAAAACCACAAGCTGAATCATCTCTTTACTGTAGCAAGAACATGCTGTTTCCTTTGTAAAATATGGCTACTCTGACAAGGAGGGATGTATGAATCATGGCTGAAGAGTACAGTTTGTTCTTAGTTGTACAGGATTCCTTTAAAATCTTGTTCTCTGTGTGTGATATGTGTGTCTGAGTGTGGGCACTCATATGGCATGGTACACATGTGAAGAGCAGGGACAATGTCCGTCTATCATGTTTAAGACATAATCCTTCCTTGATTTTAGCCATTATACACTTGAGACTAGATGATCCCAAAACATTTGAGAGTTTTGTCTCTGCCTGCCATATCATTCAATCTCTAGGATTACAGACATTTTTAGCTGCCTTTCCACAGGTTCTGGAGATCCAAGTTCAAATCCTATGCTTTCACAGATCACTTGACCAACAGAATCACTTCCCAGACATCAAGAACTTTTTATAGTGATTTTATGTCCCACATAAAGGAGATGTGCTGTTAATGTGGTATACTAAAAACATAGACAGATGTGTTTGTCTTTACACAATATTGTAATTTTCTGAAGAATGAATTCAAAAGGCTTAGTGGTTCTAATGACAGTGATTTGTCTCATAACCCACTTACGTTGATAATGCTGATGAGGTTAATACAGGTTCTCTTATTCCATCCAATCTTAATTCCTAACCTTAACTCTCATTCCATATAGCTTACAGCAAAGACATATGTATAAATCTATACATATGTATACAGGCTGTGGAAGGAGTACAAGTTAGAGGCTACAGCAGAGTCCAGGAAAGTTCTAAGTGTGCTGAGAAAGAGTCTGTATAGAAACAATAATGAAGCTGACCAGTGTCAGCAGGGAGCTGCTGCCACAGCTGCTGGATTCAAGTCTAAGAGTAAGCTGCAGGGCTCAGCTGCAAGGTGAAAGCCAAACTAAATCCAGAACAAGAAGTTCGGCAGGAGCAGAAAACGAGGGTTGAGGTGTGGATCCACACAGGTTAGTAGGTGGAAAGGCAGGCTGTCAAATAGGCTGTGCCAACAATGATGACTTACCTGCACTGGGGAGGCCTCAGCTCTTGGCACAAGGACACCAGGTACATTAGGGGAAAGGCTGGTGTGGTCTAGGCTCCCACAGTGTCACATTTTTCTCATTTTCTTTGGTCCAGGTTGGGGACTTACACCCTTTCTTTGGTCTGGTATGTCTAATACTTTCTTGGACCTGGTCTCCTTAATATACTGCTAACACCCATGTGGTCAGGTGAATCTTTTTTTCTATTGCTACAAGTGCCATGTATTGGTCTTAGCTGGATGAGTGTTTTCTGAGACCCACCTGGATCCACCCAAGATTCATAGTCATCCTTCCCTATCAAAATGGAGTCAAAGGTTGCTTATAAAATGTTTTCTCCAAAAGCAAGGCATATCCTGGAAGCTACTGTTTAGTATCCTGTGAAACAGAGGAGGAGGAACCTGATCTCAAGAGCCAAATTACAAGGCCTGGAATGAATTTTGGCCTGGGTTCACAGAACATAGAACAGACCTAGCATCAAATGTACTTAACAATAGATGGTGCTGGGGTTATTATGAAATCTGGGAGCTTGCTTTATATATCAGAATTATTTCTGCAAAATTGAAAAAGGTTTTTTTTGTTTTGTTTTTGTTTCTTGGAGAAATTTTTAAGTTGTTGAGGGAAGTGTCCTAAAGTTAGAAAGACCTCCCTAGAGCGCCCAACTAAACAACAGTCATATGAGTCCACCAATGACTCAGTGAGTAGAGGCACCGGCCACCTTTGATTCCCAGGACCAACAAGACAGAAGGAGAAAGTTGACTCCCTCAAGTCATCTGACACCCTGTAGCATAAGTTTACCTGGAAAGACACAGATAAATGCCTATTCTTTCTAGTTGGGAAACAACAGACCAATGCATGATTTCAGAAAAGTGCAACTTACTGAGACCAATGAGGTTTTGGGGTTTCCTTACAGAGAGTGCTTAGGGAAGCATGGGTAATCACCAAACAGATATCACAATACAGTCTCAGTCCATAGTGATAAGTGATCTCTTGGAAGTGGCATCATGGATTTTTCTTTTAGATTAACTTTCATATATATATATATATATATATATATATATATATATATAACATATATATGTATATACACACACATACATGTAGCTGGGGAGGAAACAATGACTGGAATACTGAAGGAAGGTCTCCTGTCACTCTGTAGGAGAGTAGGCAGCAATGACTGGAATTCCCAAGAAAACTCTCCCGCCACTTTGTGGGAGAGTGGGCAGCCCCATTTCTATCAACACAGACTTTCTGTCTTGTTCTCTTCTCGTTACCACAGCTACTGTGGGCAAAGTCCAAGAAGACACCCTGCTCTTCCCAGAGGGGAAACTGTCACACAACATGAACACACACATACCTAGGCCCCAACACACTGAATTTTAAAAAAATCTGATAGAAATTCAATATAAGAGAGATCAGATCAAAGGTGAAGTGGGGTATTAATGAAACCAAAAAAGGCAAGGTGGGAAAACCAGGAAAGAACAAATAGCTTACAGTCTCAAATCCTTTCCTGCTGAGACTTTTGCTGAGCTGAGTACGAATACTGGGTCATGCACAATAGGATGTGAGCCCTGGGCATGAAATTATGATCCTCCTTCCCTGTTCAAACAAGACAAGAATAATAAATTTCATTCTGTCATTGTTAATTATAACTTTCTTGTCATTTAAAGTCTGTTCCTTGAGGCTCCAAACTCAGGGTGGGTATTCAAAATAGAAAATGACTAGCTGAATTTATTATGGTGGTAAATTTAGGAATTTTTGTTTGTTTGGTTGGTTTTTTTTTGCTTTTATGGACATTGGGCCAAGAAGGCACAGCTATTCCCTGTCAGCAGTTTCTAGCTTTGTGATCGGTTTCAAACCTCAAGCTGTTCTTCAGGTCAAGTTTTAATGATGCACTGACAATACTACAATTTGTTATGTTTTGTTTTGTTTATTTATTTTTTTACTTTAAAGAAATGAAATTGGAGACTACTTTTTTGTTTCCTGGCCACCCAGACTCAATGCCTCAGGCATAGTCCTAGCTAGCTTTTATACCTTAAATATTAACCAATTTCTATTAATCTATGTATCATGTATCACCATGAGGTTGTGACTTACTGATAAGGTTCTGGGTGTCTTTCTCTTTTAACAACTACGTGGCATCTACCTGACTCCACCTTCTTTCTCCATATATATGTGTGTGTGTGTGTCTGTATATATGTAAGTACACGTAAATATATGTGGAAAATATGTATATAATATGGAAATATATAATATGTATATATAGAATATATATATATATTTATATATAATCAATTCAGTATTCTCGACTGTCTCTGCTCTGCTAAGCCATTGACCAAAACAGCTATATTCACACCCTTGTTTGCTCTCTTATTTTCTTTATTCCTTATATTAGAATACGAATCATTTGTAGGTTAAAGCTGCCACTAACGATAGACCTTCTCTGTCTTGATTCTATAATTCTTTGTCATTGGGAGAGTTTCTTCTTCCCGGAACTATTTTCCATTTCTAGGTGTCAAGTTGTTCTCAATCAGGATCAGTTCTCAGATCTCTCATGCTGGGGTTAAGGTTGACTTCATTCTTTCCTGAAGGATGGCACCTGCCTCTTTCCTGGCAGTGTTTGAATCACTAATCATTGGGAGCGCTCTACTTCTGCTTCTTTCCTGTTAGTCTCCCTGAGCAGCATGAGAACTGCATGAAGAAAAATATCCGTCCATCGCCATTCCTTAGTCCTCAATATTTAAGATAACTTGTGCCTATGTAGCAGTCTGTTCAATGAACTCCAGGTTGGAGAAACGAATTTGTACAGAAACTACTCCATCGCTATAGCGTTACTGGAAGGACTTCCTTACCCAGGAACACCATCTGCTCTGCTGCCATGATATGTACATATCCCATCCAAAGTCAGAAATCCCTCTTAACACATCACACCAAAGAATATCTCAGATATCTATTGGTGAATGTGCCGGCTCTCAGAGTCTCTATACTCATTTCAAGATAACTTGACCTAAATTGCTTCTTAGGAAAACATATAGCAGATAAGACATATTTTGATAACCTACAGAAGTGTTTTATAGGATGTTGATATAAAAAGGGTTTCTGGAATTAAAAAATATATAATGATAAGTACATGAATACATTGAAGAAACTCTCCTGATAGTGCAATAGTACATATTGTGATGCTGATAGTACAGCAGTAGTGACTATGATATTAAATTATTGTAGTGTATGTGAACACATCTTTTTCACAAGGACATAAAGTCAATTTCTTGACATGGTTAATTAAAGAGCCTTAATTAGGGTTTTTATTGCTGTGAAGAGAGAACATGATCACATCACCTTTATAAAGGAAAGCATTTCATTTGGGCTGGCTTAAACTTTAAGAGGTCTATTTCAATATCCATACATTGGTACATGAATACTGACATGGTGCTGAATAAGGATCTGAAAGTTCTACATCTTGATTCATCAGTGACAGGAAGTGAACTGGGTTCCACACTAGGCATAGCTTGAGCATACAAGGTCTAAAATCCTGACCCAACAGAGACACATTTCCTCAAATAAATACTTCTTAATAGTGCTACTCTCTGTAGGCCAAACATTCACATACATTAGACTATGGGGTCCATTCCTAACAACCACATTCTACTCCCTAGCCCCCATAGTCTTGTAGCCATACCATAAAGGCAAAATGCATTTAGTCCAACTTCAAAAAATTCCATTGCCTACAAGAGTCTCAAACCTATTTAAAAGTCAGAAGTTCATTGTCTATTCTAAGATTCATGAAATTTCTTTTGTAGCATAATTTTTATTGTATCTTTGGGTATTTCACATCATGTACACCAACCCACTCATGTCCCAGTGTTTCCATATCTGCTTTCCAACCTTGTAGTCTCACTCCCAGAAGCAAATAAAAGATAAATTAAAGCATGATTAAAATTAGAAAGAAAAGGAAATAGAGAAAATAAACAATAACAAAATAAACAAATGAATGAATAAAAAAAGTAAATCTGTCAAGCACTCTGGACAAGGACCTGCTCCTCTATCCGTTGCAGCATCCTGTGTAATGGGTCATTCCGCTCCTCCTTTCCCCGCAGCCCCACCATATATTTGTTTGTCAGAGTTGCTGTTTGCCACACTACAATGCTTTTCGCAGAGATATATGTTGCCCCTAATCCCAGGCACTGTTTAAATATTTCTTTTACAGTGTGAGAACTGTGAATACATAATCGCACCAAGCATGAATGTATGATCAGCCCTTTTCAAAGAATTTTACAAGATAATTTTATGAATTTTACATGATTGAGGGTGTAGTTCTGTTTATAGTAATGTAAGAAAACATTTTCTAAGTTATTTATTTTTATCATACTCACTATTATTACTAGATTTAAAATACATGCCATGAGGCTGGTGAGATAACTCAGTGGTAAAGGTGCTTGCTGCTAAGCCTGGTAACCCACTGTCAACCTCTAAATCTTTTTTTTTTTTTTGTAATTTTATTAAATTATAAAAAGTTTCCATTTACGCCCCTCCTCCCAACGCCCTCCCACTCCCCCCCTCCCTCTCCTCCTCCCTCTTTGTCCCCTAGGGAAGTCAGGGTCTCCTGCCCTGTGGGAAGTCCAAGTTCCTCCCCCCTCACTCCAGGTCCAGGAAGGTGAGCATCCAAACAGACTGGATCCCAAAAATCCAGTATATGCAGAGGAAACCAGTCCCAGTGTCATTGTCAATGGCTTCTCGGAAAGACTGCAGGCCAGCCACATTCAGAAAATCCGGCCACATTCAGAGAATCTGGTTGGATCACATGCTCGTTCAGTCACGGTCCATCTGGCCTTGGTAAACTCTCATTAGATCCGACCCCTTGTATCAGTGGGTGATAGTATCCCTCGCAGTCCTTCGTCATTTTCTTCCTCCTTTTGCTCCTCGTTTGGATCTTGGGGGGCTCAGTTCGGTGCTCCAACGCGGGCCTCCATCTGTATCGTCATCCAACGCCAGATGAGGGATCTATGGTGATAAGCAAAATATTCATCAGTATGGTCACGGGCCAAGGCCGGTTCAGGCACCCCCTCCTCTGTCCAAAGAACAATCTGGGGATCTCTCCTTGGACCTGGGATCCCATATATAATCAAGTTTCCTGTAAACTCTAATATGACTCCCTTAGTTGAAATATATTCTTCCCTGATCCCACATTCATCCTTCCTCCCTTCCCCCCATCCCGGTCAACCGAGCTTTCTCCATTCCTCCCCTACTCCCTTCTCTCTAACCCTCTCCCCTTCCATCAACCCTCCCACCCCCCCCCATGCACCCAAGGTTACCTGGGACTCTTGACTATTTCCTACCTCCTGGCGGATAGGTAAATAATCTTCATCAGGTTCGTCTTCTTATTTAGCTTCTCTAGGATCACGAATAATAGGCTCAAAGACCTTTAATTATGGTTAGAATCCACTTATGAGTGAATACATACCGTGTTCCTCTTTTTGGGTCTGGCTTACCTCACTCAGTAAAGCGTTTTCTATGTCCATCCATTTGCATGCAAAATTCAAGATGTCATTATTTTTTACCGCTGAGTAAAACTCTAAAGTGTATATGTTCCACACCTTTTTTAACCATTCTTCTATTGAGGGGCACCTAGGCTGTTTCCAGGTTCTGGCTATTACAAATAGTGCTGCTATGAACATAGTTAAACAAACGCTTTTGTAGTATGTTTGGGCATCTCTAGGGTATATTCCCAAGAGAGGAATTGCTGGGTCCTGAGGGAGGTTGACTCCCAGTTTCCTGAGAAACCTCCACACTGATTTCCAAAGTGGCTGCACAAGTTTGCATTCCCACCAACAATGGATGAGTGTTCCCCTGCTTCCACATCCCCTCCAGCATAGGTTATCATTGGTGTTTTTAACTTTAGCTATTCTGACAGGTGTAAGATGGTATCTCAAAGTGGTTTTGATTTGCATTTCCCTGATCACTAAGGAGGTTGAGCATGACCTTAAGTGTCTTCTGGCCATTCGAAGTTCATCTGTTGTGAATTCTCTGTTCAGATCAGTACCCCATTTTTTAATTGGGTTAATTAGAGTTTTAGTGTCTAGTTTCTTGAGTTCTTTGTATATTCTGGAGATCAGACCTTTGTCTGATGAGGGGTTGGTGAAGATCTTCTCCCAGTCAGAAGGCAGCCTTTTTGTCTTACTAACAGTGTCCTTTGCTTTACAGAAGCTTCTCAGTTTCAGCAGGTCCCATTTATTCATTGTTTCTCTTATTGTCTGTGCTGCTGGGGTCCTACTTAGGAAGTGGCCTCCTGTGCCTATATCTTGTAGACTACTTCCCACTTTCTCTTCTATCAGGTTCAAAGTGGACAGATTGATGTTGATGTCTTTAATCCATTTGGACTTGAGTTTTGTGCATGGTGATAGATATGGATCTATTTTCATTCTTCTACAGGTTGACATCCAGTTATGCCAGCACCATTTGTTAAAGACGCTTTCCTTCTTCCATTGTATACCTTTAGCTCCCTTGTCAAAAATTAGGTGTTCGTAGGTTTGAGGGTTAGTATCTGGGTCTTCTATTCGATTCCATAGGTCGACTTCTCTGTTCTTATGCCAATACCAAGCTGTTTTCAATACTGTAGCTCTGTAATAGAGTTTGAAGTCAGGGATAGTAATGCCTCCAGAAGTTCCTTTATTGTATAAGATTGTTTTGGCTATCCTGGGTTTTTTGTTTTTCCATATAAACTTAATTATTGTTCTCTCAAGGTCTGTGAAGAAGTTTGATGGGATTTTGATGGGGATTGCATTGAATCTGTAGATTGCTTTTGGTAGAATTGCCATTTTTACTATGTTGATTCTCCCAATCCAAGAGCAGGGGAGGTCTTTCCATTTTCTGGTATCCTCCTCAATTTCTCTTTTCAAAGGCTTAAAGTTCTTGTCAAATAGGTCTTTCACTTCCTTGGTTAGAGTAACCCCAAGATATTTTATGGTGTTTGTGGCTATCGTGAAAGGTGATGTTTCTCTGATTTCCCTCTCCGTTTCTTTATCCTTTGTGTATAGGAGTGCCACTGATTTTTTGGAGTTGATCTTGTATCCTGCCACGTTACTAAAGGTGTTTATCAGCTGTAGGAGTTCTTTGGTAGAGTTTTTGGGGTCGCTTATGTACACTATCATATCGTCTGCAAATAACGAAAGTTTCACTTCATCCTTTCCAATTCGAATCCCCTTGATCCCCTTATGTTGTCTTATTGCTATTGCTAGAACTTCAAGCACTATATTGAAGAGGTATGGAGAGAGTGGACAGCCTTGTCGTGTTCCTGATTTTAGTGGAAAGGCTTTGAGTTTCTCTCCATTCAATTTGATGTTAGCTGTCGGCTTGCTGTATATTGCTTTTATTATATTTAGGTATGATCCTTGTATCCCCAGTCTCTCCAACACCTTTATCATAAAAGGGTGTTGAATTTTGTCAAACGCTTTTTCAGCATCCAATGAAATGATCATATGATGTTTTTCTTTCCGTTTATTTATATGATGGATTACATTGATAGATTTGCGTATGTTGAACCATCCCTGCATCTCTGGGATGAAGCCTACTTGATCATAATGGATGATTTTTCTAATGTGTTCTTGGATTCGGTTTGCCAGTATTTTATTGAGAATTTTCGCATCGATGTTCATGAGTGAGATTGGCCTGTAATTCTCTTTCTTGGTTGTGTCTTTGTGTGGTTTTGGTATTAGGGTGACTGTAGCTTCATAAAAGGAGTTTGGCAGTGACTTTTCTTTTTCTATATTGTGGAATACATTAAGGAGTATAGGTATTAGCTCTTCCTGGAAGTTCTGGTAGAATTCTGCATTGAAACCATCTGGTCCTGGGCTTTTTTTGGTAGGGAGATTTTTGATAACAGCTTCTAGTTCTTCACGACTAACAGGTCTATTTAGATTGTTCACCTGGTCTTGGTTCAACTTTGGTATATGGTACTTATCTAAAAAAATGTCCATTTCTTTTTACATTTTCCAACTTTGTGGCATATAAACTTTCGTAGTAAGATCTAATGATTCTCTGTATTTCCTCTGTGTCTGTGGTTATGTCCCCCTTTTCATTTCTGATCCTATTAATTTGCAAGTTCTCTCTCTGCCGTTTGATTAGTTTGGATAGGGGTTTGTCAATCTTGTTAATTTTCTCCAAGAACCAGCTTTTTGCTTCATTGATTCTTTGAATTGTTTTCTGTGTTTCTATTTTGTTGATTTCAGCCCTCAGTTTGATTATTTCCAGTCTTCTACTCCTCCTGGGTAAATCAGCTTCTTTTTTTTCTAGAGCTTTCAAGTGTGTTGTTAAGTCTCCAATGTGTGCTTTCTCTGTTTTCTTTAGGTGGGCACTTAGTGCTATGAACTTTCCTCTTAGCACTGCTTTCATTGTGTCCCATAGGTTTGAATACGTTGTGTCTTTGTTTTCATTATATTCAAGGAAGACTTTAATTTCTTTCTTTATTTCTTCCTTGACCCAGGGGTGATTTAGTAGTTGACTGTTCAACTTCCATGAGTTTGTTGGCTTCATGGGGGTACCATTGTTGTTGAATTCTAATTTTAATCCATGGTGATCTGACAAGACACAGGTGGTCACTAATATTTTTTTGTATCTGTGGAAGTTTGCTTTGTTACCAAGTATGTGGTCAATTTTCGAGAAGGTTCCATGAGCTGCAGAGAAGAAGGTATACTCTTTCCTATTTGGGTGGAGTGTTCTATAGATGTCTGTTAAGTCCATTTGATTCAGTACCTCCAGTAAATCTCTTATTTCTCTGTTAGGTTTCTGTCTGATTGACCTGTCCATTGGTGAGAGAGGAGTGTTGAAGTCTCCTACTATTAGTGTGTGTGGTTTGATGACTGCCTTGAGTTCTAGAAGAGTTTCTTTTACATATGTGGGTGCCTTTATATTAGGGGCATAGATATTCAAGATTGAGACTTCTTCCTGATGAATTGTTCCTGTTATGAGTATGAAATGTCCATCTCCATCTCTTCTGATTGATTTTAGTTTGAAGTCGATTTTGTTAGATATTAGAATGGCCACACCCGCTTGTTTCTTAGGTCCATTTGCTTGGAAAACCTTTTTCCAACCCTTTACTCTGAGTAGGTGTCTGTCTTTGTGGTTGAGGTGTGTTTCTTGTAGACAGCAGAATGTTGGATCCTGTTTTCGTATCCAATCTCTAAGTCTGTGCCTCTTTATAGGTGAGTTGAGACCATTGATATTAAGTGATATTAATGACCAGTGATCGATGACTCCGGTCATTTTTTTGGGTAGTAGCGTGTATGTGTTTTCCTTCTTTGAGTTGTGCTTGTGGAGGGTCGCTAAATGTCTGAGTTAATGTAGGCAGTGTTGGGAATGTTGGATTCCTTGGGTTGTGATTTTCCTTCTAGTATTCTCTGTAAGGCTGGATTAGTAGCTACGTATTGTTTAAATTTGTTTTTATCCTGGAATATTTTGTTTTCTCCGTTGATAGTGAACAATAGCTTGGCTGGGTAAAGTAGTCTGGGTTTGCATCCATTGTCTCTTAGTTTCTGCAGTACCTCTGTCCAGGACCTTCTGGCTTTCATGGTTTCCATAGAGAAGTCTGGTGTAAGTCTGATAGGTTTACCTTTATAAGTTACTTGACCTTTTTCCTTTGCAGCTTTCAATATCCTTTCTTTAGTCTGAATGCTTTGTGTTTTGATTACTATATGACGAGGGGATGTTTTTTTCTGATCCAGTCTATTCGGTGTTCTGTATGCTTCTTGAACCTTCATAGGAATATCGTTCTTTAGGATGGGAAAGTTTTCTTCTATAATTTTGTTGAGTATATTTTCTGGACCCTTGAAATGCAATTCTTCTCCTTCTTCTACTCCTATTATTCTTAGATTTGGTTTTTTTATTGTGTCCCACAGTTCCTGAATGTTTTGTGATGAGAATTTGTTGGATTTGCTGTTTTCTTTGGACAGAGTGTTTAATTTCTCTATGGTGTCCTCAGAGTCTGAGATTCTTTCTTCTATCTCTTGTATTCTATTGGTTAAGCTTGTTTCTGAAGTCTCTGTTCGTTTACCCAGATTTTCCATAGCCAGCCGTCCCTCGGTTTGTGATTTCTTCATTGAGTCCATTTCAGTTTTCAAATCTTGAACTGTTTCTATTACCTGTTTGATTGTTTTTTCTTGGTTTCCCAGAATTTCATTTACGGATTTACTCATTTCTTCAAACTTTTTGGTATATTTCTCTTCCATTTCTTTACTCATTTCCTCAATTTTTTTGTTATACTTATCTTCCATTTCTTTACGGCAGATTTTCACCTCCTGTTTAATTTCCTCTATTATTTTCATAAAGAAGCGCTTAGAGTCAATTTCTTCTATTTCTTCTGGCGTAGGGTGTTCAATTCTTCTAGTTTCGAGCTCCCTGGATTCTGGCGGTGTCATGTTGCCTTTCAGGTTGTTGGAGGAATTCTTGCATTGGCACCTGCCCATCTCTTCCACTCTGGATGAAACTCCTCAGCACTTTCTGGATAGAACTCCTCAGCACTCTCTGGGTAGGACTTCACAGCACTCTCTGGATAGAGCTCCTCAGCCCTCTCTGGGAAGAACTGCTCAGCAGGGCAACAGGGCTAGCTGGTCTTCCCAGGACTCAGGAGACAAAGGGCCCGCAGCAGTGGGGGGAGGGGAGGGGTCCCTTGGAACACCAAAGACCCTGCTGCAGATGCTGGGGGGGGGGGGCTGTGCTCTCTTCCTGGGCAGTGGTGAGCACCCACTCACCTCTCTGGGAAGAACTGCTCAGCAGGGCAACAGGGCTAGCTGGTCTTCCCAGGACTCAGGAGACAAAGGGCCCGCAGCAGTGGGGGGAGGGGAGGGGTCCCTTGGAACACCAAAGACCCTGCCGCAGAAGCTGAGGGGGGGAGGGCTGTGCTCCCTTCCCAGACAGGCAGGCAGGCTGCCCAGGCTAGCACCCACTCACCTCTCTGGGAAGAACTGCTCAGCAGGGCAACAGGGCTAGCTGGTCTTCCCAGGACTCAGGAGACCTCAACCTCTAAATCTTCATGGTGAAATGAGAGAACAGACTTCTGCACATTGTACCCTTTTCTCTCCACACACCATGATATTTGCCTGCCTTCACCATCATAAATAAATACATATAACTTATTTTTTTAATTTGTGTTCATTTCTGGGATGTCCCATTTGCCATTTCCCATTTATGACAACAATGAAATGAAATGATGGAAAGCTAAATTTGGGTAATTAAGGTTACTGTAGTGTCTGTTGTTCCACAAAATTGAAACGTTATTTTTTAAAATAAATATTTCATCTTTGGTTTTCAGATTATATTCATTTAAAATTAATCTTCTCAGATCAATTTTGAGAATTGTTGTGACCAAAAATGTTTCCCACCTGAAAACGAACAAAACGAAAACAAAAACATCAAAATATTGCTGAAAGCTTAGCTTTCAATTTAGTTAAATGAGAGTCTACAGAGTATTTACTAAAAACAATCAATAAACCCCTGTTAGGCATAAATCAATAGATATCAAGTCAAAATCACACTGTTATGTACAAGTCAATAAATTTAACCAAACATATTGAGAATTTACATTAAAATTAGTCCTGGCACTCCCAATCCAACATCCCCTTCCCTTTAGTAATATAATGTACACTCAGGCAAAAATGTGTGTCTATCAAATAATTCAGTAGGAATTGTATTAAGGGAACTAAAATGAAAATAATTTATATCATTTGGTTCAACAAAATTTCCTTGGATTAAGTTAGCTCGTCAACATTCTCCAAAGCTCTTGTCTCTTCTTCTCTTGCCTGCAATCATCAGGGAAGATAGCGTCATATAAGCAAACCTTTTGTCACACATCTGAATTCCAACCACTGTGGAGTTGACTAGTTCTACTGTCCTGGGGAAATTACTCAGGCTCTTGAACTCGACTCTCTTTGTCTCTTTTCTATTATTGATTTAGCTCAGCACTAAATGACTAACAATTTCCAGATGTTACCAAATATATTAGAAGCAAAGCACAGAGAACTGAGTGGCAGCAGTTCGTCTTACCTCATCAAGATGGTCTTTTCTGGAACCCGGACATGACTTTGTGCACTGCTGTATCTAAACTCTTCCTAACAAGTCCCTGATTTCAGCTGTCTTGTCTTGCTTTTAACTCAAGGTCTGTACCAGAAGGTTATTATGTAGATATGAAATACAAGTTTTCTTGGAGACCAGTGGTAGCTTACTAATCTAAGACATGGAACAACCAAATTATTATCCATCACATTCCTATACTCCAGCCTCACTTTATAGAGTAAACATTCTTCACATGCTATTTGAAAGTTGAAATGGAGACAAGCCATACTCTTCAGGATAAGTGAAAATCTGTGTTGTCTCAGTGACATGACTCATTTCCAATAAGTTAAAAGCCTATGATCACCAGAATGAAGGAGTTTTGCAATGTGACAGGAAAGAGACCAGGACAATTGAATCTACCCTGGTCCCTACAAAACAATGTGTGGAAACGTACTGACAGAAGTTTCTGTCTCACCAGGTCCCACAGGCATTCATTCCCGCAGAAACACACAGGGGTCTACATTAATTATAAACTGATTGGCCTATTAACTTCTTATTGGCTTCTTATTAACTCTTATAACTTATACTAGCCCATAATTCTTGTCCATGTTAGCAACATGGCTTGGTACATTTTTTGGCAAGGCAGTTACATGTTGCTTGCTCTGGGGCTGTCTTTCTCTCTGTCTGGGTGATGACTGCAGACTGAAACTTTCCCCTTCTCAGACTTCTTGTTGCCGCACTGAAGAAAAACTCTAAAAGAGAAATCCTACACTAGCTCCAAATTGAGTATAATAAAAGGTTATTTATCTAGGGGTAGACTCACAGATCACAATCCTCTGCTCAAACGGGGAATAGCAACCAAATCTAGCAGCCAGTAAGAGGCGGTATGTGTGCTTTACATTGGCATATATAGTATAAGAGGCAACACCCAAGCTGGTGGGTAACTTAAAAGCATCGTGCTTCTATTTTCTGCCTGGTTGTACCACCTATACTTCTTTCCTGGCTACTGGCCAATCAGCATTTGTTTAAAATATAAGTGACATGTTATAGACCATTGTCCCACAACACTTCCTGCCTAATTTTTTAAATAAGAACTCTGAATCACATCTTTTTTGTTTGACTTTTCTACTGACCAATATCCATAACAACTTGTAACCAACATTCTAAACAAAGGCAATCATCCATAATCCATCTTTTGGGAATGTGAACATAGTTTTCCTGGCTATTTCCTGCTGATTGGGGGGTGCTGATAATCTTATGGGGAACCTAAAGAAAATTTAGAATTATAGTCAAGTCATGACTGGAGTATCCTATGAGGCTTGATCGTCTCAGCCAGCAGTCTTTGACTGGATGCAGATCTGGGCCATCTGCTCCTATCGGAGATTTCTCAGGGCATCTTCCTTGGTCAAACCTGATTTTTCTTAATGAAGAATGAATCCACCGTCCCTCATTTCCTGTGGAAACAAAAGCAATACCTCTTCTCCAAAGTAACATATATTTTGACTTAAATCAGTATAAATTTCTTGTCTAAAAATGTTGACGTAGAATTAGTGCTACTAATCACACTATTCAGAGTAATTCAGTTTTGTGAAACAAAGCAAGTGTTTGAAAACAAATAATAAAGAAAATGTGTTTTGTATATACAACAGAACTTTCTTAACCATAAACATTGAAGTTATATCATTTGAAGGAGTATGGTTAGAACTGGATAACATCATCTTATCAAAACTAAGCCAGTCTCAGAAAAGCAAATATCAGATTTTCTCTCATTTGTGGTTCTTAGATTTTATGTGATTACATGATATTCTTTATAAAAATATAATACAAAAGTAGAAACGAAACTCTCTGGTGGACAGAGAACAAATGAGGCTCCAGAGATGAGCAAAAAGAGATGAGGGGAGCTGTGGGGAGAACATGTTCAGTATATAGTATACACCCATGCAAAATTTTAAATAAAAGTGTTAAAAAAAGAATTAGTGTATAGATAATTAATGATTCATAATTCAGTAAAGAAATTCAAACAAAGTCACTGAAAAACTAAAATTTATATTTACAAAGGCTTGAATGGAGAACTGGGTGCTGTGATCATTATGTGGCTGTGAAGTCGTTTGATCTTTTCTTTTCCCTTCCCTTCATCCTCTGAGGATCAGAATGGAAATGCTCCAGGTATGAATTTAACTTCTTGACCATCTGATGAAGTATCCAGATTCACAGAAAACCAGGGGCTCATATGGTTAGAATTAAAATTTACTTAATACGGGGAAGTGGTCTCTTAGGTCACAGGGCAGCCCTTCACAGTACTGGTCAACCCAAGCTTCCAGATGCCCCTCTAAGGAAATCAGGCATTATTTATCACCCCAGCTCAGCTCAAGCACCAAGAGAGTTAAGAATCTTTGCTTTCTTGTGGTCTAATAGTAGCCCTGATTTATGATCCTTCTTAATAGCTTCTTCTTTTGTGCTCTGTGTGATATAGGCTATCTCACACTAAATCATTTGGCATAGACTTGCTTCCTGCTACCCTTGAAAGGGTATACAAGTTAGACAGATGTCTCCTTTGGTGATTTTTCTCTGTCCTTTCTGAGTTTTCTCTCTGCCTTTTAGCTTCCTTGTTAGTTTTGGTGTTGTTGTCTCCAGTTCCTACACCCAAGTTACATCATCCACGGAAGAAACACAGTGAAACAGCTGAACCCCGAAGAAGGATGTCTTGCTTCTTTTCATTGCACATGATTTCTTGGTAATGTCATGTAACTTTTAGAAGTGATATCTGGTAGATACTGGGCCTGCCCCTTTAAGACACTCGTGACTCTAAGAATACAGGTCCTGTAGCCTGAGGATATTGGGCCACCTCCCCAGCAGTTGTCTTTCTAGTACAGGAAGTGTACAAGTCTTGCTGGGATGTGATTTATGGATTTCCATTCATAGTTCTATGCAGTACCTGGCTCCACCATGTTTTTTCTCTTGTGTGTTAACTTAAGATAAATTATAAATGTATGGAACAATTTTCCTCCACCCATGAAAGTATATATAGTGTGTGTTTGCGTGTGTGTGCGTGTGTGTGTATGCGTGACGTTTCTCTGTTCTTCTGGGTTTTTTCCTGTCATGTTATCCATGGTCACTGCCTTTCTTTATTTTACTTTATGCTATGCATCTTAATCAAGCCAATCCCTAGATTTTAATTTGAAATCTACTCCTTCACTTAAAGCCCAAAACAAATTGTATCTGATATGATGCATTGTCTTTATCTAACGCTTTCCTGCTTCAAGGTCCGATCGTGCCTACTATAGTCTCAAGGCTCTTTTTCCCAATAATAGTCATTCCAAAAGGATCATTTTGTTAACACAAAAATATCCCTTTATGGAACCAATTCCTCCGGCACTCCTTGTCTAACAATATTTACAAAAACTACAGTTCCTTGACTGGCCATGTTTTTGATACAGCTTCTTGGTCAGATGGCCTTTACAAACATCCCATTAATTGATATTTGTCAGCACCACAGTGCACTTCCAAATCATTCAATGATATTTTAGAAAGAATGAGAATGAATCACTATTGCTAATGAGAAATTTACTCTACTTACTGCAGTAAATACAAAAGAGACCTACAGTGTAATTTGAGGAACTCGTAGGTCTCTGGAGGTAAAGCAGAAAGCCTGTAGGGAGAATGTAAGAAGAATGCAGAGTGTGAGAGATTGTAGATAATTCTTTAAAGAGCAAATGTAATCACATTCAGTGGGACTCTAAGCTGGGTTCAAGTATGTGCACTCATTTTTATAGCAAAGCTACAGCTATTGTGGGGAGTTCTGGACTACAGAATAAGGCAGGGCTGAGTTACTATACAAACAAATGACACTCTGATAATGGTAGTATCATCCTGTGACTTCATCATATGAAATGGACAGCTGTCACAGCATCAAAGACAAACAACAACAATTTAAGTAAAAATATCTTTATTTCTCTTGAATCCACCATCATTTGTAATACATGCTGGAATCTAAATACACCCCAAACTAGTGAGTACATTGACCTGGTCAGCCGTGATGGGAATGGGAAACCGAGACTGAGAAAGCTCTTTTAGGGATAGGAACCATTTTGAAAGTGAGCATTTTGAATCCTGTTCTTGTCTAGAAACCTAATGTGTCTTTTGCTCTGTCCCACCTGGAGGTCAGAAATGTTTGAATGTCCCTAATTTATGCACTAGTCTCTGTAATATACGATGAGTAGCTCTGGTCACTCTTCAACAGAAGCAGCTCTCACAATGAGGTTATTGACATGCGAGAATCTTGAGGTGTGAGCAAGATATTTAGAGACAGAAAACAATAAAATATATGGAGAATCTGATAATATTGGGCCTGAAAGTGATGAAAAGGGTTTCCTCTTAGATATGTAAAGGAGATTCATGAAGAGTGAAAAAGAAGGAAGGGAAGGGCAGAGCTCTACTATGAGAGGACTATTAGGGAGAGGGGGGAGTCTCTTCAGGAGCAGCCTTCAGAGACCCTTTCCCACAAAGCACCCCTGAGGTATCTCCCAGAATCAAATCTTTAGAATAAAAGAAATGACTGATATTTTACTAACATTTAGGAATAGTGGGAAGCTTCACATCACCTAATCTAGTTAATCATGCCATACATATATGACATAGAGCATGGAGGTGTCATGTACCATAGATTGAGAGATGTTAAGTCACAGGAGAGCTGCTTCTAATCTTCTGTTCTAGAGAGATCTGTAGGGAGGTATGGCCTGGTTCAGGCCTTAGAATCATGCCTACAGGTGCAAGCCCATGATCTGAAAGCTTCTTGTTATCTTTCTTAGCGCAGCTTAGTGGAAGCTGTATATCAGGGTGTAATCAAATTTGGCCTGTGATCATGGACTCTTTACATACGGGCCTCTATGTAGCATCTCACTGCCAGCCCATCTTTAGTACATGGTCTTGCTATAAAGAAGCTCTGCTTACTTCCCATCTCTTCAGTTCTCACCTATGAACTTTAAAACTGTTTTATGAAACATCATCCTCCAGGCCGACCATGAAAATCATTGTTCAAGTTTATGAAACCAAAAGCCTAGTAGCCACCGCCCAGGGGAGCTTGGTGACTATTGATTTCTCAAAGTTCTCCCCGCTTCCCAGCTACTGCTTGTCTGAAGTCAGAAACCTTGGCACTCCCAAGGACCTCCCCCTCCCTGGATGTCAGATCAGACATTATTTTACAGAATCAAGTTACTCAGCACTTGGTCAAACTTCCTTGTGAAATTCAGGATTATTAAGGGACCTAACATAATATAACCTCATACATCTTTGTTGTCTGACCATTTTTTTCTCCAAGGCATAACATTTTTACCCCATTACTCCCTTGGAGGAGAGAATGACTTGACCGTGTACCATTGCTAACTAATTAAACACAGAGGTAGCTAGGTCTATGGTAATAATAATAATCTCTTCATATTCTCTAATAGAAAGAATAAGGGTACAGCAATGAACCCTCACCTGAATTTCCACTCATTAAACCTTCCTGCCACCACTCTAGCTACAAATGATTTGGGGAGATTCTAGAATATATTGGAAATGAGAGGTAGCCTGAAAGGGCTTCAATAACACAGTTTTCTTGAGGTCATTGTTCAGAGTGGTTACATTGTGGTAATGTAGCTGTTTGGGAGTCTCCCATGGTACTGGAAGTAACTTTCTCACCTGTGTTATGTAAGAAAATCTGAAAAACTCATTGGATTATTACCAGGGTAATTTTGGGTTCACCTTTTGGCTTTTAGTCTTATTCATAAAAATTATTTCAAAATGGATTCCAAAGAGAGCTCAAGGACAATTCTATCAGTATTGGAGAGAAAATCAAGTTGTCAATCAAAACAGCTGATAGAGAGAGGAAGATAGAGGCAAAGCGATGGATTTAAGATGGACATGAAGTCAGAAAAAAAGTGAGAAAGCTCAGGGCATAGAGAAGGATTGCTCAGGCTTTTTACCACTCTTCAAAACAGAAGTAAAGAGAAGGTAAAAGAAAAAATGCTTAGAGTGTAAACATGGGCCTCGGGTGAGAGGACATCAAATTCCAGGATCTCATGTGTCAGATAAATGTGTGTAATTACACTGTAGATACAGGTTAGAAATAGACATATGTACAGTCTATTAAAAATAAGGAAGCAAATCGGAGTCTAGCTGGCCAAGAAGCACCGGACAGGGGAAATTTACATACTTGCTGCTTTGATGTCTGTTTGCCACTAACTTTCCTGGATGTGCTCTGTCAATCAGATGAAGCTCTGTGAACAAGGGCTTCAGTCTTCCTCTCAAACTGACCGGGAACGCTCTGTTCGGTGTTTAAAACTCTCAGATAGGAGAAGCATTCCAGTTTGTGTCAACTGGTTTGCTTAACCTGTCAATCTTAATTATGCAGTTTTCCTGTTTCTCTGCTTCTGCCCCAGGTTCCCCAAACTGGACTTTGGGTGGATCATTACTACGATCTGCTCTTGGTGCCTGCACTGAACTGAACTGATATTTGCCTGTGTAATGCAATATAGAGTACACATTCAAAATTCATGATCTCTTACTTTATAATATGATTACCACTGGAATGCTGAGATGATTTTCTGGTCAAAATGTATATTTGCACAAGATTTTATCTCAGATATTTCCTTCCAACTTGCCCTTCTTGTTGAAAATTTATCTCCTCTCCTTTGCTCTCTTACTTTTTGATTTTGAAAACAATTTTCTATCATGAAAATCAGAATCCCCAAGTTTTAGAAAATGTGTGAGTGATGTTTAAATGATTTTGTAGTGCCTTGGACTTTCCCCCAATTTCTAGACTCCAGTGTTTTGCGGAAGAATTATCTTCATTTATCTCCATAGCTTCCAAATCTGCCCATGAGGGAAATTAGTTCTGCTGTAATGTCCCTGTTGTCAAGACAAAGCACAAAGTTATGCAAGCCTTTATTTTCTGACCTTACAATTACAAAGTAATCACCTGATGATTTCCTTCACTCCCAAGCACAGTATGTGAACATCTTCCTGTTGTTCATAGTGCCATTCCTGACCACAATAATCACCGTCACCCCGGTTCCTTCCAGAGACACAGCTTCAGTGGGGAATTCTACATTCTCATCCACTTCATTCTCATCTCTGCTCAAAGCAAAACCGAGTGAGCCAGCCTGTGTGAATGATTGGGTCCATAATAATCTGTTTATTTCTAGAAATAGGATTGAAGGGAAGGGAAGTAGGCACAGCTTCTTGGTCTGCAAGCAGAATGGCTTACCATGTACATCCAGAACTACAGAAAAAGTGTGTGTGTGTGTGTGTGTGTGTGTGTGTGTGTGTGTGTGTTTGCATGTGTGTATGCATTTGTGTAAGTGTGTGTGTATGGGTGAGGTGAAGGGATAGGCAAGCACATAACACAGGTCTGTATCATCTTGCATCCATAGAGGTCAAAGGTCTCTTCCTCAAGTCCCTTGACTCTCCTGTTTCTGCCTCGACAATCTTGAGACTATGGGCATTCTGACCACCATGCCCAGCTTTTTATATGGGTGCCATGGATCTAAACACAGGTTCTTGTGCTAACATGATAAACAGTGTTTTCATGGAGTTATCTCCCAGTAACCTCTTGATACCAAAGCAGTTTAAGATTGATATATTACAGGAATAATTTACTTAAAATGAAGTACTTTTCTACTTTCTCATGAAGTCTTTCTCATAACTTCACCTTACTACTCTTGAGGTTTGGGACCCTTAGGATTATATTATTTGTATCTGGACTAAGAAGCCAGATAGACCGAGTTGTTCTGCAGTGTTGGCCTCACACTGAATTGCACAACGCTCACAGTCATAGGCCATCCTTGGTTCAGCAGTTTCATTGTTTCTTTGCTTTTGTTTTTTTTTTCTCCTTTTTTTTTTAAGAATTTACCTTTAACTTGTTTTCCATGCTTTTGTCTGGATTTCTAATAAGCAATTGTCTATCCCAAGCTTATCTCTACCACATCTTATGTAACAGTTTTAAGAAATTATTCTATAAGCTAGAAAATTCAGTGAGCAACCGCTGGAGAATCTAATAGGACAAAAGTCAAATAAATTGAGTGTTCTGCATAGTAATCACTTTTTATACTTGCACACACTATTCAGTTGGCATTCTCTCCCACCTACATTGTGGGGATCACCACACACCTGACACCCACATCTCTCCTGCACCCCTCCCGTTCTTTCTTTTCAGTGCTCAAAATCCTAATATGTCTCTTCAGAGACATTTGGGGAGTTTCTTTTTGCTGACCAGATACTATCAGAGGAACTGTGGTCCTTTCCTGTTACCTTTAGTCTCACTAATAAAAAAATCTATGAATGAACTTAACCAGAAACTTGAGGCCAATATTAATAGAGTTTAAAAGGAAAAATCTCAACAGTTAGTCAGAGGAATAAGATGAAGAAGAGAAAGAGAAAAAGCCATAACACTTGAGTTAAGCCAGCATAGAGGTCACACGGATATAGAGAGCACTTTAGACAAAGAGTAAGGAAACTTAAAGTATGAGATAATGATATTCTCTAAAAAGAATAGGAACTTATAAATCAGAGGTAGTCAGACCACCTCATGGTCCCTATGGTACAACACAGGGACTATAATAAGGTGTAGGAATTATGGGAAGAAAAATGTAAAGTATCTCATTAAAGGGAAAGTTATTCTGCCTGTTTATTTGCCATTATTTAAAGTGGACCCAACTTCCTGAAAGATGCTTCATTGTACAGGCCACAGCCTCACAACCTGAATTAAATCTTATGGGAGGAAACAATGCTATCACTTACATAGAGGTTAATTTTAACTATAATAACTATAACATGATCAAATTGGGTTCTTCCCTAAAAATCATTTGGGATTGCTGAAGAGAAGACTCAGTAGTTAAGAGCACATATTGATTACTCTCGCAAAAACAACAACAACAACAAAACTAAACAAACAAACAAAAAACAGTTCAATCACCAGTACAAAGATGGTTGCTAATGGCCACATGTAACTCTAGTTCCTGAGAATCCAGTGCCCTCTTTTGTGCTTTGTGAGGACATGCACAAATGTGTTCACACGCACATTAACATAAGCAAACTGAATCATTTAAAGGAATTATTTAGCATATTTACAGTGACAAACAACAACAAAAAGCCCAAGCTCCCTTGCATGACACTGAAGATTTTCATATTCTGGCTTCTACCTGTATTTTTATCTGGTAGTAGATTAGACACACTGAGCACTCTTGCTTACCGTAAGACTAAAGAACAATAAAGAACTACTGAGCCTCCAAGCCTTCACACGCATTGGAATCTCTGCCTTGAATAGGCTTCTTTCATCCTTCACCATTGTATCACCTGGGTACCCTTGCTGCACAGCTGAATCTCCAAGCCAGTTCTGATTTTTCACAGCTTCCTAGAATGCCCTGTGTTGATATCTCAGAGATTTCTCTGTTCATTGCCAGGCATGGACGTCCTGAGAACACAGGTGCATATGCAAATACTGTGTCCCGTGTCCCAGACCCTCGGTTTCTTTCTAGCTTCATATCTCCCAACAGACCTAACTATGTGCTAAAAATTTTCAATGGCACAGGCTTTGCCAGGTCTGCATACTGCTGCCTGAAATGGAAACATCCACATGCTGAAAAAGGTTTATCACAAAGTTAATTTTTAAGAGATTAGGTATAAATGGCATCTTTTATTTCAATATAAATTTTGCATGTGTGTTATTCATGTTTGTGTATATACACATATGAGGGAAGGTATGGCCAGGGATTGATATTGTGGTGGATCTTTCTTAATCTTCTCAATCCTACTTTGTGACATGATTTCTTACTGAACCTGAAGCTCACTGATTCAGTTAGGCAAGCTGTCAACAAGCGCCAAGGATATGATGGCTCTTGAATTCCTATTGTTAGGAATATAGACACATGTATGCCTCTGCAGTGGACTTTTACGTGGATGCTGGGGATAGAACTGAACTCCCAACCTCCATTATAGCAAACTCATCTCCCCAGTTGCCTTAAGCTAAAATTTTCACCTAAGACATATTTTATTATGTTTCTAGCATTTCCTTGCTAACAATTGTTATTGAGGTAATTTCCTATTTCAAGACAAGCATTTTATTAAGTGCAAGAAATGTACTTATTTTAATTTTGTACATGTATGAGTGTGTATGTGTGTCAGTCTGTCTGTCTTGCAAACACAAAGTTATGGGGTGCATGAGAAGATCAGTGAGAGTTGGTTCTGTCCTTCCACCATGTAAATTCTGCACATGAAATATGAGGTCATCACTGGTGGTGGCAAGTCAAAATCTTTGATGGTCATATTCTTGATCAGTGGTTTGCTGAAAGAGTAGAAACATGAGGAAGTCTTGGAGACTGTTTTATAAATACCTCTGTAGAATGTTCCTTAACTGTTAATATGCAGAGGAATCTCTAAAGGATCTTGTAATCTGATTAAGTACAACTGATATTCTATATTCCTAACAAACACTCTGGAGGTTTGCCTGCTTCTGGGCAAAGATCACAATGAACAGCAAGCCTTGACCTTCTGAATCCACATTCCTGAGAATCTGACCTAGGAATACTCAAATTTACCAAAGTATTCACCAAGACAGGGTGTTAAACGTTGTCATCTGTACAAGAAGTTAGTGTGCATGGTCTTTATTCACACACTATGATGGTTTATCTTGACAAATGCTAAGCTAAATGATAGGAATATTCCTGACATACCAGAAAAATAAGATGTAATATAGAAAATAAAGTATTTGGCTTTGAAATGAATGACAAGCAAACATAGTGAAAATAGTGATTTTGGTGACAATTAGGAAAGAAAAGTTGTTCTTTTAAGATAAGATAAAGATAATGAAATTATAACCACTTAGGCAAAAGAAATAAAGATGAAATGTTTTAAGCAAAGTTAGCAACATATTCAAATTGGAAAGATGTCCAGAAATGTCCTGAATTTTAGAGTTAAAGATGTAGCCCAGTAGTGGTGAGATGGGTAAAATATAGGGTGTGTGTGCACAGTGGCTGGAGGCACAACCACACAGCAGTGTTACAGCAGATGTCCCAAGACTACCCAAGGTCTCTGAGACAACCTGAACTGCTCTTTGTGTCATTACAATGACATGTCCACCATCGTGAGTTTCCATCATGTATCTGATGATTTTATACATCTTGAGAGTCCAGGAAGCAAATGGAATATGTAGCAAGACCTCTCAAACTTTCTGACATTTCTGTTCTCTGCCTAGAACAAAAACAAGGACATATTTGTGTTCTAGTCAAGGAAGTGAACACCTAACAGGTGTACCACTCAGACTGATCACAGTGATTTCCTATTTGTACACCTAAATTTAGCCATAAACTGTATAAATTTTTTTTCAAGCTAGCAGCCTGATTACATCTTGCTTTGTGAAACATGTTGCTATCCAGGAAGTTTGCCTGCTTTGTCTTAATTCATCTCCCACTTATGAAGCTGTAAGAAATTCCTTCCCCAAATTCACAGTCGAGTATCTCAACAGTGCTTATTCTTTGAGTTCAATAAGCAAACAAACAAGCTACAACAACAGCAAGAATCCTGGAGCTATTTGCCCCAAAGATGATTAGTGGTTTTTTGTGGGGATCCTATCTCCAGCAACTCTATCTATCCCTGAGTTAAGGAAGTCTTCATCAGTCTCAACTTCAAGGTACTGGAGAATTCAGTGTTGACTGAGATTTTAGTCATTAATTCATGGATGATCTTTTCTATACTCTCACATGGTAGAAGAGTTAAGGGGACTGATTTTTTAGTGTTCATTCTTTATAAGAGCAAGAATTTAACTCACAATGGGCTCTGCACCTTTACATCACTACCATGAAATCCCACATCTTCACATCATTACTTCAGGGTAAACATCTGGGGTAAGCAAATTGACAATTTATAAGGGTGTGTTCAATCTAACCTATGGTTCCAGGATAGCTAAAAAGGAAAGCACACATAAAATTATAGTAAAAACATTATGAGATTGGAGGCATGGATTTTTCTGTCACATGGTTTTATGGTTCCTGAGTGTGAACTTCATATATGACAATGTATGTCACAAGTAAAAAAGTTGGGCTCACCTGATAGAACATAGCACTCTGGTGATAAGTAACCAACTATTGCAGTTATTAGTTAAAAAATAAAAAAAAACACCATCTACTTCCTGCTCAGTAAGTGTATTACTTTTCTGAGATCAAAATGGCTGTGGTTCATAATACTGCCTTGTTTATGTCAGAACAGCTAAAATGGAAAGTGAAGAGAAAGGTATGCTGATGAGTGTCTTGAATCTTCTGTAATTATTGCAGGAGGCCTGCTTGTTAGTTCCCAGCTACCCAGCTAGCTTAGACCTGAAAATAATCACACGGAAACTGTATTAATTAAATCACTGCCTGACACATTAGCTCTATATTCTTATTGGCTAATTCTTACAAATTAGTTTAATCCGTTTTTACTAATCTGTATATCATCATGAGGTCGTAGCCTACCCGCAAAGTTTCAGCACTTCTATCTCAGGCAGCGGCTCCATGGCATCCCTCTCTATCTTCCTTCTCCCAGCATTCATTCCAGTTTTCCCCCGCCTACCTAGTTCTGCCCTATAAACAGGCAAAGGCAGTTTCTTTATTCAGTAACCAATAAAAGCAACACATAAACAGAAGAGCCTCCCATGCCATATAATGACTGTATGGATCATACATCACATTTTATTCATATAGACATAAAATTATTATTTGTCAAATCAAAAAATTAAAAAAATAAAATGACAAACATAAAAAAGAAAGTTATTTCTAAAGAAAGGAAGGATGAGAGATAAAGAAGAAACCAAAAAAAAGGAAGAAGGGTAAAACAAGGAGGGAGAAAACAAAAGAAATTTAATTAAAAGTGAAATTTCTGTAGATTAAATCCTGGAGGCTAGATTCATTTGAAGGGTATTCATCAATACTGACACCTTTCAATTATTTAGAAATATATGTGATACAACCCACTGCAGTTTCCCCTTCTTCCATCTCTCCCAGGACCCCAGCACCAAGCTGCTCTCCCCCAGAACATTCCTCCTCTCTCTTTTTTCTGAAAAAGAGCATGTGTCCCAAGACTAACAACTGAATACTGCATAGTAAGATACAATAAGACAATGAAGAAACCCTTGTATCAGGTCTGGGCAAGGCAACCCATTAGAAGGAAAAGGTTCATAAAACAGGTAAAAGAGTCAGAGACATTTCCCTTTTCTCTGTTAGGAGGACAACCGATCACAAGCTAATCTGAAGAATTGTGGGAATAAATTCAAACATGGCAGAGAGCTTACATCAATTTTTTGAGAGAGATTAACAACAACTATCTCAAAAGCAAGAGAATTCAACTTATGAAGTTAACTAACTGGATCATTTCTCACATTTTACAGAACACACCAATAACAGGAGCCCCAATAATTTACACTGATGCAAATGAATCAGGAAAGGCAGGTTGCAAATCAGAAAAGTTAAGTCAAGTGGATCAAAGCCCTTATGACTCTGTCTAAAAGTCAGAACTATATGCTATTCTCATAGTACTAAGAAATTTTAAGTAAACTATCAACATAGCTGCCAATTTGCAATATGCAGAATTTTGTCTATTGAAACTGGTGAATCTATAACAGATGACACAGAATTTCCTTTATTTTTTGCTCTATTTTTTTTCTTTTTTTATTATTTTTTAAAAAATCAGACTATCTTTTTTTTCATTTTACATACCAATCCCAGTTCCCACTCCTTCCCCTCCTCCAATCCCCTCTACCTACCCCTTCACCTCACTCCCTTCCATCTACTCCTCAGAGAGGGTAAGGCAAATTGCTTTGGGGAAGATCTGAGATTCATCCTACTATATCTAGGCTGAGTAAGGTATCAATGCAAAGATAATAGATTCCAAAAATGCCAATACAAGCAGTAGGAATAAATCCTGTTGCCAATACTAATGGCCCCTCAGTCTTCTCCGGCCATACAGCTGTCAACCACGTTCAGAGCTGTAGGTCCAACTAGTTTGGACCTATGTTGTTTCCTTTT
The DNA here is from genome assembly GCF_982192425.1 of Myodes glareolus. Lineage (NCBI taxonomy): Eukaryota > Metazoa > Chordata > Mammalia > Rodentia > Cricetidae > Myodes > Myodes glareolus. The sequence goes on from NC_142045.1 coordinate 3,681,734, forward strand.
CTGTCCTGCTAGTGTCAATGAGCTCCCATTAACTCAGGAAAACTGTTTCAATGGGTGACCCATCATGCTCTTAACTTCTTTGCTCATATTCTCACTCATCCCACTCCACAGCAGGATTTTGAAAGCTCATTCCAGTGCTCCAAAGTAGATCTCTGCCTCTGCTTCCATCAGTTCCTGGATGAAGGTTCTATGGTGATATTTAAGATATTCATCAGTCTGACTACAGGGCAAGGGCAGTTTGAGCACTCTCTCTTGTATTGCTTAGGTGCTTAGCTGGGATCATCCTTAGGGATTCCTGGGAATTTCTCTAGTACCATGTTTCTTGCTAGCACCATAATGGTTCCCTCAATCAAAATATCTCATTCCTTATTCTCATCTCTGTCCTTCCTGCATCTCAACTATCCCATTCCCTCAAGTTCTCCTCCTCCTTCCTATCTCCCTCATCTTCCCCTTCCACTCTCCCTACTCCCCCCAAAGCCATGCTTTCTATTTCTCAAGAGATCTTATCTATTGCCCCATTTCAGGTGAATTCATGTATGTTTTTCTCAGGGTTTACCTTATTACTTAGCTTCTCTAGAATCATGAACTCTAAACTCAATATCCTTTGTTTTACAGCTAGTTTCCACTTACGAGTGAGTACCTCACTCAGGATCATTTCTTATATAGCTCAATCCAATTGCAGGCAAATTTCAAAATGCCAATGTTTTTTACCACTGAGTAGTACAAAAATGTGTAAATGTGCCACATTTTCTTTAGTCCTTTTTTGGATGAGGGGCATCTAGGTTGTTTCCAGGTTCTCGTTATTACAAATAAGGCTGCTATGAAAAGAGTTGAACAAATCCTTTTGTAGTATGATTGAGAATCTTTTGAGTATATGCCAAAGAGTGGTATTGCTGAGTCCTGAGTTATATTGATTCCCAATTTACTGAGAAACCACCATACTGATTTCCAAAGGGGCTGTACAAGTTTGCATTCCCACAAGCAATAGAAGAGTGTTTCCCTTCCTCCTCATCCTCCCCAGCATAAGCTGTCATTGATGTTTTTGATCTTAGCCATTCTGACTGGTATATTTGCATTTTCCTGATGACTAAGGATGTTGAACATTTCCTTGTCTTTCAGCCATTTGAGATTCTTCTGTTGAGAATTCTTATTTAGTTATGTGTCTCTTGTTTTAAATGGGTTATTTGGAATTTTGTTGTCTTTCATGAGTTCTTTATATATTTTGGAGATAAGTCCTCTGTCTGATGTAGAGTTGGTGAAGATCTTCTCCCATCCAGTAGGCTGCCTTTTGTGTTATTGACTGTGTCCTTTGCTTCAAAGAAGCTTCTCAGTTTCAGGAGGCCCCATTTATTTATTGATGCTCTCAGTATCTGTGCTATTGGTTTTATATTTAGAAAGTGGTCTCCTTTGTCCATGCATTGAAGGCTACTTGCCAATTTCTTTTCTATCAGAATAAGTATGATTGGATTGATATTGAAGACTTTAATCCATTCGGACTTGAGTTTTGTGCATGATGATAGATATGGGTCTCTTTTCATTCTTCTACATGTTAACATCCAGTTATGTCAGCACCATTTGTGCAATGTGCTTTCCTTTTCAATTGTATGATCACTTTAAAAACATTTTCAAAGGATAGAGAAACAATGTAATCTTAATTTTAATGTTATAACATTAGAAAATTTGTTTAGAAAAATCTTTCAAGGTCATTGTCAGAAGATAAATTATTAGTTCTCATGCATAAAGATAGACAAAATTTTATCTGGAAAAAATTAAGCATTTGACTAACAGTTCAAGAATAAAATAATGACTGTGTCATATGGATGGATGGATTTTGAAATTAGACTACTATTTGAAAATCAAGTGTTAGTAATTCTGTACAGTAGCAGAAAGACAGAAAAGATTCACTTCAGTGCATAAAACATGAAATGAAAGAGGAAAACCATTGATGATAAAATCTCCTAGAAAGTCAGAAAAAAAAACCCTCATCTTCTTTAAAACACAAGAAACATCATCTAGAAGCAGGTAACATCCCTAATGATGAAATATGAGTTCCTCCAGAGACTGGGAAGTATATTTAATTTTCTCTCTAAACTGTCAAAGCAGCAAGGCAAAAAGGAAAAGAGGAGCATGGGATGTTGCAAGAGACAACTGTGACTGATTTAGCTGTACATCCAGATATATGCTGAATCATAATTTTTATAAAGTAATAACTTGTTGTACATGATTAGATACACAGAAATTCAGTGTGACAGTCCTGAAATGGTCAACAAAGGAAAGTAATGAGTGCACTATTACATAAAAAATAAACTTCTGGTATTCAAGTATGAGAATCCAGTGTTTATGATACATCCTTGTGGGTTTTTTTTTTTTTTTGGAGGGATAGTGCAACAAAACAGGGTTTCTCCAAGGAGTGTAAGATCCTTGGCTTTCACGGAATATCTTTGTAGGCCAGCTAGATTCACACTCACAGAGATCTGCCTTTCTCTGCCTCTTAATTGCTGTAATTAACGGTGTGTGCCACCACACCAAGAAAGTTACTTTTTTTTTAACAAGAGATAATTATTTTACTTAGAGATATATTATTGAGAAATATATGAAACTTTCTTTTTCTAAGCCATCTACTAACCAGACATAATGAGAAAACAAAATAAAACAAAACAAAACAATTTATTTTAATACATCCCATAATGATTCAGAAACTTTAACTCCCTGAGTTACAGGTCAAATGATTTTCATATGAGCAACAACAGTTTTTTGTTTGTTTGTTTTTGCTTTTTTTTTTTTACATGATAGGGACTTGTAGACATGCTGAAGGAAAGATGCTGCTGAATGGTGCCTGATGGCACAAATAATGTGAGCATTCCTGATGATGCTACATTCCAAGAACCCACTGCCATGTAGCTGCCCATACTTGAATCACAGAGACTGCAAGTTGTATACCTGACTTACAAATCCTGCTTCTTAGGTTTAGAGTCTTACCTTAATTGTGATAGCTAGTAGGATATCGTAATGGATTTAGAAACAATGCAGATGATTAGTTCATGAAGTCATAAGAAGCAATGTTGATAAAGAGACTGAGAAAGTCATATACACACAGAAATATTCATGAGTGCTGGGGTATGTATGTGTGAGTGTGTGTGTGTGTGTGTGTGTGTGTGTGTGTGTGTGTGTGTGAGAAAGAGAGAGAGAGAGAGAGAGAGAAAGAGAGAGGGGGGAGTGTGTGTATGTGTGGGAGTGGGAGTGTGTGTGTGTGTGTGTGTGTGTGTGTGTGTGAACGAGAGAGAGAGAGAGAGAGAGAGAGAGAGAGAGACTGAGACCAGGGATCAAAAGATTTATAATCATGACCACTTTTGAAAATATAAAATATAGTATAATTAATAAGCATACAACAAATGATTAGTCTAAATTGCCATCAGTATAATAAAACCAAAACAACATTAAAATTTAGTCTCTCCAAGTCAGAATGAAAGCCACTAGGAAAATATACAAAACTAAATGTTGGTGAGGATATGAACAAAAAAAAGGGGAATTACTTGCTGCTGTTGAGATTATAAATTAGTGCAAAGACTATGAAAATCTATATGAAGACCCCTTGAAAAACTAGACAAGACATACTACTCCTAAGCATGTCACAGAGACACTTACACAAGAGGGATTACTGCAGATTTATTCACAATAGAAAATCAAGCAACAAATCTAAGTGTCCTACACCAAATGGACAAAGTGTGCCATAAATATACAATTGAATGTTTTGCATCCATTTGTCAAAAAAGTACAACTGGAGATAATCACATTAAACAAGATAAAACTCTCAGAAAGACAGAATTCCATTTCCTCCCATTTGCCAACCATAGAGTAGAGTCCATATTTGTATATACAAAATCATAAATGTAACATGAATGTAAGAATGAAACTGTAGGATAACAAAAAGAAGGAATAACAGCTCATCAACAAGCCAATGGTTAAACATTTTATGGTGTTTTCCACTGCTCAACTGTAGTTAAAACCACACCACTCAGTTGGAAAACAAACCATTTAGCAATGTATGCAATTTGAATAAGTATTAAATGAATTTCAAAAAGTTAATGAAGTAAGACAGAAAAACTGCAGATTTTTAAATTTCACACATGTCACTATGTGATAACACCAGATAGAAATATATGAGTAAGAAATATGTGTGTATATGTTATAGTTGTTTTGTTTGCGGATTTTCTTGGACTGCTAATAGTGAGAGTGGGGATATCTCTGACTTTTATTTGCTCTTGGGCCCTTTTCCTCCTACTGGATTGCCTTGCCCAGCCTTGATGTAAGGCTTTGTGTCTAGACTTAATAGCACCTTGCTATGTTGCGTTTGTTTGATATCTCTGGATAGCATGTTTATTTTTTTCTGAAAGGAAATGGAAAAATAGTAGACCCAGAGAAGCAGGAGGTAAAAATGAATGGGAGAAGTGGACAGAGGAGAAATTGTGATTGGGATATATTTATTGTATGAGAGAATAATAAAGAAAAAAGAAAATGTATTATATTTTGAAGTTTTTGATAAGTTTTGGTCATATTTTCCCCTCTCCTAATTTCTTCTAGTTCTTTCACACCTCCCTACCCAATCAACTTTATGTTTTTCCCACCCTCTATCTCTTTAGAAAAAGACAAAAAATAACTAAATGTGAAACAATCACAAAACAAGAAACACACAAACGCAAACCTACAAAAAATGAAAAACAAAATATAAAAACAAAGAAACAATAAGACAAAAATGAGACCAAAAAGTATTATTTTGAATTTGCTAATCCCAGGTATGGGGCCTGCCCAGTAATATTGTTATTCTACCTATCAAGCCTGCATTAGAGAAAGATAAGCCTCTTTTTGGAAACAGTTCGATTGCAGATGGCTTTTTGAAAAAATAAAATGTGACTTCATCATGTATTCCCAGCTTTTATTTATGTTTAATTTTTTAGTGTAAACATAATGTTTTAATGAAATTTTGTAATATTGTGTTCTGATCATGAATATGTTCCTAAATGTTTGCATGATATGTTTAAATCCTTATGCTAATATACATCAATAATGGATTTACAGGAATAATATAGAATAGACATTAACATCCCTTTCTTGCAGGAAATCAGTTATGAAATCAATTCAAACTATTAAGTCTATCATATAAATTACCATTAAAACATTACTTAGTTGCCATCAAGAAAATTTATTTTTTTCCAAATGTTTATTTATACAGGCAATAATGTGAAGTTTGTGAAATGACTTCTCAGAAGATTTTAAATGTGTGTGGAAGTGAATCTGCAGAGGAAGAAAACTAACTCCATTGATTGATTGATTCCATGATTCTACCTCTCCCACAGCAACTTTGTATAGAGGTCTAGACAAGGCTGCTGGAGTACAAACCCATAGTTTCCAAACCCCAGGAGGAAGTATATTCTGGGTGATATTACAGCTCTCGTAAAGAGCGTTCCTTTCATTTCCTTTCTCACTTTTCCTTGTGTGGGCGTGTTTTTCCTAAGATTGGTGCCAGGAATAAGCCTGAATAGCTTTTCCACCTTATCACTGAGTACAGGTCTCAGTCAGACCTAGAACTCAACCCTATGGGTACACTCACTAGTTGGTTGTTCTGAGGATTCATTGACCCTGTCTTCCCACACAGGAATTACAGGTGAGTCAGCATGCCACCCTACATGTACGAGCATTCTAAACTATTGCCCTCAAACTTAGTGCTGCATTGGCTTAAACCACTGAGCAATACTCACAGCTACCAACAGTGTGTGTGTGTGTGTGTGTGTGTGTGTGTGTGTGTGTGTGTGTACCAACATCTGACACTGAGACTGGAAAAGCTCCAGGGTATTACTAGACAATGATATGAAATTTTCTTTTCATTTTGTGTTCTGATGCTTTTTGACTTTGGTCATTCTTAAGACACAAGATCAGACAGTAAAAAGAAATGAGGTCATATGTCCCTATAGTTACTTTCCCAGGACAGAGTTAAGAAGATGGTCCTTGATGTGCTTCTTGGAGTCCTTAGTTGGCAGTCCTGCACAGTGCCTGGTTCCTCAGTGGTCTTTGTCACATAGGCTATTCCAGACTAAATCATGTGGTGCTGAAGGCACCAAATCGGTTGGTGGAACTGGGACTGATGTGTGGAGTCAGTGCCAAGAAGAAATTGTAACCGCCTGTTTTTCAAACAAGAGGGCCCAGATAGCCTGAGCCACGTTTATTCAAGCAGTTTCAGTGGTTTGCATGAACAGTTTTACAACCAGGTTTACTTCCTAAGTTTCTAAAATTTTTACAATAAATAACAGTTTGTTCCTTGCCTCCTCCCACTTCTGCCTCCCACCAGTAGCCATTATCTTTTGTAACTATATCTCTGCTGTTAGAAGCAAAAAGTTTTCCAAGCTACAAAGAAACTTTTCTAACTAGATACTCCTTCAGTTAGAGGAATGTGTCCAGTTAAAAAACACATATGGTTCCAACACCATGCATGGTGAAAGACACTTTTGTCTCTACTGGCTAATATTTATACCTGAACTATTTGGTAGTATCTGAGTTCTCATGATCAATTCACCATGCAAGCTGCATCAATCCATTCTAATTTCTGCGCTATTCTATCTCTTCAGGGATATATCAGGTTTTTTCATTTGTCCTATAGGCATCATAACCTCGAATCTTAATAGTACACATTGCTTGTCCCTTGTCCTTATGTCCCTTTGCCATAACTTCTAGGGATATTAGAAATGAGGGAACTGTAGGTTTTTATGGTTCTACTTTATTCCCTGTTCCTTGAATTTCCCCGTTTTCTCTGTATATCATCTACTTAATATTTTTTAAAAACTCTTGTGGTTAAAATCATTCTTTCAGAACAATTTTGAAAGTATGTAATATTAAAATTTATGACTTACTGGGACACATCAGGCCATCATTCTGGAAAGCATAACAAAAACAACGAGATCATATAGCTTCTGGAGTCTTGCCCAGAATTATGCAGCAAACTGTTACAGGTTTTACCAAGTGGATTAGAATCTTCAGGGTCCTGGCATAAAGAAAGCCATTCATGCTCTTCTCAGACTTTGCCCCCAGAAGAAGCTGCATGGCTCCTGCCAATTTGGTGCAAAAATACAAACAAACAAAGGCAACAACAACAAAAGCCTTGTAGAAGTCAGACATTGTCGCTGGTTCAGGAGATTTCTGTGAAGTCAACTCTGGCTTCACCATCGACTTGTCCATGACAATTTTCTCTTTTTCTCTTATGTTAAGGATCCGTTGTACTGAGACGTCTCTCCAGGTCTAGGTTTTAAAAGTATGATTCTCCTTCCATGTGAGGCTCTGTAAAGCTGTTTATAATAAACTGCTTTGTTGCTTTCTAATGCTCTCTCACATCATGGCCTTACCATGGTCTCACAGTCCTTTCTGCCAATCAAGCTCATTCCTGAGAGATAATTACACATTACACACTTTTGAAAACCCACTACTAAAGTTCCAGTCTCATCCTTTACCCTCTCAGTGCTTTACACTTGCTGATTTGCTATAAATTCTTTGAACTGATCTCCTTTCTGCATATATCCCTCTCATTTTGGCTTTCACTTATGTGATGGAACCTGAACCTAGGGAGAACAGAAGATAAATGATAAACCAAAACATTTCTACAGATGTATCCTCTGGAATATCACCCAGATGCCCATTTATTAAAGACTATTTTCTTATTTTAATGAGGGGAGTAAACCTTCCATTTACTTATTCCCCCACCATGGCCTAAAACAATAAGGACATGTGACCATAGGCACCAGCTTACAAAACCAGGAGCCAAAATCAAAAAGTGATGTTTTTCACTTTTTTATGTGAAGTGATAGATAGAGAGCTCACTAACCCATAGCATATCCAGTTATACCTACATTGTGCTAAATAAAAGAAAATATGCTTTATTGAAAGAGAAAAAGAGAGGGAGCAAGAGAGAGGGATAATGAGAACATTCAGAAAAATTCTCCAAACAAAACAAAACCCATGCATATTTTATTTTAGGAAGTTCCACACATATGATCTAGTTTGGGATGGTCTATATGAAAAGAAGAATGGAAGAGACAGGTATATGGTGGAGACCGTGAAACCACAGCCCAAACTGACATTTTAGCTCTCTGTCCAGGTGCAGGAATAGAGTGAGACAGAGAAAGAGTGATGAATGTATTTATAGTCAAATTACTATATAGAATGTATTTCATTACAATCACCAGTAGTTTATTGATATGTATACTTTATGTGGGAGTCTGAAGGAATAAATTGGCTTTATGCCTCTAAAGAGATAATGTGTAATTCATGAGTGTTCAAAAACTTGTAGAAGAGACTCGACATAGAGAGCCATCCTAAGAGAACCCAGCTAATAAAATGCGGGATAGCCCACAATGGTTTATCTGTTGAATACACACCAATAGGTGCCTTGGAAATCATAGAGATGTGTTTACTCTATTTCCATGTTTAGAAAATGTTTCAGAGAGCTCTGTAACTTGCAATTTAGTGAACAATTTGAGTGCTGCTCCACACTGATGCTTGTCAGGTCAACAAGGCTGAGTGTCATCTCTGGACATATCACCATATTGTCTGCCATCTTGAAGTAGAAAATACCTTGATCGAGTAGATATAGTAACTCATCACAACAGCAGGTAGGTCTTTGGTGATGGGACTGGAGCTATTGGAACTTTCTCATAGGCAGGTAGTAGGAAGATTAGAGGATCTTTATCCTGGGCATTCAGCAACAGCATCTTCCTGCCATTCACCACCTGGAAGTGATTTTAAGGGGTGCTGGGTTACAGAGGAAATGGAAGGCTAACTGAAGGGTTCCATGATGCAGTTACCAAGAGGTCAGTCCATTTATATCGTGGAACCTTAAAAAGATACAGAGGTTCAGGCTCCACAACACTCCTATAAGTAAACCCTCAACAATGCTCTGTAAGTATATTTAATAAACTCACTGATATCACCAAGTTGGACACAGGTGACATTGCATTTTGGCCTATTGGTTTAGTATTCGCTGTGAAATATTTGTTCTCCTCAAGGGAAAAAAAAATGTAACAGACTGCATGTGGTTTCTCAAACCTCACTGTGCAAGCAGTCAATCTTTGGATAATCAGAACCATGCAATCTCTCTTCTCTCTGGGCCCTCATTTTGTGTTTAATTAAAACATGGAACAACACATCCTGTTTCTCCATATTCATTATTCCCACAAAGTTGCCAGAGTCACATACAAGTGACAGGACAATATTGAGAATTTCTGTAAAATGATCGCTCAGCACCACTCTTCTTTATTTACTGCTGCTTAAAGAACAGCAGATTGCTATTGTTTGGCATGGCGAAGCCAGCATATGCAAATAAATAAGGAACTTAGCAACATTTAATTAATAGTACAGTCTGACGATTATTTGAGTTCATTAAATGTTGCTGATACTTTTTACAATAAATCCATAATTCTGAAATAATAATAAATGTTAGTATAATCAAATTACAAATTTGGGGAAAAGACAGCAGTCACATAAGGAAATATACAGAACTATCTACCCTTAAGAATTGAGTCACTTAAAACTGTCAAAACAGTCACTTTCGCTGAATGCAATCACTTCTTTAAACTGGCCTCAAACCCTTGCTAACTTAGAAGTGAGTAAAATTGCTATTAAATATAATTACTTTTTGTGTAGAAGAAACAACAGCTAAATGAAATCAATAATAAGCTCCAGTCAGTTTCTCAAATGAGAAATATTCAGCGATTAATAGTTACATAAAACTATTATGAAGGACATTACTGAGTCTGGAAGATGTCTCAGTATGGAAAGAGCTGATAAAATGCAAGGACAATGATTGGAGTTCAGATCTCAGCAGCAACACAATAGTTAGGGTATGGCAGTGCAGATCTGTAACCCCAGTGCTGGCTGGTAGACAAGGGTGGGCTAGACTTCATTGGCTACTGAATGGGGCTACAGTTAGACATATTAGGAGCATGCCAAAATCACTGGGCTATGTCTGGACCAAGTAGCTCTAGTATAGACTAGACTTGGTCTAAGATCAAATGAGTACTTCATCTTACCTTCCGATGTGCAGTTTTCTGCTTTAGACAGGAGTGCATGGAACAACATGACATATTCACAACACTGTTAACATGATGCTCCTGGAACTCTGCTTGCAGGACTACATAGTTACTTTGACAGACAAGAGGACCATTTGGTTGTGTCTTTCAGTGTGCAATTTCACTTTATCTGAGTCACCTATTATTTTCTCTTTTCCTTTTTTTAAACATATTCTTTATTGACTCTTTGGGAATTTCACATCATGCACCCCAATCTCACTCACCTTTTAGTCCCTCAAGATCCACCCCTCACCCCTGAAGCATGCTCCCTCCAAAAAAATTGATTACAAACCAAACAAACAAGAAAACACCTCTTCTTTCATCTTAGTGGTATTGGGAGCTGCAATGTGTCATGCAGTATACCGCTTTGTCCAATCAGCTCCACCACAAAATGTTCACTACAATGAGTCATTGGTCTGGTTCAAGGCCTCTGGCACACCAGAGTCGCTGGACCCTCACTGAAACTCCTCTTGGACATCCTGCTGTTGCCCTGAGTCATGTGGCTATCATTCCACAGGACAAATCCCTCCACACACTCCAGCAGGTGATAAATTGGGTAGATGTTGGTTGGGTCAACCCAAAGCCCTGGATGTGGGTCTGATGGTTCACCCAACTTTTATCCTAGTGATAGACCAAAAGCACTGAGCACCATTGATAACCGCTGGGTCTAGTGACATGATATAATCACAGGAACACAGGAATCTGGAGAAAACAATGATGACAGCCAGTGGGAGGTCATATTACCCAGGAACCTAAGCTGCGGAGGCATGGAAAGGAGCAGTTGGCTGCGAAGAGTGCTAGGGTAGCATTTCAGCTGATATGCAGAAATCAGTTTTTCCATACAGACTTCCTGCTAGAAGCAGAAACATGGGTCTCCACAAGTATACATATACACGCACGCAAACACACAGACATGTGCATATGCATGAAGTATGTACATGTAGTGGACAAACTTAATTTCCAGATGTTGTTTCTCATCAAGGTACTGTGCACCTTGTTTACTGAGGTATAGTCTTTCACTGGCTTGAAACCTATCAGAAGGCCAGGCTGGATAGCCAGTAAAGCAACAAGTAAATGTCTGTGTCCATATCTGGGTTGGGAGGTTTGGGGTTATAAGCATGTGAAACTAGGCCCAAATTTTCACATTAATTCCGGGATTTAGACTCAGGTTCTCTTCATTGAGCCATCTCCCTAACTAGATACTTCTGCTTCAGTCCTTCTAACAACAGCATACAAAGCTAAGAAAAAATCATGGTACCTAACAGAGAATAGTGGGGTCCTGGGGTAGACAGTCCCTATCAAAAGCAGAGAACAGTGGGGGCCTGGGGTAGACAGCTCCTCTTCAGAGCAGAGCACAATGGAGTCCTTGTGTAACAGTCGCTCTTCAGAGTTATGTGTAAACACACCAAAAGATTGGGAGAAAACAGTTTCCAAAACAATTTAAACAACCATAGCTTAGCATGTATGTTTACAATGTAGAGTTATTTATTTCTATCCAGAAACTATTACTGCTGGGTAAACTAAAGAAAATTATCTTCAATAAAATGCCTGCCAGGTAAAAATGCAAAAGAAGAATAAGAAGTGACTATTTCATATTTTATAGTTGTTTATAATCTCTGCTGTGGTAGAAATGAAGATGACAGGTCCCAAATGAACATCTAACGAGTGAGATTTCATCCTAGGGCAGGAATTTTCTCCAAGAGTTTCTTAACTTCAGCTTTCCTGGGCTATTCTAAAATTAAATTTTGGTGTGTGTGGGGGGGGGGGGTGGGGTTGTGTGAACGATGTCAGAAGAGAGCACAGATTCTTTGATAGGAGTTAGGGGTGTTTAGGATGCCTGATGTAGAACATAGGTTTGAAACTTTGACCCATTGATAGTGTACCGAGGGTTCTTAATCACTGAGACATCTGTCCATACTCCTACATTCCTGGAATTTACATTTGGTGTTGTTTACTCTGACTAGAAACAACCTAATGATCTTCTAGAAAGATTATCCCAAAGCAAAACAATTGGCTTTGTTAGGGGTCTTCACCAAACATTTGAATTTATATGAAGTTTCCCCAGGCTATTCGATCATGTCTACATACTTGAGAATTGTCTCAGTTACAAAACTTCACCTAAAATGTCCATGAAAATTTCAGATTTTTGAGCCCAGGTTAAATCAATTGATCTAAATTACATGGGGGGTCAGAGAAGGAGAATATGATCTCACTGTCCAAGCATCGTAACTGTGTGGGCAGGCACATTACACCATGTACCACTACCATCGTGGAATGGAGGGTGTGAATAAGTCTGTTCCTGGTCTTCTCAATATGCCTCAGGGTAGGTTCTATTTGTTGCATCTTGAATGGGTGATCTACAGCTCTGAGCAGAGCTCCTGATATGGAACCACGAAATATGCTTAGTAAAATTATGTACATTTACATTTTAAATTCATAGACATAAAACCCATATGCAAAAGATACACAGCCTTTTGTCCAAATACAAAATAGGTATGATTAATTTTGGTACTTTTATTTTATCTTCCCTCAAAGGAAGCTGATGAGAGGAGAGAACTCGGCAAATGTCACTGAACAAATGTTTGTTTTCTGGCTGTTAAAGCTCTGGCCTCCACTGGGGCAATTCAATAGTGAGTCTACAAACACCTAGCTATCACAGGTATGAAGTGCAGAGCTTTTGAAAACTTAGCCTGCTATCTACAATACCTACATTACACTGTCTTCTTCTACATTCTCCAGCATCAAGCAATTACTTAAGCAAACAAAGAGTGGAAACCTAGTACCTAAATGAAGACTGACTCCTTTACCATTGCTTTTGACTCTCCTTTCTCCTTTTCACGCTGAGAATGATGTGGAGACTTTGCTGGTTCTTCACAGTAACATTTGGAGAAAGGCTCAGTCACTCACTCCCCAAGTAGAGCTAGCTGAATTAACAAAATTAATAAACTTTTGGCAAAGGGCTCTCGCCCCCCCCCTCTCTCTGTGTGTGTGTGTGTGTGTGTGTGTGTGTGTGTGTCTGTGTGTCTGTGTGTCTGTGTGCGTGAGAGATCAAAACCCAGGAGGGTCACATGTTCTTCAGTCAAATTTAATGCCTCTCAGAAGTCGTATAAATCAGCAATTTACCATCAGTAGAAGGGCCTGGCTGGAATGTGAACTTGCAGTCCAGATAGATCCAAGACATATTGTTGTGGAAATGAGAAGATATATCTATATCAATATATATTGCTCACTGCTAAATCTGATAAACTTTGTCTTTTATGACTTACTCAATGATGCTTTTGAGAGTTTGATGACTCATCCTGTCATATTTTGCATAGAAATTGGGGGAAGATAAGAGAAAATAAGGTAGGCTATAAAACAAATGTTTTTAAACAGCTTGATCTATTACTCTTAGAAATTTAACCACATTAGAGTTTATGATCTAATTTTTTAAAAAGCTTGCCATTTCTTTCAGCTTATTTAATATCCATGAAAGACAAATATTTTGTAAATTTGATTGTAAGATTTATGCATTAGAAAACCTGATTTATACCCATAGTAGTTATAGAAACTAGAGCAAGGACTCAGATAATATGACTTTATACAATTGTGTTGTCCTGAGCTGTTGCAGGTACCTGGACCCAGCTTAGTATTATCCAAACAGGGGAGCAGAGATGGGACAGTGGATTCTGGAAGCAAAGCAGAAGCCATTATCCTTCTGTGATGGGCATCCTCCTTCCCTGACATGAAGGTCAACTGCTCAACTATGAAGTGGAGATTTGGTTTCTCCTTCCCTCTCCTACCCTGAGCAGCAGCCAACTGGCCTCTTTGCCTCTTCTACTCAAAAACATTCTCTCATTATAATCCCACAGAATTACATTCTTTACTCTTTTTTGTGTAGCAGTTTTCTCCTAATTGAAACTTTGGTGGGGAGGTTCATTCAATCTTAAGTAAACAGAGTTCATAAGTTTCCAAAAGCTCCTGAGACTTACAGAGTTCCCAAGGCGGTACCTCAAGAAGCAGAAACAGGTACTGTTAGTAGTAACAGCAGAAAAGGTTCTGACCTGCTAAGGGGCCTGCTATTGTAGTAATCACCCATGCTACAGCTGGCTTTTGGATGTATTAACATCATTCATCTGTGCCATACGCTATAGATGTGCTATATTTTATATGCTACAGGCTATAAATGCTATAAAGAAAGCAATACACTGATGGGTTCCCCAAATCGGACATTGATTAAATTAAATGGACATTGAAATTAATTGGACATTGGCCTAGCATTGGGACTGTATGTGGGGTGAGCATATGTGTACATTACACAAAGAAGCACAATTCAAACTGCCATGCGATCCTCCAGTCTGTTCTCCTACCTCTTCAAATTCATGCTTTGTTTCCTGTGCTTATGGTATTTCACATAGCCCTTCTCTTCCATCCTACCCTACTGCTCATTCCAAAAGTGCCCATTACAAAGTAAATATAAAGGTTGGCAGATAAGCTTAACTTCTAAACCAGAATCTTGGTTCCAGAGCTTCTGTCCATCATTGGGACATGCCCTGTAGAATAGATGTGATCTAGGACTGTAACCTTCTTCATCCTGACATAGATAGAATGTTGTGACCTCAAGCAGCTCAACTAGAATCAGATGAGAGAAATGTCTAGAATGGGTGCTGGTACTGTGGGTTCACAAAAGATCAGATTACAGAGCAGAAGATGAAATGCAGGAGATAATCTTGATAGTGTACTTAATTACATGCTGCTCCCACATCCCTGCCACTTTCCGTTTCATAGCCTGATTTGCACTAAACAGTCGACCCATGTTCTTAAGGTTCTTCACCTTAAGAACCCCTGGGTAAAAGACAATCACCCTTTCTTTATGTACGTTGCATCCTGTGTTGCACAACTCTTCTTTGTGCTGGGCTTTCCATATTCTCCCACCTCGTTCCTCATGCCTGTCTTCTAGCAGGACTTCCTGGTCAATACAGAAACCTTCCATGAGAGGGAGACCATGAGTGTTTTCCAATAAGCAGCCACTTACCCTGCAAACAGCTCACAATAACATTGGCTGTTTCCAAAATCTCTGTTGCTGAGTGGATACCACATTCTTCTTCCTCTTACATGTGTTCTAACCAATGAAAGCCAAAATGAGTCTGAAACAAGCAGTTTCTTTGAAGGTATTTTCATGGATAACTTTTATGGAGTATTTGCTAAAATAAATCTCTCAAATCTGAGTCTAAAACAAGTCACTTTGTGTAGTGAGCTGCTTTGTGCCACACCTTAAAGATGGCACTGGCCTCTGCACTCCACCCCCCGGGCAGAAATTGTTTTCAGTTGTAAATAACTCCGTACATGGCTAAAACTAAGGATCTGGCTTGTTTCTGTGTACCTGGACCTGCCGGCATTTCCCATGTGGCTTGTTGGTGTTGGTTACCCAGAGGCTATTTTAGGTGTGGGCTGGTTTTCCCCAGGGTCAGAAGATTATTCAAGGTTTCCTAATTAAACTGCATTGAGAAGAGTCCGGTGTTGCATTTTCTTTGCTGGCCAAAGCGACGCAACAGGTGGTGCAAAAACCCAGGAACTCCTCTTGTCAAGGACTCAGAACTCTTTGCAGTCAGGGCAGTGCACTGGATAAATCCTCAGGTAAAGTGGGGATCCTGTGACCAAAGCAGGGGTAATAGTTTCCAGGTAAATGGCAATCCTGTGACCAAAGCAGGGCTAATTAATTGCTTTCCCTGTAAATAAATGGAAAGCAACTGCTATTAAAGCAGGATTAATTAATTGCTTTCCCTGTAAATAAAGGGAAAGTGACTGCTGTTAAAGCAGGTTAATTAATAGCTTTCTGGCAGAGCGGGGGGAGAACCATGATCAAAGCGGGAGTTTTATTGGTCATTCTGTAAATAAGGAATGAATAAAAAGCAGTTTCGCAAGTTGACAAAATAAAAGTAAAAGAAATATAAATCAAGTATGAGCGCTAATCAATCGCACCCGATTTTTTTGGCTCTTAATGAGATGCTATGTTCAAAGAATCTAAAGATAAAACAAAGTTCTTTGGAGAAGTTTCTGAACGAGCGCGATGCCATTGCACCCTGGCTTGCCGTTTCAGGGAGTCTCTTGATATCATCATGGGAGAAGATAGGGAGAGACCTAGATTTTGTATTTGAGCAAGGGATCCTTAAGGGAGGGGTCAAGCCAATTTGGAAGTTAATTAGAGGCTGTCTTGAGGACCAGCATTGTAGTGAAGCAGTAAAAAATGGACAGGCCATGCTGGAAATGTTACAAGAGGAAAGATCAAAAAAATCAGAAAAGGCAAGCAGTAAAAGGAACCATCAGGAGTGGGAAGAGTTATACCCGAACCTTTCTGAGTTAGAAGAGTCAAATAAGCAACTACAGGCAATCACAAAAAAATTGCAAAAGGCAAGACTGAAAAAGAGGGTGAGAAAAAAGGAGAAAGGAGGCTCAAAAGCACTGACGCTTTGCCCCACAACACCCTCCACCCCTCCACCTCATGTGGGAGGAGGTCAGGGCAGCTCCGGATGCACATTTTATCTAGGCGTTTGCAAAGTGGTGAGAACTGAGCTGCAATTAGCATATCCAGTGTTTCAAGGTCCGCAAGGAAATAGGTACGAAGAGCGTCTGGTTTTGAGATGATTAAGTCTTTGGCTGAGTCTGTGAGAATTTACGGGATTGCAGTCTCTTTTACTGTGGCGCAGGCAGAAGCCCTAAATAGATACTACATGACACCTAGTGACTGGAGTGGGCTTGCTCATGTATGCCTGAGCCCTGGACAGGACTTAGATTGGAGAGCCTTTTTGATTGAGTTTGCTAGTGAGCAGGCCACTGCTAATCAGGCAGTTGGAAATGCAGCGAGGGACAGAGATATGCTGCTCAGACTTGGAACAAGCCTATATGGAATTAATTAAATTGCTTGAAAAGAAGGGATTATTTATAGCCCCTAATAAGGTACAAAAGGATAAAATTATAAATTATCTAGGAGCACAAATTTGTGAGAAGCAAATTATTCCACAAAAGGTAAAATTTAGAAAAGATAATTTAAAGACCTTGAGTGATTTTCAAAAGTTGTTAGGTGATATAAATTGGCTTAGATGTTATTTGAAATTGCCAAATTATGAGTTAACGCCCTTATATAATGTTTTAAATGGAGATTCTGCTTTGGATTCTTCAAGGCAACTGACTAATGAGGCATTGAAAAAGGTGAAAAATAGATTACAAGATGCCTTTCTACAGAGGATTCAAGAGGGCCAAGATATTGTTTTGTGCATTCTTCCTTCATATCACCAGCCCACAGGATTGTTATGGCAAAACGGGCCATTGCTTTGGATTTATCCCAAAATATCTCCAGCCAAAGCTCTTGAGCATTATCCTACTGCTGTGACAACTTTAGCTCTAAAAGGGATTCAGCAGTGTTTACAATATTTTGGGACTGCCACCACCTCCATTATAGTTCCTTATTCCAGCCATCAAGTTAAGATGTTGTCTGCTATGATAGATGATTGGGCTATTTTGCAGTGTGGTTTTGATGGCAACATAGATAATCATTAACCCAGACATCCACTGTTAGGATTTTTTAAGGAGCATCCTGTAATATTTCCTAAAATGACATCATCGCAGCCTATTTCCATGGCCCCAAATGTATTTACAGACAGATCTAAGACAGGCTATGGGGTGTATATGATAGATATACAAGATCCTGTGAGGCATCAATTTCAACCTGGTTCTCCTCAGACTGTAGAATTACAGATTGTAGTTGAAGTTTTTAAAGTTTGCCCTTTTACATTTAATCTAATATCGGATTCTGCATATGTTGTTAATGCCCTTAGAATTTTAGAAGTAGCTGGACCTATTAAAAGTTTCAGTCCAGTGTGCCTTTTATTTCAGCAATTACAACATCTAATCTGGCAGAAAAGAAATTGCTTTTACATCCAGCATGTTAGAACACATACAGGTCTGCCAGGACCTTTGAGTGAAGGAAATGATATAGTTGATCAGTGGACTAGGATGGAATGTATATTCATTAGTTCTACCTTGGAAAAGGTGAGAGCTTTACATAAAGCTTTTCATGTTAATGCTAAAGCATTACAACAAAAAATTCATCTCTCTCAAGCAGATGCTTGACAGGTAATTTTAGATTGTTCTCAATGTGTGACTCATCAACATCCACCCAGTATTGGAGTAAATCCATGGGGTCTACTCCCTCTAAAAATCTGGCAAATGGATGTGACACATATATCTACGTTTGGAAATATAAAGTATGTACATGTGTCTGTGGACACCTGTTCAGGTGTAATACATGCCACACCTCTGACTGGAGAAAAAGCACACAATGTCATTGCCCATTGCCTGGAAGCTTGGGCTGCTTGGGGCAAGCCTCAACAATTAAAGACTGACAATGGACCAGCTTACACAGGTCAAATGTTTGCCTCCTTTTGTTCACAAATGGAGGTGCAGCTTAATCATGGATTGCCTTACAATCTTCAAGGACAAGGCATTGTGGAGCATGCTCATCGCACACTAAAAAAAAATATCTACAAAAACAAAAAGGGGGAATAGACCATGGCCGGACCCTGGGGAAAAAAAAAGACTTTCCCTTGCCATATTTACCATTAATTTTTTTAAATTTGGATGCTCAAGGTCATTCTGCAGCTGATAGACATCAGGACCCCCATGGCCCTTCTAAAAGGATTGGTCACGTGGAAGGATATCTTGACAGGGCTCTGGCATGGGCCTGATCTCTTGCTAACATGGGCACGAGGCTCTGTTTGTGTTTTCCCACAGGACCAACAAGATCCGTTGTGGGTGCCAGAGCGTTTGAGTAGAAGAGTTCAACATGAGGAGCATCATGCCTGTGCCTGTGGATGCTTCCCATGCCATGACTAGTATACAATATGAGAACTTTACCCATGCTACAAATTTGTCTAAACAGCTGTCTAGTTATCTTTTAGGTAACAGGGCTGAAGAATTTGGTGCCATGATGGAGCAGCTGAGTGTGGCCATCGTTACCATGAATTCTACACAAGTGGATGCTGGCATGGCTGAAGGACTCTCGTCCTGAGTCTCTGCAGCCATGAATCATCTGAAAAAGTAGGCGGGCTTGGGAGCATTAGCTGGCCTTCTGGTGTTGGTCTCTCTAGCCTGCCTGTGGTGTATCTGTCGGATTAGGGACTCTCAGTGTCACAGTACAGCCATGATTCTACAACCCTTTAAGGCTATAGAGGCTGGCCAATCCCCCCAAGCATGGTTAGCCACCATGAAATGATAATTTGACGCATCCAAAGTGTGAGACAAGACATTGCACTCAAGGACGGCTTTTGATGGCTTTGAGAAGAGCATGCCTAGCTGCATGTGGGTTGATGCCCAAGTTCCCACCTCTGGAAAATGGCATCGAGCCAGTCTGGCACTCTTTGAGTGGAAGACACCTAAGGAGGATCAGTACAAGGCTCTTGTTTTCACAGAGAGCAGGCCTCTACTCTTACCTGTGGCATCTAAAACAAAAAGGGGGAAATGAAGTGAGCTGCTTTGTGCTGCACCTTAAAGATGGTGTTGTCCTCTGCATTCTAGCCCCTCGGTGGAATGTGCTTTCAGTTGTAAATAACTCCATACATGGCTAAAGCTAAGGATCTGGCTTGTTTCTGTGTACCTGGGCCTATCCGCAGTTCCCACGTGGCTTGCTGGAGTTGGCTACCCAGAGGCTATTTTAGGTGTGGGCTGACTTTCCCCAGGGTCAGAAGATTATTCAAGGTTTCCTGATTAAACTCCATTGAGAAGAGTCTGGTGTTGCGTTTTCTTTGCTAGCCAAAGCGATGCAACAACTTTGTCCTTTATCTGTCAACCTTTCATTTCCCTCTTCTCCTAACCCTGTCATGCACATCCACTAGGTAAGCCTCCTTTCTGTTTCTGACTTGGTCTACGAAGCTCTTCAAAGCATTTCAAATTGATTCCCATAATGCCTCACTTGATCAATGCCTCCCTGTGCTCTTCTCTGTACCATACAGCAAGGAACATAACCTTTTCTGGATGCTTTGATCCCAGTGTGAGCACAAGGATATGAGCATGTAGCATCTGGTAGACTAACTGACTAGCAGTGTTGACATGTACTAAAAAGTGTCACTGAATGAATGTATAAAAGGGGGAAAACGGAAACAAAAGGAACCACCTAGCTTCATTTCTCTTGCTTTGACAAAATATCCTAACAAAATATAACACAAAAGGAAAGGCTTTCTGTGGATTAAAATTCCATGTTAGTATCCATTAGTGCACAGAAGTCAAGGCAGGAACTTAAAACATCACACGAATAGTCAACAACAGAGAGAAAACAAATACATCGACCCTTGTTCTCTTACTTGTTTTCTCTACTCTTCAGGTCTGGTGCATGAGATGGTACCACCTTTATGGGCTAGGTATCCTACATCAAACAACAATCAGATAAATCCCCCAAAAGCATGTCCACAGGTCAATCTGATCTAGGTAATTCCTTGTTTGAGATTCTATTCATAGGTGAATCTACATGGTGGAAAATTGGATTTAAAAATAAACCATCACAGAAGTAATATTCTGAGGGAAGTGATCATGCAAAAATGTTGACAGCATGTGGGACCTAAGATTTCCTACATTTGAACAGTTACGGTGACATCCAGAGTAGTAGCAGCCTACATAATTTTGAATAGAAGCCAGAACTCAAGATGTAAATCAACAAAAGAAAATACTGACAAGACCACCACCAAATCCTCTGCTTTTTTAACAGTTCAAAACAATATCTTCTAGCTATGATACACACATATTTTCACAGATCTGCACGTCATATGTGATAGATTTCTCCTTAAAATTGTAACTGTATGAGAAAGTTACCATCTGGGTTGCAATTTATAGCCCAGTGTAGGGTCTACATTTTGATAAGTACAAAGAAAAATAAATAAAAGCAACAAAGACACAAAGTGGGGAGAAAGAAGTATCACTCACTGCAGGCAATCATAGCAGGGATATTTCTAAAGTGTTGCTTTTCATGAACCAAGGAAGTGTTTGGATTTGTAGGAGAGGTTTTTCATGTTCATGTTGGGGTGGGCCATAGCTGTGTGTAGTCTGATCACATTTGTGATCATGCTCAGCTTGCACTATGACAATCCAGTTGAAAATCAATGAAACTACATCATGAAGATTCATAGGCACAGGATGTTTCCCCTGTAGGTGACTTAGCTATTAATAAACTCAAAGTACATGGTATGCTCAATGGGTCATATTTGAGAACCTACTGTCCAGCACCTCTAGATTCCTATAAAGAACAATGCTTTCTGAGAACTTTATAGATGAAGGAATTGAAGTTTTCATCTGAAAGAAGTTTGCTTGAGGGGCTGGAGCTATAGCAAAGTTCAGCTGGAAGAGAAAGCTCTTGCCTTGACAAGCACAAAGCTCTGGGCTCAATTAGTAACACTGGATAAAACTGGGTATTCTAGAGATGAGAGCAGGAGGATTAGAAATCCACTGCCATACTTGGGTATATATCAAGTTTCAGCCAGCCTGGGGTAATACAACTATATCCAAATATATATATTTGGAGCAGTCATGTACTACTTAGTGGATGAATCTTGTGATGAGACCAGCAGAGTAAAATAAATGCCTGGTCCAGTGACCTCCACAAAGGCAGGCAACAGAGCTGAGCTGCTGCTTACAGCCTCTTGGTGCACTAAGCGACTCTGTAAGCAGGAGCTGTATGTTGTTCCAAGCATGACACAAGTTAACAATAAATGGTTTACAATTAAATAGGACATGACACTCTAAATCAATAATAATGTGTTTAGACTAGCAAAAGCATACACCAGTAACAGTTATTGAGAAGAATTATTGGAGATTTGCTAGTGCATGTAAGTAAGAGTGTCATACAATCATGTGTCAGGTAGTGCAACAAACGTATTTTCAAAGGTATCAGCATAAAATGGAGGAAATCCCTTGTGCTGGGATAAAACAACATCACAGGAGAAAGTGGGAGATTTATCAGCTCCATTATTATTTCCGAGGCCAAAAGATGTTTGGGTGTGTGTGTGTGTGTGTGTGTGTGTGTGTGTGTGTGTGTGCGCGCACACACACACACACACGCTGTTGTTGTCTCTTTGGGAAAAGATATCATGTAGCTCCGGCTGGCTATAAATTCACTCTGTATTCAAATATGACCTTGAACTTCTGATCTCACTGCTTTTGCCTTTTAAGCCATGGGATTACAGGTGTGGACAGTTTGACTGATGCAGTGCCTGTTACCTAGCACAGAAGTTTTCCCATGTTAATTGTACAAGTATGCTGCTAGCTGAGCTAAATCCATAGCCTCAGAGCCAAGCATAACCTAGTACTTCTTGAATTTTAGATAAGCATGCTACTAGCTGAGCTATGTTCTCAGTCTTAAGACCAACTCGGTTTATATGAGTCATCATTGACTGGTATGTTTTTAAGTGGTGTCCATTGAGCAACACAGATGTTAATATTACATAAATTGAGTAATAGCAAGAAACATGGCTCAACAAGAAGTTACTTAGAGAATGACATGCCATTATAGACGAAGCTGACAAACAGTATCATGCTTGACCTGAATCACAATTAATTTCCCCCAGTGGTTTTGCTCAGAAGTGAGATAAAATAATGTTTTGGAGATAACTTATTCTGTAAAATATCAGCAAAATGAAATAGCAATATCACAGGATAATGGAGCAAGAAAGAAGTGTGAAATTCTTTTGTTTTTCTGAGAAAACATGCTGTTAATGAGTTTCTAAGACACCATTTTCCCAGAACTCCTGGGAACAAAAGAGCATTTGCAGCCTTTTGCTCACTCTTGTTGGAGGTGTTCTTGACTGTGACTGAATGAAGACAGGATGAAAATGGCACCATGAGTAATTTCAGCTGATGTGTCTGAGGCTGCCAACATTAGAAAATATGGTTTTGCTTTGGAGAGTGACACAAATTGTCACTGTGTGTGCTTCCAGAGACAAGCACTGTGCTATATTCTCAGAACACAGCAATCAAAATGCAGCTGCTTTGTGGGAAGGGGTCCTTTGAGTCTGCTGAACGCATTGGGAGTAACTAGAAGACTAGAAGATATTTCAGGCAGTGGAAAAGTAAGAACTCACTTGTTATCCTAGCACTGGAGAGGAAGAGACAGGCTGATACCTGGGATGCCCTAATAAGCAAACTTGGCTGAAATAAAGAAACTAAGGCAAGTGCAAAGTCCTGTCTCAGAAAACAAAGTGGACTGCTCCCAAGGAGCAAATCCAAAGATAGACTCTGGTCTCCATAAGTACATAACATAAGTGCACTTGTATTATAAACACACTTAGAAACACATAATTGAATTTGATTAATAAAATGACTGTGCAAAGTATTTTAGGCAAATAATGGCAAGAAGAAACAAATAGAAAGAAAGAAGGGGGGAGGGAGGGAGGGAGGAAGGAAAGAAGGAAGGAAGGAAGGAAGGAAGGAAGGAAGGAAGGAAGGAAGGAAGGAAGGAAGGAAGGAAGGATAATAAAAAGACTAGGGGTGTGTATTGTTTCCAAACAACATAACTTTAAGTATTTGCAGAAACCTGTTTCCCAAAGGTCAATGCTATCCCTTATTATTGATTAAATTCCAAACCATATTTCACTTGATTTCTGTTAGCCTTTAGCGTAAGGCCATCATCCAGTTGCTGCCCGGATCACAGAAAAGAAGTTGTAACCAAGAAAATTCACTTTCAGGCACTAGGACTATTCATCTTGGGTGAGTAACTGGCACATGAGGTTATTTTTCAGGTAGTTGGATAAGCACACTTCACCTACAGCACAGGATCCCCCACAGAACAGAAGACTCAACACAGTGGGTTGCTGTGATGGCTGCCAGGGGTTATCTAGTACCTTCCCTCTATTCCCAGTTGGCTGTTTCAGCTTAAGTGCTGTTGGCCTCCACCAGTCCGCATCATGCCCCTCCTTTGCTCATGAGTTATGGAGCCTCTCCAAAGATGTCTAGGAAGGGGAGCATGAGGACATTGTAGAACTGTGTTTCAACTTCTGTGTGCATTTTCCTAGCATGCTCTGTCAAAGGCCAGGGTTTCTTAGACAGGCTGTGCTGAGTTCTACTATTCACTCACTTGGGCACTGTGTCTCACTTATCTTTCCGTTGCTGTGATAAATACCCTGAGAACCCAGAGTAAAGCACTAGGATGCTGCATGTCTCAAACAATGCTGCTCACCTGGAAGGGAAGGGCAGAACTTTAGAGGCTGTTTCTCAGCAGCTGCATCTCACAGTGTCATGCTGTGATGCACAGACTGTTACAAGGCAGGGTCAGCTGCTTCTGACAAGCTTCTCTTAGTGCTTTTCTTTCTTTTTCATTTTTTTTTTTGAGAAAAGATTAGCCAAGATTGACCTAGCAATTCTGATCATCCTGATCCACCTTCTGAGTGTGGGGTTACAAATGTACAGTGCCGAGATCTCACTCAGCACTTGAATGAGAAAGGCCAGTGTTACACCAACTGAACTACATCTTTAGATATTTTTAAAATGGTAATTGCTGCCTTAACTTTTCCCCCTATCTGCATAAATATAGCTATGGTAAAATGCTGCAAGTCCCCTAGTGTCAGCAGTGGGCAGTGGGCCACAAGACCACAGCAGACCATGAAGGCAGGTGGTCCCAGGCAGGGAGCCATGCAGGAGGTGAGAGACAGAGATGGATAGGCACACCATGCAGAGAAAGTGAGTATTTATTTAGTGGGTTATGGAAAGGAATGGGAATGGGCGGAAGGGGTCAGGGAGAAGAGCAGAGAGAGAGGCAGAGAGAAAGAGAGAAAGAAAAACGGGGGGGGGGGGGAGGAGAGAGGCAGGAACTGCCTCTTCAGGAGAGAGACGATACGGAAGGAACTCAGACTGGAAGTGAATGGAATATCTGCTTGCCTTAGTGAACAGGGGAGGGAATGGGCGCGGCTTTTCTCTTAAAGGGACAGGACAGACCATTACATTCCCATTTCATTTTTTATAATAAAAAGGTGGTAAGTTAGGCACAACAGGTTAAGGCAATTGGGACAGGTTAAGGGCAATTCTTGCTGCTTACTTGTGGGTGTTGTCTTGTGGGGGACCCTGAGAAATCTGGGTGTTGGTCACATCCTGGCATAGCTGGTCTCTTTGCTCCTGTCCAGTGTTTGTGATATGGAAATGTCTGGTGTCTCTTACACCTGTTTAAGGTACTGGCAGAACAGAAGACATAGTTATGTTTAGAAAAAAGTTAGGACCAGGGAATTGAGAGGGATGTATCTGTATTATTTAAGGTTGTTCCTTCAATTCGGCTTCCTGGAACTCCGAATTTTTTGAGGTTGTACAACCATAAGTTTTAAACAGCAGTATATTTATCTTAGAATGACTGTGACAGATATTTTTGTGCCTAACGGAAAGTATCTTTAACACTATGAAAGGGAGCATGAGAGAGAAATTTAATAGCATGCACTTGTCCTTACACCTTTATAACTTGTAGGGACACACCTTAATAACTTGTATTTGTATTTTGCTGAAATTTGTTTGGTGAGGTTGTCATTTTAAACCAACTAAGTCTCTCAGCTGTCAAGCTGCATCAGAAATCTTTGAGAAGGATAAAATTTTACTTGAGTTATTTATTAAAAAACAACAAAGTACTTACTTGGTTAGCACCTAGATCTACTCCTCAGGGTCCTCCATGGTCACTGAAGGTCGTATTTGCTTTTTGCTGTTTAACACAAAGCCAGCAGCCTGCCTGGCTCCAGAAGATCCTAAGAAATCTGTGGGAAGATAAACCTACCCTGAACTGAACAGCTAGGCTGTCAATTCAGTAATTCTGCCCGTGTCTAGAGCTCTTCAGTTTAGATGAAAGGCAATTTTAGCCAGTGGTCAATGCTTGACAGTTGAAGTAAATTGTGGATGGATGTTGTTCTGTATTCATCTTCTGTCTTCTTTGGAGGAAATAGAGTGCTGCTGCTAGGAGCCAACCTGTTTCTTTTTGGTATGAAAAGTTTTTTTTAATAATTAAATATTTAAATGCCATATTGCCCATGTCTCTGAGCAATTGAGGGTTGTTTACTGGGTATATATAAGTTATAGAATCTGCCTGGAGAGCTGGGTCTGACTGTACTGTACTGGCTCTCAACTTAATGGGTAAAGCAGGGTTGGATGAGAGACTTAAAAGTACATACCAATTTAAAACATGAGAAGACTTTTTGCTTTTTAGTCTGGAATGAGATACAATGAACAATTATAACATTTAACAATAAACATAGGTTCATTTAAGTTACATTTATGCACATACAAACACACATACACACAGAGTGAACAGGAATTGGGCAAAGTAGATGCTCTTGGTGGGCCCTGCCAAAGGCATGCCAAACATGAGCAAAACACAAATGTAACAGAGTCAGCACTGGGGGACCAGGCAGGGAATACCTCAGTAAAGATGGCAGGACTTGGTCACCTGACCTGACTCTCAGTTAAGAGGTGGTGAAGTCACCTGACCTCAGTTAAGATGGCAGTAAGGTCACCTGACATAAGTCAAAATGGCGGTGATCATGTATTGTACGAAAAAGCCACATTTATTTGATCCGTGGGAGTTTTAACTATAATTACAAAGGAGACCTTGAGGTGGGATCCATTCTGTGGCCAGGATGTCACACAAGAAGTCACGGCGAGAAGCAAAAAAGGCTGGAATTGAAAAGAGCTGTCTTGAAGATCCGGCTAGTCTTGGTTTCTAGGGTACTAGCGGTAGTGGTGGAAGACATGGTTTGAGGAAAAACAGAGCTGGAGGGACACCAGCAGAGCATTTGCAGGAAGGTGATTGATAATTTGAGTATTTATACCATAGCTGAAAATATAAAAACCCAGAAAACACCACAGGGCCTATAGAAGGATGTCTCCTCTCTACAGGCAGGATGTTAATAAAACAGCAACATCGCAAAGCCTATAGAAAAACGTCTCTTCTCTACAGGTGGGGTGTTGAAGACTGACTGGTCCAGTCTGGGCAACTTGGGAACCAGAGGCTAGAGGATGCTCCAAGTGATCTCTCTTGGCAAAGACCACTTACGAGTGGTTCAAAGGAAAAGAAAAGAAAAAGAAAGGAGAAAAGAATCTGAGGGACCCCAGGCCCCAAATTGAATGCACCACACAGCATGTGCAGTGCTAGTGCAGAAGAAACAACCCTGGGTCGTCTAATCATGTTTGTAGCTATGGGAAGCAACCAGAAATGAATGTCAGCAAAGGGCTCAACCATAGCCATGAAGGGGAAAACTCACCACGGAAGCGATTGGTGTGCATAGAGGTCAGCATGAATGAGAAAGGAGGAGAGAGGGAGAGAGAGAGAGAGAATGCCAGTGCATCAGTGTCTATCCGGGAATAGGGGCAGAAGGACTCAGGAAATTCAAAGCATTGCAGAAGGCCTACGCAATGGTAATTTTGCCTCCTGGCTTCTTTATGAGTGTAGATTCACAGGTGGGTACACAGGTAAAGTAATTTCTATTATAATTAAAATCTAACTGCACATGTGCATTATAAGCATTTGTAATAAGGCTGTTCAAATTCTGCTTTTAAAATGTTCTTATATTAACTAAATAAAATTGTTACCTATGGGGCATATACGCCATACTGCTCTGACTGTGTCCCATGCCCAGCCTTGAGGAAAATTTCAAAGACAATTCAGTCACTTTATTTTGTGTCCTGCAGAATGTCTCGCAGACTCTTTCATGAGTCAGGAACCCCGAAAAATCATCTCACCTTTAGGCAAGTTCAGCAGTCCTCTCTCTATGGGTCTCTGTGTCCAGTTTATACAACAGTCCAGGCAAGAGCAGTTTCTTGCCCAAATGGCTAACCAACTCCATAAGGAGGCTCTTTGATGCCCATCTTCCTCTTGAAGTAGATTGGTGCTGCCAGGAGCAGACGTGTCTAATTGTCATGAAAAGCCCTAAGTTATTAAAACATTGAAAATGCCATATTCTGTAGTCTGGTAGCACATGGAGCGCCAACGGGCATGGTGCACTACAATCGCTCAGCTTGCTTTTGCAAACAGTGTCTTGCACCATCATGGAGTCCACCGATTACACTAAGCTGGCCAGCCAATGAGTCCCAGGTATCTGCCTGTCTGCATATCCCCAGAACAAGAAATTCAAGTGACTCCATCACACCTAGAATCTTTATGTGTGTGCTGGATATAAAACTCAGGTCTGCATGCTTGCAAAGCCAGCACTTTGCCTACTGAACCATCTTTCTTTTCCCCATACATTAAATTATTTGAGTAGATATTGACAGGGCAATCAAAATGAACAAAGTAATGTGGTTTTAGGGGTAGAGAATATAATGGATGAAAAGAAGATGGTGATGAACAATGACCAATATGGACGATGTGTTCCCTAGATCCGCCCTGCTCACACATTGTGTATGAGTTTACTAGATCAACTGCTTGTTTATTTATGCAGCACACATGTTTGATAAGTACTGTGAGCCTGACCTGGAAGGTCTGTCGTGATTCAGATGCGAGAGCCAATCTTCACTCCATCCTTCTAGTCTCACAGGGAAGAGCTCCACAAGGAGCACATGCCCACTGTGAGCACTGTGTGACGTGGAGCACATGATGACTTTGAGCACTGTGTCACATCAAGTACACACCTATTTTGAGCACTGTGTGAGTTATATAAGATGCCTGGTCAAACCTGAGCCTCACATTCTGACTCTCAGGCTCTTTTTTAGTGTACACATTGGTGCTCATTTATGGTCGACGATTTTACTATCTATTCTTAAAGATTTACAGAAAATATATGTAAACTTTGGAAATCAGAAAGATGACCCTTTTCTAAGTCCTGCTACTCACAGTTGAAATGTGCCCTGCTTTGAATCTTTACTCCTGTTTTACTATAAGATGTGTATAGTTTTTGATTAAAACCAATTGACTATTCTGAAGAGATACTGTGTGGCTTTATTAAACTACTATTTATTCTATGATTCCAATATTTTCTTTGAAGTTTATTGAAAAATAATTTATGCAAATAAGCAAAGTCCATCTGTTACAATTTTAAGTATATACTAGCTTAATGAAATGGCTCAGCAGGTAAAGACACTTGCCAACCAAGCATGAAGACCTGAATTCAATCTCTGAGTCCCACATGATGGAGGAGAAAATGACTCCTCCAAATTGTCCTCTGGCATGCATATATATTTTGGCATGTTCTATCCACATAACTTAAATATAATGCAAATGTTGAAATAATCATTTTATTTTTAATTTAACAATTTTTGAGTATGGTCCAAAGATGTTATTGATTTAGAGAAATGCATGAAGATGCAGCAAAGTGCACCTCAGAGCCCCAGTAGTTCTGGTGTTAGTAATATTTTTCTTTCCCACACTGATTGCACAAAAGTTCTCTGAGTCACTCTCAATACAGGGATCATAATATTGACTTATTTTGCTTTGAGGAACAACCTTGCATTTAAAAATGTCAGAGAAACTTAAGGGTCCCTGAGAATTCCACTATTTTGGAAGAAACAAAAACAAATAAAATATCTCTCTATAGCATATTGCATCCTGTTACAGGTGAGGACTTTGTTCTGGGCAAAGGAAGACCTATTATAACTTCAAGAAAAAAAAAAGATCAAAAGTAAGCAGAGGAGTGTGGAGGGCCGGACCACATTCTCCATTGCTTCTAGGAACAAAGGTAGAGATTGACCTCTGTGACCCCAAGGTGTGGCGGTACACGCCTTTAGTCCTGATGCCTGGGCGGCAGAGGCAGATTGACCTCTGTGACCTCAAGGCGTGGTAGTATACGCCTTTGGTCCCAATGCCTGGGAGGCAGAGACAGGCAGATCTCTGTGAGTTCAAGGTGATGTAGCACACGCCTTTAATCCCAGCGCACGTGCTTGGTAACTCTCTACCGCTGCGTCCCTGCCTACTCCCGAGGCATCATCTGGGATAATGGGCAGTGGGCCAATCCAAGAGTGACACGTCAGAAGCGAGGACTGTTTCCTTTATAAGGGCTGGGTTCCCCTCATTCGGGGTCTCCGCTTTGGAAGCTGATGCTCTCCCTCTCAAGAGGCATTAAAGCTTTACTGCAGAAGTATCCTAAGTGCCCCGCGTCGTTCTTGCTGGCGAGACGGTAGCGTGGGACAGAGGAGGGCTTGCAGTACCTAGAAGATGAAATCAGGCATGAGCATGTCTCCCCTTTAGCCTGGGCTGCTTCTCTCAACCAGAATATATCCGTATTTCTGGCTGTGGGGACATTTTAAGACACCATGTAGGACTGGGAAAATACTCTATGCTCCTTTCTGAAGACTCTGATGAATTAGAATCTACTACAAATAAAGGAAATAAAAAACAATCTCAAAAATCTGTCAGTAGGACTGTGAGGCTCTGGTGTAAGTGCTTGCTTGGAGTGAAAGTATGATGAACTGGTTTTGGAGGCCCAGAGGAAGGTGTGTCAGTACATTGCTATGACCCAAGGATATGAGAAAAGGTGAGGGGCAGGGTAATCCCATGGCATACTGCTCAATAATTTCAGGTAATCAAAAAGTTCCAGCCTGAATGAGAGACCTTGTGTTAAAACATAAGGTAGAGGGACTGGAGAAATGTCTAAGTGATTAAAAGCATTTGCTGTTTTTGCAGAGACTGGACTTCAGGTCCCACATGATGACTCAACCACCTGTAACTCTAGCTCCAGAGGATCCAACACCATCTTCTGAAGTCTGTGGGCCCTGAATAAACATGCTCTTTAAATACATGTGCAGACAAAATACTCATACACATAAAATAAAAATAAATACATCTCAAAGCTTAAGAAGAACAATTAAGAAGACTCCACTCTGATCTACACACACACATAACAATCAAGAAACACTAGCCCACAGGTATGCACTGTATACACATGCACCAGCACACACACATACACAAATCACACATCTGTGTCCAATATGCATTATAATAACTAGATTTCCCAGCTGTGCATTTTCTTTGAGTGTCCAGGCATTGTCCACACTCTTTAGGATGGAGATGTTTGTCTCCCATTATCATTGCTGAAGTCTTCCTCAAAGGTATCATGTTAAACTCTCTTCTTCACACCGCACTTCTGACTTTCATATTTCACTCTAATAAACAGTAGGAAGCATTTGAAAATTTTGTTTCTTCTTTTCATTGTTGCTGCTGGGGGCAAAAGCTCTACGATATCGATCTCATTCTGAAAATGCCCTATCCTGAGGCTACTAATCAGTGCAAACCTGTCAGATATAGTTTCCAGAAAATTGTGGTTAATTTAGGGGTGGATGTAGGAAACAGAAATTACCTCAGCCTATGAAAGAATTCTGCCTCTACCCATATCTCCTGCTCAGTTGCCTACTGTAAGGAGCAGTCAGAACATCGCCATTGTTAAATGGTGCTGGCGTCCTGCAGCTTGGAGGTAAACAGATCCTTTGAAGTTGCCTAGTGGGCCTTGGTCTGTATTTACATAACTGAGCCTTGGATCCCTGGCCTGTCCCAAGGCCCCGGGCTTCAGCGGAATGGTATTCACCAATCAGGACAGCCCCTCCACCCTAGAAAAGCAGCTGCCTCTTGGGCTTCTTTCTCTTTCCCTTTCTCTCTCTCTCTCTCTCTCTCTCTCTCTCTCTCTCTCTCTCTCACTTGCTCTCCCTCTCTCTCTCTCTCTTCTCCTTCTCTCTTTCGCTCCTGCTCTCCCTTCAATCGAGTAGCTCCAATAAAGTGTGATCAGAGAAGAATCTTTGATTTCGTGGTCGTTCCTGCTTGCTGGTCGAGGGGTGCGCCACACAGCCTACCTTGTCTTGGGGTTTGCAGTGTCATCACTAAGTGACTCCATATTTTTGTGCTACATTCAACTTCATTTTTAAAGTTTTTAAAGACAGAAAAAGAGAAAGTATAGAGAAGGGGGCATAGAGAGGGGATGAAATTAAAGAAGGAAGAAAAGAATGATGTTGTACAATGCATAAATAATTCTAGCAATAAACAAAGGACATTGAGCCTATAGTTTGTGATCCTAGAGAAGCTAAACAATAAGGTAAACCCAAAGAAAAACATATATGATCCTCCTGGAAATTGAAAACAGACAAGATCGCCCAGCAAAAGTTGGGAGCATGGGGGTGGGGATGGGGTTGAGGGAAGGTGAGAGGGGGAGAGAGAAGGGAGAAGGGGAGGATTCGGGAGAACTTGGGGGAGTGGGATGGTTGAGATGGAGGAAGAGTCGATATGGGAGCAGGGAAGAAAATATCTTAACTAAGGGAGCCATTTTAGAGTTTGCAAGAGATTTGGCTCTAGAAGGGTTCCCAGGTATCCAAGGGGATGTCCTCAGCTAGGTCCTTGGGTAGTAGAGAAGAGGGTGCCTGAACTGGCCTTGTCCCATAGACACACTGATGAATATCTTGCATATCACCATAGAACCTTCATCTGGCGATGGATGGAGACAGAAACAGAGACCCACATTGTAGCACTGGACTGAACTCCCAAGGTCCAGATGAAGAGCAGAAGGAGGGAGAACATGAGCAAGGAAGTCAGTACTCTCAGGGGTGTGTCCACCCACGGAGACCGTGTGACTGATTTAATGGGAGCTCACCAAAGCCAGTTGGACTGGGACTGAATGAGCATGCTATCAAACCAAACTCTGAATGTGGCTGACAATGAGAGCTGACTGAGAAGCCAATGATAATGGCACTGAGATTTGATTCTACTGCATGTACTGACTTTTTGGGATCCTAGTCTGTTTGGATGCACACCTTCCTAGGCCTGGATGGAGCGGGGAGCACCTTGGACTTCCAACAGGGCAGGGTACCTTGCCTTCTCTTAGGACTTGAGGGGGAGAGGGATGGGTAAGTGGGGTGAGTGGGAGGGAAATGGGAGGAGAGGCAGAGGTGAAAATTTTGAATGGTATTATTTTTAAAGCAGAAAAAAAGAATGCACGTGCAGTACTGAAGCTATAAAAACAAGTAAAACCAAAATAAAGCAGAAACAAATGGCTGGGCCCCATAAACTAATAGTAGTCTTTTAAAAGAGATAGCTAAGTTTTAATTTTATGTTTAAAGGTTTTGCTTTCTGTATGTGTGTGAACCACGTGCATGCCTAATGTCAAAGTGTATCAGAAGAGACAGGAAATCCCCTGGAACTGGAGTTATGGAGGGTTATGAGCCACCATGTTGCTGCTGAGAACTTAAGTCAACCGCAACAACAGCAAGTTCTTAAATGCTGAGCCATCACTTTAGTCCCCAATTAACTGACGTTTGTGTAATCAAACCACAAAATCCTATGTCAGACTCCAGGTGCAATTTACTGATTTCCTGCTTTGTGTTTTCTCTTGGCTACCTTAAGCTACAGAGAAGAAAATGGGGCAATCTGAGTACAACGAAGTCAAAATTGAATTGCCAGGAATTCTACGGAATTTAAAATGTTTTTAATAAAGCTTGCCAGAAATTCTACTGAATTTAAAATGTTTTTATTAAAACTTGATTTGTTAAAAGAAGAGGCGGCAGTTTTGAGGAATTGCTCCTCTCCTTCCACCACATGGGTTTCTGGGGTTGAAATCAGGCCTTCAGGCTGTGGGGAAGCACCTTTACCAGCTGAGCCCTTCTGTTATCCCTGGGAACTCTGTTTTTATATAAACCTTACCAGCTAATGGAATGGGCTGAACACACAGAACATCACTTCTTAAATAGAGTTCAGTAAAAGACCTGTTTCAAAAGAAGGTGATGAGTAACTGAGAAAGGAACCTGAAATATGCTCATGCTCATGTACATTAATTTAAAATATAAATATATGTCCACAATTATTTTATTATAACACCATCAGAAAAACTCAAGTGGGAAAGTCTGGCTGAAGAAGTTCTAAACTTTGATATCATGATATCCCAGGTATGCTATGAATCAAATAGGCTACTAGGAAGACTCTAAAATACTGTGGAACAATCCTTTTCTACACTGTGGGCTTAATAAAAAGTTGATAGACTGGTAGCTGGGCAGGGAGTCAGGCAGCAAAGGCAAACGGAGAATGATGGGAAGGAGGGCAGAGTAAGGAGATGCCAGCCAGCTGCAGAACAAGCAGGGCATGTGAAAAAGGAGGTAACAAACCATAGGCCACGTGGCAAAGCACGACTAGAATTATGGGTGAATTTAAGTATAAGAGTTAGCTAGTAACAAGCCTGGGCTATCAACCAGGCATTTCTAATTCATATTCAGCCTTTAAGTCACTGATTTGGGACAGGGCAATTAGGATAGGAAACATATATTTACACTAAAATGTGCTGTTGTCTAAGACAATATGGAAAGATTGTGAATGTATTGAGCCACTTACCACCAAGGAACTCAGCAAAACAGTCAGTGTACTACTAAGTCTTATCACCTGTACCATCTGTAGTGAAGGATGTAGTAAGGTGAAGAGTAAGGACAAGATTTCCTCTGACGATTTTTGTGTAGTAGTTTTTACAACACATCAACTTAAAGGATATTACACACATACACACACACACAATAAAAATATAATTCAAAGAAAAGAAAATTATAGGGGCTGGGCCCCCACTAAAGTCCTTGCCTTCAGGTCATATGGAGTTGAGTTGAAGCCCACAAAACGCACATTTAAAGAGCTAATTTTTTTTGGCAACTAGACACAATGTAGAGTCACCCTGGAAGAAAGAGCACTGAGAAAAATGCTTCTTTCATATTGGCCTGTAATCATGTCTGTGAGGTAATTTCTTGATGCATGGCTGATATGGGAGAACACAGACCACAAGGGACGCTCCACCCCTGAGCAGGTAGGTAGGTAGGTAGGTAGGTACGCACGTACGTACGTACGTACATATGTGTGTAGTGTAGTACCCAAGTATGGGTGACTCGCTGATTGACTCCAGTCCAGGGGTTTTCTGCTCTGCTGACAGCCACCTTCAGCAGCTGGGCTCCAGTCTAGGGAACTTCCCATTCTGTTGACAGACACCTTAGGACCTAGCACAAAATAGAGTTGATTTTGTCCCTTCAATAGGTGGTCCTGGGATTCACATGAAAGAATATTGCACAAACCAGAAGGAGCAAAGCAACAAGTCACCATGTTCCTTCACAACCCTGTTTTAGTTTCTGCCCCATCTTTCTGCCTTGAGTTCCTGTTCTGGCCTCCCTCAAGGATGGACTGTGATGTATAAAAGACAAACGAACCTTTTCCTCCTCGAAGTTTTTGGTCAGGATGCTTCTCAGAGAAACAGAAAACAAAGTAGAAATTCTAGGAATGGTGACATGGATTTACAATCCCAGTTCTGGGAAGGAAGAGACAGGAGGATTCCTGGGTCTTACCAGAAAGCCAGTCTACCTTAATAAGAATCCTCGCCCTGCTGTGGATCCCATCTCAAAAATGAATGAATAAATGAATAAGCAAACAAACAAGCAAGTAAATAAAATTAGAGTATGCCTGAATAAAGATATCTGAGGTTGATCTCTGGCCTCTACATGCACACACACAAATACAGACATGCATACACACACACACATACACACACACACACACACACACACACTGAGAGAAAAATGTTGTTGTACATCAAACAAATATTATAACTAGTTTAGAAACAAGGAAATTTAATTGAAGTAATATTTGAAAGGATTACTTTCTTTACATTCAGATGAAAGACAAAATGAATATTAAGTTTCGACAAACAAATTTTTGGGGGAGATTTCTTCTTCTAGGTACATGTGGCTGTGGTTCTGAAACTAGCTTTTCTTGAGGGTAATAATACATTTTATGTATAAGCAAATTTAGAATGAATGTGAGGATCATTATTACGTGCAATAGAGATGATGTCACGTTGAATAAGTCTGCAAGTAAGGGAAAGGGAAGAGGTGAGTCCAAGAATATGAGATGGCTTTGGGATTGAGCTGGCAACACAAACTGGGGACTGTACATGTCTGCGGGTTAGGAGACAGGGATGCTTTTATGCATTTATCTGTTGCCTCCGCACTTTTCTGTGAACACCTGAACCTCGAAACAGGCGCGCACTTTCCTGACTCAAGCCCACGAGAACGGATTAATATCCTAAAGGGTTAAAACAGACAGACAAACACAAGAGACCGGGCTCATCTACCAAGGAGCAAGTGGCAAATGGCAGCTTTATTAAGCATAAGTCGGGTATATATACTGTGGGGCAGAAAGACACCAGCCCCCCATCAGGAACAAGGAAAGAGAAAAATCAGGGGGCCGCACCCAGGGTCGGAGAGCAGCTGAACAGAGAAAAGAGGAACCTTTCTTTCTCTGACCTTGCCTGCAGCAAGAACCTTGCTTGCAGGTGGAATTACCATAACAGTAGAGGGAGAGTTCTCTCTAAGCTACACCCTTGGGCTGTAGGTGAAATTATCATAACAGGGGAGGGCGAGTTCTCTCTATGCACACCCTCAAGCTGGTGCAGTGGAACCAGGAAGCAGAACGGCCCTGCATAGCGCCTCGGGTTTCCCAGTTACATGGAGCCTAGAAGCACAGCACACCACAAGCATGAAGCACACCCAGGGCTTTTTCCTGGCAAGAACAAGGAGTTGGGATACATTTGTTACTTTTACTACTGAAGTAAAGCATCCGATAAAAGTAATTTAAATAAGGAAAATTTATTCCAGCTCACGCTGTAAGGAAACTCCAGCATGGTGGCTGGAGTTTAAGACAGTTGGTCTCATTGTACTATGTTCAGTGAGCATGGTACCTCAATCCGGGAACAAATGCTATCCACATTTAAGATGGATCTGCCCACCTCAATTAACTCCTTCTGAAAATTCCCTTGGAGATGTGCCCTGGAGTTTGATGCCTTTTATTCTGACCATCTTAATCACAATGCAGGGCTTCCTTGAAAAAAAAAAAGCTTCAAATCAGGACAAGGAACGTCCAAGTGTTAATCCAAAGACTCGAAGAGAAGACCACCAACCCAAATCACCATGGCCAAATTAAATAAAGCAGTTAATTACAGCAACTTTTTCTATTTGTGTACTTGAGCAGCCGCCCATAAAGGTATATTGAATTGAGAAATATAAGGTTTCTATAGCTCACAGATAAGGGGTTTGGCAGCAAATTAGGCAGAGTTATAGGAGCCAGGCATAGACATAACAAGTTCGTCATAAAAATGCCTTAGAAAAAGATAAGATTGCAAAGTCATTGTAACAAGATGGGAGGAAAAACAGGTAGTTATAACAACCTTTTGAAACAAAACCACGGTTGCTATTTCCCGGAACAGGCAGTACAGAACCATTTGTAGTTAAGGTACAGGTGAGGCATAGCCCAATCCTTGAGAAACAGATCTAATCATAAACAGAAATGAATCTGGTTTGTCTTCACTGTTAGATGGCTTTTAAGCCTAAGATGGAGACAGGCTGGCTCATCACAAGAACACCTCACATTGTAAGTCAGGAATAAGGAACACGCCAAGAAGAGTGGACAACATAGAATGACAGGGGTGAGGTTGAACAAGCTCTCAGTGGCTGACTTTAGAATGTTTTATCATTAAAGTAAATAATGGCTAATATAGCACATTCTTGTCAATGGGATAAGGTCATATCTGTTCATTTGTGTGTATTTTCAGATATAAAGGAGAGCAGAAATAAGTAAGCATGGAGCAAACGGTAAAACTCCTCACAGCAGAGCAGCTTTGCACAAGTGCATGCTGGGCATTCTGTTCAGTGGTTTCGGCTAGTGTCCTCAGTTTATAGGAAAACTAGCAGGGATCTGGTGAGGATGAGGTCTTTTGCTTTGAAAGTATCGTCTTGCAAATAGCCCTTTGACTATAATGCGATGCGTAGTGATTCTGCTGTGCAGTGGCCAGGCAGGCCTGTTGGCTAAGATGGGAAAACAGTATCTCCGTGGGGAGCGCTGGCTGTTTCCTCCCAGTTCAGTCCTCAAGTGTAAAACAGTTCCACCCCTTCAAAGTGCAGTCGAAGTGTCTTGCAAGCCCAACAGGATGACATCCATGGTGATTGTGTGCATTCAGACCAAAAACTCACAGACAAAATCAGTCCTGAAAAATCTATCAGACTTTCATTGTTCAAAATCTAAGGATATTCTTTAAAACAAGTTTTTTATGCTTACAACACACGAAAATCACAGAAAAAAAAGTTTTTACTGTGTCAGCTAAGGTAAAAATCAGAAGGGAAATGATTAGAAGTGAAGCCAGAGAAATGAAAGGTCAGACATAAATTGAATTTACTCAAGTAATTTCAACTCAAAGTTGAAAATAATAGGTTAAGAGCAACAAGGTCTGAGAAGTACTCATTAAGTGGTCTTTATTCTGCTGTTTTGTGGACATTAGATTCTGTCTCCACTGAGGTTTATGTTAACAATAAATAAGTTGCTCAGGAAAACTATCTAATTATTCATTTAACTAATTTTATAAATGGAGTAAATAGCAAAACCATCAATATTGGTTAGATTTTTTTTTTTTGTTACTGTTTGTTTGTCCTTCAGTAGAAACAGCCCTTGGGCTGCTCCCTGGGGCTCACTGGTCAGCAAATCTTGTCACATCTGTGATCTAAAAGGCCAGTGCGGAAACAAGATGGCCAGTTCCCGAGGCATAACTGTAGGTACACAGGTTCCCCATTTTTCCGAGGCGCTATGCAGGGCTGTTCTGCTTCCTGGTTCCACTGCATCAGCTTGAGGGTGTAGCATAGAACTGCCCTCTCCTGTTATGTTAATTTCACCTACGGCCCAAGGGTGTAGCTTAGAGAGAACTCTCCCTTTACTGTTATGGTAATTCCACCTGCAAGCAAGGTTCTCGCCCACAGGCAAGGTTCCTGGGTCAGCTTTTCTCTGAGCCTGAGCACGCCCACCTGGCTTCCTCTTTTCTCTGTTCAGCTGCTCTCCGAACTTGGGTGCGGGCCCCCTGACTTTTCTCTTTCCTTGTTCCTGATGGGGGGCTGGTGTCTTTCTGCCCCACAGTATATATACCCGACTTATGCTTAATAAAGCTGCCATTTGCCGCTGCTCCTCGGCAGATGAGCCAGGTCTCTTTGTGTGTGTGTCGTCTCTGTTCAAACCCCTAGGACAATTGTCCGTTCTCGTGGGCTCGGGTCAGGAAAGCGCGCACCTGTTTCGAGGTTCGGGTGTCCACAGAAAAGTGCGGAAGACAACACATAACAGCTGAAAGTTACCTTTGGCCTCCACGGGCATCTGAACTCCCACGCACAGGCAGAACAAGAATTGCTGACAATGTGTGCCAGTGTTTTTCTTCTCTATCTTTGGACACACATATCTGTGCATACATGTATACACACACAGCCTGCACACACATGTATACACTCATCTACTTCGTACAAACAGTCAGAAGGCTGTGCCATTTCCTGAAATTTATTCTTCACTCTTTTCAAATAGAACTCCTCAAAAATAAAATATAACTCATTTTTATGCCTGTGTTTTAGGATTCTGACTGACTCCATTTTCAAGAGAGCAAACCAGTTTTATCTCTCTGTACCAATCTTTGCAGAAATGCTCATGAACCATGAGAAGACACCACAAAGATGGCCATTCACCTCCTTTCAGAATGGGCTAGCCATGACACAAGTTGTCAGCACAGCCATTTCAACAGACTTAGTCTTTCTTCAGTTGATATTTTGTGCCTCGTGTCCTTCAGTTTCACTTCCTACTACTGCAATAAATACCCTAACTAAAGCAACTTTCGTGATTCTAGGGGGGAAGTCATGATGGGAGGAGCTTAAGGAAGCATGGGGTGAAGAAACAGAAAGAAAGAAACACTGGTACTGAGCTCCCTTTGTTTTCTCTGTGCTGTCCAGAGTCACCATCCCACAACATGGCATCATCACTCACATTCAGGGTGGGTCTTCCACTTCAGTTATTCTCATTAAGAAAATCCCTCACAGACACACCTAACTGCAAACCTAATCTACATTATCTCCCATAAATGTGTTCAAGGTCTGCATATGGATGACTAGATTGTGAAGCTATCGTTCAATCTTAATTATCACAGGTAGTGTATGAAGCCCAAAATTCATGTATTTGGGACTCTAGTGATGGGACAACAGTAGGCTATAAATAATGACTATGAAGTGTATATAGCATATAATTATATACATATTATCATTATGTACATCTATGGGTTATATAAATAATGGGTATAATAGTAAATAATGAATAATGAAATGTTACCCCCACTCTGAGAGTAAAGAGAATACCTGGGCTAAGTGTCTGCCCTGTGGCACTAGTGACCCAGCAGAAGCCAGAAGAGAAAAGAAAGCAGAGTTCATGACCTCTTTTTCTCAGGTCTCCCAGCATCCCAGGAACTGGTCTTACTGCTGTGCTGAGTGTTGTCATTCATAACAAATAACATTTGAATGATGGCAGGCAGCACCAGTGTTCAGGAAGGTTTTCTTCCTGATACTGATTGGTCCTGACAGGGAGAAGTGATTCTTATCTGATGCCAGCCTTGTACTGCTAGCTTTCAGATCAGGCTGTTGAAGGACATATATTTGGTTCATGAAACTTCATCTTCCATAAAAGCCACAGAAACTTAAAATCTGATGATGCCCAGTGGACTTCATAAAAAAACACTGTTTTTTTCCTTTCAGTGCCCTTGACTACAGCTCTCACGGGGAGCTGAGAGTGCTTGGGGAAGTATTCCCATCTAGGGACTGAGCAGAGTGGCTGCTTTCCCAGAACACAGTCAGGGTCTGTGTTTCCTCTGATCATATCAGTAACCAGAGAAAGACACAGTGTCAATCTGTTGCCTAATTAAGGAAATTTGTATTTTATCCTTATATCTATCCATAAGCAGAGCAGAAAGAAGCATCTGACTCGAATCTGTATGTCTGCATCATTTTAATCCAGTTCTACCACTGCCACCTGCTTCTTCTTCCACCATTCTCAGTTTTCTGGAATGTATTTGTCTTTTACTTTATTTATACACTTCTTTTCTCTCATAATCAGCACA
Organism: Myodes glareolus; assembly: GCF_982192425.1. Classification (NCBI taxonomy): domain Eukaryota; kingdom Metazoa; phylum Chordata; class Mammalia; order Rodentia; family Cricetidae; genus Myodes; species Myodes glareolus. Next base: position 3,722,721 of record NC_142045.1, read on the forward strand.
AACATGTCCAGTCAGCCAGCTTATTGAGGGGCTTTCTGTCTCATCAAAGCACCTGTTTACTTGTTTTCAGCTACCGGGACCTGCTCATTTCTGCTTTTCTATACACTTTTTAGGAAGCTAGCAGGGTCACAGGTGTAAGCATCAACATATAGTCAGTCAATAATTTACTTGTTTAAATTGAATAAAAAGAGAGAAACATGACACATACTTATATCTTACCTCTAGAAGGCAAGATGTTTTATAACTTAACAGGATCCAGTATCTCCATGTGTGCAAATTATCCAGCACATGATAAAAGTTTGCTCTAAGGTCAGTTACAGTAATTGCAGTAACACATGCCAGGTATATGTCAATTGTGGTGTTTAAATTATGTATCGACTTTGAGGACAAAGGAATTCTTGAGGACCTGCTAAAACATTGTTGCTACTGCCTCTGTGAGGAGCCTTCTGAGAGAGGTCAGTGACTGAGTCTACACAGTGAATAAAGATGGTAACCCTTACTCATTGAGCATCATCCAACTCACTAGCAATCTGTATACAATAAATATGCAAGGCTTAAGCCAGACGGTGGCGTGTATGTCTTTAATTCCAGCACTCAGAAGGCAGAGGCAGGTGGATCTCTAAGTTTGAGGCCAGTTTGGTTTACAGATCTAGTTCCAGGACAGTCAGTGCTATATAGAGAAACCCTGTATGGAAAAACCTAAAAAAGTAGAAGGCGTGGAGAAGTAACTGAAACAAAAAATCTTGTGGCACATGAATCAGGGTTTGAGCTATAAGATTCACAGAAAACTGTGGAACATGGTAAATATTTGAGTTCTCAAAACTGAGGAAGCAGAAACAAGAGTATACCTAGAATTTCCTGTCCAGAGAACCTATCTGACAACTCCAGGAGAGGAATTTAGTTAATTTTGTCTCAGAAAAAAAAAGAGGGAAAGAGAAATGTGAATGGCACCAAGGCTACCCTCTAGTCTAGACACACACATACACAGAAACACACACACACACACACACACACACACACACACACACACACACCTATAAAATAAAAAGATAGAGAAAGGGAAATTGTTTTTCCTCTACTTCAATCTTCTTCTATCTATACAATTAGTGCTTAAAGAGTGGATTACATGCCTTTGTACTTAGACTGGAATTTATGCTACTGAACTTTCTGCAAACCAGGCCTTTGGAATGAACTGGAACAAAGTTTCCAGTTCCTTTACCTCCATCGTACAGAATCAAAGTTATGGAGCATTTAGGCTCATAATACAGTGAATTTATCCCTCATGATGATGATGAATCTATATGTAAAGAAATGTGTTGGCCTTTGTGATAGTTAATATATATTTAGAACTTGCCTGAACCTCTAGTAACTTTGGAGGCACACCTTTGTAAATGTCTCTGTGTGATTGTCTGTACTGGATTAATTTAGGAGAGAACACAATACCAAAATAAGTGTGTGAGGGGACTCTGTTGTGAACTGGAGAACTGAAATGAATGTTTTGAAGTCATGCAAAGCACCAGAATTCATCTCTGTCTATTGACTGTGGATGCAAAGTAAAAATAAAATTTGGGACTATCATACAACACATAACTGATATTAGTTGAAATTTAACTAATTCTGTTATTTCATCCTTTGGCACTTTATTTTACAGGATTTGCTATAATAAAATGTAAACAAGGCAGAAAAAGAAAAAAGTTAATGGTAGAGAAGGAAAAAATAGAGTTTTCATCTTATATTACATTCACATTTGTGAATTTTTTTCTGTTTGCTTGTCCTTTCTTTTTTGAACAAGGTATGCTTAAATTGCTGCTGTGAAATTCTGGCTTCAATGATTCTCACATCTCTGTCCCCTGAGTGCTGGAAAGAATCATAAGTGTGAGACATTATGACTGGCATATCAATTCACTTGAAGTTTTGTCTCTCAAGTGGAAACTGTTAAAAACAGCCAATGTTGGACGTTCATTCTATATGATTGGTTGAAAACTTTGAGATTAGAAAAGTCTCCATCATGCTATTTCATAGATATTTATCATGCTATTTCATACATATTTACAGTGAAGGATGTTCCAATTATTAACAAACAAAATATTTTGTGCCAAGGATTATACATAGAAAATATAAGTTAATAAATGAGAGCTGGAATACTGCCAGTTAAGATTATACTAAATTAGAGTAGGTTTGAGGAAGTGACATGGGTTAATTAAGCACAGATGTGGAAATTATTGAGAAAATGAAACCATTGCTTAATTATTCATCACACATATTGAACTCTGTCAATCAAAACAGTTTTGTATGTCATGTTTCTAACTGAATTATCAGTAAAGGGGATGTGTATCATTTATCCCAATAACTTTAGCTCCTAATGTGGACTCTGTCACATTCATACATAGCACATGCTCACTGCTTATCAGATAACAGTATTCACAAAGGTGACAAGCTGCAGCTCAGAAAGCACTTTGTCTATAACTTCAGCTTGGAGAAATGTTACCAATATGGATTATACTTATTAACTATATGTTGTAGGATTCCCCTCTATATACCTTTGGTTAATAAAGAAACTGCTTTTGGCCAATGACTTGACAGAATATAGCCAGGCTGGGAAAGATATAAACAGAGAATAGCCAGAATCAATCAACAGGGAAAGGAGGGTGTAGGAAAGAAGGAAAAGGTAAAAAGAGTTCAAAGGAATTTCTGAGAGGCAGATATGAGGAACTGGAAAATTACACAGGGAGAAGAAAGGGAGGGGGAAAGAGAAGGAAAACACAGCAAAGGCCTCAAAGATAAGGAAAGGCATGGTAACAAGCATTCCCATACTCTACTATAAAAATGAATACTGTGTCTTTCACCATCATCCAAATAAAACTTAAAAATAATTAGTGAAGAGGAACTAGTAAGGCAAAGGAAATGTAAAAAGGAGGGTGTGAATGTGGGTGGTGAAACTGAGGAGTCTTTTCCGTTTCCACCTTGTTAGAACTCCTTGTTTGCTTATTTATGTTGATTCAGTTTTTATTTGTTTTTTTTTTGTTTGTTTGTTTTTGTTAAGCCATCTCCCAACCCTGCTTGGGAAAAGCAGGCTACGAAAAAGTTTTGAATGAACTACAAGCACATTAATTTTATTATATTTTTGGCCAATTTAGCAAACTAGAACATCCATAAATGAAACTGAAATGGTAAAGAGCAAAGTGAAGATTCATTTACAAAGTCATCAGAGCCTTTCTGCCTGATATATAACCTGTTCATGTTTAGGAGCACCAGTGTTCAGCTACTTAGTTGACACTAATGCAGAAAAACCTTGGTGATGGATTTTCTTCTGAGTTCAAACTTCAGGCTATTTTAATTAAGTAAAAAAAGGTTGTTTAGTTAGTAATGTTAGCATTGGACATGAAATATCTAACTATACAGAGTTGCTTCATCACTGGGAGAGAAAATCACAGTGGGGTTATAAGGAAAGAGCAGAGTGACATTTTTCTTAAACTAACTAAGGAAACTTAAAAATCCTAAAAGCACTAGAGCACATGAGGAGCAAAGAAAAGTGATGGAGGTCATGTCTGTTTTGGCCTATCAACTGATTTTAAATGCTCTAAATATACTAGACTTTAAGAAATCTTCCCATCAACTACAGGAAATCAGTACCTATTATGGTGAAGGAAGAAACAAACACCTTTTAGGTAAGAGAAACAAAAGTTGCTCATAGGCAACAATTAACATTTCAGCTCAGAGAGCACTGAGGTCAGGTGAATAAAAAAAATAGATTTGGAGGAAATGGTAGAGATTAAAGAGAATACCTAAATTTTTATATGGACACATCCATTAAGCACTCATGTTATTATAGTCCTTTAAGATGGAGAAACAGTCCAGCAAGAGATGTCCTAGACCTCATGACAATGGGGTGAGAGGCATGATGATTCACTCTCAATATTTCCAGTCTTTACCCTTTCCTCCAAACTGAAACATTCCACCCTGGGGAGAAGCTCAAGAATAATTAGAGAGCTGGGTTGAAGTTGCGGCTCAGTGATTAAAAGCACCTTCTTTCCAGAGAGCCTGGATCTGGACGCCATCTACAACAAGGTAGTGTACAATTGACTGTACCTATAGTTCCAAGGCATTTGATGCCTTCTTCTGACCTCCAAGAACATCAAACACACATATGATACACAGACATATATACAGATGAAATACTCATATAGAAAAAATAAAAGTAAATGAATCTTTTTAAAAAAATCAGGAATCTATAAAGAGAGGGTTGCTAAGATTCATCAATAACTATGCACCAGTTTCAGGAAGTCCTGAAACTTAGTTGAAATGGAAACCCTTCCCTTTCCCCAAAGATTTATAAGTATTAAGGAGAAGAGATGCTAGACGTGTCAAAGTAGCTGCAAATCATGCATGGACTTCCAGAGTTCTAGGGTCCATGAATCATAACCCATGCTGGAATGGCTTTCAGTGATGCAGACCTCTGAATCATCTATGCTCCTTTAAGTAACCCCAATAAACTCATTGGTTTATCAAATTAAATGTTGCTGATATGTCTATCTTGCTCTGTCATTAATTCTTGTCTGAGGTGACTAGACATTTAAGTTATATTTTTGTGGGAAAGTCTCTCAGAACATAAATTAATGGGAAAAAACAACTTCTTTACAAGGACAGCAGGCTGTCTTCCGGGAGGCACAAGACAGTTCTTGAAATGGAATTTTGTCTGCTTTATGGGGCTGCAGCAACTCAGTAGATCAGATTTCAGGGTGAATACTGCTCCTTCTGGTGAATAGAAACACCTATATCTAGAAAGAAATGTAGACACCAAGATAGAGAAGACCAGAAAGTCACAAACTTCCAAGGATTTATAACCAGTTAATTTCTTTAAATAAAAATCATAATTAATGGCACCTGAGCAGTAAGGACCACTTATGACGCCTTTGGCTCCTCACATCCTGTCAAGTAAATCCTAGCCCAAAGTATTGGAGCACCATCTCAGCATAAGAATTTTCAATGCCCAGTGTTTTTTTTATTAAGAAGTTAAGAAGACGAGAGAGTCAATTCAACAGTCTAGAGTACTTGGCGTTCATCTGCAGGACCAGAGTTTGATTCCCAGCTCTCCTAGAGGGGTGCTCACAACTGCCTCTACCTCCAGCTCTAAGGAATCCAACACCCACTTCTGGTATCTCCAAGAACTCACACATCTGTAAACACACACACACACACACAAATAAAAGTTAAAATATATCTTAACAATTACACAATATAAGATTGTATATATTTGATTCATAATGCATGCCTTTTGAGAGATTAATGGTTTGCAACACATGTATGCAGTATGACATGTATAAGGAAGCAGGTGTCAGAGCTGGCTCAGTATTGACAAGTACAGTGATGTAGCTTGGGTAAAGGGGACTTTTACTAATGTTGGCTTCCTTATTGGGGTCTTTATTTCAGTTTCTTGCCACCACAGGGCACTGAAGCACCTAGAAACTCAAGCCACATGAGTTCTAATTTCCTTTCTGCCCATGTGTGACCTATAGTCTGATGGAGTATCATACACTCAGGAAGTGTGAAACAAGAAGCTATGGCTACTAGACCACCAGGCTGATGAGGAAGCTTGCTTCACAAAAGGACATTGGTTCCTCTGAATTTTCTTCTCTCTCTCTCTCTCTCTCTCTCTCTCTCTCTCTCTCTCTCTGTGTGTGTGTGTGTGTGTGTGTGTGTGTGTATGTGAGAGAGAGACAGAGAGAGAGACAGAGAGAGACAGAGAGACAGAAAGACAGAGAGACAGAGAGAGACAGAGAGACAGAGAGGCAGAGAAATTGACATGTGTGTACAGACTGTTTTCTTTGAGAACACAAGCACTACCATCTGAATGATATAAAGCTGTAAGAAAGACCAGGACTTAACTGGTCTTTAACTGGACTTTAACTGGTTACAGGAGATAACTCAGTAAGTAGTGTGCTTACCTTGAATGTCTAAGTATCTGAGTTCAATTCTCAGAACCTATTAAAAAAACCTGTATATGGAAGCCCACAGTTAAATCTCAACACTGGAAAGAGTGAGATGAATGGTTTTCAATGGCTTATTGGCTAGAAAGCTTAGATAAATTCACAAATTCCAGAATCATTTAGAAATTCAGCCTCAAAAAATCATGGTAGATTAAATCAAGCTCAACATCTGCCCACATCTACCCTCACCCGTACATATGTGAGTACCTGTGCACACACATGAGTAATGCACACTCATGATTTCAGAGTAACTGTATGAGATAAGGACCAAGTGAACCATGTGCTTCTGGTCTTCACACATCTGTGAACTTTTTTCAGGAACCACTCAGGACTGGGTTGTGGGTGGCTCAGCAGGTTCTTGCCTGAGTTTGATCATATCTTCTCCATTTTGAAGGGATGGAATATCTCTCTACAAGATGTCTTTGGATTAAACATACACACACATGCATGTGTGTGCACACATGCTCACACACATACACATGCACACACATAGTGTCACTTAAGGAGGAGTATAGACAGAGAATAACAAAATAGATACATGATAGATAGATAGATGATAGATAGAGAGAGAGAAAGAGAGAGAGATGATAAAGAGATAGATAGATGGATAGATAGATGATAAAGAGATAGATAGATAGATAGATAGATAGATAGATAGATAGATAGATAGATAGATACCACAAAGAAACTTTGAAAAAGTATCTCTGGGTTGAAAACTCCTTGAAAAATTAGACATTTGTAAGCAAGTTAAAAAGGAGGATTTTTGTGGTAATATTACTTACAGAACACAAAATAATGCTATTAATTCTATCATTTATTTATTTACTTTGTGTTTAATTGTTGGATCTGAGAATTTTGTCAATATTGTGGAAGTTACTCTCTGAAGAGCTTGAGAGAACTTATATCAATGTATGTCGTTTTAACACAGGCTGCTCCATGAAATAACATGTCCCACCTATATTTATGGAACACTGATTGTGGACTGTGGACCTGGAGCATTCATTATTTCATGATGATTCTCAAGGCACCCCAGTTAATGACAGAAATAAATGCTTATGTAAGTGTAGTAATTACAACCCTGTGTGAGAAGTACAATAAAAACACAGACCATGGGTGTGCAGGGATAATTTAATAGACTATCCTAAACATTAGAGCAAGTATTTGGTAATTATTAAGTATACGGGAACAAAAATAATAATAGTATTTTCTAATTTGTCAGATCGAAAAATATGCTGATCCTAATTTTCCTTTCGCAGCAAATTGCTGCTTTATCAAGAAGACTCCTTGGCGCTGTTCCTGTATTATAAAATGCTTTGCCATTAAATAACCTTTAGTCAGCAATCGTGTGTAACTATAAGTTACCCTGGGGAGGGAATTGTATTCTGGAATTACATTTGAGAATTGGCATTTATTATGCTTACGCTGAGTGAAGAGGAACCTCTGAATGTACTGAGAGAAATTACATTCTGTACTGTATATTTGCATTATTTATGCTATCAACTACAAAGACAGAAGTCAAACTATTTCTCAGTCTCCACTGGCTAGCTTATTTAGAACTACACTATATGACTTGCTCATCCAAGCACTCCTATTTCCACACCTAGTCTATTCTGAGCATTGTGACACAGAGGAGAATCCACACAAACTTGACATTCAAGCATCTAATAAAACAGTCATAAAATCAGGGGTCTAAGTACACACAAGAATGCATGTTTGGTCTGCAAGATCACGGATGTCTGGACACTATTTATAGGTTTACGGTCAGAGACATCATGACTATTCATGAAGGAAAACGGGACAGGAAGAAGAGAAGTCTGAGCAAAGGCAGTAGGTGTGAAATTTAAAGACCGTTCTTCCCTGTGTCCATTGTGTCCCCTCAAAAGTAAAATAAATAGCAAAACAGAAAACATACGTATATTTCTCAAACCTTCCCCAGGATATGGATGACATATATTAAGGAAAGTTCCTAAGTTGTTGTATGACTTGCCTCAGTAGGCAAGAACAAAGCTGTTTACTTCATGCAGAGTAATATATAGAACAATGAATAATTTCACCTAATTCTGTCTAGCTTAATGAACCAGTGAAGGGTCTATTTGGCTTACATACTTGACTCTGGGTAAGGGATAACATTGAAAAATAAGTGGACAGTGACTATGATTAAAATGCATTGTACTCATATTTAAAATTCTCAAAATAAGAAAAAATTAAAGATGGCAATAGTTCTTAAAATACTGTGCTAATTTAACATATTTCCTATAACTATCTCATCCCATTCCTTTGCAAGCGTTAATAAAATTATCTCAAAATTCATTTGGAAGTACAAGTAGTGTAGAGTAATTAAAGTCACCTAGAAAAGAAACACAGTTGGAAAATCCATTCTTCTAGATTTCAAGACAGACAAAAAAATACAACAACCAAAGAAATTTAGTAGTGGCATAATGGTGGATAAGGATGACAATGAAATATAATTTAAAGACAAATATAAATCTACCTTCCACTTATTACTCATAACTTTGTAACAAACCCTCTGAGTTCCCTCTGAGATCATTACCTCTGTAAGTTTATTAGGTATTTTATACGATGTCTTGAGGGAACTGATTTTCTACAAAAGTATCAAGATGACCTAAATAAAAATTTGAAGTATCTTATTCTCAATAATCTTTTGAAGACATTTTATTTAAACAGCTGGATATCCAGATGCAAATAAATTAATTTGAACCTCTTCTTCACACCAAGTAGAGAAAACTATTCAGAATAGACTACAGATAAATAAAAAGTCTAAAATGTGGGTCTGATGAGACACCTCAGTGGGAATGCTGCTCACTGCAATTCTGATAATCAGAACTCAATCTCCAGGAGCCACATGGTGTATAGAAATAAAAATCTCGCACAAATTCTTTGTGCTCCACATTCAGGTGCATGCTTGAGCATGTGAACACACACACTAGAAGGCAATATAGATAAATAAATTTAACAAACATTTTAAAATATGAAATAGCTAAAAATTATAGAACTCTTTGAAGATAATGTAGAAATTCTCATACATGACATTGGGTTCAGCAAATCCAGTATAAGCCAAAGTATTTCAAACAAGAACAAGATACATTGAACCACACCCAAGTCAAAAGGCTTTATGCTACCAACTGTCCTTCTGGAAAGGATGAAGACAAGCAATGTAATATTTATATGTCAGTGCCTGATAAAAGATTTGTATCCAGACTGTAAGAAAACCTCATATAGCTCAGCAATGAGGTAACTGAATGTGATTAAGACCAGTGGATGGACTTATATGGACATTTTTTCTGTTGGAGTTTTTTTATTAATTCAGAAGCAGGACACAGAGGCTTTTTCTTCTAGGAAGCAGTTTATTATAATGCCACATGGACTCATAGTGTATTTATATCCAAAAGTTGAAAATTACTGAGTCCAATGGAGCTGGTTTTCACACAGTTTTAGCTATGTTATACTCCAAAATTGGTAACAAATAATTTGATTAAATGTTTTTAAACTCCAGGGTTGTGATATTACTGCAGTTGTAATATGAAAGAAGGGGAGTCACCAGGCAAACAGCAAAGTTGCATATATGCACAAAGGCTCTGATTCCTTCTTAATTCTCCTTTCTTTATGTCCTGAAGACTCCAGTCACATCCTAAAGGAGATATACAAATGTCATATATGCACCTGCAAAAATAATAAATATTGACTGTTGTTAGAGAATGCAAATTCAAACTACTTTTCTGTCCCTGTGCCTACTCTGGAATAACTATGAAGAAAGACATCAGTTTGGCTTGATGAGACAACACTCTCACATGGGGCTTCTGAGAAAGTAAAGCATGAGTCAACTTTGAACACATCTATGAGACACTTCAAACTTTTAATTAACGTCAACATGTTACATTATAGTTCTAGTACTACATGTATTTTCAGAAAAAATAAAAATATGCATGGTGTGGTGGTTTTAATAGGTGTGACCCCCATAGATTAAGGGGAGAGCACTGTAGGAACTGTGGCCTTGGTGGAGGATTGTGGCATTGTTAGAAGTGTGTCCCAGTTCACTTCATGCTGCCTACAGAACACGATGTAGAACTCCTAGCTCCTTGAATAACCTCATGCCTGCCTGCACACCACTATGTTTCCCACCATGAGCATAATAGAAGCAAGTCTCAATTAAATGTTTTCCTTTATTAGGGTTGCCATAGTCATGTGTCTCTTCACAGAAATAGAAACACATGGGCACACAGAACTTTGTATACCAGTGTGGAAGAGGTGATTCTACCATTAATAGCACTTGCTATACTAACAGCGGGCATAAGATTGATTCCCAGCAACTATTGGAACATTATTCAAAGTATCTAGTAAGTGGAAACAAAAGTCCACACTGGTGTAGGAGGTTGTTCTGTTTGTGTGTTGCTTTCATTGGTTAATTAATAAAGAAACTGCTTGGCCCGATAAGGCAGAATTTAGGAAGGTGGAGAAAACAGAACTGAATGCTGGGAGAAAGAAGGCAGAGTCAAAGAGCTACCATGTAGATACCAGGTCAGACATGCTGAATCTTCCTGTGTAAGCTACAAACTTGTGGTGATATACAGATTATTAGAAATGGGTTAAATCAAGATGTGAGAGTTAGCCAATAATAGGCTAGAGATAGTGGGCCAAGCAGTAATTTAATTAATACTGTTTCTGTGTGGTTATTTCGGGTGTAAGCTAGTTGAGCAGCTGGGACAAACAAAGGGCCCTGCTCTCCTTGCAACACCATACAAGAAGAAACATGTTCCAGAGATAATAGAAATGAGGTCACAGTACATGCATGCATCGACATTAATAAACTTGAAAAAATTAAATTTACTGATGAGAACTGCTCAAAACAAGAATACTTGCTGTGTTATATCAATTTATTTGAAGACATCTGGACACATCTACAAAGGACAAAAAGAGATAAGTGGTTAACTGGAGCCAGAGAACCAGAAGAGGGTAGAGAATAACAGTATTTATTACAAATAACAGTTTTTCCCTTTGATGTCATATGGAAACAATCTATGCCAGCTCTTGATAACATATATGCACATCTGTGGGCCTGATCATAATTTTAAGTGGCATAATTAATGTGAATATTTGAATTGCTTGAAATACAAAATTACAGGTCATAGATACTGTAATAGTTTGAATACAAATATCATCTGTAGGCCTATAGTTGAATATTTGATCCCCATTTGGTGGAACTGTTTAGGAAAGATTTGGAGGTTGGCTTTGCTGGTGGATATGGGTCCCTGGGTGTGGGTTTGAGGTTTCACAAGGCCCATAAAACTTCTGTTTAGATTTCTCTCTTTCTCCTAAGGCTTATAAAGGTCTCAGCTCTCAGCACCAGGTCTTACTGACTATGGTCATCCTTCCCACCACGATGATTGTGTATTCTAACTATCTAACTGTGAGCACCAAATTAAGTCCTTTTCTTATAAGTTGGCTTTCTCATGGTATTCAAACAGAGTAATAGGAAAGTAATTAAGATAAGTTCAAAGATATTTTATAAAAATAAAATAAATAAATTCAAAAGGGAAATGATTTGGCTCATTGAGTAATGGAGCATATCACTAAGACTGACAAGCACGTTAACTTCAATCCATCGGTTCCACATTGCAGAAGGAAAGAAGAGCTTCTGCAGGTCATCCACAGATGCTCATGGCACCCCACACCCACACACACTTAAGTGTAACATGGGGGTCTGCTTGTTGGGGTTTCTGTCCTGCCCAGTCCCACAGTCTTTAGGTCTTAAATAAAATCACACAGAGAGTCTACATGAGATATATACTTATTGGCCCATTAGCTCAGGCTTCTTGTTAACTCTTATAATTTATATAGCCCATTATCCTTATGTTAGCCACACAGCTCAGTACTTTTCTCAGTGGGGCAGGTCACATCTTCCTTCTTCAGTGTCTGGACAGGACTTGGGAGGAGTGGGCTTCCTCCTTCCCAGAATTCTCCTGTTCTCATTGACCCACCTCTATTTCCTGTCTGGTTGTCCCACATATACTTCCTGCCTGGCTACTGGCCAATCACCACTTATTTAAAACATAATTGACAGAATACAGAATTTTCCCACACCACTTAAGTAAATGTATTTCTCAAAAATGCTTTAATAGAAATTTATCCATCCATTTTCCCTTACTTTATCTATATCTATATACTACCAAAATTTTGTTTACCTTCTGTCAATGTCTTAACATTAACACTATTAAACAAACCACTTTTCATTTTTGGTAGTTTGCCTAGACTACTTGAGGCTCTGGATGCAGTTGCTAGCATATACCAGGAATGGGAATACACAGTTATAGCCCCATCACCTATAAGCAGGAGGATCATGAGTTAGAAATCATCCTCATTAACATAATGAGTTTAAGCTCAGTCTGGACATCATGAGATCCTTTTTTTCAAAAACTAACAAGCATATTTTTCCTGGTTTTTCACCTTACCTACTGGGTCATAGACCACTGCAAAATCCCCATCTTAAAAAATAGTTCTAAGTTCATCCTACATGCTCAACTTTGTCATTGTGAACATTCTTGATGACTCGCCTTTGACATGCTGTTTCCTCTCCTCTACTGTGTCATTTTCCAGAGAGTTCATTGGCTCTGCATTCTACCCTGGCTCTGTTGCTGTTCCTGAATGGGCCAAACCCTGTGTAGCTTTGCGTTCTGCATGGCCTCACTGAGACTGCTGAGCACTACAGATTCAGGATGATGACCATTACTGCTACACCATCATCTTTCCAGACAGAGTGATTGTGCATTCTGCTCCTTTGTGATGAGCTTTTACCGAAAGAAAAGTGTCTGGAGAGCAAGCCATGATGCAATCTCTAGCACTGCTCTGCTAGACCCATTTCTAGAGATGGTCATAACATTTCAAAAGTTTGTAAAACTCTTTCTAGAAACTCTTTCACACACATACACAAATCTGAGTGTAGATGGGGATACTGCCATGGACCGTCTCTCGTGGAGACACTCAGACCGAGGGAAAAGAGGACGAAGGGACAGGAGATTTCAGGATATGGCGAAGGAAATGACAAGCAAACACACTCAATGTGGTTGAATATGTTGCTGTGTATTCACTTTAATTAGCCTAAGGCTTTTATACTTTTACAATCAAGGAACTTGGCAAAGGCATACGTCATCAGATCATAGAATAGAAACAAAGAAAAGGAACAGCACTGTCATTTAACAAGAATAGCAAATTTATGTGTCCATTGTCTATTCTAAATGCTAGTTGTGGTTGTTGCTCAAAGACATTATCTCACACTTCTCTGAGACTGTTTCACACCATTGATCTCAACTCTCTTCCTGATTCCCAGGCTCGGATGTTGTTATCAGTTTAGGCTTCTTCTGCCCACAGGAAAGACCTTATAGGCCTTCTGTGTATGGGAATGGATCAAGGTAATTACCAGACTTTAGGGTCAGCGTGGGGGCGTCCACCATCTGCTTTCTAATTGCAGCTGTACGTGTCTTCCCAGGCAGATGCCTAGTGGGGGCTGCTGTAACTGTTTCTCTGCAGAAGGCTTCTAAGGTTTCTCTCAGTAAGACTAACTCCTTCTGCCCCACATCATTAAGGAATTATCCTAACGATGACCCCCAATTCCCAGAACTAGCTACTTCTTTAAAGGCTTTCAGCAGTTTCATTCATTGGAACAACATGGTCTGTTGGCAAAATACGAGAATAGAACAAAAGAATAAGAAAGAAACAGCTTCAGTGGTGCCAGTGACAGCGAGGGTCGAGTCAGTGCAGATGGCAATTCAGGTGGCATCAGGACCACAGCTGATTGCCAGGGAACATCCCAGGGCATAAACTCCATGGAGCACGAACCCCAATCCTCCAGCCTCGGTCTGTCCAGTCAGAATTTCTGCTACACCGGCGTGAGAGCCGTGGATGTGGCAGGATACCACACTACTGAAAGAGAAATGTAGTTCTAGATACTGCATATGGAAAGAACTTCAAAGTATAGGCTCTTACCTCATTGGTTTATTTTTTTTTTCTTGAAGTGTATACTTTTGCTCTTGTAGCTGTAATATGCACAGCACTGGTTTCTCAGATGTGCCTGTTGCTGAGGTGGAAATGAGGATCAAACTTGTTTGAATAAATCTATTTCTGTCTTCTAAGGTTTCTTTGTTCTCTGCCCCATGGTTAATTCATACTCTTACCCTACCTAAACTATTCTTCTGGATTTCATTCTCTATAGATAGTGTGTGTGTGTGTGTGTGTGTGTGTGTGTGTGTGTGTATGTGTGTGTGTGTGTGTGTGCACGCACGCGCTCATGCTCTCATGTGTACCAGGGAATATGTGTACAGGACACAGGATAATCTTGACTTTCACTCCTCATCTTTCACCTTGTTTTGAGATGAGGTCCCCATCTTGCCATTCATATTGTATATGAAAGCACAGTTGGTTGGCAAGACTGTGGGGATCCTTCCTTTACTTTCATCTTATGATTGGAAGACTGGGATTACATGCATACTACTGTGGCTGAGTTTTACATGATTTGTTTTGTTTTGAAGCCAGATTTTCATGCTTATATGGCAAGTATGTTAGGCTCTAAGTCATCTCCTTAGTTCTCATACTGTAAATTTTGGGGAACAGAGACAAGGAATGACTCAATTTTGTATATGGAACTAGCATCTCTGACAGTTGTGCATACTAAACAAGCATTCACCATGTGTGCTCAGAATGGGTTAATCACTGATCATCTTCATTTCCTGAATTAAAGATAGAGTGAGTACTATTTTGATGTATCCTTATATTTGCAAGAATTCTCTATAACTTCATGACAATAATTTTCTTTGCCCATGAATACATTGTAATCTGTGTGCTATCAACCACTGTCTCAGGGCATATTACTGAATAGGGAAGCACAGATAATTCTAGAAGTTTATTTCCCACCACTGACCTTTTAAAGTAAACTATCTCTATGCAGTTGAATTTAATGTAGAGTGTGTGACAAAGCTGTTGTGTGCCAGACAATTTAATGAATGAGAAAGCTTCTTTTCCTTTTTTTAAATGAAAAAAAGGAAAAGAAGCTTTTCCTTCTTTTATTTATTTTTATATTATTTATTTTTATCTTATTTTTTTATCTTATTTTTATCTTATTTATAAAGATAAATATTATCTTTATTATTTATTTATTTTTATCTTATTTTACTGCATCATTTTCCCCTCTCTCTTCTCCTCCCAGCTCTGAACACCTGATCCACCCTCTGTTCCCACCCCTTATTCCACTCCTCCTCCATTTCTGTGTAGGTGAAAGCAGGTTTCCCATGAGTATCAACAAAACATGGCATATCAAATTGCAGTAAGACTAAACATCTCCCCAGGTATTAGGGCTGGGCAATGTGACCTCTTATGTGGAGTAGGGTCCCAAAAGCCTCTAAAAGGATCAGAGGCATCCTTCAGTTCCCAGATAGGAATCCTACAAGTAGAACAAGCTACAAAACTGTAACATAAATTCTGAGGGACTAGGTAAGTCCCATGCAGAATCTGGTTGTTGATTCTGTCTCCATGAACTTCTATAAGCCAAGGTTGGCTGTTTCTGAAAGTTTTCTTGTGGTGTCTTGAGCCCTTTGGCTCCTGCAATTCTTTTTCCCCTCTGTATGATTACGGGCTGTGGGTCTGCATCAGTTTCCATCAGATGCTGAGTGATGAGTCTTTGATGGCATTAGGGATAAGCATCAATCTGGTTATAGGAGATGGCTAGTTGAGTGGACTTATCTGCTATTGTTAGGAATCTTAGCTGGGGTCATCCTTGTAGATTCCTGGAAGATTCCCTTGCACCAGGTTTTTACCTGACCCTAAAATGATCGTCCCTACTTTCAGTATTCTTCCCCCTCCCACACCCCCCACAACAACGTGTTTGCTAATATTCTGTCCACACCCTACTTCAGTTCATTCATGAAACATCTTTTATTTTCATTTCTCTGGGGGATCTGGATGTCCCCCATGAGCCCTCCTAGTTGCCTAGTCTCTTTGGGTTTGTGGATTGTAGCATAGTTATCTTTTATTTTAAAGCTGATATCCACTTATGACTGTGTACATACCATGTTTGTCTTTCTGAGCCTGGGTTACCTGGCTCAAGATTATATTTTTTTCTAGTTACATTCATTTGCCTGCAAATTTCCTGCTGTTCTTATTTTTGACAGCTGAGTAATACTTCATTGTGTAAATGTACCACATTTTATTTATTCATTTTTCAGTTGAGCGATATATTGGTTGTTTCCAGTTTCTTGTTATTATGAATAAAACTGCTGTGAGCATAGTTGGGAATATGTCCTTGTGATAGGATTGAACATCCTTTGGGTATATGTCCAATAGCAGTATAGCTGGGTCTTGTGGTAGTTTGATTTGCAGTTTTCTGAGAAACTACCACACTGACTTCCAAAATGACTATACTAGTTTGTACTCCCACCACCAATACAGGAGTGTTCCCTTGCTCCACCTCCTTGACAACATGAGCTGTGGGATTCTGATCTTAGTTATTCTAATTGATGTAAAATGGAACTGCAGAATCATTTTGATTTGCATTTCCCTGATGACTAAGGATGTGGAACATCTCTTCTAAGTGATTCTTGGGCATTTAAAATTGTTCTAAAGAGAAAATCTTTAGATCTGTAACACATTTTTTAATTGGATCATTTAGTTTGTTGACATCTACTTTCTTGAGTTTTTTTTATATTTAGGAAATCAGCCCTCTGTTAGATGTGTGGCTGCTAAAGATCTTTCTCTATTCTGAAAGCTGCCATTTTGTCCTATTGTCAGTGTCCTTTGATTTATAGACAATTTTCAATTTCATGAGGCACCATTTATTAATTGCTGATCTTATTGCCTGTGTTATTGACGCTCTGTTCAGAAAGTTGTCTCTTATACCAATTTGTTGGAGATTATTTGTCACTTCCTTTTCTATCAGGCTGAGTGTATCTGGATTTATGTTGAAGTCTTTGATTTACTTTGACTCAAGTTTTGTGCAGGATGAAAATATGGACTGATTTGCTTTGCAACATGCTGAATTACTGTTAGACAGCATAATTTGTTGAAGATGTATTCTTTTTTTATTATATAATTTTCAAAGTCTCTGTTTTAATTTCCAGAAATGTTCTTGTTGGTGTCCCTTGCTACAGAACCCTGCCTTGTACCAATAGAATCCATATGTGGTCCCACTGCTAAGGACAAGGGTCCAGGAGAGCATAAGATAGATAATGAAATCACAAAGTCTTCCTAAGCTGTTGTTTTCTGATTTCCACTAAATCATCCTCCCAATGGCCTTTGGTACTAAGTAGGTTTTGAAATACTTAGTGAAATCATTTCTAAAATAAAATAACATCTTACATAACAATGCTCTGAATACCTTCCCGGTAAACTTTGCTTCCTTTTTTGTGTTATTTTTAATAAAAAATACATCGTTTTATTTCTTTTTCTATTTCTTTCTGTGAGTATGCTGACTCAACTTTGATCTTTTATTTTTGCTTAGCTATGAGATAGCAAATGAATTTAAATCTGAATATACTGCTTTCTCTATACTTTCTAAAATAAGGTTCAGAAAAATGTTTGCAAAATAACGTGACTGTGTTTCATATTTTCCCTCTATTTCAGAATGAATCTTTGCTTCCCAAATTTTAGGTTTATGAATTATTTTTTATTTTCTTCTGTCTTTGTGACCTTGGCAATATCATTCAACCTTTCTGAATTTTGGTTTTCTTACCTAAAAAAAGAATGTAAAGTTTTTATCACATCTATGTTATAGTTTTTGCTAAAGAATTAAAATACTGGGACTGGAGAAATGGCTCAGAGGTTAAGAGTATTTCCTGCTCTTCCAAAGGTCCTGAACTCAGTTCCCGGCAACCAGAAGGTGACTCACAACCATCTGTAATGAGGTCTGGTGCCCTCTACTGGCCTGCAGGCATACACACAGATAGAATATTGCATACATAATAAATAAATATTTTTAAAAAAGAATTAAATTATTATATGAGAGCAAATCTGGACTAATACCATAAAAAGAACTCTATAGATACACAATGTAAGTTACTAAACCCACTATAGACAAACACACACACACACACACACACACACACACACACACTATACCTGCTACAAAAAGTTTATTCTGGTTTAAACTTTTACCTCAAAACCATGCAAACATTAGCTCAGGAGGAATGCAAGACTAGATAGTCCTGGACCATGTGAACCCTTCCCCAACTACATAGAGGGAACATTAAGATGAAGGGCATCTGGGTCAGAAAAGACTATTCTGAACTTAGGGAAAATACTAACATTTAAATGACTATCTTGATTTTTCCTCCCTGTGAAACATGCTGATAGCAAGAGAAAAAAAATGCAGATTTCAGAAATACTAACTCACTGGTTTTCTAGACTTCAGACTCTGAACAGGGTTTAATTTTAAGGTTTAGTTCCTATTTTGGCTGATTGCTTTCTGTAGTGACAGCATGAACCAAATCCAAGTCTTAGTACAAAGGGGTAAAAACAAACATAAATATCATAGACTCTGTACAGCATCTTTAAATATTACTGACTTTGTCAATAAGAATCTATAGAAAACTGAGAAGCCAACATAACAAGTCACAATGAAAATATGGAATTTTTCCATGTTTGTAGTCACATCTATTTCTATGATTTTACTTGTGGGGAAGCAAGGATTAGAGGATGTGGCCATTATTCCCCAGGTCCCTTGTGAATAGGACAGATTAGATACCCTTTGTAATATTCTCACTAATTTGGAGATCACTTGAGGAGTTGCAGGTTGTGTAATTTAAAATTCAGAAAGGACATATCATTGATGCCAAGTTAGAAAAAAATGTTACAGTAAACGCATGACTCACAGAAGCCAAAATGATGACAGACCATCAGAGGCTTATGGTAAGAGGAGGCTGATTGGGGGATTAAACACACTGAAGGCCTAGGGAAGATTATTAAGCAAAATTGAAACATAATAAAACATTTTAAAAATAACAGGTATATATAAGAGGAATGTAAAGGAAAGCAGATGTAGCCCTGAGAAGACATAAGCCCAGAAAAGCATCAAGAAGAACTTCAGACTCACAATGATCTGATGCAAGTAATAAGTATCATACCTACACATAACCCTAAACTCCAAGGAGTAAAAGATAATTTATTATTGAGTCACTTATAAGTGACAATGGCCCAGATTCAGATTTCCTCCAATATTTTATCCCATTCAGCATGGTAGAGGTTTCAGAAAGTTGTATAGTACCATAACAAGAAATCAATTTTGATTTTATTTTCAATCAAAATCAAAAAATCACTGAGATACTGTCTGATGACATTCAGCACTTTCACATTGGTGGAAATGAAGAGTCCCTTTTTACATTTCAAATGACATCATGTTATTTTCAAAAGTGATAAGTATTATGCCAAACACAGGTGGAAGTAAAGGATTTTAGGAAGAATAAAGATAACACCAAATAATTTGGCTTCTGTCTTTCAATATTAAGACTCTCCAGAATTACAGTTGTAATTAGTCAATCAACATTCTGCCATCATTTAACACAGGTGTAATATTTTTTAAGTCACAAGAACATGACCTGCTCATTGATAAGATCCCAATCTATTTAAAACCAATGTAAAGATCATTAGTGGTGGCTTTTCCTTCAAATCATCTGTAGAACACTTGCAATGCAGAAACATTGACCAGTCAAAGAAATGAAATTAATCTATAGATACTGTTCTTAAAATATTTTGCATGTATACATCTATTTTGTTGACTTCTGTATATATATATTCATGTTTATATGGAAGTCAGATAAAGAGATCAGAGAATAATTTTGGAAAGTCAGTTCTGTTCTACCACCATGTGAGTCTCAGTGACTAAACACATACCTTCAGCTTTAGTTCAAGCACAAGGCCATTGTGCCGAACTTTGGGACTGACTTTTCAGAGACATGAAAAAACGGCTTCACTTGAAAAGATTATAGTATTTTTTTAAATAACTGTTTAAAATATTATTAGAGGGGAAGGGAGCACAGCCCTTCCCCCCTCAGCTTCTGCGGCAGGGTCTTCGGTGTTCCAAGGGACCCCTCCCCTCCCCCCACTGCTGCGGGCCCTTTGTCTCCTGAGTCCTGGGAAGACCAGCTTAGCCCTGTTGCCCTGCTGAGCAGTTCTTCCCAGAGAGGTGAGTGGGTGCTAGCCTGGGCAGCCTGCCTGCCTGTCTGGGAAGGGAGCACAGCCCTTCCCCCCTCAGCTTCTGCGACAGGGTCTTCGGTGTTCCAAGGGACCCCTCCCCTCCCCCCACTGCTGCGGGCCCTTTGTCTCCCGAGTCCTGGGAAGACCAGCTAGCCCTGTTGCCCTGCTGAGCAGTTCTTCCCAGAGAGGTGAGTGGGTGCTAGCCTGGGCAGCTTGCCTGCCTGTCCGGGAAGGGAGCACAGCCCTTCCCCCCTCAGCTTCTGCGGCAGGGTCTTCGGTGTTCCAAGGGACCCCTCCCCTCCCCCCACTGCTGCGGGCCCTTTGTCTCCTGAGTCCTGGGAAGACCAGCTAGCCCTGTTGCCCTGCTGAGGAGTTCTTCCCAGAGAGGGCTGAGGAGCTCTATCCAGAGAGTGCTGTGAAGTCCTACCCAGAGAGTGCTGAGGAGTTCTATCCAGAAAGTGCTGAGGAGTTTCATCCAGAGTGGGGGAGATGGGCAGGCGCCAATGCAAGAATTCCTCCAACAACTTGAAAGGCAACATGACATCGCCAGAATCCAGGGAGCTCGAAACTAGAAGAATTGAACACCCTACTCCAGAAGAAATAGAAGAAATCGACTCTAAGCGCTTCTTTATGAAAATAATAGAGGAACTTAAACAGGAGGTGAAAATCTGCCGTAAAGAAATGGAAGATAAGTATAACAAAAAAATTGAGGAAATGAGTAAAGAAATGGAAGAGAAATATACCAAAAAGTTTGAAGAAATGAGTAAATCCGTAAATGAAATTCTGGGAAACCAAGAAAAAACAATCAAACAGGTAATAGAAACAGTTCAAGATTTGAAGACTGAAATGGAGTCAATGAAGAAATCACAAACCGAGGGCCGGCTGGCTATGGAAAATCTGGGTAAACGAACAGAGACTTCAGAAACAAGCTTAACCAATAGAATACAAGAGATAGAAGAGAGAATCTCAGACTCTGAGGACACCATAGAGAAATTAAACACTCTGTCCAAAGAAAACAGCAAATCCAACAAATTCTCATCACAAAACATTCGGGAACTGTGGGACACAATAAAAAAACCAAATCTAAGAATACTAGGAGTAGAAGAAGGAGAAGAATTGCATTTCAAAGGTCCAGAAAATATACTCAACAAAATTATAGAAGAAAACTTTCCCATCCTAAAGAACGATATTCCTATGAAGGTTCAAGAAGCATACAGAACACCGAATAGACTGGATCAGAAAAAAACATCCCCTCGTCATATAATAATCAAAACACAAAGCATTCAGACTAAAGAAAGGATATTGAGAGCTGCAAAGGAAAAAGGACAAGTAACTTATAAAGGTAAACCTATCAGACTTACACCAGACTTCTCGATGGAAACCATGAAAGCCAGAAGGTCCTGGATAGAGGTACTGCAGAAACTAAGAGACAATGGATGCAAACCCAGACTACTTTACCCAGCCAAGCTATTGTTCACTATCAACGGAGAAAACAAAATATTCCAGGATAAAAACAAATTTAAACAATACGTAGCTACTAATCCAGCCTTACAGAGAATACTAGAAGGAAAATCACAACCCAAGGAATCCAACATTCCCAACACTGCCTACATTAACTCAGACATCTAGCGACCCTTCACAAGCACAACTCAAAGAAGGAAAACACATACACGCTACTACCCAAAAAAATGACCGGAGTCATCGATCACTGGTCATTAATATCACTTAATATCAATGGTCTCAACTCACCTATAAAGAGGCACAGACTTAGAGATTGGATACGAAAACAGGATCCAACATTCTGCTGTCTACAAGAAACACACCTCAACCACAAAGACAGACACCTACTCAGAGTAAAGGGTTGGGAAAAGGTTTTCCAAGCAAATGGACCTAAGAAACAAGCGGGTGTGGCCATTCTAATATCTAACAAAATCGACTTCAAACTAAAATCAATCAGAAGAGATGGAGATGGACATTTCATACTCATAACAGGAACAATTCATCAGGAAGAAGTCTCAATCTTGAATATCTATGCCCCTAATATAAAGGCACCCACATATGTAAAAGAAACTCTTCTAGAACTCAAGGCAGTCATCAAACCACACACACTAATAGTAGGAGACTTCAACACTCCTCTCTCACCAATGGACAGGTCAATCAGACAGAAACCTAACAGAGAAATAAGAGATTTACTGGAGGTACTGAATCAAATGGACTTAACAGACATCTATAGAACACTCCACCCAAATAGGAAAGAGTATACCTTCTTCTCTGCAGCTCATGGAACCTTCTCGAAAATTGACCACATACTTGGTAACAAAGCAAACTTCCACAGATACAAAAAAATATTAGTGACCACCTGTGTCTTGTCAGATCACCATGGATTAAAATTAGAATTCAACAACAATGGTACCCCCAGGAAGCCAACAAACTCATGGAAGTTGAACAGTCAACTACTAAATCACCCCTGGGTCAAGGAAGAAATAAAGAAAGAAATTAAAGTCTTCCTTGAATATAATGAAAACAAAGACACAACGTATTCAAACCTATGGGACACAATGAAAGCAGTGCTAAGAGGAAAGTTCATAGCACTAAGTGCCCACCTAAAGAAAACAGAGAAAGCACACATTGGAGACTTAACAACACACTTGAAAGCTCTAGAAAAAAAAGAAGCTGATTTACCCAGGAGGAGTAGAAGACTGGAAATAATCAAACTGAGGGCTGAAATCAACAAAATAGAAACACAGAAAACAATTCAAAGAATCAATGAAGCAAAAAGCTGGTTCTTGGAGAAAATTAACAAGATTGACAAACCCCTATCCAAACTAATCAAACGGCAGAGAGAGAACTTGCAAATTAATAGGATCAGAAATGAAAAGGGGGACATAACCACAGACACAGAGGAAATTCAGAGAATCATTAGATCTTACTACGAAAGTTTATATGCCACAAAGTTGGAAAATGTAAAAGAAATGGACATTTTTTTAGATAAGTACCATATACCAAAGTTGAACCAAGACCAGGTGAACAATCTAAATAGACCTGTTAGTCGTGAAGAACTAGAAGCTGTTATCAAAAATCTTCCTACCAAAAAAAGCCCAGGACCAGATGGTTTCAATGCAGAATTCTACCAGAACTTCCAGGAAGAGCTAATACCTACACTCCTTAATGTATTCCACAATATAGAAAAAGAAAAGTCACTGCCAAACTCCTTTTATGAAGCTACAGTCACCCTAATACCAAAACCACACAAAGACACAACCAAGAAAGAGAATTACAGGCCAATCTCACTCATGAACATCGATGCGAAAATTCTCAATAAAATACTGGCAAACCGAATCCAAGAACACATTAGAAAAATCATCCATTATGATCAAGTAGGCTTCATCCCAGAGATGCAGGGATGGTTCAACATACGCAAATCTATCAATGTAATCCATCATATAAATAAACGGAAAGAGAAAAATCATATGATCATTTCATTGGATGCTGAAAAAGCGTTTGACAAAATTCAACACCCATTTATGATAAAGGTGTTGGAGAGACTGGGGATACAAGGATCATACCTAAATATAATAAAAGCAATATACAGCAAGCCGACAGCTAACATCAAACTGAATGGAGAGAAACTCAAAGCCTTTCCACTAAAATCAGGAACACGGCAAGGCTGTCCACTCTCTCCATACCTCTTCAATATAGTGCTTGAAGTTCTAGCAATAGCAATAAGACAACATAAGGGGATCAAGGGGATTCGAATTGGAAAGGATGAAGTTAAACTTTCGTTATTTGCAGACGATATGATAGTGTACATAAGCGACCCCAAAAACTCTACCAAAGAACTCCTACAGCTGATAAACACCTTTAGTAACGTGGCAGGATACAAGATCAACTCCAAAAAATCAGTGGCACTCCTATACACAAAGGATAAAGAAATGGAGAGGGAAATCAGAGAAACATCACCTTTCACGATAGCCACAAACACCATAAAATATCTTGGGGTTACTCTAACCAAGGATGTGAAAGACCTATTTGACAAGAACTTTAAGCCTTTGAAAAGAGAAATTGAGGAGGATACCAGAAAATGGAAAGACCTCCCCTGCTCTTGGATTGGGAGAATCAACATAGTAAAAATGGCAATTCTACCAAAAGCAATCTACAGATTCAATGCAATCCCCATCAAAATCCCATCAAACTTCTTCACAGACCTTGAGAGAACAATAATCAAGTTTATATGGCAAAACAAAAAACCCAGGATAGCCAAAACAATCTTATACAATAAAAGAACTTCTGGAGGCATTACTATCCCTGACTTCAAACTCTATTACAGAGCTACAGTATTGAAAACAGCTTGGTATTGGCATAAGAACAGAGAAGTCGACCTATGGAATCGAATAGAAGACCCAGATACTAACCCTCAAACCTATGAACACCTAATTTTTGACAAGGGAGCTAAAGGTATACAATGGAAGAAGGAAAGCGTCTTTAACAAATGGTGCTGGCATAACTGGATGTCAACCTGTAGAAGAATGAAAATAGATCCATATCTATCACCATGCACAAAACTCAAGTCCAAATGGATTAAAGACATCAACATCAATCTGTCCACTTTGAACCTGATAGAAGAGAAATTGGGAAGTAGTCTACAAGATATAGGCACAGGAGTCCACTTCCTAAGTAGGACCCCAGTAGCACAGACAATAAGAGAAACAATGAATAAATGGGACCTGCTGAAACTGAGAAGCTTCTGTAAAGCAAAGGACACTGTCAGTAAGACAAAAAGGCTGCCTTCTGACTGGGAGAAGATCTTCACCAACCCCTCATCAGACAAAGGTCTGATCTCCAGAATATACAAAGAACTCAAGAAACTAGACACTAAAACTCTAATTAACCCAATTAAAAAATGGGGTACTGATCTGAACAGAGAATTCACAACAGATGAACTTCAAATGGCCAGAAGACACTTAAGGTCATGCTCAACCTCCTTAGTGATCAGGGAAATGCAAATCAAAACCACTTTGAGATACCATCTTACACCTGTCAGAATAGCTAAAGTTAAAAACACCAATGATAGCCTATGCTGGAGAGGATGTGGAATGAGGGGAACACTCATCCATTGTTGGTGGGAATGCAAACTTGTGCAGCCACTTTGGAAATCAGTGTGGCGGTTTCTCAGGAAACTGGGAGTCAACCTCCCTCAGGACCCAGCAATTCCTCTCTTGGGAATATACCCTAGAGATGCCCAAACATACTACAAAAGCGTTTGTTTAACTATGTTCATAGCAGCACTATTTGTAATAGCCAGAACCTGGAAACAGCCTAGGTGCCCCTCAATAGAAGAATGGTTAAAAAAGGTGTGGAACATATACACATTAGAGTTTTACTCAGCGGTAAAAAATAATGACATCTTGAATTTTGCATGCAAATGGATGGACATAGAAAACGCTTTACTGAGTGAGGTAAGCCAGACCCAAAAAGAGGAACACGGTATGTATTCACTCATAAGTGGATTCTAACCATAATTAAAGGTCTTTGAGCCTATTATTCGTGATCCTAGAGAAGCTAAATAAGAAGACGAACCTGATGAAGATTATTTACCTATCCGCCAGGAGGTAGGAAATAGTCAAGAGTCCCAGGTAACCTTGGGTGCATGGGGGGAGGGTGGGAGGGTTGTTGGAAGGGGAGAGGGTTAGAGAGAAGGGAGTAGGGGAGGAATGGAGAAAGCTCGGCTGACCGAGATGGGGGGAAGGGAGGAAGGATGAATGTGGGATCAGGGAAGAATATATTTCAACTAAGGGAGTCATATTAGAGTTTACAGGAAACTTGATTATATATGGGATCCCAGGTCCAAGGAGAGATCCCCAGATTGTTCTCTGGACAGAGGAGGGGGTGCCTGAACCGGCCTTGGCCCGTGACCATACTGATGAATATTTTGCTTATCACCATAGATCCTTCATCTGGCGTTGGATGGCGATACAGATGGAGGCCCGCGTTGGAGCACCGAACTGAGCCCCCCCCAAGATCCAAATGAGGAGCAGAAGGAGGAAGAAAATGACGAAGGACTGCGAGGGATACTATCACCCACTGATACAAGGGGTCGGATCTAATGAGAGTTTACCAAGGCCAGATGGACCGTGACTGAACGAGCATGTGATCCAACCAGATTCTCTGAATGTGGCCAGATTTTCTGAATGTGGCTGGCCTGCAGTCTTACTGAGAAGCCATTGACAATGACACTGGGACTGGTTTCCTCTGCATATACTGGATTTTTGGGACCCAGTCTGTTTGGATGCTCACCTTCCTGGACCTGGAGGGAGGGGGGAGGAATTTGGACTTCCCACAGGGCAGGAGACCCTGACTGCCCTTGGGGACAAAGAGGGAGGAGAAGAGGGAGGGGGGGAGTGGGAGGGTGTTGGGAGGAGGGGCGTAAATGGAAATTTTTTATAATTTAATAAAATTACTTTCAAAAAAATAAATAAATAAAATATTATTAGAGGCCAAAAGAGTCACAGAGAACAAGTATATTTGAGAAAAAAATAAACAAAGGAAAAAGGGATCAAAGAGGTAGAAATTTTTAAAGAACTAGGGGATAATCACTAAACTGAAAATGTAACAGAGCTAAAACTTCATTACAGGTGACTAACAGTTGATCTAATCAGCATTGCAAAAAAAACAGTCAATTTGAAGCAGCTCATTAAATTCATTGAATCCAAAACGGGAATCAAAATAAAAAGAGAAATAATAAATGGTCAAAGAAATTTCTTAGTATAAATACAGTATATAAAGAAGTGAAATATAGTGTTTATTAGGACTAGGAACATAGTTAGTAAAGCAATAGTTTTATGGCATGATGATCCCATTTTGATCATTAGGCCCACATGAAACATGGCATATAATGTGTAATTCCCCTCTGTATGCTGTGAATAGCACTGGATAGTAAAGAAACTGTCTTGACCTGTGATAGAGCAAAAGAGTGGAGTTAGATGGGGAAAACTAAACTGAATGCTGGGAGAAAGTAGGGCAGAGTCAGACAGAAGCCATGGATTCGCCGCTGGAGACAGATATGCTGGAACCTTACCAGTAGGCCACAAGCCTCATGGTAAAATATAAAATAATGAATATATATATATATATATATATATAATTTGTGATATAAGTTAGCCAGAAATAACTTAAGCTATTAGCCAAAAAGTATTGCAAATAATATGGTTTCTGTGTGATTATATCTGGAGTTTGGGTGGCCGGGAAACAAACAAGCAGTCTCTCTACTACAAATTGGAGTGCCAACAGGACCAACTAAAATCCACTTAAAATCTGAGTGCGTTTGGGGAGGAATTCTAGGAAAACAAAACAGAGTTAAGCATGGCTTAATATTGTGACTTTTTTAAGAGAGGTTTTTCTGATTCAGCAATAGCAGAAACTCAGAAGACACACAGTTTTTGAAATACCAGCTTTCTGGACCATGCTGTCAGGAGAGAATAAGATAGATACTGAAATCACACAGCCCTGCAGTTTTTCATTACACAAAGACTAAATGATAAATGATAGGGCTACCTGTCCCAGGACTTGACAATTAGCCCAAATTTATTTCTGAGTATTCCCTAAAGAAGCTGTCACCCACAGTCAGAAGGAAGCAAATTTAAGAACATGATACCCACTTCCCCAAAAGGTAGTGTGGGAGTTTTTTGGTTGTTAATGGGTTATGAATATTTGTCATTGTTTAGGGTGGTTGGTTACAAGCTGTTTTTTGTAACGGTCAGGAAATAATTGAACAAAGGAGTTTAGATTCAAAAAATCTAAAAGAAAAGTAAATGAAATGAAAAGAAAAAAGGGAATATATATATGTTAGGACATAACGGCAGAGTATTGAGACTATTCTGAAAAGAAAAAAGAGCGATATGGAAATAGGATAAAAGTCAGATTATTGAATCTTCTGTTAAGCAAAAAAAGCAACTACTACTTTGAAATATATTACAGAAATATGGATTTCTATATATTGAAACAAATTAATGATTATTTTTGCTACAACATACTGTATATGGATTTCTAATCTTGCTCAAAAAATTGTACTTATGCAACTCATTTAACAATGTAATGCAAAATTTTATCTCTCGAATGTTATTATTAACATCTATTTAGGATAATAAGGAAATGCAGGTTTGCAATTAATATCCTATCACAATCAAACTTGTAATCATCTTAGGTATGTTTCCAAGGTCAAACAGAGATATATTTTTAGATAGATAGGTCATCTTCAAACACTTCAGAGATCTGCAGAATATGACATTTAAGATGTGTTGAAGGATGTCTTTCTGTTTATGTATTGCTTTCTTTGGTTGAATAAAGAAACTGTTTGGCCTAACAGGGCAGAATTTAGGTAAGTAGATTAGACAGAACTGACGGCTGGGAGGAAGAAGGTGAAGGTTAAATTAAGTTGCAAAAATTAGCCAATAAGTCATTAGAGCTAATGGGCCAGGCAGTGTTTAAATGAATACAGTTTCTGTGTGATTATTTTGTGTATAAGCTAGCTGGGTAGGACAAAACAAAGGGGCTTTGTGCTCCCTACAACAAAGATGTTTTAATAACACAGGTTCTTTTTTTAGGGCAATGTCTGCTGCAGGCAGTGTCAGTTATCATCAAAGAAGATGATGGGCATCAAAGAAGCTCCACACTGAGCTTACCATCTTTATGGTAAAAGTTAGTCACTAGTAAGTAATCTTGTGTCAACTGTTGACAAAATGTTGTTCAAATTGGACAAGCAGGACATTAAAAAAATGACTGCTGAACTTTGTCACGACAAGTTAGGACAGCCCTTCAGAATATCCTGTTTCACAGAAAAGTCTTTCAGATATGCTAGGACAGTAGGCTGAAGATGGATGTCCCAATGTTGCAGAGGAACGTTGGGTGACTGTTCATGCAGCCAACTGTTTCTGTCATTTCTCACATTTTTTTGGAAGTCACCTGCTTGCACTTTCTGCATACTCAGATAATATTATTTCCTTCTTGGGTCTCTGAGGGAGTTGAAGACTTTATAGTTGTAGTTAAGGTTTCTCTTAGTTTCATATTCAGAAAGAAAAATTTACTAAAGAAATATAAAATATATAAAGCTGAGAGTCATAAAAAGGTAATTTTGGTAATGCAAGTTAGAATTGAAAGTGAAATAGGTATAATCTTTTGGACTCATCAAGACATAATAGATGTGGAGAATTTTCTCTGATTTTGTCAATTGCTAATGGACTAGACATTGTTGATATGTTGATTGCCTGTATATATTGTATTTAGTTATTGTATTTACTTTATATAGTTTTTCCTATGTTAGTTATACCTTTTTTATTTTAGACAAAATAAAAGGAAATGCAGTGATAACTTCAGTAATTAAACCTTCCCTGAAGATCAGAAGGTAGAGCTAGCAACTAGTTAACCACAGAAGCCTGGAGGTCTGTAGAGGCAGACAGGAAGTTATATATCTGGGAAGAAAGAGGGATATAAGGCAAGAAGAGATAGGAGCTTACTGTCTTTTTGGCTGGGAAGTTGGTAAGGTAAGGTGTAGCTGTGGCTTGTTCCTTTATCTCTTTGCTCTTTCAGCATTTATTCTGATATCTGGCTCTGAGTTTCTATTATTAAGATCAATCAAAACTCATGTAACATTTCTATTAGAATTTTATTTTGGTCTGAACTGAATACATATTTCCAAACTATGAAAGACTGGGGAGATGTACTATTCCAGGAAAAACAGGGTGATAAATTTAGTGAGTAAAGTCCCTGTCTTCAAATACTACTGATTTACATGTGTTGTACACAAACTCTTGTGATGATGTCCTTCTCCTACAGTTCTTCTCTATACATAGAGTTGTTAGTAACCTATATATATGTCCTTTCAGATAGAAGTATTATCCACTATTTTGTGTTGTCAAGTATCAAGAACCCTACACTCTTTCAACGGTCAAGAAGGATCCTCAAACATCATCACTGCACACATTTCTCCATCCACTGCTAAGATAGTAACCTTAGATGTGAACTTGATGGGATCTTGAATCAACTAACAGGTGAGTCTCTGGATGACCTGTGAATGGAAACATTCATCCTAAGGGTGTAAGACATTTGACAAAGGGCTAGAAACAATATCTGAAAGAAGAGCTTTTGCATTTTCCGTTACTTCCTTTGTGTCTCACTGTTGAGTTAACCTACCCTGTTAATGCTGCCTCCACCTCTGTCCTTACTTGACATCAGAACCCAGATTCTTTGTTTCTCCCATGTGAACAGAGGCAAATAGATCTTAGGAATCTGCCAGACCATTGATATCAGATTGTGATGGCTGAACCATCAACCTTGAGGATTGAACAGCTACTGGGTTCCCTGGCTTTCCAATGGAAATAAAGCCACATTGTGTTGCAGTGGCTCTCAGTTTTCCTAAAGATTTGACTCTAATGTGGTTACTTGCAGTGTAGTGAATCTCCCAACCATAAAATTATCTTCTTTACTATTCCATGACTGTAATTTCGCCACTGTTATGAATTATAATATAAAATATTGGTGTTCTGATCATCTTTGGCGACCCCAATGAAAGGGTTTTTCTACCCCACTATAATAAACAAATATGTGATAGAGAGGTGGGAAAGATAGAAAAATAGAATAGTACATGGACTTTTGATAGAAGCAGAACTGGAAATGCCCTGATGGTGACAGGTGTGAGAGGGTGCTAAAGATGACAGTGGAACAGTAAGGTTGGGTTTTGGTGAGCAGCAGCCTAGAGACTACAGAGACAGAGACTCAGCCACTAAATACACTGCCTGTATATATAATCTCCATAACTTGGGTTACCAACAGATGCCTGCAATAAGGAAAGTTTCACTTTCTAGATTGGAGCTCCTCAAAGTCCATGATGGTATGTGGTGCCAGGGCAAGTTATTTTGGTGTCTGTGGTCCTTGCTGTTGCCTCAGGCCCTGATAAATCCTGAGATCCAGGTGGACATATGTGGTTAGTGTTATTTGTGTTACTGATAGAGGCCTTGCTATGTCCTCTGACTTGCTGCCTTAGGTGGCCATGTCAATATGAATAGCCTGTACAGCCACCTGAGTCCATGTGGATGCCTCATGATCCATACAACCCCTGAGTGCCATATGTGGACCCAATGTCCTGATGCAGTCAGGGGTCATACTGATGTCTGTGGTCCATCTTGCCATATAAGGCCATGCATATATCTGTGATCTCTGCTTCAGCATAAGGCCATGTTAATGTCCATGAGCCCACTGATATAAAGAACAAAGAAACTACTTCTTTCAGTGATATTGATGGCTACAGATACACAGTTGAGAGAAGGGGATCTGAAAGACTTCTGAGAGAAATTTAGCTCCCCTAGCTTTCCCCCACCAAAAGTAAAGCTTAGAAAGGGAGCCATCAATGAGAACACTTAAAAGGAGTGATAAGGATGCTCTCCACAGGTAATGACTTATGGTGATGGTTCAGAAGCGGGAGGACTCAGTTTTATCCAAGGGGCAGGACACAGGATCATGTTCCAGTGAGTATATAGATAACACAAATTGGACTTTTTTTCAATTTTTACTATAATTTTGATTTTTTTGTGGGGGAGGGTCAGAAGAGTTGAGAGGCCAACACTGAATGAATCCGAAGTGAGTGTTTACTGGGTGCATGATGGGAAATTCCTGAAGAATCAATAAAGCATTATGTTGAAAATTAAAGCTACTTGTGCTCAGTGAAGACACCTTTAGATGCTGGTATGTAGTCGTTTCTTTTGAGAGTCAAACCTTCCATGTATGGGAGAAGCTCATCTGGACCCAGGGTATTTGCTGGGATGTAGGAAAAAAAAAAAAAAACCAGAATGTTCTAAGTAGAAGTGAAACATTCCATCCTACAGGAAAGCTCATTAAATCAGGAAGTAAACACTGCAGTGGCCCGCAAAGGTTTCTAAAACTACCTGGATTCACTAGGCTTCTCTGTCTATGAGCAAATAAAAACTAAAAAGGCAACTCCTAGAAGTGCAGAGCTGCCTAGAAGAGGCTGTGGGGGACACTCCCCAACTTTGGGATCTTCTTGAGGGCTACACAGTGCACTCCAGGTTTCCAGCTTTTTTGACACATCACCCATGCTTGAGTGGGTTTTGGTGATGCAGCTGTTTTTAAGTCATCCCTGCCCTTGTATGTAACCTCTGACCCTTATTTCCTCAGTTAATCCCCAAAAATCTCATTGGTTCATCAATTGAGACTTGGTATCCTTCTTTCATTCTGTTTTCTGTTTCCTATTTAGAGTAAGTAGAAGTTTGCTAGTGTCTTCAGTGAACAATGTTACTCAGTAGGTGCTGTGTGTGAGAAACAGCCTAGGATGCTGCTGGTCTTGCAGAACTTTATTTTTTAATCTACATCTTGAGATCGCTTTCTCACTTTGTTCTTTTTGGTTCTGTTGGAAATTAATAATGCTTATGTTTATTCTTATTCAGGGTCAGACACTGTAGTCAGGCAAGATATCTATGAATAAGAGTCATTGCTAATGGCTGAGTTCCTTTCAGAGAGGAGAGCAGAGACTTAATGATTCTTTGAAACTCTGTGTTTGCACCTTCCCTGCTTAAAGGGTGCTAGAAAATATGGTATTAAGAAGGGATTTGAGGTTCTAAGTGGTTTTGTGTGATGTGATCTGTGTGTATACACATATCCATATGTGTTGTGTGTGTGAGTAATGTGTGAATTCATTTGCATATTTGTGTACCTGCATGTGGAGCTCAGAGGTTAGTGTCAAGTGTCTCCCTTTAACCCTCTAAACTTTACATATTGTTTTAGTCATTGTCACTATTCTAGATTTATTTTTTTGTTTTAGTTTATATCTCTGATTGTTTGCCCTTAGTGTATCTTTGTGCTCCACATGACACTTATGGAGTACAAAAGAATTCACAAGACAGTCACAGACAGCTTTAAGTTGCCATGTCGGTATTGGAAACTGAACTTGGGACTTCTCCTTAAGCAGTAACTACTCTTAATAACTGAGCCATTTCTCTGGCTCCCACATTGAGTTTTAAAAATGAGTCTCTCGCTGAACTTTGAGCTCATCCACTCTGCAATTACTAGCTGGCCAGCATAATCTATGGTTCCTCCTGACTCCATCTCCCCAGTGCCGGGAGTACAAGTGAAGATCACAATATTACGTGCTTTTACACAGGTTTGGGAGATTTAACTGGGCCTCAATGCTTGTATGGCAAGCACTTTACTCCACAGCTCTGAAACTATTATTCATTAAAAAGATTTGCTGCCACCTTTGTCCATTTCCAGCCCTATCATTGTCAATGCCTTATCAAGTGTTGTGTGCTTCTGGCTTCTGTGACACCAGTAGGATCATTCTGGAAAGTCCCTCATTCTCAATAGGACTTTGTACTGCAAAAGTCTTTTTATATGGCCTACTTTTTAAAAACATGTTCAAAGGTACTTGTTATATGTTCTAGTTTCAGAATCTCTACAAATTTTCATGTTTCTTGCTCTGTTGGTACTTTTTGGTGGTTAGTCAGAAAACCACTAAATGTATATCAATAAATGTAACTAATTTATATGTTACTAAATACCCTTTATTCATGGAAGTTCTTTGCACTGATTATTTCCTAAAAGATTACCATTTTTGATAACAGATTAGGATAAGTGAAAGAGTAAAACAAAATACACTAGTTTATTTTGTTTTTGTTTTTCTTCCGAAACAATAGTTGAATAATATGGAGAAAGATAAGTGTAGCTTTCAGGACTGTGGATAACATATAAACATATATATACTGATTAAAGAAAATGCTAATCAAGTTTCTTTGTGTCCTTCATAAAAAGTTAAAGACGATAAAAGGAGATGAATAATAAATAAGAGCATTTGCATGACTGAGTAGCATTAGAACTACTTCTATTCATGATAAAAAGATGAATATAATGTATTTATCTAACATCATGAAAAGACTAAAATTATAAACATTGTCTTTGATCAAAGCCATAAGTGTAGTAACAAGGTGGCTCAGCGAATATAGGCAATGGTTGAAGCAAGCCCCCTGATCTGCGTTTGACACAAAGGACATAGATGCTGAGAGGAGAGAATCCATTCCTTTAGGCTGTCTTTATCTTCCACATTCACAATAAGGCATGAAAGTGTGTGGCCACATAGACATACACCAACATACGTACACAAAAACAAACAACAACAAAAAACCCCAAATAAATAAATGTCTAAAATGAGCATGGAGTTTTTTTATTGATTAGATTCACAAGTACATGAATAACATAATTATAAAAGAGTGAAAGCCAGTGTATAGTTTCAGAGAGCTTTCTATTATTGGAGAATATGGATCTTACCATTTCATGTGACAGTGACTGGGCTGTTCATGAGTTAAGGGGTCAACAATAGCTTTATGGGCTGACTAGGAGATATAATTGGAATCATTTTCTGTTGGTTTTAATTATACTACTCAATTTTTGTTAATAGTTGTTAATGTAAATGTACTTGATTCTAATATGAAATTCCATTGCTCAGTTTAGTGGAGTAAAAAAAGAATTCATTTCCCATGATCACTAAGTGTTCAGAACGTGTAACTTTCTGAAAAGAGCTCCTGACATAAATCACTTAACATGGTACTTAGCACAGAGTAGTGTAAATGTTTTGTGTTTGTTTAGAATAAAACTGGGGTCCTGGGTAGATGGGTCAATTGCTCTTGCAGATGTCCTAAGTTCAGTTTCCAGAATCCTTGTGAGGCAGCTCACAACTGCCTACAGTTGTAGTTCCAGGAGATCCAGCGTCCTCTGCTGTCCACTAGAGACATCTGCATTCACGTAGCATATATGAACTGACATCAGCACACACACAACAAATGAATACATATAAAGGAGTAAATCACAAAACAATCCCACACCAGTTTGGAATTATGATTAATAAAAGGTTTATTTATTTAAAGGAAAAACTTACAGATCACTGTCCTAGACAGCAGCCCTCTGTACAATCAGGGAAAGAGACTGGTAGCAAGAAGCAGAGTCCGAAGCAAGAGAGGGAACACACAGCTACCACTACTTTTTCAAGCCAAAGAGACCACGCCTAAGTGGGCTGGTATCTTAAAGGCTATTGGCTGAAGGAGCGGAAGGAGCTCCTGCAGCATACATATGTAATAGTATATCTCTTAAAAACAACTGGTACCTATGCTATTTAAATCAGGAAACATAGTCTCAGAGGTTGCTTGTAGGACTATCAAGAAGCAGCCATCGTTTCTGCTCCAGGCAGAAGCTCCCCTGTGATGTTGAGTACACAGATTTATTCCTTCATAGGATCAATGCTGTGAGGGTTAATCTTGATTATTGACGTAGTGGAATTTAAAATCACCATGTAAACAAGCTTCTGGGCATGCCTTCAAGGACCTTTGTATATCAGAACAACAAATATAGAAATACACATTCTGAACTCTAACATGGGTGTCACAATTCATGGGATGGGTTTTGGATTAAATAAAATAGAAAAAAGGGAAAAGTGTACTGAGCATAAACATTTATATCTCTCTGCTTGATGACTGTAGATGCAATTTGACCAGCTGTCTCACATTTCTGTTTCATGATTTCCCTATTATAATAGATTAAACCATTTTTAAAAAGAAAGAATGAAAAGAAAAGAAAGAGAAAAGTCTGTAAGTCAAACCTTTACTTCCTTAAGTCATTTTAGTCAGATATTTTATATTGTCAAAACACCTGTACTCTAAGACTTAGGTAGAGTCCTATTGTCTATATATAGAATAATAATAAGTCCATAGCATTTTCTTACTGAAGGATCTTAATTGGTATATACCTGTTATGTCACATATAAGGCATAGCAGAGTTAACAAAACTTCATAAAGGTCAGCATCACAGGAGGCTGTTTATTCCTGGCTCTGATCAGTCAAACAATAAGATAATTGCTACTAAACATGCTTGCCTGCCAGACAGCAATCCCATTCCTATGAGTGGGACTTTTGGGGTAAAATTCAAAGAAGTCTTGTTCTTCTTCATTACTCTTCATTTTTATGAACTTAAGGACGGAAGAAGAGGGAGAACGAGGTGTAGGAGGAGGATGGAGAGGAAGAAGGGGAGAAGAAGGGAGAGGGAGAACAAGGAGAAATGGAGTAAGGAGAAGAAGAGGGATGAGAAGATGGGGAAAAGAAGAGAGAGTGGGGACAATCTGGTCACCAGGCAGAGGCAACACCTCCCTGCGGAGCTCTCCTGAATCCCATCCCAGCCTTTATCCAGCTCAATCACATTCCTGGCCAGCAAGAGAGAGTGAACTTCTAGCAGACTTCCATTGGAGGAGTGGTGAGTTTTCTCCTGGCCAGAGGGCTTCTGCTAGGAGGAATTCAGCCTTTCCCCGCCCCCCTCGACAATCTGGTCACCAGGCAGAGGCGACTCCTCCCTGCGGAGCTCTCCTGAATCCTGTCCCAGCCTTTATCCAGGAGAGAGTGAACTTCTAGCAGCCTTCCATTGGAGGAGGGAACCCTCATCTGGCGATGGATGGAGATGGAGGCGGAGAACCACGTTGGAACACTGGACCTAGCTCCCTAGGTCCAAATGAGAGGCAGAAGGAAAGAGATCGTGAACAAAGAAGGTAAGGGCACAGGAAACCTTCATCCGACGTTGGATGGCGATACAGATGGAGACCCATATTGGAACACCAAACTGAGCACTCCACAGTCCAAATGAGGAACAGAAGGATGAAGAAAATAAAAAAAGTAATCAGGACTGCGAGGGATGCGAGCACCCACTGATACAAGGGGACTGATATAATGAGAGTTCACCAAGGCCTGTTGGACTGGGACTGAACGAGGATGTGATCCAACCAGATTCTCTGAATGTGGCTGGCCCGGAGCCTTTTTGAAAAGCCATTGACAATGACACTGGGACTTGCTTCCTCTGCATATACTGGATTTTGGCGCTCCAGTCTGTTTGGACTCTCATCTTCCCTGGACCTGGAGGGAGGGGGGAGGAACTTGAACTTCCCACAGGGCAGGAAACCCTGACTGCTCTAGGGGATGGAGAGGGAGGAGGAGAGGGAGTGGGGGGAGTGGAAAGGTGTTGGGAGGAGGGGCTGAAATGGAAACTTTTATAATTTAATAAAAAAAAAGAAAAAAAAAGAAGAGAGAGTGGTAGGGGTGGGAAGAGGGGAAGAGTGAGACAGAATATAAAGCCTCCTGAAAGCTTCTTTCTGCATACCTGGATTCTTATTTTAATCCTGCTTCTTGGTACCTCATTCTGAATCCTATGCCCACACCTCTGTGAGCACCTTTCTCTACACCTAATTCTATCACATGGTTCCCTTTTAGCCCAAGGGAGTTTCCTCACACATGCACCTAAACAGATACTCAAAAAAGACTTTCTGAAACTGTCCAGTGTTATTGCTTTCCATTTGTCTATCTTCATTGACTCTCTACTCTATAACATCTAGCAAGATATGCCATTTGTTTTCTGCTTCCTGAGCCCAGGGCTTCCTCATCTTAGCACATTCTGGATCATGCTTCCCTAGAACTCTGCAGAAACTGTCCTAAGATCCTGATTTTGGACAGTATAAGTTTGAAAAATATTCAGCTGTCATGAATCAGTGTGTACTGTTTTTAATAGGGCAATGCCCTAAACATACAGTTTCATTCATTTTTACTAATTTTTGATGTCTTTTACTCCATCTCAGCTAGAAATAATAATACCCCACAAAAGCTATTCTGAAATGTATACCTGTTTGTATTTTTCCAAACATTTTATCATATTATTTAGTTTACTAAGTTCTTTTGAGGAGACCTATGACATTTAAGGATCTGTAATGCATGGTGCTCTCTTCCAAGACAAGATCAGTGTGCTGGGGTATCCTCCTGGGGACCAAACAGCAGAGATTATGAAGGTAGAGCTCTGATGTAAATATTTAACATGCATATTGCACATTGCAATGGTGCAAGAAGAACATTCATGACAAAGTAAAGAATTGGCAGAACGGATTGACTTAATAGAATTTCCTTAGTCTTTACATTTCTTCACAAAAGATAAGAGTGCAGACCATGGTAGTAATGATCGTGATTGTAACAGAGGTTGATGATGGGAGATGGTGATAGAGAGAGCAAAAATTTTAAGGCTATGGAGGATGACCAAGGAAAAAAATGGTGACAGAAGACAATAGAGAAAGAGGATGACGGTGACAATAGGTGAGAATCATAGGGGGCGATGGTGAAACAATTGATGAATACAGAGGATTATAGCAAGAAAAAAATAATGGAAAAGAGAGACCAAAGGTTAGAGAGTTTGTTTGAGAGAGGTGGTGATACTGAGGATGAAGCTTAGAAATGGTGGATGATAGATAGAGAAAGTGGTGATGAGATTGTATGATATTGGGAGTGAGAAGCGTGAGGTTGACAGAATATGATAGTGCCATAAGGTAATGACAGGGTAGGAAAGGATAAAGTATAGAGAAATAATCATAGTGAGAGAGGATGCAGAAGAGAGAAGAGGATTGCAATGGTAAGATGATATAGTGACGAGAAAAGTGGTGTTGAGAGGGAGGATGAGGGTGAGAGAAGATCATAATGGAAACTTTGTTTCCCTTCTTTAAGTGAGAGTTTACCAGTTCATAGTGAAACACAAGCCTGAGTTTCTAGAAAATATTTCACCATTGAAATTTTTCTTTTGAATTACCAGATTAATAGCTTTCCATGGTTTCACAATTAATGGTCTTTTAAACAAGCGCAAGAGCAACATAATTCATACCAAAATACAAATTCTAGATGCAAGTTTTCCTGCTGCCACACACAATCCCCAGAGCGAACCAGAGGCTAAATGGTGATAACAAATGTAACAAAAGACAGCTAACAACTGTGAAGAGATGCTAGATCTTGATATTTATCTAGTTGTCATGACCACAGCAACTGTCACAAAGGGAAGCATTTAACTGGGGCACGCTTGTAGCTTCAGACGTTTAGTCCATTGTCATCATGGTGGGAAACACGAGAGAATGCAGACAGGCACGGCACTCGAGAGTAGCTAGAGAATTTTACATCAGGATCTGCAGACAGCTGGAAAAGAGTCGCTGTGCCTGGCTTGAATTTTTAAAACCCTAATGCCCATCCCCAGTGACACATTTTCTCCATAAAGACCACACCTATTCCAACAAATAGTGCCACTCCCTAAGCATACTAATCTATGAGCCTATGGGGGTCGTTATTATTCAAAGTACAGCACCAGTGAATTCAAGGCCTAGAACAACAAAAAGCATCAATATTAAGATAGTCTGAGAAGTCGTGCCTGCATGACACCTTTTGTAGGATGTACACTGGACTAAGAACACCTTGTCAAAAAATGTTGTACAGGGAACAGAAAATTCAAGGTGTCAGGGAAGGCATGTCAAATTCTCTCTCCTAGGAAGAGAGAATCCAAAGCATACAAGTCAGGACTCAGCATAAGGTGCAGTAGATGTGAGTCAGAGGTACCTGGCTTGGTACAATGACCCTGCATTGGAGCAGCAGCAAAGAAACCTCTATTAGATAGAGCAGTGATAGGAAGAGCAGAGTGTGGGCGTGTCGGAGGCTACCTAATTACCTCTATCTGAGTGTTAGCTTAAAGTATTTGCAATAAAGATAAATTTCCTCACTCCCCTGTGTATGTCATAAGAAGTATAATAAAGCTCTAATCGTTATGGTCGCGTGCTTATTTACCATGCAGTATTTGTGAGTTTAATGCCGACATTTCCTCTTCATTCTCTCAGATGCTAAAGCTGACCTTGTTCTGTTCCTGAATGCCTGGTCCATAATAGTAAATGTTAATCCCACAACTTTTCTGATTTGTCTTTCCTCTACTCTGATCTCTTTCTGTTTCTTCTACAACCCTATCAACAATAGACAGGCTTGATTTCTGTGGGCATATTCATAAGCTATAAAATAAAACACGATGTGTATTAGGAATTTACGTGTTTTTATTTTTATCTGTATGTGTGAGTGTGTCTTTCTGTGCAAGTGGGTGTACGTCTTATGTGTGTGCATATCTGGAGGTCATAGCTTTACCTCAGGTGTTTTCCACAGTAACTACCCACCTTAGTTTTTAAGATAAGAACTTTCTCTGAGCCTGAACCACACTGGTGTAGAAAGATTGGCTGCACAGGAGACCCAGGGGTGTTCCTGTCCTGTCTCTCAGCACTGTGATGACAGGTCTACATTGCCTTGTTGGGATTTTT
This sequence comes from Myodes glareolus, assembly GCF_982192425.1. Lineage (NCBI taxonomy): Eukaryota > Metazoa > Chordata > Mammalia > Rodentia > Cricetidae > Myodes > Myodes glareolus. The sequence continues at coordinate 3,763,083 of NC_142045.1, forward strand.
AACAAGTGTGCCAGTGATCCAAGCTCAAATCCATATAGATCCACAGCAAACACATTTTCCACTGAGCCAAGGCCCAGGTCCTGCCTTTACCTTTAATTTATAAGAAAGATACTAAGCAGAGACATCTTTTCTTTCTTGTTTTTGCCCATCAAGACATCTAAGAAGTATTAATAAATTTAGTTTAGTCCTTGTTCACAATACACAACAAACTACAGTGATTGCAGTTTCTGCTACACACTAATTATGTAACCTGTAGGCTGTTTTTTTAAATCATCTACACCCAGAAATAATGATTTAATAAATCTCTTCATTCCAGAATCTTTATAAACTTCCCACACATAATTGGGATTTATTTTCTGAAATGAAATTTTTGAGTCACAGGTTATGAGCATAATTAACCAAAAGTGCTATAGAATGGCGACACTCAATCTCTCTTTAACTGACATTACCCAACGTCCCCAGTGAACTCACTTCCACAGAACCTGGAACTTCCTAATGCTCACTCACCTGATTATAGTAATGTGGCATCTTTTTGAATTAGTGCACATTTATTACAATTCCTTCAGAACAAAAAGAGAAAGGAAGGAAGGAAGGAAGGAAGGAAGGAAGGAAGGAAGGAAGGAAGGAAGGAAGGAAGGAAGAGCACTAGAGTTCAGGGTTAATAGTAATGACTGCCCTTTCAGGGGACATGGGGTTGATTCTGGGCCCCATGTTAGTACGCAACTGTATGCCATGCCAGTTTCATGACCTCTGACACCCAATTCTGATCTTCACAATCACTGCACATATGTGCTTCATGGCTATACATGCATGCAAAATTTTCATAAACATAAAAAATAAACATTTAAATAATTTAATATGTATAAAATTTGCTTTAAATTAAGTAATAAAGACAGAGAGGAATAAATAAATATAAAAACTATTAATATGCCTGTTATTTGTTTTTCTTTCCCCTTTTAAAAAACTACCATCGAGATGGCATTTCCATAATAGGTTTCCTATTCTGTTTGTTTTTGTAGATATAATGAATCTTATTACATCTTTCATTTCTTAACCTTATTTTAGAATTCTTGACTATAATCCAACTAAATAGAGTATATTTTTTTCTTGACAGATGTTTTCTAGATTACTTTCCTGAGTACAGGATTATACACAAATGCATGCAAATCTGTAGAACCTACTTCTTGACTGCAATGCTCTCTGTAGAAGACTTATGTTGTCTGGTACTTTCTGTCCTCCATTTTATTGTTAATTGACTGATATCATTCACTGAGGTTGTATATTTTTTATTATTCAAAGTCTGTAGGTCTATCATTTGAGATTCTTTTAGAGGAACCAAGCTGATAGAATGAATCTATATAAATATAATGGCATTTTATTAGGGGGGCTTACAGACTATGGTCCAGCTAGTCCAAAAATGGTGTCTCATACCAAAAGTCCAAGAATTTGGTAGTTATTCAGCCCACAAAGATGGATGTCTCATTTGGTCTTTAGTAGATACCAGAGTTTTGAAGATGTGGAGTCTGATTCTACATACGTAATGAATTTGCCCCAGAAAGTGAGGTCACGCAGGCAAAGAAAAAGCACATCCTTCTTTCAGGTCCTTTATTCAGTCAGACTAAAAAGAGGGTGGCCCAGATTTATAGTGAGTCTTCTGACAACGTCAAATGATTTGGATTTAAGATACGTCATCTCTCCTCTAATGGTCCAACAAACTTAAAGTGCCTCACAGGTATACCAGGAGCTTGAGTTCTTGGTTATTCCAAATGTGGTCAGCTTGACAACCAAGAACAGCCATAACAGTAGACTTCATTTGCAAGAGAGAACCCTTTACTCTACTACAAATGACCTGGTAAGAGACAGAGAAAGGTACTTCGAGAGGACCTAAATTTGATTCCCAGAAGGCAGCACAAAACTGTCAGTAACTTCAGCTCTAGGGTACCTGGCATCCTTTCATATATATATACAAACACATACACACTCTTATAAAATATAATGAACTACTGTATATCAAGACTGGAATCATGTTTTGTTCTTTTACTAGTCTATCCATCTGGGAGAAAGATAAATCAAATTAAAATCACACATAAACCTCATGTTTTTATCAAATGCAGAGAACTCTTACTTTGCCAGGTCTATATCCAGGTCTTGGATTAGTATAGCCCTTCAATTCTATATTAGGAACATCACATTCTTCTAGCCTTTAATTATCAGCAGGTGACACCTCAGACTGACACACTGGAACACTGTGATACATGCTCTGCATTTTATCAGTCTGTCTCAAATGAATGAATTAATAAATAATCCTCCAATTTCACATTCAAATTACTTACATCTGAACTGAAATCATATATATTTATCCCACTAGGTTCATGGCAGTTCTACATTAAGCCAGTATTTTATTTACTATCTTATTAATAGGTAATATAAGGAAAGTGCTATCTATATTTAAAGGAAAAGCATGGATATTATAAAATGCTGGGAAATCTGAGAAAATATATAGAGGAGACTACAGAAACACTTCAAGTACCCACAAATATATAATGATGATATACAACTTCTTTTTTGCTCGAAAATTCATCCTGAACCAAATGTACAGATATTTTTACAATATGAAATGGAAGCTTTATGATTCAAAGCCTTAGAGTTAATGTTCCAGGAAGATCACCTGTGTGTGCACTTAACTTTCTTTCCATTAATTTCTGATTTCTCACAGCAGAGACTTGTTCCATCCATCTTCTTCTTTGTAGAGTCAAGCACTTACTTAGTTTTATTTTCTGGTATTGGGTTTTTTGTTTTGTTTTGCTTTATTCATAGCCTTGATTTTTAAGATAGTCAACTATACTTTCTGACTTAAAAGACTAATATAGGGTCTCAGAAGACAGGCCTGGGCATTAAAGGCTTGTTGTACAAGCATGAAAATTTGTTTTCAGAACCCCAGAACTTACATTTAAAAAAAAAGTATAGAGGATAGAGGTATCTACCTAAAACTCCAATTATATATCGGAAGAGACAGACATGCCTCTAGTCACTAGCCAGACAAGACTAGCTGACTCATGGGGCTCCGAGTTCAGTTAGAAACTGTGTACAAAATTCAGGTGCAGAACAAATTGCAGAAGACACATGGTACTGACTTCTGCCCTTCATATGGTGGTACACAAACAAGCTTACTCACACAACTGTGCACACAGGCATACAAAACACACACCAAATAAATTGTAAAAGAAAGGAAGAAAGGGAAAGAGGGAGGAAGAGGACAGAAGGATGGAGAGAGAGAGAGAGAAAGGGATAAGAAATGAAATTAAATAAAGAGTCTGACATAAAACTTTATCTTCTGACCTAGGAACCACATTCCAAGGCTATTTGTCAGTCAACCTGAGTCTACTTCGGTTAGAAAGATGGCTCACTTGGTAGAGAGCTTACCATGTTTTCATGAGGACTTGACCTCCATCTCCAATACCCACACAGAAAGCAAGGCATTGTGCCACACGTCTATAATCCCAGAACTGGGGAAGCACCAATATCACCATCCCTTGGGTTCCCCAGACAGTTAATCTTTCCAAATCAGTTAGCTCCAGGTTTAGGGTGATACCCTTTCTCAAAAATTAAAGTAGTAGTTGAGTAAAGGAGTAATTGAGCACAAAAAAAAGTAAAACAGTACTCAACAATATCTTATTAAAATACATTTCTTGGTTTTCACCAGACTGATATCTCAAAAGCTAAATGCTTTACTTTTGTGGGGCTGCATATCTAAAAATAACATAAGCATATTCTACCTCTATTGTGTCATAAGAGGTAAGCAAAAGGCAGGAAATCTTAAGCTTCCTTAACTTTGTCACGAAGAACTTCCTGTGTAAGAATGAGCAGAGTGTTAAGTACTTAAAGAATCATTTACAAAGAAAAGAACTCATCTGAGTTGTAATAATAATTGTGGGCTGGTTCTAACTACTTAGTATTCTCCATCATTTGCCTGCTGATATGAAAGTAAGAACAAATGTGATTGTATGCTGCTAAAGATTATTAAGTATGACAAGTGCCAAATTACCTCTGCAGTACATGTAGCTTTTTAGTAAATCCTTTGAGTGATCTTGAAGGCAGGATACTTAAGGTTGTTGTAAAAACCCATTCATCTTGAGATGTCAACTGTCAAACCTGGCTACTTTGTAGCAATGCTTAACAAAAAGAAGGCAGCCACAATAGGCACACACAGAGAAGTGACACACTCCTGAGATAAAAAGTACACATTGATCCAGCTGTCTTTAAGGCTTGATGGAAGCTTTAGAGTCCTTCATAAATGCTATAGGAGACAAGGTGGATGTGTTCTAATCACTTCAAAGAGGAATGAAATTGCTGGATGGCCCATTGTGGGCATAGCCTGTCTTTCAACATGAAAGGGAGTCAAAACAACTCTATATCAGTAGAATATAGCTCTCCACCCACAGGCTTATAGCCACATTCATTTTAGCAGATGATAGAGAAAGGTAATTTTACCAATCTAGCACCAGTTCTCCAAGGGAAATGGTCTCTCTAAGAATATATATATTATATATAATCATGACAGTTTTCCTTAGAACCAAAGAAATCCATGACTTGTGTGAGGACAGCAAACTTTCTTTAGTTTCTTCCAATTACTGAAGAAATTCTCATTGTTTTACCATTGTCCAAACTATGTCTTAACCCTGTGCAAGGTCAAGAAAGACCAGCAAAAGCTACATCAAGTTTAACCGCAAAAGAAAGCAGTTGGCAGGGAAACTTTAAAAGACTTCCAACAATAAACTGAACACACACAAGAAATCTTACAGTAGAGAAGCAGAAGGTGAGGTGGACACAAAGCAAACAACCTAGGAAGGGTGAAGAGTCTCTGTCAGTCCTTTGCCAGGTTTTCTTTTAATTCATTCACTGTTTCCCATCTTGGGAAGTCTTTCCATTTCACAAGGCGTTTCCCTATTTGTATTTCTAGCTTTGTGTACCTGGTCCAGTACTTATTCTGGGAGGCAAGAACATGAAAATATGATTCTCGGAATTTGGCCAGATTCTTTGACTGTGGCTGGCCCGACGTCTTTCTGAAAAGCCATTGACTATGATACTGGGACCTGTTTCCTCTGCATATACTGGATTTTGGGGATCCAGTCTGTTTGGACACTCACCTTCCTGGACCTGGAGGGAGGGGGAAGGAACTGGAACTTCCCACAGGGCAGGAAACCCTGACTGCCCTAAGGGACAAAGAGGGAGGAGGAGAGGGAGTGGGGGGAGTGGGAGGGTGTTGGGAAGAGGGGCGGAAATGGAAACTTTTATAATTTAATAAAATTTACTTAAAAAAAATAAAATAAAATTTACAGCTGAGGAAGCTGTAAGAGGTCACAGAGGAATCTTAGACTTCATTTCTCTGGCCCTATTAAATGCTTTTATTAAAGTGCTTCGCAAAGGTCACATTTCAGCTCAATGCATTGTTCTTTTGGAGACAGAACTGAGTAAGAATTCTTGGCTCAAGGTCACCACTGCCTGAAGTCTGTCTGTGACTCCCCCCCCCCCCCCCCCCCCCCGGGACCTATTGAAACGCTCCTACCCGAATTTCAAGTCCATCCGTTACTTGTATCCTGTACAGATCTATCCTGCTTCTCAGGATGCCAACTATTCTTTCTCAATTATTTCCCATCTCGTTTGTGGCCAGGACAGAACATAGTTTCTCAAAACTCTTTTTGTTCCCACCTTCTCTCCTGGAACCTTACCACTCTGTCTCCGCAGAAAAGGGCACATGGTCTATAATCTTAAGTTGTCACTTGATCCTCAATAAAGCCATTTTGAAAAAGAAAAAAAAAAGAACATGAAAATACCGGTTGGTGAAAACACTGGTGGGTGAAAATAGCAGTGGGTGCCCACCCTGAACTCAGATTTGTACTTATAACTCTCAAAGGCCTCATTTCTGGGTGAGTTTTCAACACTTGTTACCTTACATTAGTCATTTTGATATCATTTGTCTGTGAATTGGCAGATACATAACAGAGTCTTGGGAACTCATAAAGATCATTTCTACAATACATATATACCAAAAAAACAAAAACAAAAAAGGGAAACAAAATGAAGTTTAAGTTGATTTTCTACTCCTCTGTTCTCAGATAACTGCTTCTGAAAATGAGATTATTCTCTGGCCTTTAAGCTATCTTTTACTCTCCTGAGATATAATAATGTTTAGAAGGGGGTCAATATTCAAATAGCCAAGGTCTATGTACTGATATCCATAGCTACAGCATTCCCCCTTAAGAAGAGAAATTGGAAAGAAATTGAAATTGTTTGGTAAAGGTTGCTGATGAGAGAAAGCCATGGAAATGGAGCTAAGCTAAGATCCATGAAGGTAGATAAAATTAGAAAGCCAGACAACAGGTAGAGTGGAGGAAAGGTGCAAGGGCATTCCACGGGCCGATCAAATGGGAGTCAGCCTGTAAACGAGGGTATTGAAGAGGAACAGTTCTCACTGGAGAACACGGTTCCTACCGCTGTCTTCAGACTAAGTCCAAGTCTCGATGAGGCTAAGGTCAAAGACAAAGGAGTACTGCTGAGGAGGTTGTTTTGTAAGATGTTTTCTTCTTCAGGGCATAACACAATACTGTCTTGGTGTAGACAATAACTAGATCAGATCATTTTGGCTGCTAATGAGCAGAGAAACTCTACATTCATATCTAGATCGATGGAAATAACAATATAGCTATTTTCACTCCTGGTCAAAGAAAGTAAGGGAGGGTCACAATACCCCCCAGTGGGCTTCCATCCTTACCCAAAGGGCCCTCCTGAAAACCCAGAAGTAAATAAAATTCCAAACAGATCTTGAAAGTATGCCTTAGCAATTATGCACATCACAGGAAATGATGCCATGAGTTTAACTTTCATTAATATTGAAGATAATTATACCCAAAACAAAATTTGCAGTGTGATCCTGTATAAATAGAGTCAAATGCCTCAGAGAGAGAGACAGACACAGACAGAGGGAGATAGAGAGAGAGAGAGCGAGAGAGAGAGAGAGAGAGAGAGAGAGCAGTCCAGCATCAGGGCAAAGTTAGCTCACACACCTGCTTGTCCTTTTGTAAAAAGCATCAGTGACTTGACATCCAGTTTATGAATATTAAGCGCAAAAAATCCAGTTAATTTCCATAGAATATATTATGAGAGCAAGCCAGTAACTTCAACGACAGATCATACACAACCTATGATGTCTCATTATCACAGACAGCAAGACACTGATGAGTAATGCTGCCGATATATAACAGAGAAAACTGCAGCATGAAACAAAAACAAATGATAATGAAAACCAGGACAAAAGTTGCCTGTTCCTTGTTATTTATGCATTCAGAAAGATTAATTGAGTTATGTTAAACTATAAAAGTCTGAAGAAACTAAAGAAAATAAGACTATTTCCACAAAATTTCAAACACCATGAAAATTTAAGTAATATCTTCAATAATAGATCTAAGATATAAAGTAAATCTTCCATACAGAAAAACCTAAACAGCAGGCAAGGGGCACATACCTGTAACCTTAAAACTCAGTTGGTAGAAATGGGAATGCCATGAATCCAAGGCCCCCTTGTATATTCAGACTCTTGTCACAACAAAGCAGAAACAGAGGGCAGGGGCTAAGTTGGAAAAGACAAGAGAGGATGTGAAATGTGAGAGTTGAACAGCAGCCAGGTTCAACACAGGAAGCCACCTGACTAATGGGGGTTCCAGGAAAAGAGAAAGACAGACACACACCTAAAAAACAAACACAGAGACAGACATACAGTCAAACAGACACAAACACATTTACACACATACACATACATATGTTCACACAAGAAACCAAACAAATCATACAGATACATATGATCACACATTCAATCACAAATACATATACACACTGTCACACTCAATCATACAAAAAACAAACAAATATACACACATACAAAATAACCAAATACACATATATCAAAAAGCACACATACAAAAACACAGACTATATATATATATGTACATAAATATACATATACATAAACAAAAATCAAATACCCAGACTCAGACACACAGGCACACACACATATACATTTACATTATACATATATGCATATAAAACAGCCCAAACATACACTTACACAATACATACACAATCAGAAATAAACATACACATATATACAAAATCAAATAAGCACAGGTGTTCTAAATACACACACATATTCACATGCACATACACATAACACACAAAGATAAAAAGTATTTATATAATTATTTCAAATTTAAACTTCAAATTCTGTCTCATTTCTGACTTTGGAGAATTTTCCTTGTTTGCTTGACAGACAGTTTCTCTGTGTGTGTGTGAGAGAGTGTGTTTCTTATACATTTTTTCTGATTTGTTTTTCCTTAATTGCCTGTATTCTGAAGAGAGAAAAAAAGATGTTAATTTGAGTGGAAAGGGAGGATCTGGGAGAGGTTGTGGTAATGAAAGTGTGATCAGGTATACTGTATGAAAAAAGCTATTATCAGTTATAAAATAGTGTTAAAAATATTACGGATTATGAGAGGTGGCTTCACAAGAACAGAATGCAGTGTTCCAATTTATTTATTAGAATGGGAAAATGACAGCTTTCTGAGGTTCATAATGGAAAATGTTTCAGAAGTTAAAATGATCGCAGTATTAACATAGCTAACAAGACCAGAACTTCAAAATACATCTATAGGTGAGTCTGTGGGCAACTTGATTGTGATTCTAGAATATAATTTTGGATTTTAGAGAAGCAAAGACCTTTAGTCCTCAGCTACAACGGAAATATCTACATCACTCCCTCTTCCCCAAGGCTCAGGTGAGGGAGAGCTAGAGGAACACAGACAGAAAAGCTGGTGCAGGTTCCTTATAACGGTGGCTTCTTGTTCCCAGAAGACACTGCTGGGAGGGACTGTAGGAAGATATTAGAGTAAATATAAAAATAGGAGTAAAAGAATAAAGAGAAGGGCTGGATGGATTGATAAAATACCTAAGCCCGAGTCTGTTTAGCAAGTCCCGTGGCACTCTGCAGCCCTCAACCATCCTAAAGAAAACTGTTCGTTTCTTTCAATGAAGCTGCAACTTTTGATTTCTCTGCATCCTGTTCTTCTGCCACTTCTGGATGGTCATTTTCTTTTTTCATATTGTGAAATGGGAATGAGCTTGGCAATGTCGGAGACAACCGCCTCTACCACCACTGAGTTCTGATGGGATTCGAGAAACCCTTTCTACTCATGGTCAGTATGCCTGAGTGAAAAAGCACAAAGGAGGACTCAGATGTGACCATGAATGTTGACACTCTTAGGACTCCTTTCCCATGAGGGGCCCTTCCTCTCACCATGAGTAGAATAATTAGATCCCTAGTTATTCTTCACCTGCAGTGCATTAGGAGAGAGCAGAAGAGAGGCCTTGGTCCTGGCAGAGACACCATGGTGACTGTATTCAGCAAAGAAGTAGGATGTCGACTTTTATTCATATTCCAAAACTGAGAGACACTGGAAAATACCTTATTCATATCCCTTCCCGTGGAGGAGGGGTTGGGCAGAAAGTTTCTCACTTGCCATGTTGACTTATCCTCTTTGTCACCATTCCCAGTGCCTTATACATTTGGTCAAGAATAATGGAGAAGGAGACTCCTCGGCTTGATTGCTTCTTCACCCCATGACTAGAGAACTCTAAACCACTCTGAGTGCCCTTTCTCTTACAGGGATTTTGTCCTTCAACTGAGGCCTTGCAAGGCTAGCTACTTGTACAATGCTAATAGGTGGAGAAGCAAGGTCCCTGGATATCAAGTATTTGGGGGGTAGATTTTAGAAAAGATTAAGATAGAGATGAAGTCTGTCTTGAACCCAAGACATACTTTTCTACTTACTTTCTTTGTTGGCCTATGTTTTCACCTATATGACATTTGGAGGTGAAGTTACTTCCTAAATAGGATGAGTCAAATTTCAGTATTTTTATCATTAGCAAAATCTTTTAATGTGCAATAAACCAAGTAGTAGCAAGTCCACAGTGTTCTGTCCCGAGCCTTTTACTTTTATGCTGCGTGTAACGTGTGTGTGTGTGTGTGTGTGTGTGTGTGTGTGTGTGTGTGTGTGTGTGTGTGCATACCATCCCATGTGTAGGAATGTCAGAGTAGACTCTCTTTGGTATCAGATCTCTCAATACATGTGTTTGAAATAGAGTCTTTGTTCATAACTGTGTATGCCAAGCCTGCATACTAGCGATTATAATGTTCCAGAAAGGTAACTATTAGATCAGAATTAGTAGAGGATGTGAAAATAAAAGGTAGTTCAGATTGTGTGGTGATTTAAATGGCCCCCAAAGAACTTTCACTATTAGGACGTGTGACCTTGTTGGAATAGGTGTGGCTTTGTTGGAAGTAGGTCACTGTGAGAGTGAGCTTTGAGGTCTCTTATGCTCAAACTACTCTCAGTGAGACACTCCAGGTCTTGTTGCCTGAAAGATGCAGGACTCCTTCTCCTGGGCCATGTCTGCCTGCACGCTGCCGTGTCCCATCATGATGGTAATGGACTGAAACTCTGAACTGTAAGTCACCACCTCAGTTAAATACTGCCCTAATAAGAATTCCTGTGGTCATGGTTTCTCCTCAGAGCAATAGAAACCCTAACTAAGCTAGACTGGCCTCTCCAGAAGCAGACTTGTTCTTTAATCAGAGCTATTGAAGGATTCCAGTCTCTCCATAGGAGAAGAGACTGTGAGAATGTGGCAAAAAGGATTTGGCAGTTTTATATAGGGAAAGGGTTTGGGATGGCTGGTCAGTTCCCTGTAGCTTTAAAGTAGTAAACGTTGATCTTCTTATCAGAAGCTCCCAATGGGATTACTTGTCAAATCAAAATCTCTGTCAGCATTTTCTCTCTCCACCTAAGAATTTTATGTCTTAACCCATCAAGAATTTCATTAGATGAATTATTAACACCATTAGAAAACAGACACTAGTGCGGCAGAGTTTATGAGGAGTTCAGGCTCGATAGTCACACACAGAAGGCTCACCAGCCCCTAAAGATAATCAGGCACAGAAGGCAGGAAGAAAGAAGAGGGAATGGAACGGTACCATACAGGAGCCAACTGTATGTGGAAGGAGGAACTTATGTCAACACGAGTAGTCTGCAGTAGTCCTTTGATGACAGTGTCCTTGTCTGACTACCCCACTGTGGGAAGTAAGAAGTCCAGGCTCCTGAAAGACTGTCAACTGGAGGTTTATAGATAGGTGCCACTCAGGAATGTAGCTGTCAGTATCTGTGAAAGTAGGGGAGGGAAGAGGCAGTAGGTATTTGAAACTGAGCATCAGTGTGTCCTGAATTCTAAAATAAGCTCCCAAGAAAAAGAAATATTATATACACATATACAGAAGGACTTCCCACACCATATAAAGACAAATATTTATGATTAAAATTGAAACAATGCAACCTTCAATTGCCTCCTGTAACCCCTTGGTTTAGAAATAAAAATTATCCAAACATATATTCTAGAAGATCAAAGTTAGTATTTAATTCATCATTCAAGGTGCTGTGTAGGTAACTTTGTAGAGTGTTTGTGTAGCATGGATGGAGTCCTAGGGTCCATCTCAAGCACAGCATAAACTAGGCATGTCTTTATACCCCTGTCATCTCGGCAACAGAGAGCTATCTACAAGAGGCTCAGCACTATGGTACATAAAACGCATAAGGCTAACTTGGGATACATACCTCAAAAATATGTTGTTTTAAATAAACTATAAAGTTGTTAAAGATAGAAATGGTACTTAATAAAACACTTTAGAAACAGTAATTTTTCAAAATAGAAAGACAAGCACTACTAAAAAAACAATAATGAACTCAATTGTTGAGATGGCTCACTCAACAGGCAAAGGTACTTGCTAGCAGGTCTGACACCTCAATGGGATCCCAGGAACCCCTGTGGTAGCAGGAAAAAAACAGAATCCCACAAGTTCTTCTCAGACCTCCTCAAGGATGCTGCAGTGAACATGCCATAAGCACAAGGATATACCAGTAAAAATAAATAAATGTAATTGAATATTTTAGTTAAAACTGAAGAAAAATTAAAAAAAATCTGAACACTGGGAAATATGCAATAAATGTATTAGTGTTAAGAAAAATCCCACAATACTCAGAAGTTTAAACAATTTAGATTCTTAGGTTCTGTGGATTAGCAGTTGCAGGTGTCATTAATATGAGGTCAATTAGAGCCAAAATAGTACAAAAGGATTAAACTAAACAGATAGTGAATAGAGACTTTTGCTAATAAAAAGTAAAAAAAAGTAAAAGAACAAAATAGAAGAAAACAAATGCAGTAATAGCAATAACATGGGAAGTCACTTTTGAGGTAAAAACCATCAAAAAATGACAAAGGAAAAACTGTAATCATGAAAGGCACAATCTCTTAAAAGATTTAATAGCAATGAGTCTTTTTCACTCACAATAAAATAGTGAAATATATTAACTTAAAAAGTAAAGCTTATTAGAATTTCAATGTGACATTGAAAAACTGTGTTCATTTGTAATAAGGAAATTCAATATGCTTTCCTGAACTTTTAATAGAAAAATTTCATTCAGTTAAAAATGGTTTAAAATTCTTAAAATACAAGAGATGTGATATTATCAAAATAAACATCACTGTTAAACATATGGACTACAGGTTTCCCTTGACTAAGTTACTATTCATCAAAGTGTTTTATCACTGTAACAAACTGAAACTAGAACATGAGGTTCAGTAAAGACCTCTGTACTCTCACCCTGCAGAATAAAATTATATCCTAAATGCAATCTGGTTTTCAGTAGCATTTTATGTTACCAACATTTTATTTCTGGGAATTCTCATATTTTCCTTTTGAGGCCCTTCTGTCACAGATCTATTATTTGATTTGAGGTCTCAGAAGGGATAGTTTTAACCACCAGCCTTATTGAATTTGAGGAATGTGGTTATTTAGAATCATTAGTAAAATATTTGCTTTCTAATTAAATATGTTCCTCTCAATTTTCCAAAGGCATGTATGACCTCCCCAGTCAATCTCCTCATTTTCTCCACAATAGTTGTGAAAAGTTCAATTCACCAAGAACTCAAACCACAAGAAGCCTATAAATGCATGGGAACTGAACAAATCTCAACTGAATTACTATTGAGTCAAGGAAAAAATAAAGAAGTTAAAGACAGTCTATTATTCACTGAACATGAATCTACAACACACCCAAATTCATGGGACCCTATGAAAGTAGTGCTAACAGGAAAGTTCATAGCACTAAATGCATACATAAAGAATTTGGAGAAATATCACACTAGCAACTTAAGAGCGTATGTGAAAGCTCTAGAAATAAAAAGCAAATTCATTCAGGATATAGCAGGAAATCTTCAAACTCTGGGCTGAAATCAATGAATTAAAAAGAAAAATAGAGCAGCATAAAGAATCAATGAAACAAAGTTGGTTCTTTGAGAAAATCAACAAGAAATACAAATCCTTATCCAAACTAACCAAAAGGCAGAGAGAGAATAACCAAATTAACAAGCACAGAAGTAAAAATAGCACATAACAACAGACACCAGGGAGATCCAGAGAATCAGTAGGTCATACTCCAAAAACCTGTATTCCACAGAATTAGAAAATGTAGGAGAAATTGACATTTTTCTTGATAAGTGTCATATAGCAAAATTAATTCAACACCAGATAAACAATTTAAGTAGACTAACAACCCCTAAGGACATAGTAGCAATAATTAACAGTTGCCCAACTAAGAAAGGCCAAGGCCAGATGGTTTCAGCACAGAGTTCTACAAGGATTTCAATGAACTAATACCAATACTCCTCAAATTGTTCCACACTATAGAAAAAAAGAAACATTGCTAGATTCTTTTTATGAATCTGCAGTTACCCTGATACCCAAACCACATGAAGAGACAACAAAGAAAGGGAATTGCAGACCAATCTCCCTCATGAACATTGATGAAAAAATACTCAATAAAATATTGCAAAACTGAATCCAAGACCACATTAAAAAACAATCTGCCATGAACAAGTAGGCTTCATCTTAGAGATTCAAGGACAGGTTTTACATAAGAAAATCTATCAAGATAATCCACCAACTGCATAATCTGGAAAAAATACATGATCATGTTCTTAGTTGCTAGAAAAGCCTTTGACAGAATCCAATACCTCTTCATTATAAATGTCCTGGAGAGATTACGAATACAATGCATACCTAACCACAATAAAAGCAAAAATACAGCTATCCAACAGCCAACTTCAAATTAAATGGAGAGAAAAACAAATTGATTTTACTAAAATTGGGAATAAGATATGGCTGTCTAGTTTATTCGTATCTTTTCAATATAGTACTCAAAATTCTAGCTAGAACAATAAGATAACAAAAGGAGATCAAGGAGATACAAATTAGAAAGAAAGAAGTCAAAATTTCACTATTTGCAGATGTAATAATATACATAAGTGATGCCAAAAATTGTACATGGGAACGCCAATAACTAATAACTGTTATTAACTAATAACAGTTATAATAATATAACTGGATACAAGATTAACTAAAAAAAAAGGTAAAAAATCAGTAGCTATCCTATACAAATGATTAAAGGACTGAGAAAGAAATCAGAGAAGCAGCACCCTTTGTAATAGCCACAAATAATAGAAAATATTCTGGTGTAATTCTATCCAAACAAGTGAAAGATCTTTATGATAAGAATTTTAAGTCTTTGTCAAAAGAATTTGGAGAAGATATCAAAAATTGGAATGATCTCTCATGATCATGGATTAGTAGGTTTAACATAGTCAAAATGGCAATCTTACCAAAAGTATCAAATAGATTTCCAATCAATATTCAAACACAATTCTGCACAGATCTTAAAAAAACAAACTCAACTTCATATGAAAATGATAAAAAGCAAGGATAACTAAAATAATCCTGAATGACAATAAATATTATAAAGTAATAAATAATAAAAGAACTTCCGGAAATATCACAGTATTTGACTCAGTTCTACTATAGATTTATAGTAATAAAAATAGCATGATATTGGAATAAAAAGAGAAAATTAAACAAGTGAAATGGAAGACCCTGACATAAATCACACATCTACGGACACCTGATTTTTGACAAAGAAGCCAAAATTATACAATGGAAGAAAGAATGCATCTTCAACAAATGGTGCTGACATAACTGGGTGTTGGAATGTAGAAGAATGCAAATAGACCCATACCTATAACTCTGCACAAAACTCAAGTCCAAGTGAATCAAAGACCTCAATATAAAACCAGATACACTGAACCTGATAGAAGAGAAAATAGGAAGTAGCTTCAAATGCATTGACATGGAGACAACTTCATGAAGATAACACTAGTAGCACAGACACTGAGATTGATAGTAAAGAAATGGGACCTCCTGAAACTGAGAAGCTCCTGGAAGGCAAAGGACAAGGTCAACAAGATAAAATGGCAACCTACAGAATGGAAAAAAATCTTCACCATCTGCGCATCTGACAAAGGGCTGATTGCCAAAATATCAAGAACTCAAGAAGCTAAATATCAAAATGCCTAATAATATAATTTGAAAATGGGGTACAGACTTTAAACAAAGAATTCTCAACAAAATAATCTCAAATGGTCAAGATACACTTAAAGAACTGTTCAACATACTTAGCCAGCAAGAAAGTAAAAATCAACATAACATCTTTTACCATCAGAAAGAGCTACGATCAAAAACACTAATGATAGCCTATGTTGGAGAGGATATGGATTATAGAGAGCACTCCACTGGTGGTGGGAGTGCAAACTTGTACATGCACTTTGGAAACTGGTTTGATGGTTTCTCAGAAAATTGATGATCAGTCTATCTCAAAGTCCAGCTATACCAACCTTGGGCATATACCCAAAGGATGCTCAATCATACCACAAAGACATTTGCTCAACTTGTTTATAACAGCATTGTTCATAATAGCTAGAAACAACCTAGATGCCGCTCAATCAAAGAATAAACAAATTGCAGTACATTTATACAATATTTATCAGCTGTTAAAAAAACAGTGGCATCATGAAATTTGCAAGCCAATGGATTGAACCAGAAGAAAAATCATCTTGAGTGAGGTAACCCAGATCCTGAAAGACAAATGTGATATGTACTCACTTATAAGTGGTTATGTACTATAAAGAACAACCAGGCTAAAATCCACAGCTACAGAGAAGCTAGGTGACAATAAGGGCCCAAAAATGGATGCATCAATTTCCCTTGGAAGGGGAAATAGAAGAGATCTCCTGGGTAAACTGGGGACAGGGTGGGGAGGGTATGAGGGACGGGATTATGAGGGATCAGGCTGGACAGAGCAGCAGCAGCATTGTGGGTGGGATGGAGGGGGAGAGTAATGAAAGAAATAGTTCGATGGGGGGACAAATGGGGGTTGGGGAGAAATCTTGGTCCAGGAAAACTCACAGGAATCACCAAGGATGACCCCGGGTAAGACTGAGAAATAATGGAGAGGGTACCGAAGTGGTCTTCTCCTATAACCAGTTTGGTGACTACACTAATTGTCATCAGAGAGCCTTCATACAGTAACTGATGAAAGCAGATTCAGAGAGCTACGCCAAACACTGGGCAATATCCTGGGCATTGAAGAGAGCGAGGCAGGATTGGCTGTGAGGGTCATGGGGTTCAAAGTCATGACATGGGGAACACTCAGAGACAGCTAACCTGAGCTTGTGAGAGAGAGCTCAAGGACTCTGAACCAATAGCTAGGGAGCCTGCATGGGACCCACTTAAGTCCTCTGCATGCAGATGACAGTTGTGTATTTTGGTCTGTTTGTGGAACTCCTGCCACTGGGATGAAGACCTGGCCCTGTCCCTTAGGCTGGTTTTTGAGAACCCATTCCTCATGCTGGGATCCCTCATCTAGCCTTGATGCAGAGGGAGGGGCTTGGGCCTGCCTCAACTTGATATGCCAGGCATTGTTGAATCTCATAGAGACCTGTCTCCTTCTGAGCAAAGAAGGTGGAGGAGTTGATGGGGGAGGGTAGATGAATGGTGGGGGAGGAGATATGAGAAGAGGAGGGAGGGGAAACTGTGGTCCCTATGTAAAATAAATAGAAAATCTAATTTTCAAAAACACAAATCTGATGGTAGGAGGGAAACCCAAACATAGAATAAAGGATTAGTCACATCTCCCTTGAAGCAATAATCCCTGTCTAGACCAAAACAAACCTTTCTTTCTTTTTCTGTAGTCTCAGTCTGTACTTAGGGTAAGATTTCGAATGATTTAAAGTTATGCTTTTCCCTTAGCCAAGTCAGACATTAACAAAGAGCTCCCATCCTGGAGAAATGTTATGAAAGTTAGGAATTACCAGCTTCAGGCAATTAAAAACTGAGGAAAAAGGGAGAATTTATCTTCTCCAGAGGTAAGTCCCCTAAACATGATCCAATCCCAAGTCGTCAGTCCTAAAATATATATGCACACACAAGCATTATTAAAGGAGTCAGCAAGCTTCACTCAAATATATTTACATATATGTGTGTCAATAAAAATTAAAGAGAGTTAACAGACTTTAAAAAGACTCAATATGAAAGAAACAGGAGGGAAGAAAAGGGAAGAAATTATGTAACCTTATTTTAATTAAATAAAAAGTGAATTTAGAAACAGCTGTTCTATTTGTTCCCTGAGGACTCAGATATTCACATCTTTCCACCAGCTCCTATCATAGGGTCACATGAAAGTAATGAACTGGCTTGTACCAGATATTGCCTAGCTGTCATTGCATCCACCTCCTGTTTTGCAGCAATGAGATATGCAGATGTTGAGATGCTAGCATAGATGGTGCACGAGAAATTCCTGCTCTGAGCTGCTGATCAGCCTTGGTGACTTGTCTGGGGCAGAGCCCATGCACACAGAGTTCAGCACTACCTCCTTGACTGAACTGAGAGGTTCAGTGGCTCCCACTACTTCCTCTCAATTATGAACACACAGGTTCTATCCCCAAAGAAAAATATATGATTCATTTGACACAAATAACCTTTAACAAGCACTCACTTTGTAAAAAAAAAAAAACATTTTTTCTTGTACTATTAGACAGTGTTTTCATTTCCAGTGACCCCAGGATTTAGGTTAAAGAGGAAATTTCACTGATTCCTGGAGGTTGCCTAGCTACATACCTGTAATGGCGTTAACTGCATTATGAAACAAAGGCTTGTAATACAGTTGACCTTTGCAGACCCCCACATCCATCTTGAAGAGAAAGGAGAAGTACCTGCTGGCCTCCCAGGATCCAGGAAATACAGGAATGTCCAGCATTAATATTTAATGTGCAGGTTCCTGCAGCTTTCCTATTTAGCTTTTCCAATCATTGCACAGTCTCCCAGGGGACAATAAAGATTTCTCTTTTCTACAGAATTTTACCCATGGAGGTCCTTTTACAGTGAAAACTCAGCTCCTGGAGGACATTGAAAATCTTCTTTGAAATGTATATCAGCATTTGCTACACTGGGTGGCTTTCCAAAGTGCTGGGGTAAAAGGTCATTCTTACAGCACTAAGTGACTGACCTTTACTTTTTAGTCTAAATAATCAATAACTCAGGCACATAGAAACCATTCATTGTGCACCCCTGAGGACGCCTATAGAGGACCTTTGTCTAATGTCAAAGCACCAGGTAGCTATACTTAACTATTTGTATCTACATTTCTTCTGGCATTATCATTGAGAAGTGAAAGGCTAGAAACAGAAATTTATCAGAAGATCATTTTATTCACTTATGGTAATTGTACTTATATAAAAGATGGGAGGTGGAGACAGGAAGAGCATTGTGCTCAATGGCCAGATAGCCTGGAATCTACAGTTCAGTGGTAGGAACAAGAATGACCTTGCACATAAGGTAGTTTACATCCATCTACACCTCCAGTTCTTGATGTCACTGGGACAGTTGTTGAGAAAGTCACTGTTGTGTTGTGGTAGGTTATACAGCACACATGTACAAAACTTTGAAGAAAAATAAATTAAATGAAACATTTCAAGACTTTTCCTCATTAATTGTTAACATTATATGCCAGAATTCATTTTTCTTTGAGACACAATCTTCCTATATAAAACAGATTGACCATGTCTATATTCTAATAGACATATCTTGAACCTATACCATGCAGGATCTAGGATGAGACTTCTTCCTTCTTACTTACATATGGCTTATTTTTATTTAAAATAAAATGAATGAACCTTTAATTCTAGGTGCATTCTACCATTTCCAGAACTCCCTTTCATTTTAAGCCATTTCATACTCATTTGAACTATTCCCTACCCAAATGTTTTCATTTTCAAAGTTCTAGAAAATACCACCTATCCAAGTGAAAGCAATTTCCTCTATTAGCCACAGATACTGAGAGACTGTGTCATCTGCTACCCGGGAAAGAATCAAAACTCATAACATATATTTTAAAAGAAATTTATGACCTTTAACTACCTGAATTTTTATTAAACCACATAATTCAAAATATATTAAAAATTTGATTTGTTAGACTTATGTTAAACTGAACAAGCACATAAACTTTACTGAATATGTAAATGAGTTTTTGAAGTAAGTATTGAACTGGCAGGGAGTTTAGATATTTTAAATTCAAATACTCTTTACATAAATTATGCCTTAAGTTTAAAGTATTATTTTTAAGATCTTTTTGATAATTTCATGATGAGTATAATGTTTTGGGATTACAGTCACACACACACAGACACACATGCACAAACACATGTTTGAACTCTGCTGCTTTCTCTGGCTTAACCTGAATCCTCATCTACATCTTCCTTTCAACGTCATGTCTTTTTCTTTTTCCTCACTAAATCCAATTAGTGCTACTCATATGCACATGGTTGTATGATGCCATCCATAGGATAGGGCAACCTACCAGTTGACTCTGAAAATAACTGGGTCTCTCTCTCCCTCTGGGGCCATCAATTTTCAGCAGTTTTAGAGCTGGAAGTGGAACCTGAGAATTCTTTTTTTTTTTTTCCGAAGTCTGGATATTAATCAACCTCATCTTATCCTGCAAAGGCAGTGAAGAGTTTTATCACGCCAACCACAGGGACAGGAAGGTTTATGGGTAAATGAAATTCTTACCCAACTTGGAACCTTGCTACTATCAACTGATGTGGGATAACACCTCTGTATGTTGTGAATATGTTTTTATTATCATTGGTTATTAAAGAAGCTGATTTGGTCAATAGTCAGGCAAATAAAGCCAAATGGGAAATCCAAAGAGAGATACAGGGAGAAAGAAGGCAGGGTTGAGGGAGACACCAGCAACCACCGGGGAAGCAACATGTGAGGTAACCAGACACAAGCCTCGTGGTAAAATATAGACTAGTAGAAATAAGTTACTTTAAATTTTAAGAATTAGTTAATAATAAGCCTGAGCTAATAGGCCAAACAGTTTATAATTAATATTAAACTTCAGTGTAGCTATTTAGAAAATGGTGAGCAGGAGAGAAACCTCTAGTAATTGATTTGATAGGTTATAATCATTGATATAATAGCAGCATGAATGTTAGAAAATTAATTAAGCTTACTAATTTGATTTTAAGCCTACTTCAAGGAATGACTAATGCTTGGTTGTAAAGCTACCTTTAAAGGACTAAGAGGTCATAGGCTCAACTATTCTATGCCACCTACATATTGGTCTTCATCCACACAGACAAGTGCAACTCACAGCCCTCATCAAAGAAGCCTCTTCATGTAGCAGATGGCAGCTAATAAATACAGAGACTCAGAAATGGTCCAATTACAGAGAATATGGGACTGTGGAGTGCTTAGTCCTAAATAGGACTAATGGAAGGAGTGGGTAAGGAGTATAAGGGCCAGAGGACAGAGACCATTGCTGTGAAATAATTTATTATTTGAATAAGAGATAATGATAAACAGCTTTTGTGGAACATCTAGTTATATTTTCTTATTTGATACTGCAATGTGTTCTCTTTAAGATAGCATAAAGGAAATTAGCTTTGAGATATTGAGTAAAGAGAAATATAGCTTATCTAACTGGGGCACAAACATTTAAAACCTAAATTCTACATGTGTAATTATGCAACTTCCACTGTAAACAGAACACTTACATGAACAGAAAGCAAAAGACACATAATAGGCTATAAATTATTTAAAGAGGCAGTAATGAAATAGGTATAATGTTTTAAAAGCTTGCTTTACATTGCTTACAAGTGTTTTTATATTTTTCATACATATTTGTGAAACTTTTCAACTTTACCTTTTGCAGTTGCAGTTTAAGACATGCTACAAACATATGTGAAGAAATGAATTTAGTCTGAATGTCAATATGTAAAATGTCTCAGGATACAATGTACCAAAATTTGATCTGAAGGAAAAAAACCATGGTAGTATTTTGAGGGAAATAAGATTAAAAACAGATAAAAGCTCTAGTAAGTCTCATTAGGAGGGCTTAGAGTGAGAGTGTATGGGTCTTTCACCAAGGACGTTATTTCAACAAGGACATTATTTCACCAAGGGTAAAAATCATTTTAATTTTTTTTTAAAAAAAGAAATGTGTAACTATTTTTTGTCTTCATACATATATTTTTCCTGTGACATATTTTAAGTTTTTCTTTTGATCACTGATTTAAATTATTTGATTGTGATGTGGAAATATTTAGACTTCTGATCTTATAATTTCTTTTTCATTAAACATTTACATTTATTTATTTACTTAGGCAGTTTGCAGATGTCATGGTATGAATGTGGAGGTGAGCAGACAACACTGAGAGCAGGAGCTGACTCTCTCCTTCTGCCGTGTGGGACGCGGTGGCTGACCTCAAGCTGTCAGGCTTGGCAACCACAACTTTAGCCACTGAGCTCTCTTGCTCTTGCCTTTATGTGTTTTTGTTTTGTTTTTGTTACTTAATTTCATGAACATATTTAGTACAATTATAATACATTTTAAATGTCACTGTATGATGAATTTAGCTTCTAAATCTACTATGTTGTTTCAACTGATTTGTATGCTCAGGATGAATCATTTTCACTTTGTTTTTCCCTTGCCTGTTCATCTTTGATTTCCTCAGTCCTCATAGCTTGAATTAGCAGTCTCAACTCATCAATGTATGAAATATCTTATTCATCCCTATCTCTGAAAAATGCCTAATTCATATCATTCAATGAAAAAATGCTGGTGGCAGACAGTGATCTTTGTGGGAAAATGGGTAGAACACAATACATGGGAATAAACAGTGTTCTAGTGACTACAACTAACCTTGTCTACAGAGAGTTGACATTTGGGGGAGTGATTTTAGAGAATGAATCTCCGAGATGTGCAAAGTTTCACTTTCTTAGCTCTTGATGAACACAGGACATGAATTATCCATAAAGACATAGCCATCAGCCCTGCCACAAGTTCTGTCTCAGACTGGATGTTCTATGTTCTGCATGGTGTGCACTTGTTCTGGAAGAGTATGAGGCAGAAAGGATGAAAGTGACTGCAGCTTCCTGTTGTACCTTCCACACTGGAGTCTGTGCTTATGATTCTAGTGAACTATGACTGGTTGAGTAAGAGTATTAAATGCACCTATGTTTCAGATCAGAATAATAAAAAACTTTTGTTGAATGAACTGGAAGAAAAGGTGACTGGGCAGTGACTAGACAAGAGTATCTCAGGAACACAGGGAAATAGTCTTCAAGAATGGGGGTCATCACCAGTCTACTAGGCTGAGTTTCTTTATGTGCATTTCCTTGTATGTTATCCATACCAGGAGAAGGAGTAGAGCTCTGGGAGGTCAGCAATTGTATGTGAAATGTCCAGTTGTACAGTCTCCACCTGGAAATCAAAGCCATGCAAATTGAGATCATGCAAATCAAGGCAGTTATGGTCCAGAGGTCAGGTCACGGAGAGCCAGACTACATATCTGTGATGCCTGGTAACCACCTTCTCCAGCTAGCCATTTGGGATTCTTGAACTACACTTGTGAAGGATTCCACAGGACCAGAGAACAACCTGACAAGGTCTCTGAGGAAATATCAGGCTTGAGTGGCAGAATGAGAGAGCCTCCCTGTGCCTATGCCATTTAGAGGAAGGGTGGCTCCATTCCATGTAGTTACTGTGTAGTCTATATGACATGCTCCTGCCAGGCTGCCTCTGATTTCTGGCTCCTTGAAAGGTAGTGTCTGTGATCTCAAAGCAGAATCCACTGTGGAATTTGGCAAAGCAGTAATCTAGAAAACAAGCTAATGAAAGAGCCTTTCAAAATGGTCTTTTGATAACAGTTTTGAGTTTGATGATCAAGATGAGGTATTTGCATCTCATCTGTGGAAGTGAGTAGAGCTGTAGTCCAGGGGTCTCCTCCTTTCGGAGCACTTGAGAGGGGAAGTTAGAAAGAACAAAGGGAGATGCAGTCACAAGGAATCATGATGGAAATATTTTCCCTGCTGAGTGAGAAAAATATGGGATATGGAGGTCCCCTTTTTCCCTGCAACTCATTGTTCACCAACCCACAAGGACAAAGGGGCAGAAGTGGTGACAGAGAACTTTGGATGTCTTATTAACATGGTGGAAATAGCTTTCTGGAAGACATCTTCAGTGAGACAGATGAACTTTATTCCAGAGTATAAGAGTATCTTTAGCATTGGGGTGGTAGTTGGGGAAAACTCTAATTTGCATTGGGTGGCACAATCCTATCTTTTTAGTAGATATGTTGTCTAACTAAACGAAGGATTAATGATCTACAAGCCTAAGGTGGACTGAGAAGCTCTGGATGGAAAAGGTGATTTGACTGACGACACCTGTGGAATCTTCTGGACAGAAAATCTACCCACCAAACCTGGTGGCATCACCACTTCCAGACTGCAGAGGAACTGCAGAACAGATGGACTCTCCAAGCTCCAAAGATGCCCCTTTGACATCTTATATAATCCCAGTATGCATACCACATGCACATAGTCTGATGTCTATGAAGAAGCTGTTGGCTGTTCTGATTAAGGAACAATGCTGCTTCTGAAGATGCCTGTCTTACTTCTTGTATTTCCACATTAAGCCTAGCAACCCATAAGCGAATATTAACAGTCTTTTTTCTTGTCCTATTTAGCTCCAAACTTGAAATGTTTCACAAACTTTGAGGGAAATAACTGGACACCATTGTTACACCATGTTACATCTGATTTCCACCACATGTAGTGGGTTGGAAGTATTTGCTGCTCTGAGCTTCTTCATTGCCCACCAAATTCTCTCCCTTCAATTATTTATATGAAAAATAATATACAGGCTGCTATGGGTTTTGTTGTTGTTATTTTATAAATGACTATATTTGGAAAAAGCAATCGAAGGGACATGATGTTTCTTCCTGCTACAAACCATGAACAAAACTTTATTCTACCATATTCCATAGATTCAGAATGAAATTAAGTTTTAAAATAACAGTAAAGTCATGATGATGTGTTATGAATAATTTTAAGAAAACATTTAAAGTATGGACACATTTTTTTCTCAGAATTCCACCCACCTCATATGCCAACCTTTACTTCTTAGCACCTTTTTCTGTCTGGTTTAACACAAGACCATTTTCCAGTGGACTCCATACTTCTCTAGCCCCCTGTCCCCTTTTTCTTAGTCATCAAGGAAAACTTATGCACCCTACTTACAATGCAGAGAATTAAATCCCCGAGGATGACAAAAATATGTTTCATTTTGATCTATACTGCATATAGAAACTTTAAATAGATGATAGAGGTTGTCTAGCATGGAAAATAATTTAATATAAATGGAAAAAACTTAATTTTTCCAAAGACAATGGATTATCTGATGAGATGAGTCCTCCATTTAAGGATGTGAGATCTTAAGGTGGAGAAGTGTAAGCACATTCAGTCACCAGAGAGAAGGACATGACGTCAGTCTCCACACATCCACACAAGCCAGAAGATCCAAACAGCCAAAGCCATCCTAAGAAGAAAGCATGATGCCAGGGGTATTGCAACTCCTGGTTTGAGATTATAGCAAAACAAAACAAAACTGCATGGGACCAGCACAGACACAAATGCATAAAGTAAGAAAGAGCACAGAACGCTTATGACAACAATTGTCAGACACACACATTAAGGAAAAGATACCTTATTTACCAATGACTCTGGGGAAACTGGATATCTACATACAGATGGATAAAATTAGATCATTTTCTTACCATATACACAAATCTATTTAATGTGGCTTACATGAATTGATATAAGACCCATGTACTTGAAATTTCTCAAAGAAAACTTGTAAAACACCTCAAAAAAACTTACAGAGCTGGAATATCTGAAAGGAACTCTAACTCCAAAAGTTAAAAAAATTAATAGCAAGAATAGACAAACAGGGCTGCACAATATGAAAATCCTTCCTTACAACAAAGAAACCATTTAGAGGAGTAAAGAGAAAGCCAGAGACTGGAAACAGTTATTCCAGCCATATCCCATTCTGAATATAATATGGAGTATATAGAGAACTAAAAATATCCCCAAAGAGAAAAATTAGGCCAATTAATAATCAAGTGAATAAACAGTAACAGATCAAAATAAAATATCACACGTCTGGGAAATGGAAACTATTGCGGCATTAAGATTTCATATCACCCCTGACAGAATGTGTTATATCAATAAAATCAATTAACAGAAATGCTGAGGAGGAGCTGGAGATGGCATGAGGCCTGCCAGTGGAAATACAAACTCTAAAACCAAAGACGTATCATGTAACGCTTCTCCGCCTTTCTTGAGTACTGACCCAAAGAAATATAAATGACTATACCACAGGGTTAGGGATAGTTAACATCCTGTGTTACATATTGTTGCACTATTCAAAATAAAATGACACAGAAACTGTATTAATTAAATTACTGTTTGGCCCATTAACTCTAGCCTATTATTGGCTAACTCTCACATATTGATTTAACCCATTTCTATTACTTTGTATATTACCACGAGGTCGTGGCTTACCTGAAAATATTTAGCATGTGTAACCTGGCAGCTCCATGGTGGCTTTCTGCTCTGCCCTTCTTCCCAGCATCCAGTTCTGTCTTCTCTGCCTATCTATGTTCTGCCCTATCAGGTCTAAAGCAGTTTCTTTATTCATTAGCCAATGAAAACAACACATGAACAGAAGAACCTCCTACACCAAATCACTGTCCTGAATCTGTAGTAAAAATGTGTCTGAAAGCAGCAGAGGATCGTGCGGGAGACAGAGAAGACATGCTCTGTCTCACAGGAAGCGATTAGGTACACAGGTGCATTGCATTCATATACCAGTCATGGTTACACATTCTTTCCTGGAGAGACTCTCTGAGGTCAAGAAACCTGAAAGGGCAAAGCAAAACAGCCCACATACAAAACGCTGCAATGAAATCCAGTATTTGGTATTCTATCTAAATAATAAATTAAAAGAAAAATTTGAAATTAAATACAAAGCAATTCATAATCATTGGGCAATATATAAAACAAAGCAAATACAAAAATAAGGAATAGTGAGAACTCCATATTTCTCTGTTTAGAAAAATTTCCTTAAAATGTAATCACAAATACTCTTGTGTCTACTGTCACATGCCCTGCCCCATCAGATTTTCACTGAACACTGGGTCAACGGGCCTGTGATGGAGGACAGTAAATATTTGTTTAATACCATTTTGTAAGAATTTTTTTAAATAGTCACAATTATTGGAAGAAACAGAAAATTAATGTTGTATTGGATCACATAAGTGTGTTCTGTGTGTTTCCAACTCTCTGACAAGAAATCATAACCATTGATCACTTTTTGCACACCACTTTCATGAAAAGTTAATAGTGAGTTGATTTTAAAAGTGATTTTAGGTAGTGAAAGCATCCTAAGTCAAAGGTTGAAAGTTTATATCAAAGCAAAACATAGATGAAAGCAGAAGGCACATGGAGGGACAGGACTTATGGTCACGTATTACAAGAGTAATACTATGTACCTGAATTGGATGCCTTACAGACCTGAAAATTTATAAAAACAAAAATTTGATTCAAGAGACAAGAAAGGGTAGCAAATTGCAGAGGAAAAATATATATAGATGCTAGTGTTGATCAAAGCTCTTCTTCAGATAGCTATAGATGTCATCCAATGCTTCTCTAAGCAGCATGAAGCAACTCCTGGAAGAAAAGGTGGCTCATTACACACAGATCACTCAAAAGGGATTTGTTAGGAAATGAAACCTCAGAGGGAAGATCAGGAAATATCCTCCTACAGACATTGCTCTGGTTATCCCATGATCATAGACTGACAATTGCAAAAACTCTCCAGGGCATAGTATGTGACTCTGGGGAGAACACATAAAGGAAAAAAAAATAGTGACCAACAGAAATGTGGGAAATGTTTTATGTAGAAACTAGGAAGCAAATGCAGACAGACCTGCAATATTATTTATAAAACTCATTTATAATAAGTGGGCAAAGGTAATTGCCACCACGTATGATGACCTAAGTTTGCTCCTTGGGACTACCAAGGTGGAAAGAGAAAAGTGACTACTGAAGATAGTCCTCTGATTTCCACATTTGTAAAAATGTACCTTAATGGTAGTTTACAAATTCAAGAGTACTAACTTGAAGATAAAATATAGGTCCTAGGTGCAATAACAGGAAAGAGGAGTTTTAGTTAGCTGAGACACAAGACCGTGGCTGTGAAATCCCAGCATTAGGCAGCATTAGAAAGTTCAGAGGAGGTGAAAGCTGTCCTGCTGTGGAAATGGCCCTAATCAATGAGCCTGTGGTAAGAAAGGAAGGTAAGTGCTTTGCACTGTCTATTCCTGTCATTATAACTGGTCAACAATCATGTTTGCTCTAAAAGAAGAAAGACTGATGCTTTATTCATTATTGCATTAACTATCATTTTATACTGTAATTATTTTAAAGAATATGAATACGGTGAATATGGGGACTCAGGAGAAATATCTGAAGAGAAAGTTATAGCTCCATATCAGTCTACCTCTGAATTTGTCTGAACAAAGTGGAAATCTTGATAGTAATTTTTGACTGAATGATATTTAGAAGACACTAAGCTGTGCAAAAATAAACTAACAAAACTTAATAACACAGTGTTATATAAGATTCTAAATCACCAAATAAAAATCATTCTTAAATTGGCAAAGAAAAAACTGGAACCCCACCTTAGTACCAGTGGCCTTTGTAGAAAAGAAAGGTGAATAGCTCTTGCACAGAAAAGTAACATTAGTAATGTCTCATTTGGCACACATTTCCAGCCCTCAGGATTCAAGAGAAGTCCTGCGACTGGAGAGATGGCCTCTCATTTAAGACGAGTTGTTGCACATGCCTAAAGACTAGCATTTATAACTCAGCACCTACATAATAATCTGGACATTGCTTATATACCTGTGAGTCCAACTCCAAGATCAGGGGTGAAACAACGGTGGGAAGAAACAGAAGGATCAATGTACGTTGTTGGTTTCCAGCCTAAGAAAAGGCAAACTCAAGGTTCTAATGTGGCATTCCCCTCTGTGTGCTTTGAATATGTTTTATTACCATTGGTTAATAAAGAAACTGCCTTGGCCTATGGCAAGGCAGAAGATAGCAAGTCAGAAAATCTAAGCAGAGATAGAGGAGGAAAGAAGGCAGAGCCAGAGAGATGCCATGTAGCCACCCAAAAACCAAGAAGTAACAAACCCCTTCAAATGAAAGCAAACATTTATAAACAATCAGTTTTGTAATTTGAATGTAATCCTCTTCAAACTGCTCCCTGCTGTTTTTTGGGCAAAATATTTTTAGGTCTCATGGACCTTTTTGGGGTGGAGGGTCTTCTTCTATCAAACCGCATTAGCCTGGAAGGAATCCACAGGTTCTCATCTGCTGTGGGAACAATAGTAGAAAATCTTTTCCAAAGTAACATATCAAAGTTTGAAGTCAAGATACTTTATATATGTTGGCTTAGCTTACCAATCCCCAAAATCAAATGTTTTTCAGCAGTTAACTCATAAACAGTCAAAAAATCCAAAGGAAACACACTAATAGACATAACCCAGACTCTCTGTATATTTTTCATCTTTACGTGGTTTATTTTTTTACCCTATTATTTTGTAATATTTATTTTATTATTTTTATTTCTTTATCTATGACCGTCTTACTCTTTTATATTACTTTTCCTATCTCCTTAAAGAGTTTGCTTTAGTTTTTAAAACTATTTCTTTCTATAACTACCTATACCCATTTTCTTTCTTCTTAAGCCTATGTACATTTTTAAACACATTATGACCTGTCTAGAGTTTTATTTCTGTCTAAATCTGTCTTGATTGTGCTAGTAATCATTTTTTGATCACTGTTTTGAACTGTTAAGCAGGCATGTCTAGGACCAGAGGAGCCGCTGTGGCTATTGGTTACACTCTGCTTGGCTTTCCAACATGACAGAGGTCTGGTTACCGCAAGCTCTGGGAGCCATGTTTACTATCCCAACTTTTGGAAGCTGTCACCAAATAACTTAGAGCATGCTATCCACACAAGAAGGAAGGAAGAAAGGCCATGTTACAGGTTCAAAGAAATAAGATTCTACACATTTTCATGTGTAGAATAAAAAATAATACAAGCAACTAAGACAAAAGCAAAATATATGCAGCGTGAGAAATCCATCATGGGCACACAGGAGACATTTCCCATGCCCAGGCTGCTGACACTGGCAGCTGATTCAGAGAAAGAGTTAATATATAGCTTCCAAACCTTCATGGAATACCTGAGTGTTTGGTAACAACCTTTGTGAACTATGACTGTGGTTATTCTTCAGTCACTGGTTTCTACAGCAATGTTGATGACCAAATTGAATCAACCACCCAGAAAACTGATCAATAGTACAAGGAGTAGCTATTAATACACAGGAAACACCATATCAGATGAAAAATAGGCACCTCACTGGCTGCCTCTGATGTTCAAGTCCATCTATTTTGGCACAACCTTCAGACTCGATGTCTTGGAAGGATAGAGTTGTAATTTGGAGAGGGCGGAAAGCCTTCATGTACACGAATGTTATAGAGAGTAATTACCTCTCACAAATTTTAGATTCTTATTTATAAAATGGGACTGACTCCTCTTGCTGGGGTTTTGAACAGTGCAACAGATCACCCAGGTAGCTGTGCTCAAGGAAGTACTACAAGCTTCTCCTTTCTCATCAATCACTTGAATGTTCAATCCAATGTGACCAATTATTCTAAGAGTTATATAAACAATATATATTCATAAATATCCAGCACAACATCTAGAATATAGCAAGTACTAAATAAATGTTTATTAAATGAGCTATTCTATGAATGAATAAATGAATGAGTCACTAAGGGTCCATATGAGCTTCTTAAGGCTTAGATGTAAAACGAATTTGTTATGTAAATCTGGCTCTCCAGACTCCTCATTTCCTTGACATGCAACTGGAGCTGCTTTCTTGTGATGCTTACCTTTTACAGTTAACTTGGTACAATAAGGAGTCATCTATGGAGAGAACCACAGTTGGTAACTTGTACAGATCAAGTTGACCTCTGGTCATGTCTGATTCATATTGTATGTGAACAGGGAGGGTCCAACACACTAGGGGAAGCATCAGCCTGGAAAAAATAAGCCTACATTATTTAAGAAGGCTAGCTGAGGAGAAGCCAGTAAGTGAGTTGGTAAGTTTTCTGCATGGGCTCTAACTTTTCTTAGTGATGGACTGTGACCTGAAATGTAAGTCAAATAAACTCTTTCTTTGCTGAAGCTGATTTTAGTCAGAGGGTTTTTATCATAGTACCTGAAAACAAACTAGAATAGCTATCAAACAAAAGGAACCAACCAGAATTTCAAAGACAGCAGTAATAAGCATGTTCCTTGAAGGAATGATTGCTATATGCCAAGCGTTCCATATATAACTTCGTAATAATGACAATTAGAATAGAACTTAGGACACGTTGTCAAGAGTTACAGAAAGCACTTTATATAGGTGCTCTGTCAACATTTATGAGGGGGTGTGAATAAGATAGAGTACCAATGACAAAACAAAGAAGATATTTTACCCAAGAAACCAATGAGTTTAGTAAGGGTGATTCACAGGAGCATGAATAAGGATTCACTTACAAGCAAAAGAAGAAGCTGCATAGCCCTGGGAAAAATGCTTCTCTTCTGCCCACCAGCGCTTAAATATTAAAAACTACCTGTTCCTTGGAGGGGAATAACCTCATGGTCACCTTGCCTCAGCAACCATTAACTGTCAATGAAGCCTTTGGGTCTCCCAAGGCCGTCTTTCTAGCATCTGGTAGTTGTCCATAAATCCTTGTATAGGAACATGGCCTCATGTTCCTATGTAAGCTTCCTCTCCTCCGTAAAGGAAGCTTAATTGTCCAGTCTTGTATGGGCATCATTTGAGAAATTGCAGCATTCCACAACAAGGTGCTCTAATGTAGGATTTTCCAAAAATAATGTGTTATGTCTGCCCACATGTCTTCCATGAGATTCTTAGTGTCAAGCATCAATGACATTGGTCCTCTCCTCTGGGGATCAATTTTGATGCCACCTTCCTCAAGCTATCTATCCAATATCCTTGTGAGCGCAATCCCTCCATTTAGAATGGCAGCATCATTTTTCATGGGGCAAGATAATGCTGCAGGTCCTCAATTATCAAATGTATTCCAATTCAAGACTTTTCCCTGGGTATGGTGAAGTATAGACTCCTTGTGCTTTGGTGTTGTCTGGGAAGTTCAGCTCAGCAACCTACAGCCTAGCCATTAAGAAACTTCTCTCTCTTTTATCTTTGTCTATTTCAACGGCCACTGCCTTACCACCGGGCTCCAATCTAGCAATCTCTCGTTCTTCTGTTTTTAGACACCGCTGCCATTCACCATCTCTGGGTGAGCAATAAACATCAATTTTCCTGTTGCTAAAATAAAATACCTCAGCAAAAGTAATTTTAAAAGAAAAGGTTTATTTTCACCTCTAGTTTGAAGATAAATCATGCATCATTGCAGAGAAGGAAGGCAAGGCAGTGGGAAGAGGAAGGAGCTGGCTACATTGCTTTGTAAATTAAGAAAAGAGTGAATAGGAAATGGGTCCAGGTTGATAAAACTGCAACATCCCCCACCTCTCCCCATTACCTATGTCCTACAATAACATTCCACCTCCTACAGACTCTATAATCTTCCCCTGGGGTAATATCAGATCTTTCCCTTTAAAGGAAATGAAGAACAGTTTATTATGGAGTTAAATTTGAGTCTCCCAGGAACACAAATTCAGATCTCTAGAAATATAAGTGTATACGTGGAAGAAGTTTCATGTAGTTTTTATAGTAACAGATAAAAGGAACATAAATCAAAGCATTTTAAAAACATGTCACTGGAAATATTAGGTGAACAAAAGAATCCTAATGAGAGGCCATAGATACTACATTATAGCATTTTTAGCTCTTCCTGTCGGTGAACACCACTGGGTTTAGTTGCAAAGTGTAATTGTTTTGCATGGTGTGTCTGATACAGAAGTGAGCAAGAAATAGCTCTTTAGAAGGTTCAGTATAGCCAGAGAGAAATTGTAACTAGCCTACCAGATTAGCATCATTCTACACTCTGAGTAGTCATTTAACTTATCGGTCACTCAGTCTATGCAGATTTATTCTTTAGCTCCCCCTTCCCAAACAGTTCTACCAACTGGGAGCCAAGTGTTCAAACACAATATATGTGGGGATGTCACACATGCAAACCTCTACAGCATAGAGCCTGTCAGTGCCAAGGGGCTTGAGAGCAACAAGAATTCACAGCACATTTGTGCATGGCCCAGATACCTGTGGTGTTGTACACTCCCAATCCTCAAAGAGTGAATTGAGATTAATGACATGGATTTTCATGAGAGTATGCGAAGGAGAAATGAAATTTTTTTCTAATTATTACATAAAAGTGAGAAATTGAGGGAAAGTGAAGAATTAAGGAAAAGTGATAGAATAAACACTTCTAAGAGTGGAGGGTTTTCAAGAAATAAAAAGAACATCAAATTTCATTGTCTAGGAGTTTTAGAGCACCATAGAAGAAACTAGGCAAATCTAAGGTAACTTCTAATATGTTTAGATAGTGCTACAAGCTCTCACTGGGCCAGCCAATCAAAGATCCACACACTCTATCCATGCCTGTTCACCAGACCAGGAGTTCTCGAG
This sequence comes from Myodes glareolus, assembly GCF_982192425.1. Taxonomy (NCBI): domain Eukaryota; kingdom Metazoa; phylum Chordata; class Mammalia; order Rodentia; family Cricetidae; genus Myodes; species Myodes glareolus. The sequence continues at coordinate 3,796,217 of NC_142045.1, forward strand.
CTGTGAGTTGTGACCCCTTTGTTGTTTGACCCTTCCCCAGGATAGCCTAAGACCATCGGAAAACACAGATATTTACATTATGATTCATAACAACATCAAAATTAGAGTTTTGAAGTACCAATGAAATATTTTATGGTTGAAGATCACCACAGCCTGAGGAACTCTATGAGAAGGGTTGAGACTTTAAGAATGTTGAGAACCACTTTCCTGGTTGCAGAGAGATGTTCATGAGCCATGTTTGAGCTGCCTACCCAGACTGGAGTGGCCAAAGTTGCCGTTTGCTCAGCCCTAACTTCTACTTTGATAGCTGCTGGTCTTGACAGTCAATTGGCTGTCAGTCTCTGCCTGATAACACTACCTCCGACCTGTATCTCAGGTGATGTTGATTACCTTTGGTCTTACAGTTACCTAACCATCTTGTGGTTTTATGTTGTACAACCACCAAGATATAACTGTAATCTTTCTTGGTTACCTTATATTTTGCTTCTTGTCTGTGATGGCCTGGGATGGTCTCCTAATAGATGGACTCTTTCACTTAGTCTCTAAAATCTAACTGAGTTTCAAGAAAGACTATAAGGAAAACAGTGCCTTATTTGCTCCTCAAAGGCTAATAGTGGGGATAAGAGAAGCGCCAGTCTGGCATCCTTTGCTCAGAGCCCTATCCCTCCTTTTGTTTTGTAAGTTTTGTCATCTCATAAGCTGTAAGTCCTCTTAATCATCTTCTGCAGTTTTCCAGAATTTTCTGTGCCAGTTCTTAATCTCTCTTTTTTCAGATTTTTATTATTATTATTATTATTAAAATTTTTTACCTCCTCCCCTCCTCCCATTTCCCTCTCCCTCCACTCCCCCTCCCCTTCTCTCTCCATTACAGGGAGCAGTCAGGGTTCCCTACCCTGTGGGAAGTTCAAGGTCCCCCCAACCAGTTCTAGAAGGTGAGCCTCCAAACAGACGGGGTTCTCAAAAAGCCAGTACATGCAGTAGAATCAAAACCCAGTGCCATTGTCCTTGGCTTCTCAGTTAGCCCTCCTTGTCAGTCATGTTCATAGAGTCTGGTTTGATCACATGCTCCATCAGTCCCAGTCCAGCTGGTCTTGGTGAGTTCCCATTAGATCAGCCCCACCATAACAGTGGGTGGGTGCACCCCTCGCAGTACTGACTTCCTTGCTCATGTTCTGTCTCCTTCTGCTCCTTAAAAGGACATTGGGAGCTCAGTCCAGTGCTCCAATGTGGATCTCTGTCTCTATCTCCATTCATTGCCAGATGAGGGTTCTATGGTGATATGCAAGATATTGATCAGTGTAGCTATAGAATAGGGTCAGTTCAGGTGCTCTCTCCTCAGCTGCTCAAGGAACAATCTGGGGACATCTCCTTGGACACCTGGGAACCACTCTAGAGTCCAGTCTCTTGCCAACCCTAAAATGGCCCCCTTAATTAAGATCTATACTTCCCTGCTCCCATATCCACTCTTCCTCCATCCCAACCATCCCATTCCCTCAAGCTCTCCCCATCCTCCCCTCCTCACTTCTCTCTACCCATCTCCCCTAACCCCCATCCCACCCCCAAGGCTCTCAATTTTTGACTAGCAATCTTGTCTACTTCCAATATCCAGAAGGATAACCACATTTTTTCTTTGAATTCACCTTCCTAGTTAGCTTCTCTAGGATCAAGAATTATAGGCTCAATGTCCTTTATTAATGTCTAGAATCCACTAATGAGTGAGTTCATACCATATTCATCTTTTTGGGTCTGGGTTACCTCACTCAGGATAGTGTTTTCTATTTCCATCCATTTACATGCAAAATTCAAGATGTCATTGTTTTTTACCACTGAGTAGTACTTAATGCATATATATTCCACACTTTCTTTATCCATTCTTCCATTGAGGGGCATCTAGGTTGTTTCCAGGTTCTGGCTATTACAAATAATGCTGCTATGAACATAATTGAAAAAATGCTTTTGTAGTATGATAGGGTATCTCTTGGGTGTATTCCCAAGAGTTGTATTGCTGGATCCTGGGGTAGGTTGATCCTGAATTTCCTGAGAAACCGCAACACTGATTTCCAAAGTGGTTGCACAGTTTGTATTCCCACCAGCAATTGGATGAGTGTTCCCCTTACTCCACATCCTCTCCAGCATAAGCTATCATTGGTGTTTTTGATTTTAGTCATTCTGACAGGTGTAAGATGATATCTCAAAGTTGTTTTGATTTGCATTTCCCTTATTGGTAAGGAGGTTAAGCATGACTTTAAGTATCTTTTGTCCCTTTGAATTTCTTTAGTTGTGAGTTCTCTGTTCAGTTCAGAGCCCCATTTTTAATTGGGTTAAGCCCTCCTATACAGAAAAGATAGAGAATCAGAGAAGGAAATCAGAAAAACTTCACCTTTTATGATAGCCATAAATAGCATAAAGTATCTTGGGGGTAATTTTAACCAAGGAAGTGAAAGATCTATTTGACAAGAACTTTAAGGCATTGAAGATAGAAATTGAAAAGGACACCAGAAAATGGAAAGACTTCCCATGCTCTTGGATGGGTAGGATCAACATAGTAAAAATGCAATTCTACCAGAGTCTATCTATAAATTCAATGTAATCCCCATTAAAATCCCAACAAAATTCTTCACAGACTTTGAAAGAACAATAATCAACTTCATATAGAAAAACAAAAAACCCAGGATAGCCAAAAAAAATCTTATATAATAAAGAAACTTCTGGAGGCATTACCATCCCTGACTTCAAACTCTATTACAGAGCTACAGTAATGAAAACAGCTTGGTATTGGCATAAAAACAGAGAAGTCGACCAATGGAATCGAATAGAATGTCCAGATATTAACCCACAAACTTATGAACACCTGATTTTCAACAAAGGAACTAAATGTATACAATGGAAGAAAGAAAGCACCTTCAACAAATGGTGTTGGCAGAACTGGATGTCAACCTGTAGAAGAATGAAAATACACAGTCCATTATCATCATAACAGGAAACCTGAAAAAACACCACTCCCTAGCTCCCATACACTTTTAACAATGCAAAATATATTTAGCTTAACTTCAAAAGTCCCCATAGTCTATCATAGTCTCTACAATGTTTTAATGTCCAAAGTTTAAAGTCTTTTCCGAGTTTCATGCAATCTGTTAACTTTAAAGCACTGTGAAATAAAAATTTAAAAAAGATCACATATTTGCAACATATAATGGCACAAATTATATATAAAAATTCCAAAATGCAGGGAAGGGAGCAGAGAGAGCAAAGTCTGAACCAAAGTAAGATCGAAACCCAGCCAGGCAAACTCCAAACTCTGCATTTCCCTGTCTGTTGTCAAAATGCATTCAGATCTCCAACTCTGCTGGCTTTTTTTTCCTGCAACACATTTTTTTCTCTTGATTGGTTCCACTTTGCAGGCAAAGAAAGTCTGTTGAGACATGGATAAATCACCACATGTGTGAATCTCAGAAGAGACTTTGAATCTTGGACTTTAACAGGTTGTTGAGACTACAATAGACAATGAAGTCAGAGGACTTTTGAAGTTGGACTGCATTCATTTTGCATTATGATATTGTGTAGCTTATGACAGGCAGCCAGTGATAGGAATGTGGTAGTTTGAATGTAATAGGCTCGGCAATCTCATAGGAGTGGCACTATTATGGGGTGTGTCATTGTTAGAGAGGGTATGGCCTTGTTGGAGGGAGTGTGTTGCTGTGGGGGCAGGCTTTGAGTATCGTATGCTCAGGATACTGCCAAGTGTGTCATTTGATTTCCTGTTGTCTGCAAGATGGAGGACTCGGAGCTACTATTCCAGAACCACATCTGTCTGCATGTCACCATGCTTCTTTTCATGATGATAATGGACTAAACCTCTGAAACTGTAAGTGAGTCACCTTATTTAATGTTTTCTTTATCAAGGTTGCTGTTGTTCTGGTAACTCTATAATTTTCTCCTAAAGCATTTTCAAAATGCCATTTAGCTTTTATTGTGTCATGTTTTTAATTTCATTTCGTTCCAGTATTGTTTTATTTCTTGATTTCTTCTTTGACCTATGTATAATTCAGTAATGAGCCTTTAAATCCCTGTGACTGTGTATTTTTCAGAAATTTGTTTGCTGTTAAGTTTAAGTTTCACTGTATTGTGTTAAACTCTCTTTCCCTTATTTTTAAGCTCTCTTGGGTTTTTAAGTGGATTTAATTGGCCACATTGGGCGCCACTCTGTTAAAGGAATGGCGAGCCACTTCCCACCGCCCACCCGGCTAGCTTTACCTGAAATAATTACACAGAAACTGTATTCTTTAAAACAGTGCCTGGCCCATTGTCTTCAGCCTTTTATTAGCTAACTCTCATGTATTAATTAACCCATTTCTAATAATCTGTGTAGCACACGAGGTAGTGGCTTACCGAGAGGATTCTAACCTGCAGCTGTCTTGGAGAGGAGAGTCATGGCAACTGTCTGCCTCTGCTTTCTTTCTCCCACAATTCTGTTTTTTCTACTTCACCCACCAAGGGCTGGCCTTTCAAAAAGGCCAAGGCAGTCTCTTTATTAACCAATGAAAATAACACATAGACCCTCCTACATCAGTGGTCAAATAGAACACAAAGAATTATTTCCATATTTTTGAGTTTGTAAACATTTTTGTTTCCCAAGGTGCGATCTATTTAGGGAAGCTTCCTGATGAGAAGGTTGTGCATTCTTTAGTTTTTGGGTGAGGTATACATCATCAAATAATTTTTATATATCTCTCTTTTTGGTTCAGATGACCTATTGATTGAAGAAAGTGGGGAATTTTAAAAAATGACCTATTATTAATAGATTGATACTAATCTATATCTTCAATTCTAGTAATACATTTATATGAAATTTGGCACACCAGAATTTGGTGCTTATATGTTTAAGATAGTAAGGTCTTCTTGGTTAACTGGTTCCTTAATTAGTATGAATTGTACTTCTTTATATCTTCTATTCAGTTTTTCCTTGAAATCTTTTAATTTACAATACTGATGCCTGCTTGCTTCCTGGTCCCATTGGGTTAGAATATCTTTGTATCTTCTTTTACTCTATGGTGGTGTATACCTTTAAAGCTAAATAAATGATTTTGTTTTTAATTCATTACACTAGCCTGCATTTGAACTGGAAAATTAAGGCCATTGATACACAGTTTGTATTGAAATCTTTGTTAATCGCAGTCATCTTATTGTTGGTGCTTGGTGTTGTTGTTTGTGTTCTCAGTGATATTTTATGTTTTAATGGTTATGCCTTCATATTTCTTTCCATAGTTTTTCTGAAATAAAGATTTCTGTATGTCTTAGGTTTGGTTTGTTGGAGACAAAGATTCTTAGGGTATTAACATTTCTTTCTATTTAACTATGGAGTAGTTTTTCTGGTATGTTAGTCTAGGCCTTCTATCATAGTATTTTAGGACTTAGAAGACATTGCTCCTGGCTTTCTCGCTTCAAAGTTTCCATTGGGAAATCAAATGTTATCTGATAGGTTTTCCTTTGTATGTGACTTGCTTTTTTTCTGTTGTTGATTTCCATATACATTCTTTGTTATATATACTTATTGTTTCTAGGAGGTTATGTCCTAAAGATTTTCTTTTCTGGTCTTATCTCTTTGTTGTTCTGGGTGCTTCTTGGATCTACACAGGGATATCTTTCCTTAGTTTGGTAAAGTTTTCTTCTATGATCTTGTTGAACCTCTATCTGTGGGAGGCAGTCCTGTTGGAGGCCCATATTGACCAACTCAGCTATAACACAGGCCCCCACATCCAGGGCTTTAGACTTGTCCCCAACATCTATCCCATCTATGACCTGCTGAAAAATGTCAACAGACTGGCCTAGTGTAACCATAGCCACAGGACCTCCATGATTTGTGGCAAAAGATAGATATCCAAGACAAGTTCCAGTGAGGGTCCAGTATTGATGGTGCATCAGAAGCCAGAGGCATTGGACCAGACAAGCCACTTGTTTCAATAACAATTGTAAGTAAAGCTGTTTCTTCAAATGGGTAAACTGTGTGACACACTGAACCTCCCAAGGCTACTACAACAAAAGAATGTATAATGAAGAGGTAGGAAAGAAGTAGTAGCAGATTTTTTTCCCTTTGTTTGAGAAAGAGGAGGCTATAGGGGTGGAAGGTGGACCTGGAAGAACTTGGAAATGAGTGGCACTGGGGTACCTGATGTGAAATTTGCAGAGTCAATAAAAAAATACATTAAAAATATCAAAGAGTTAATTTGCCTGAGCAGCTAGCTGACTACAGCAGGGCAAGAGACTATCTATCATTCAGGAGTCTGAGTTCATGTTAAGTCATGTCAAGTGTCCAGGAGGACTAAGTTAATGGTGAATCAATCCCACACCAGTTATGTTTTAAGGGGTTATTTATTTTGGGGGGTAAAACTTACATACACCATAAACTGTCAGGAAGGGAGCCTAGTCGCTGGAGCCGGAGCCGGGAGCAGGAGCGGGAACCAAGCGCGGGAACCAAGCGCGGGAACCAAGAGGACGAGCCGAGCTTGCTGCCCTTCTTTTAAAGAGAAATATACCACGCCCCAGTAGGCTGGTGTTTCAGCGGTTATTGGCTGAAGCAGCGGAAGGTACTGCCGCAGCACTAAGCAAACCTTTAGTGAGACAATAGGCTTTTCCTTTCCAGACTTTCTTCCCTCAGTGTATTCACTTACTCATAGCCATTAGCCTTTCAAGTCGGCCTGCTTTTCTCAATTACCCATTAATTCACAGTTTTTCTTCTTTTATTTAAGCCTCTCTTCTAAGTGTGTTCGCCTTAGCACTGCAGGCTTAAAAATCCCCACCCCTGCTATGTAGCTACTTGGCTACTCTGTGGCTGCCCTCTATGACCACTGAGCACAAAGGGCATGGCTTTGCCACTTCTTCATCTCCATTTTCTTTTGCTAAGTAACTGTAGTTTGCTTGTGCTGGTGGTTTTCTTTTATATAGTAACATTCTGTTGAGTTCATTCTTAAAATCTTTTAATAATGAGACTAAGTAACCTGTCCTTGTTTGCCTTCTGTGCTGTGAGAAGCAAGATGACAAAAAGCAACTTAGGGAGAAAAGGTTTATTTGACTTATACCTCCCAATCATGGTGAAGGACGTCAAGGAGGGAGCTGGAAAGGGAACTGAAGCAGAAGTCATAAAGGAATACTGCTAACTGGCCTGCCTGGCTTGTTTTCTTACACAACTCAGGGACCACCCAACATGGGCTGGGTCCTGCCATGTCAATCATGAATAAGAAAAATATTCCATAGACTTGCCTGAAGGTCAATCAGTTAGAGGCATCTTTTCAACCAGGGTTACTTCTTCCAGAGGCTAACAACAAACTAGCACTTTGTTTCCTCACATGGATGCTAGGGATCTAACTTAGGTAGTCCTGCTGTCTTACACACTGTTCCATTTTCATCCATGGATGACACAAATTTTTGTCTTAACAAATGATGGGAGCTCAAAGCCCTTAACCTGGGCCAAAGTCGGCCTGAGGCAAGAAACTTCACCTTGAGCAACAAATTCCACAGGAATGGGACTGAAACAGCCACAAAAAACAGAAGCAGAAGGCGGGAACCAATCCAGTCCCGGGACACTAGAAGATCAGGATTGAGCCAATGACCTAATCCAGAGTCAGCAATCTCCACCAGAACAGGTACAGGGGAGTAACCGCTGAGGGAGTGAGCAAGAGCCAGAGTCCACTGAGGGTCCGGACATGAATCTGGAACCTTCAAGGGAGTATACCTAAGCCAGGATTCCTGTGGGTCTGGGCATGAGTCTAGGACCTCACCTGAACTAGGCTGGAGCCAGGACCTCTGTCAGTCTGGGCTTGAATCTGAGACCTCCGAGGGAATAGGCAGGAACCAGAGATCTCTCTGTGTGGGGCCAGGCGTGAGTCTGGGGACCTCAGAGGGAGTAGGCCTGAGCCAGGACCTCTGTCGGTCTGGACATTAGTCTGGGACACCAAACAGAAGAAGCAGAAACCTGGAACTTTTGCAGATCTGAGCTTGAGTCTTAAACTTCTGAGAGAATAAGCCTAAACCAGGTCCTCCGAGGTTCTGGGAGCACCAGAGCCTGGGAACTCCAAGACTGTAGACCAGAGACAGAAACCTTTGTGGGACCAACTCCAATCCAGGGGTTTCTGCAAGAGGGGATCCAGACCAAAGCTTACAGAAGTAGGTCAAGACCAGTAATCTAGACCAAAGTAGGCCTGAGACAGCAAACTTCAAGGTAGCAGAGCAAAGCACAGGAGTGCTGAGCTACCTCCTGGAATTTAGAGTAACCAACATGGTAACTAGAACTGTGGCATTGACTGTACCATGAGGAACAACAATCTGAGATTTGGATTATTTGGTATCTCAGACAGTCCCAACCACATCTATTAGAGGAAAGTATGAGTAGAAAAGGTAAGAACACACACAACACCACAAAGAGCAACACAACACCAGTAAAACCTAAAGACCCTACCACAGCAAGACCTGAACAACCAAATATAGATGAAACAGAAGAAAATGGCCTAAAAAATAACTTCAAGAGAATGTTTGAAAGTCATAAAGAGGAAATGAGAAATTCCCCTAAAGAAATGGAGGAAAAGACAAACAAAAAAATTGGAAGACATCAGCAAATTCCTCAAAGAAAACCAAGAAAGAGAAATCAAACATATGAAAGAAACTATTCAAAACTTGAAAGCTAAAATAAAGAAAACAAAAGCTGAGGGAATTATAGAAACAGAAATCATGAGAAAAAAGATCAGGAACCACAAATGCAAGCATGAACAGCAAAATACAAGAGATGGAAGAAAGAATCTCAAGCGCTTAAGATACAATAGAGGAAACAGACTCATCAGTTAAAGAAAACATTAAATATAACAAAAGCTTAACCTAAAATATCCAGAAAATATGGGACACCATGAAAAGAGCAAATCTAAGAATAATAGGTATAGAAGAAGGAGAAGTTCACCTCAAAAGCACAGAAAATATATTTAACAAAATCATAGAAGAAAACTTTCCCAACATAAAGAAAGATATGCCTATGAAGATACAAGAAACTTACCGAACAACAAATAGACTGGATCAAAAAAAAAAGAGTCCCCTTGCCACATAATTATCAAAACACTAAACATGCAGAATAAAAAAGAATATTAAGAGCTGCAAAGGATAATGACCAAGTAGCATATAAAGGTAGACCTATTAGAATTACACCTGACTTCTTATTGGACACAATGAAAGCCAGAGGTAGTGATCAAGCATTGTACAGACATTAAGAGACCGTGGATGCAATCCCAGACTACTATACCCAGCAAAACTTTTAATCACTATAAAAGGACAAAACAAGATATTTCATGATAAAACTAGATCTCACCAATATCTAGCCACAAACCCAGTCCTACACAAAATACTAGGAGGAAAACTCCAACCCAAGGAACACAACAAAACACAGACAATTGATGTTCTCATAGCAGTAAGTTCCAAAGAAGGGGAAAACCCACAAATTAACATCACCAACAATGTAAACTAAATTAACAGGAGATAGAAATCACTGGTCATTAATATCCATTAATGTAAATGGACTCAACTCACATATTTAAAAGGCATAGGCTAACAGATTGGATACAAAAACAGAATCTGTCCTTCTTCTGCATACAAGAAACACATCTCAACCTCAAAGACAGACATTGTCTCAGAGTAAAAGGTTGGGAAAAAACATATCAATCAACTGGACCCAAGAAACCAGAAGGTGTAGCTATCCTAATACCTAAAAAAAATAGATTTCAAGCTAAAATCACTCAAAAGAGACAAAGAAGGTCATTTTGTATTAGTCACAGGAAAAATCCATCAAGAGGAAATCTCAATACAGAACATCTAAACCTCAATTATAAGAGCACCCTCATAAGTAAATAAAACAGTTCTAGAGCTTAAATCATACATTAAACCCCACACACTAATAGTGGGAGACTTCAACACTCCCCTCCCACCACTGAACAAGTCAGTCAGACAAAAAATGAACAGAGAAATAAGAGAACTAACAGAGGTTATGACTCAAATGGACTTAACAGACATCTATAGACTATTCCATTCAAACAGAAAACAATATACTTTCTTCTCAGAACTTCATGAAACCTTCTCAAAAATTGACCACATACTCGATAACAAAACTAACCTCAACATAACATAACCTACATAAAGAAGCTGAAAAATTCCCACACTAGTGAGTTAACAGAATAATTAAAAACCTTAACAAAAAGAAGCAAACTCACCTAAGAGAGCTAGATGGCAGGAAATAATCAAATTGAGAGCTGAAATCAACAAAACAGAAACAAAGAAAACAATATAAAGAATCAATGAGGCAAAGATTTTGTTCTTTGAGAAAATCAATAAAATAGACAAACCCTTATCCAAACTAACCAAAGGCAGAGAGAGAGAGAGAGTATCCAAATTAACAAAATCAGAAATGAAAAGGGGGACATAGCAACAGACATGGAGGAAATGCAGAGAATCATCAGGTCATATTTTGAAAATCTGTACTCCACAAAATTCAAAAACTTAAAGGAAATGAACAACTTTCTGAATAAATATGACTTACAAAAATTAAATCAAGACCAGATAAGCAAATTAAACAGACCTATAACTGCTGAAGAAATAGAAACAGTCATCAAAAGTCCTCCAACCAAAAAAAGCCCAGGTTCAGATGGTTTCAGCTCAGAATTCTACAAGACTTTCAAGGAAAAACTAATACCAATACTCTTCAAATTATTTCACATAATTGAAACAGAAGAAACAATTCAAACTCTTTTTATGAAGCTACAATTACCCTGATACCCATATCACAGAAAGACATTACTAAGAAGGAGAGTTAAAGACCAATCTCACAGTTGAATATTGATGCAAAAATATAAATGAAGTACTTGAAAATCAAATCCAAGAACACCTCAGAACAATCATCCACCATGGTCAAGTAGGTTTCATCCCAGAGATGCAGATATGGTTCAACATACAAAAGTCTGTCAATGTAATCCACCATATAAACAAATTGAAAAATAAAAACCACATGATCATCTCATTAAATGCCAAAAAACTTTTTACAAAATACAACATACCGTCATGATAAAGGTCTTGGAGAGAGCAAGGATACAAGGAACATACCTAAACATAATAAAAGTAATATATAGCAAGCCAACAGCCAACGTCAAACTAAATGAAGAAAACTCCCCACAATTCAACTGAAATCAGAAACAAGACAAGATTGTCCATCCTCTCCATATCTATCCAATATAGTTCTTGAGGTACTAGCTAGAGCAATAAGACACGAAAAGGAGATCAAGGGGATACAAATCAGAAAAGAAAAATTCAAACTCTTACTGTTTGCTGATGATATGATAGTTTACATAAGAAAGTCCCAAAAATTCTACCAAGGAACTTCTACTCAGTAATGTAAGAGGATGCAAGATTAACTCAAAAAATCAGTAGCCCACCTGTATACAGATGATAAAAGGGCTATGGAGGAAATCAGAGAAACAACATTCTTCACAATAGCCACAAATAGCCTAAAATATCTTGGAATAATTCTGACTAAACAAGTGGAAGACTTGTATGACAAGAACTTTAAATCTTTGAAGAAAGAAATTGAAGAAGACACCAGAAAATGGAAATATTTCCCATGGTCTTGGGTCAGCAGAATTAACATAGTAAAAATGGCAATTTTACCAAAAGCAATCTACAGATTCAATGCGATGGCCATCAAAATCCCAACAAAATTCTTCACAGACCTCAGAGGAATGGTACTCAACTTCATTTGGAAAAGAAAAAAAAATAGTCAAAGCAATCCTATACAATAAAAGAACTTCTGGAATCATCACAATTCCTGACTTCAAACTCTGTTACAGAGCTACAGTATTGAAAACAATCTGGAATTGGCATAAGAACAGACAGGAGGATTAATGGAACCGAATTGAAGACCCAGATATTAATCCACACACCTTCTATCACCTGGTTTTTGACAAAGAAGCAAAAAATATCAATGGAAAAAAAGAAAGCATATTTAACAAATGTCGCTGGATATCAGCATGTAGAGGAATGAAAATAGACCCATATCCAACACTATACATAAAACTCAAGTCCAAATGGATCAAAGACCTCAACATAAAGCCAGTCACACTGAATCTTATAGAAATAAAGTGGGAAGCACACTTGATTTCATTGGCACAGAAGACCACTTCCTAAATATAACCCCAGCAGCACAGACACTGAGAGAAACAATTAATAAATGGGACCTCCTGAAACTGAAAAGATATAAAGTAAATGATATGGTCAACAAAACAAAACAACAGCATACAGAATGGGAAAAGATCCTCACTAACCCTTCATCAGACAGAGGTCTGGTCTTCAAAATATAGAAAGAACTCAAAAAATTGGTCTTCAAAAAAACTACATAACCCAATTAAAAAATGGAGTACAGACCTAAACAGAGAACTCTCAAGAAAGGAATCTCAAATGACTGAAACGCATTTAAGGAAATGTTCAACATCCTTAGTAATCAGAGAAATGCAAATCCAAACAACTCTGAGGTTCCATCTTACACCTGTAATAATTATCAAGATCAAAAACTCTAATGACAACACTTATGCTGGAGAGGTTGTGGGGAACACTTCTGCATTGCTGGAGGGAGTGCAAGCTGGTACAGCCTCTTTGGATTTCAGTGTGGGAATTTCTCAGAAAATTAGGAAACAACCTTCCTCAAGATCCAGTAATACCACTTTTGGGTATATATCAAAAGGATGCTCAATCGTGCCATAAGGATATGTGTTCAACTATGTTCATAACAGCATTGTTTGTCATAGCCAGAACCTGAAAACAAACTAAATGCCCCTCAACTAAAGAATGCATAAGGAAAAGGTGCTACATTTGCACAATGGAGTACTATACAGAAGAAAAAAATAACGACATCTTGAATTTTGCAGAAAAATGGATGGACCTAGAAAACATTGTTTTGAGTGAGGTAACCAAGACACAAAAGGACAATTATCACATGTACTCACTCACAGGTGGTTTTTAAACATAAAGCAAAGAAAAACAGCCTTTAAACCACAATCCCTGCGAACTTGTACAACAATGAGAACACAAAGAAAGACTTACATAGTTCTAATCTACATGGGAAGTATAAAAAAACAATATCTCCTGAAGAAATTGTGAGTATGGGGACCTTGTGGCAGGGTTGAAGGGTAGAGGGGAAAGGCAGTGAAGGGAACAGTGAAAAATGTAGAGCTTAATTAAAAGAAAAACAAATGCCATAAAACATAAGCTAGTAATATTTTAAATGTGTTATTTTCTTGAATTATGCAGAAAAACATATGAAGCTACAAACTGAAATTAGAATGGTGACTTTCATATCTACAAGTTTTAATATTGGTCTCTTAAACTACATGAAAAGGTAAATATGGGATTTGGGCTGGGAAGGTAGCTCAATGGACAAAATACTTGCTGAGCAAGCAGCAAGCATGAAGACCCAAGTTTGGATCCCAGAACTCAGTTAAAAGATAAGGGGCAGTCCCCCTGTAATTCCTGTATTCAGAGGCAGAGGCAGAGTGCTCTGGGGCAAAGCTGTTGGGTAGATTAGTCATGCCTGTGAGATTCGTCTTCAAATGAGTGGCTGTCTCAAAAAATAAAGTAGATGGTGATGGAGGAAAACTCCCCAGCATCAACTGTGGATCTCTCACGTTCACGCACACTACCTCAGACATGTGCCTATACATACCTGAACAAATACATGTACATCACACAGAGACACACAAGAAGGAAAGAAAACACACACAGAGACAGAAACACACACACACACACACACACACACACACACACACACACACGAGCTACAGGTATTCTCCATATCAGTAACTGCAACTGCCATGTTGATGGCTCTGTTGTTTGTTGCCATGGAACTTTATTTCTTCATGTGGTCTTGAAATACTGCTCAGCAGTTTACAGTTCCAACCTGCAGGGCCTGTCTTCACATTTTCTAGAGCACAGAGATGTGGCAATAAAATCCATTATCTTTTATTTATCAGGAAATAGTTTCTTTTTCCTTCATTTTTCAAAGGACTGTTTTGTATTTATGGTAAGAGGTCACTGAGAGCAGCTGAAGAAATGACTGAGGGGTGAGGAGCATTTATTGCAGAAGGCCAGGGTTCGATTCCCACCATGCACAGGTAGTCTACATTTTCAGCTCCAGAGGGATCCAATGCCTTGAGCCTCCCAATCCCCCAGCACTCATGTGCACATACCAATAACAGACACACAGGCATACACATGATTTTAAAAATAAAGATTTTTAAATCTCTAGAAAAAGAAAAATTCTGATAACTTTATTGAGATTTGTTTGCTCTTAAAACGGAGTTCTGGGAAGAATTTAGAAGAGGATTAAGAACTCAGACTACCGGGGAAGCATTAAAAGGCTAGTTGCTTATTTTTAATATATAGACCATTTTGAAACATGATTGTCGAAGAATTTACATTCTGCATTGAGCAATGGTGTCTGGTATATGAGTGGATATGTTTGTGTATGTGGAATTTTTTGCACTCACTGAAGTCTGTGTCTTTATTTGCATGATGAAGTCTAAGACTCATAAACCACAGAATTCTAAAACTTCCAATTCTCTGCTATAAGATAGGAGACATTGTTGCCTTCCATAGAACAAGTCTGTACCTCATAAATAATGAACAGGGACCTTGCAGTTGGATCCATTTCAAAAGCATTTGGCTAAATAGCTTCTTTGCCCTGGTGAGGTGACATTTTTATAACATCTAAAACTGTCAGTCTGTGATGAACCCAAAATTAAACCAAAGAAAATGAACTGATATTTGACAAGTTGAAATCATGATAACCTATTTTACGTTTTCTCAGTCTGATTTGTTATGTTGTGTCACTTGACATATGATAAACAATTGGTACTTAAATTTCTTAAAAAGTGATGTGATTTCCAAATTCGCACAAAAGACCATCTTAGTTTTATTGCTATATGAATATGAGTGTATCTTTAAAAGCAAAGATCAGAAATGCTACATTACATATTTCAAGTTTTAGTACACATTCAGTACCAATGTCTAAATATAACTATTTAAATAGCATTTGAAAATTGATGTGTGTGTGTGCATTCCCTGTGGATGCCCACTTAGCAACCAGCTAAAAAGTCAAGGCGGCTTACACAGCTACTCACTGTCTCTCAAACTAAATCTTCTATGGAAATCTAATTTATTTAATAATAATGAACGTCTTAAACCATCAGATTTTATTATTTATTATTTTAGTGTATTGCCTGTAATTATGTATACGCACCATGTGTTTGTCTGGTGCCCATGCTCATCAGCAGAAAACATCTGGTCCCTGTGTTTGAGCTATTGCTAGCTGTGACTTACTACATGGATGCCTGAAACTGAACTCAGTCTTCTGCAGAAACTATGAGTGCACTTAACTGCTGAGCCAATAGTTAGTATTTTTATGAAAACCTGAAACAAAACAAGTAATACAAAATTTTTATTTTCGATCCCCAAGTTCATACCTTGGTAAGACCTCATCTTACATCTGTTTGCTTAGCCTTGATCTTTTAGACTGCATTGCATATCAAAACATTTTAAAATATTTTACATTGTTTACTTTTTAATATAATAATTGTTATTCCTTTGGGTCTAGTCACTTTAAGAGCTAACCACGCCCACTCCCAGCCACTTCTGACCTCCCTCGCCGCTATCTTAACTCTCTCTGTGTCCCCCATCTATTGGTGTGTATTCACGTGTCTTTTTCTCTCCCTATGTTTTTCTCCATGTCTCTCTGTTTCCCTCTTTAAGTAATAAATGTCTCCCTCTTCTCTAAGTAATAAATGTTTAGCTTTATGTATAGCCTTATGTCCATTTACTCTGTCGTCCACTGCATCCAGCCGCCTGATTCTGCCACTTGCCCAGGGAACCTGTACTGCTCTGGCGGCAGCTTCTGCCTGGCTTGCAGGCCGCTCGGGGCATCCCATCATATCCTTTTAAAGAACAATAATGATAATAGTTATTATTGTTGGGGTGGTGTTTATTATTAATATTGTGCATACATCATGAGGAGATATGTCACAGTGCACATGTGATGGTCAGAGGATAACTTTGTGGAGTTGTTTCTCCCCTTCCATGTTCATACGGGTTCTGGGGACATTTATCCTCTGAAGCATCTACCCAACCTCTCACTGATATTATATACTCATACCCTTCCCTGACCAGAAGCTATCACTGTGAAGAGCTAAACTTCAAGCATCTTTATCACAATTTTTACAAGACTCTTTGCACCTGACTAGGCTATTTTTTTCTTTTTTCTTGGGTGGGGTGGGGTTGTCACAGAAACCTTTAGTGTTTTTCATTCTCAATAAGGAGTCTTCTAACATCAAAACCACTGCAAAAGAAGCTTCTTTGCCAATAACAACCATCAGCAGCATGGATCATAGAATTCCACAAGGTTTTCAGTAGCAGTACGGACCATGAACATCCACGAAGCTTGAATCATAAGCCCAGAGATGCCCCTACGCACAATGATGCTAGCCATAGTACAGCCCACCCATATCAATCTCTAATTGAAAAAATGCTCATTGGCTTGTCTGATCTTCTGGAAGCACTTTCTCATTTGAGTTCCCAACTCTCATGTTAAGTTGGTTTAGTCAGCATGCAAGCCAATAAATACAAAAATGCCCTTCTATTATGCTCATTGGTTAGTTTTGTTGATTCCAGATCAGTAAGTGCAACACAGAGTAATATAAAATTCAATGAACTGGCACTGGCAACAGCTGATCACGATAATTTGCTGCTTCCAAGTTAAAAAATTAAATTTAGTAGGGGTGTGATGGACTATGGTTAGCGTCATTGTGCTTGGGTATAGGGAAGGGCAGAAGAAGTAAGGAGAGGGGAGAAATCTTGACTGAAGATTGGATTGGAATGTTCTAGATTCTTGGACTCCCTAGGAGAGAAGACACATGTAGACTGGAGGAGAAAAGAGTCTCAGCTCCTGGAAGCAACTAAGAGACAGATAATTGTGAATAAGAAGTCAGCCAAAAGACATACAGAAAAAAATGGCATTTAACAATAGTGGCAGCCTAACAGCCTGACAGCCTTAGTTGGAGTTCTTAAATCCAAGTAGAAGGAGATTGTTTGTAAATCGATCACCTAACAAAGGTGCCATGTCATGTGTGTGAACCCATAATACACAGACACAGACACACACAGACACACACACACACACACACACACACACACACACAAAATGATTAAGTTACTTGGGCATCATTCTTGTGATATTTTGGTGAAGAATGTGGCTGCCTTTTGTTCTTGTCATAAGTATCTGCCTTGGGTTAATGTGATAAGCTTTGGCTTAATTACATTGGCAGAGAAAATCTCAAAACAGCTAGTACTGACTCTGGATTCCCTTGGGCATCTCAAGGTGTTGGAGTTGACAGAGCCATGGGATACCTGTTGAGAAAGCTGCTAACAAGGAGTGGAACCAGTCCAAGAGGAAGAAGTGTGATGCAGTCAAGAAAGCTGAAAGGAGTTAAAGTTTGGAAAAGTACTTTGACATCAGCCATGGAGATGTAGAGTTTGGAGATTTCCCAACTGTATTTGATCTTGCTTTAGCCAGTATTTATTTCTTCACTATGCTCCTTTCCCTACCTTTGGGAATGGCAAAAGATATCCTGTACCATTGTGTGATGGGAGTATGTGATCTGATTTTCATTTTTTTATTTTACAAGGGATTACAGTTAAGGGATTGTAAGAATTCTAGAAGAGACATTGAAATTTGGATTTTTAAACAAGTTTGAAACTATTACAGACTATGGAGACTTCTGAAGTTAGACTTAATGCATTTTCTGCATTATGATATGGCCACAAGTTTATGGGTATCAGGGAGCAGAATGTGGTTCAAATAGAAGTAGCCCACATAGACTCATTGTTTCAGTACTTGGCCAATTGAGAGTGGAACTCTTAGTAAGTACAGCCTTGTTTGTGTAGGTGTGGCCTTGTTGAAGGAAGTGTATCACTATGGGGGTAGACTTTGAATTGTCATTTATTCTCAAATTATACCCAGTGTGTCAGGCACAGTTTCTTTATGCTACATGGAGATCAAGATGCAGAATTCACAGCTCCTCCAAAACCATGACTGCATGCATGTCACCATGCTTCTTGTCACAAGTATAATGGACTAAACCTTTAAAACTGTAAGTCAGCCCCAATTAAATGTTTTCCTTTATAAGAGTTACTGTAGTCATGGTGTCTCTTCACAGCAGTAGAAACCCTAACTAAAGCCGTGGCTATTGAAGACCTTGCCCCATTTATCATGATTTTAAATTCTGGTCCTCTGACCTCTTCTCATCTGAAGACACAGAAAAGTATGTAGACTTAACAGAGTCAAAAGGCCACGTTGTAGTGACTGCATAAGGCATCTCCATGTTGGAAAGGAAAAGTACATTATCTCAGCAAAAGGGTAATTATTTCTTATATCTCTTTAGCATGACTTAAGTTGTCTCTGCCTTTCTGAGGGGTGGCCCCGTAGTCAGATGATTGATCAGCTCAATTGTCTTATGTCTTAAGGCAGGAAAAAATGGATGCCTCCACCCAGAAACAGATTGAAGTTCACCAGAAGTAAATAGGTTTCTTTTAATGGGCCTATAATGGTATGTCATCAGCTGCCTCAATGTTGCTTATGGAGAGTGCTGGAGATTCTATGGGAGTAGATTCTGAAGCCTTTGAATTTACTGTCATGAATTCTATTTCTCATATAAATTTGGACAGTGTTGAAGTTTTCCTTATTGTTAAATTGGGTACATTTTCAACGTCATAGAGAAAAATAACCCTTCAGAATCACATCCTTGAGAACTGTCAACTAAAACAAACATCTGTCTTGCTGATATAACTTTATATTTTATTAGACACTTAAAGTACTCGTTTCTTTCTTTTACTCTTATCAGCTTTTACTTTTATTACTGAGGTAAGTTACTGACATGGGAATAGACAATTCTGTTCTTTCCTTAGCCCAATACACCTAAGCCAGTAATCTTTAATGCTATCAAGCATGTATTCTTTTCAATTAGTTAAGGCCTATTAAAAATCATATTTGTTTAATTCAGATTAAAGTCATTCTGAAAACACATGTATAACTATACTGACAGAAAATAAGACCTTTTAAAGAGAGATACTTGTGATATCAGACTACTGTAACAACGGACCTGAAAGAATTAAAATTTCCCCAGGAATCCAGTACTTATGAAAGAGAAAGGCTGAAGCCTGGGTGACAGCTAGAGAGAAAGCTAAATAAATAGAGATTTATACAATTCCTATAACTGTCAGGCCAATCTAAAGAAATGACTGGAATCAATGATGATTAAGTGATGGGTTCAACTTCACTTGTCATCTTGTGGAGGTCACCATGTTTAGTCGTAGACTGAAGTCCAGATTCTTGTGTCCAGGAACAACTGAACCAGAGATTCATAGTTAGTAATAGAATTAGACACAATCCATTAAGAAATACAAGGTCACTCCTAGTGTCTTAGTCAGTGTTCTATTGCTTCTATTGCTGTTAAGAAACTCTATTGCCATGACAGCTCTAAAAAGGAAATCATTTATTTGGGGCTTACTTACAGTTTCAGAAGCTTAGTACATTGTTATCATGGCAGAGTCCATGGTGGCATGAAGGTAGAAATGGTCTTGAAGAGGAAGCTGATATCTCTTTATCCTGATCAGCAGGCAGCAGGAAGAGAGAACCACTGGGTCTCTCTTGAGCTTCTGAAAGCTCAAAGTCTCTACTCAGTAACGCACTTCCTCCAGCAAGGCCACATTTAGCCCCACAAGGCCTTACCTAATGCTTGTCACATAGTACTACTCCCTAATTTCAAAGCATTCAAATATTTGAGCTTGTGGAATTCATTTCTATTCAAACCACCACACCTAAGAATAGGAGCTGGCCCTGAACTGGGAAAAGCATGCTTGCCAGGCCTCCTTAGCCTTATTCCCCATGGAAAGGTGAGTGCCTTATCTGCCCATTCTACAGCCCCATGACACAGGACAATTAGATGCAATAGGGAGTCAAGTCAAAGAAGGAACTCAGTTTATTACTGTAAGCATCAGCTTATATAGGTTAAGTGACATTGAGTGATGTGGGGGTACCTCCAGCCAATAAGAGACAAGCAAACCCTCCCTCTGGCTGGAGGGTCATCTACCTAGACTTTGCTGTCTCATCCTCACTCAGTAGCTTTGAGACTATCCTTTAAACTCGATTCAGGCTTTTCTCTGTCCTACAGAACTTGAGGTACAGGCCCTGAGATAATTTTGGCCTAAGTCATACTCTGAAAGCATGGGTCACCAGTCTCACGAGCAGTATACATCATCTCCATAGTGTCTGTCACCTCTAGTATTTGTGTCTAAGGGTCTTGTCCACAGTCTGTTATGTGTAACAGAGTTGGGGAAGAAATTCTATCATTTCTGCCCACTAAGTTCTCCTATGTTAATCTTGATAGTTCCTTACCTTCCTACCACAGCTACACATATTTCTTTCTTATACTCCTTGGTGTAGTGACGTTGAGTAAGCATCCTTATTTGGCACATTGGGAAAGAATGACTAAACCAAGTTTGTGTTGTTTACTTCTCTTGCTGAGGACTGGAGTTGATTCCCAGCACTCTAATAGATGGTAACTTACTCAGTAAATAAATATAATCTTCTGGAGTCATGATTTGGGGGCGGGGAGAAAGTTTTTGTGTTCCCAGATTTAGAGTCACAGCCTATAACTCAACAGCCAAGTTCTTCTACCCATTCTTCATAAACCCAGTACGTGAGCTAAAGTAAGAAGCATCAGCAGAAAAGATTTATTCAATGTGGCCAGTTGGTAAGAGAGACAAAGAGATCCAGTGTCCAATGATTCCTAAGGCCATCTTGGCAATCCTAGGGTGAATGAAGAATCTAAACAGACAGGGAAATGTGCCTACTAAGCAGTTCTTCCAAATATGGTCTTGCCTGCTTTTTTCATGCCAGATAAGCTGTACATTTTTCCTAAGGAGACAAAGCCTTTCTGTGCCTAGAGCACCTGACCTGATACGTCCAGCATATCAGCCTTTCCTTCTCCCAGCAGGAGACTCCAAAAAAATCCAATTCCCTAAGTTTCAATAAGTCTTAGCCCCTTATTTTTCTCTCTGCTAAGAAGTCTAATAAATCCATTGGCAACCTGGGTAGACATTGGTCTAACAGCACTTCCTCTTGTCTTTGGGACTGTAGGAGGAGTGCGTTGAATTGTTCAAGCCATGAAGAGGGAAGGAATTTTCGTAACAGGGACATAAGTGCCTCATTAGAATATTCTCATCCCTCCCCAGAATACTGGCTACGTTTGTATCAGTAAAGTACAGTTGCTCTTGGTAAGCAATATATATACATTCGATGTATACGGTTCATCCATTCTGCTCTCATGCCACTTGCTTTTGTCTTCCAAAAGGACAATACCCCACTAGTCCAGCCTGAAATTAAACTTGCAGATTGACCCAGGACCCTGCCTCTACCTCTCAAGCACTGGGAACCCAGGACAGTGTCTCCATTCTCATCCACAAGGATGCATTCTTTTTAAAGACTTTTTCCCCCCTAGATTAAAATGCACAGCAATATTCTGCTCTAGTACAGGCTTCCATACATATAGACTCTTACGTAATTATGTCTACAAAAACCAGTGACATCAAACATTGCCCTGCCCTCAGCATCACTTCAAAGTCTTAGCAAAAGTCTTTGAAAGAGGCCATTTGTTGTTGTTTTTGTTGTTGTCATTATTTAAATTCTGGACCCACCAGCCATTTTGAGTTTTGGCATCTGTGTTGTCATTTTAAAACTGGGAATGGGAACAGAATGATACTTCAAGGTCGCTCTGTGGGTTAATTACAATGCCAGATTGTGTTAAGTGGCCATTAAGTGCTATGAACATACATCTAAAAAAATCTCAGTAAGTATGAAACAGCATTCCAAAGAAGTTGGATCCTCTCAAAACTTATAGTAACTGTCAGTGGCAAAACTGAACTGTGAAAACAAAAGCCACATGCTTGCAGATTGCCAGCACAGCACTTCCCTGGCTGTTATACTCTTTTTTTGCAGTGTTCACAACTCCTAAGACCTACATCAATGGTTGCTGTTAGCTATCAACTTAACGGAGCCTAGGATCACCTGAGAAATGGGTCTCTGAGCATTTCGGTGGGAATCAGCATCGTTGCATGAAGTGAGGAGCTAAGATCCAGCTAGCTTGGTGACACCATTCCCGGGCTAAACATCAGTCTGCCTTAGTCACACTCTGCTTCCTGACTGTGCATGAGGTGTGAGTGGCTATTTCAAGCTTCTGTCATGTGACTTCCCTACAATGATGGTCTGTACTTTCAGTTGTGATCCTTGGAATAAATCATTCCTCCTTTATGTTGATTTTTGTCACAACAACAATAAACATCTAAAAAAAATCTCAAGAAACAAACTAGGACACCTATACTTAGAAATAACTAAGTGTTATGAAACCAGAAGGTGTAGATCTAAAGTCCACAAACACCGCTCTATTTCCATCATGTCACTCAGCACTTGGGTCACTTCATTTAGAAAAGTTGATTCATAGAGAGTAGAGAAATTGTTCCTTGTGTAGAGGTTCCTATCTTCCAACCCCTACCACCTACTCTGTTCTAGTAATTAACTGGCAGATAACAGAAGAATGGCTGCCCTCCATACCAGACAGCTGAGTTTTCAGACCAGATCGATCCCCCATGTTTCCCGTCTGATCTCTGTCTGTCATGGCCACAGCCCACATCTCAGAATCTTTACTTCTATAACACCCAATCCACATTTTCTGATCTCAATCTGTCATATTACCTTTCTCTCTAGCTTCATCAATTTTTCTGCAAATCACATTCTTTGTATATGTCTGTCCCCTACATCTGCCTCCTTAAAGTTACTTCCAATTTTGATAGGGAACAAACATGTCCTCTCTTCCCCAAAAGCCACCTACCTAGTTTAACTCAGAGAAAAACACTGACTAAGAAAAATCACACAATTACTGGAAAGAAATGTCCTTCATAGCCAGCTTATCTGAAAATGGCCATAGCTCCAGCATCCAAAGGAAAGATTTGTCTATTACTGTCATCAAAAGCCCATTACTTTAAGGAGGACCATACACATTTTTGAATGATGGTGCCAAGGTGTTTGTGTGAAGCTGCATTGGTAAATAGTGAGTGTTCTACACTGGACCCGTCACGAAAGAGGCATTAAAATATGAGGCAATCAGGCATTGAACCTAATATTTACTCTTTGAGTCACTTAGCTATAATTTATCATCTCCCTGGGTCTCCTGAATTTACGTTGACAGAGCGTATGTCATGAAAATCTCCAGTGCAGGCGAAGGTCACAACACCTGCTAAGCTCCATGGTGATGATATCAGAATCTGAAGATACATGCATTTTCTAAAATATTCCATTCCATTATGAAGTAGGGGCAGAGCAAGGTTTTATCCCAAACAAAATTAGACAAATCCTTTTCCTATGCTTTTAAATCTCATAGAGCCTGTCACTGAGTTCATTTTGCATAATACTCTTTTATCTGTAAGAACCCCCTTTCTCTCCCTACTGCTTCTCATCCCTCTCATCTATTGATTATGAAGAATAAGTGACTTAAATATATATCTTGAAAAAATCATGACTATTCCTTTCTTAAAATCTTTGATCATATATTCAGGAAATTGTAAGTCAGCCCAAAGGGACTGTTTTCCTGGCCTTATCACCCAAAGGGCAGAAGTAGAGGTTAAGATGTGCAAGTCAGTAGGTATTCTTTGGAAAAGAAATGGTATAGGCAGTTCTAGTTGAATTTAACCTCTACTATTTTGTAACTGTAGGGCATTGGCAAACTATTAAACCCACCATATTATCAATTATTAATCTGCAAACTGTGGTTTATTGAAAACAAAAAGTGAATTCCGTAATGTAATGAAAATATCTAACGTACACAGTATTACCTATTACATATTAAGCTGATTTCCCATTAGATAGTATATTTATGTAAAGCAGAGATTGCTATCATTAATTGCTTAAGTGTTTCAATAGATGCTCATAGTGAATGTCACTGTGTTCAGACCTAGGAAGTGTGTTTGAAATTTATTCTGTATTTCTTTGTGGGACTTCTGTAAGCAACATATTGACACTTTTTAATTAACTATTCTATTTATTTATTTTGTAGGTGATTGTGTCATATACCCATATATGTGTATATAGGTGTGAATACCATGAGCCCGTGTGCAGAGGCCAGAGGTGAACCTTATATGTTCCACTCTATTCCCCTCACCTTATTCACTTGAGGTAGGATCTTCTGCTGTAACTGGAGCTAGGCTGCTGATCAGCAAATCCTAGCGATCCTCCTGTGCTCCCCAGTGAGGTTACAGGCTCATAAAGCTACACCTGGCATGTTCTGTGGGGGCTGACAATTTGAACTGAGGTTCCCAGCCTTCTTTAACAAGGGCTGAGCCATCTGCCTTGCACCTTAGTGTCCTTATAATTGAGAATGGAGTTGATGGTACCTCTGTTACTGTTAGGCGGTAGTGCAAAATGAGCTCATGCATCAGGAAAGACACCCTGTGTCCAGCACGTGGGGGAAACTAGGTTTCTTATGTAATATAGTTTGGGTTTGTGAGCACATGTGTATAGCTGCCTGCTTCATATGGATACCTGTGTTTATATGGGAAGTCAAAAATTGGCATCAGCTGTTTCCCTCGTCTTATTTTGTCTCTTTTTCTTTCTTTCCTTTTTTTTTCTTTCATTTGAGGGAAAAAACTTCTCACAGCTCCTGGAGTTTTCCAATTTAGCTATACTGGAGAGTTTTAGGGATCTTAATGTTTCTAACTCCCCAGTGCTGGAATTGGAGACATGTGTTACCATGCCTCCTTTTACATGAGTTCAGGGACATGAATTCAGGTCCTAATTCATACATGACAGGTACTTTAATAATGGAGCTAGTTCCTTCACCTATTGGACTTGTTTTTGTGGTCTTTTTTGTTGTTTTTATTTTGTTGGTTTTTCTGCTTCTTTGTTTGTTTCCGTTTTGATTTTTGTTTTGTTGTTGTTACTGTAGTTGTCAAAGATTTTCCCCCAAATTGTCCACCTTTAAAAATATTCATTACAATAAAAATAAAAGTATAATATGTTTTTAGATGCTGACTAAAGGAGAAAATGAGAAATTCCGATAAATCTTGTCTCTTTGACTAGAAATAAAATCACAATATCAAGATATTGAAGAGCTAGTCCCTCAGGAGGCTTTAGTATATGTGCAGCTCCAGAATATAATCACCATACATTTTAAGTGTATGATTCTGGACAGACAAGCTACTTTAGTGGGTAAAGATACTTGTTGGCAAGTCGGAAGACTAGAGTTCAATCCCTGGGTAGAGGAAGTACCACCACCCACAAGTTGTTCTCTAAGCTCCACATGTGTGCTACGGCATGCACATGCTGCCCCCCGCCCCAAATAAATAGAAGTACTGAACTATGTAATTGACAATGACTACAAACAGAAGAAAACATCCTCTTTTTTTGGAGTCAGTAGACAAATTAAATGTTATTTTTTAAATAACATTTTTTTTAAAGTTATTCTTCTCTCATATAATGCCTCCCAATTTCAGTTCCCTCCCTCCACTCTGCCCAGCTTCCCCACATTTACAGATGCATTTCTTCTCCATTTTGCTTTTAAAAAGAGCAAATCTCTCAGTGGTAGCAACCGAAAACGGCATAACAAGCTAAAATGAGACTAGGCACAAACTCCCAGATTAAGGCAGGACAAGGTAACCAAATAGGGTGACAAAGGTCCCAAAATCACCATTCCTGAAAACATAGCAAAACCTTAAAAATATTCAATTGGCTCCATGTTTGACTTAATAAAAATATATTACTATTGATAATAATAGTAATAATAGTAATAATAATAATAATAGATTCTTTGAGATAAAGTCTCACTGTGTTACCCAGGTTGGC
This sequence comes from Myodes glareolus, assembly GCF_982192425.1. NCBI lineage: Eukaryota > Metazoa > Chordata > Mammalia > Rodentia > Cricetidae > Myodes > Myodes glareolus. The sequence goes on from NC_142045.1 coordinate 3,822,228, forward strand.
TTGGAACCTAAACTGACCTGCTTGCACCTGCCACCTAAGTGCTGGGATTAAAGCCTTCTGGTAGCACATCCAGCATAGGAAGGTCTTTAGTTTGAAGTTGAGAAACCCATGGACAGATCTCTGAGTCAGTGCCATGTCTTTGTGAATGTGCAGTAGAAACCCTTTGCTCCAAGGTCAAAAATGTCTTCTTGATGCATTTGAAGTCTTAGCATATATTATAGGACGAAATAGTGAAAGAAAAATTGAGTCTCTACTGCAGGATTACAGTGCTTTTGATAAAATGGGCTTAGATCTAAAGCTAACTGTTGGGGCAGGAGGGTGATTCAGTGAAGAAAACAGTAGCTAGGATAATGTAAGAACCTGGATTCAAATTCCCAGAATGCATATAAACTGGGATGCAGACGCATATTCTATCTGTAACTCTGGCGCTACTGTGAGGAGATCAGGAAGTACTGGGAGGCTCTTGTGTTCTTCAGGCAATCAGCAATGAAAGCCTGTCTCAAGGGCCTTTGCGGGTGCAGAGGGGGAGCTCACACCAGAGACTGTCTCAGGTCTTCATACGTTGTTGTGGTGTACACACACACACACACACACACACTTCATTTTAACACCATCCTAAAGGAACTGTTCTCAATATTTAACTCAATGATCAAGTGATTAGCTAGCATGCCCACAGCTCTGGATTCCTTGTGTAGCATACTGGTGTGGGGGTGGGGCACACAATTAAAAAAACCTCTAAACCTGCTGCTTAAGATAGTTACAGTTTGTTGTTTTCTTTCACAAAAATGCCCATTCTTGACTGGATCTCTGCTCTCCTTTACAAGGATAATTGAATGATGTATCCTTCAGGTACTTCACACTTTAGACTTTCACCACCAGTTGCTCAGTAGCACTTCTCCTGCCTACTGATACTGTTGTTCTTTCCTTGTGTTCCCTTACGTCCCTCCTTCCTTCTTTTCTTCCCCTCTCCCATTCCTACTTTTGCCCTTCCTTTCCTCTCTTTTGGTTTTGATAGAACTTAGCAAAGTTGGGTTTACACTCTAGTGTTTTTTTTTTTTTTCTAATGTCTTAGAGTTCAACCTGATCAATGAGTAGAGCTTTTTGTCTGTGGGCGTCACTGCTGAATGCTCAGGCCCAGAAGAGTTACTTTTTCCTCAGTAGATGTTTAATAAATTATTTCTGACTTACTACCTTGAGAAAAATAAAAAATAAAGTCATCAGTAGAGCATTCGTATCACAGAATTTACAATTTTAACAAAAAATAAAGAGTGATGTTCTACATGTGGTGGTACAAGCCTGAATCTCATCACTGGGACATTAAACAGGATTGTGAATTCAAAAGCAGCTTGAACTACATGGCCCGATGTTGTCTGAGCAGCCAGACAAGGCTGGGGAGAAGGCTCAGCAGATAAGAGAGCTTTCTGCAAAGCAAAGGGGTCTGGGTCTGGTTTTGATTACTTAATATCCCCACAAAAAATAAACAAAAAGCTAAATGTGACCATGTGTTTTTGTATCCATCTCTGTGGTGGGAATCGAAAACAGGGGGTGGAAGACAGAGGATTATTGGCTGTCAGGACAGTTTCAGATTCTGTAACTGGATGTTTCTCTCTCTCCTGCCAGTTTCTGAATGAAAACTCAGAGGTTTAATATTGATTACAAACTGTTTGGCCCATTAGCTCAGGATTATTATTAACTAGTTCTTAAATCTTAAATTAATCTATTTCTATTAATTTATGTATTTCCACGTGGCTGTGGCATTACCTCACATTTTTATCTCCAGCAGCTGCTGGCATCTTTCTGACTCTGCCTTCTTTTTCCTTTTATCTGTGTTTGGACTTCCTGCTTGGCCCTATTCTGTCTGACTTATTTGTTAACCAATGATAATGAAACATATTCACAGCATACAGAAGGGCATCCCACATCAAGATTTTCTGAGACACTTTGACTGAAAGGAATATGGCAGAAAGTGATAGAACAGACCATGATATGGCTTCCTCTCATCTAATACACATGCACAGACACGTACATGCAAATACCCTACAGACATGCAGGATCTATACATATACATACACATATATAGGTAGATAGATACAGATAGATAAATAGATAGATAGGTAGATAAATAAAAACAAAAGAGTCAAATACATTGTCCAGCAAAACTTTCAAATGGCACAGAAAATGCAATGAGGTTGTTATGAGCATATGGGAAGCAGAAATCAGATAAGAAGGTGTGAAGCAGGCAAGTGCTCAAAGAGCACAGCCTTCTTTAGCTTCTTTGTTCACACTGTGTCTGCCTGTTATGGCTTTTGCCCAGACACCAAATCACTGAGAAGAGAATCTTGAGAAGCTGTTCATTAAGCACAGGACTCAGGATTGAATGTTTGTGTGCGGTTGTGGGCATTCCCATGCCTGGTAGAACAGCAGATACTAGGGGGTCAGCAGGTGCCATGCTACCTCCATTTCAGTAGACAATCATTAGAGTGTTGTTTGACAAAGCAGAATAGCTAACAAGGTCACAGTTTTGATTTATTCATCAGTGTGAAAGGAATTAAAATCATTGGTGGGTGCTAAATAATAACTAAAGAGTTCGTATCTTCAAAAGCTACAGAGAACTTGGCATGGGATTTGCAACTCATCAAGATTCAGATTTGTTTATGCCCCTGAATTATGACTGTGAAGAATATAAATATAACTTATAACAGACATGTGTGATGCATGAGATTTCAAAGATTAATCAAAAAATATTTTATTGAATGTGATAGAGACAAAACTAAGATATTTCAGAAAGTAAAATATTTCAGAAGGAAAAATCATATTTTTAATTAAATATGTATGGTGTTTATTATGACTGGGGCATATGCCATGATCTTCAAGTAAAGGTCAGAGGCTAACCTCTGGAAGCATTATCTCTCCTTCTACCATGTGGGTGTTGGGTTCTGGGGAGCAGAATTCCTTCAGGCTCAGAGAAAGGCCTTTATATAAAGCCATTTTATAGGCCTTGGTTCATTGTACTTTAACATCAAATACTTATGTATAAAAGCAACACTGTCTCTCTGTAAGAAGCTTGCATAGTTCATGTTGATTGTCCTGGGACTCTGGCTTCTCAACTGGGTGGAGACTGCAAACCCATTCTAGATAAGAAATTCCTTCCCTGCCCATTTCCCCATGATCACCCTGTCTTTCTTTTCTACTTCATGTTTTCAGTATTCAGATGCCCACATTTGAGGTCATATAGCTGAGATGCAGAGCCACAGATTATGATTGAACTGCCTTCTTCCAGAAGTGAAGCATCTTACCTCTCCAGGAGGCAATGCTTCTTTACTGCAGCATCCTTAGGTTGAAGCAAAGCTTGGGGATGGACTTTTTTCTCCATGTGCCATCTTCAAGACAGGTCTCCCAGGAAGCTGAACCCTTTGTGTTGGCTGCCTTCATTTGCCATTGTATCTACTCTTTAGGCCCTTCGGGCCCACAAACTTCATGTGTTTGTTTCAATTCCAGAGCTGAGGCTGTTTCATGTCTTAGAAATCACAGAGAAGACTTCAAGGCTTTAATTTACAGTAGAAAATTAGGTCTTAAAATATATGAATGCTTTCTGAGCCGGAATCAATGGACCATTCCCTCCCCCACCTTGTGTCTCACACAATTCTTGTTCACAAAATACCACTAACGACTCCCAGATGTTCTTCAGGTGATCAGATGAATGAACAGATCATTAAAAAGTGATCAGTGTCTGTGAAATCAGTAGATAATACTGCACTCAATAAAGGACTCTCTGGAGTAAGGCAGTGGCTGGCAATCTTTTCTGCTTTATAACTTAGGCTATGCACAAATTTATCAAATTTTATAAAATAGCATATAAAAATTATAATCCACTAAAATTTTGATCACACAAGTTCTTCAAATACAGCACCAAACAATGTGCTACAGAGGCTGTGAGAAAAGAAAGATCCAAAGAAATCTTCCAGTTCTTAACAATATTCCAGGAGCTTAAGAGATGAACAGGATTGGTTTCCAACTCTGCAGTCATCTCTCTCTAAGCTATCATATATAATTACACATCATCTTCCTCCTGCCCGGGGACTACCAGTGGCCAAGGCAAGCACTTGGAGAAGTAAACATCGTTTTTACAAAATCATTGTTATTAATATAGATGTAATTGGAATGTATTGCAAATAGCAGTCTGCCACATTGTGTGACAGTTTCTAAGACCCAGAGGATTTCTGATGCCTGCAGTAAATTGGAGGTGGTAAACCACAATGTGATGGCACAGAGTAGGAAAGCAGAACGGTTGGGAGTCCTCTGTGACCTTGAATATGCCACCAGTATCTCATTTCGGAGTTGTTGAGACACCTTTCTAACACAACACAGAGTGCATAGCACGTGGCTAGGTCATCAGTACTCCTAAGAGTCATATATGAAGTCGATATTGAAAACATTGACATTAGTAAAGATGAATTAAAGGTGAAAGCTGCCCCATTGGTATCCCAGTGCCAAATATGGTTGCTATCATTTCCTGGAGATATTTTTAATTCAATTCCTTTGTCTCTGTCTAGTCTTATTTTACAATATATTATATCGACAAATATTTAGTTGATTTCCATTGTTGAAGAAATGCCTTCCACCACAAAAATCATTTCTCAGGCTGACATATTATGTTGTCTGCACATAGGCTCACTATCCTTTTTCTGTATTTCTTCTCAAGGAAACCTTCTACAAAACAGTTCTGTTGGATTCATCAAAAGAAAAATATTCTGGATTCTCAGTATTTAATGTACCATTAAATAAACTCAACAAGATGATGAGCTTTCTGAATAGAAAAGCTGCATCTATCACTGTCTTCTAGAACACCATGCTTTAAAAGAATGGGCATTTTACTTCCTGTTTATTACAAAGTAAACATCCCAGTTTAACCCCCAGGCTTTAATTCTGACTTGCCAATGTTTTCATGGAAAGAAAGAAAGAAAGAAAGACAAAAAGAAAGAAAGAAAGAAAGAAAGAAAGAAAGAAAGAAAGAAAGAAAGAAAGAAAGAAAGAAAGAAAGAGTGAAAGAAAGAAAGGAAGGAAGAAAGAAAGGAAGGAAGAAAGAAATTAGGAAAGTTAAATAAATAAGCAAATAACTTAAAATAGGACATTTTTTTCTCAGCATCAAAGCTTATATTTTTTTTCCTTGTTTTAGTTTTTAATGTTAACCTGAGCACGACCATGTCACACGGGTCATGTGATCCAAGCCTCACTCATGAGGAAAACTGTGCTGATATGGGAAGCATGGCTCCTTAGGAGGTACAGAGGCTTTCTTGTCTTAGGGTTAAAGAGCTTGCGGAGCTATGGTGTTAGGCAATTCACAGTTGCCACAATCAGATCGAGCTAGTGGTTTCTGGATTTTTTTTCTCATAAACTCTCAGGGTGATTTTAAGCATAATATCAGGTGAGTTTAGAAAGGAGTGAACCTGTGAGGAGAGAAAGAAAAGGCAGAAATCTTGTATAGCAAGAGTGGTTCTCCGAAATGGGGTTCCATTGACACTAGTCTAGAGGCTGTTTCTAGGACTTGATTTGGGGGGAATCAGTCCAGTCCAGGTGACTCAGATATATGATAAGTGACCCTCAGTTTCGGTCACATGTAAGTTCTAAATGAGATGTTCATCTCTGTGTAATCAATATAATCATTATATCAAGAAGCGAGAGATTCCTTCTAGCATACCTGTCCTCATGCCTAAACAAAATCAAGAATATATTGGGATTTCTGTTCAGAAATAAAAACATTTATAAGGGCCTGTTCTAAACTGCCTGTTCAGATTTTATCTCGTGTTCTTACCAGTGTCAAGTAGCCTAAGCCACAAGCCACATATGCTCTACCCTCCTACCTTAGTCATTTAGCATGTCTAATATTAATTAAGGGTACTTCTCAGAATGCAAGACTTCTTCCCAGTAGAATCCTTCCTTGCTTTATCTGTCAGGACTGAAGCTTCCCACTTCTCCCAGTCCTGTTTCTTGCATGGTAATAAAGCTGAGGAATGATTCAAGCAAGGTACTGCAGCCCCCCTATGGAACTCCTGTCTCCTTCATCATCACCGGATCCTAACAGGGTGAATGTATGTTTTCATTGTTCTCTAGCACATGCATGAGTTCAGCTACTAAGAATACCATGTTTCAATAGAACTGGCTAAAGTATTTTCCATAGCTAATGTGCCTTTCTGAAAGACCAACCACAAACTATTGATGTCTCTACTTTGCATTGCTTTTATGTATGCTGGTTGTGGGTTATTACATTGACATGCAATTATATAGCACATGGTCTTTAACTTACAATAGTATGATGACCAACTGATAGACAATATTTGTAACTAATTTTATGGGTAATTCCTGACATTTATTTCTTTCTGTGAAGTGTCCAAGCATTTGGTGCTTTGAATGGATTTTTAACTTTTAGAAAAGTTTACAGAAAGTAAAATTAACGTTGCTTTTGACATACAGTTATAGGAATTTACTTTTGGTATACAATTCTAGAACACCATTATCAATATGGAACTGATTCCCAGATGTCTCTTACTATGCTTTCTCACCAGCAGTGATGCTGGAGAGCTAAAATCTCTTTAATCCTGATCCTTTCCCAGAATTTCAAGTCAGTGCAATTATATGCTGTCTAATATATTTAGGGTCTCTTTCCTTCACTAATTCACCACTTAAGAGTTTGCCTAAGTTACAGTGTGCCCAGTCTTTCATTCCTTTTGGCATTGATGACAATTTCATTTTAACTGCCAGACTTTGGGAAGGAAGAAAGAATGTGTTCACGAGATGCATCAAAATGGATAAACCTTTTACAGTGAGATAATTTGTAAAAACAGGGGATCTGAAAGCAGAAAGTTTCAGGACTGAGGCACAGAGTAAAGTTTTTTTCATTATAAGTTCCCTGTGCTCATTTGTTTTCCGGTACTGTGATAAACATTATGAGCCAGAGTAACTTGGAGGAGGGTGTTATTTGACTTACAGAAACAAAGCAACCATCTACAGAAGCCAAGGTAAGAACTTAAGGAGGAACCTGCGGGTAAGAACTGAAAGAGAGATCATAGAAGAATATGATTTACTGGCTTTCACTTCTACCTTTCTTACATGGCCTAGGTCATCTGCCTATGAATGTCACCAACCACAGTGGGTGGAGCCCTTCTGTAAGAATTTCCAGTTAATAAAATGTCTGATAGAAATGCTCAGAGACCAATCTAATTGAGATAATGTTAAAATAATTTATTTTATATTTTTATATTATACTATAATTATATCATCTCCCTCTCCCCTTTTTGCTCTCCAAAGCCTCCCATATACCTCTCCTTACTCCCTTTCAAATTCATGTTTATTTCCTCATTGATTATAGTAAATCACACATTTGTGTATGTATCCACATATATACTTTTAAATACATAAATACAATCTGCTCAGTCTGTATAATGGTATTGCAAGACTGACTACTGAAACATGAGCTGAACAAGTACAACAGCAATAGATCTGACAACAGGGACCAAAGAAAGGCCCTGAGATGTCAGTCCTACATAGAGAAATACAGAAAGGTAAGGAATGCTAAGAGAGAAGAGATTGTCTCCCCTAGGGAAGAGCACACCAATTAGTTATCCAATACCAAATGGTCAGTCATCCTAAATCAAGGCAGTTCTTTAATTGATATTTCATTTTCCCATGTGTATCAAGTTAACAACAAAATAAACTAAGATACTCCTTTTGCTAGGAAAAAAAAACTGGAAGATGCCACATAACCAGGAAGCATGTTTAATTAACATGTTTGCTGTGGTTTGGAACATAGTGGACTTAGACTATGTTGCAGAAGTCTTTCTGGACACAGTCAAGCTACCTAGAACCCAGAATGACTGGAATATTAGATGCTATTGTCCATCCTGCTTGCATCCTTGTCATAGCCTTCTCTGTCTAACATACGTGTTCTAGTTTTATTCTTGTTGTTATAATAAAACACTCTGACAAAAAAAAACTTAGAGTGGAAAGTTTATTTGATGTATACATCCACCTTTACAGCCCATCATTGGGGAAAGTCAAGGCAGGAACTTGAACCTGCCGGACATGTCATATTCACACTCAGTGGCAGAGAGAAATAAATGTACACGTTTAGTACTGAGTTAACTTTCTCCAGTCCTATATAGTCCAGAGCCTTCAAACAGGGAATGATGCCATCTATATTCAGGCTGAATTATCTCTCATTAATTTTGGCAGTCAAGACAATTCCCCACAGATGCCTATAGGTCAACCTGACCTAAATAATTTCTCATCAAGACTCTCTTTACAGGTGATTCTAAGCTGAATCAAGTTGACAATCAAAAATTACTATGACAATAAGTATGTGCCAATTTGTCATCCATCTGTTGAAGGACATTAGAGCACAATTTTAGTGACTATGAATATAGTACTTTAATATTTGCATGTATTGTAAGAACTGTATATGTGAACAATATGGGAGCAGAGGGGAGGTGGTAGTGAAGGTTGTTTATATAGACTGGAATTGGGTGTCATTGGACTGAGAGGCAGGGGCGTTTGTGAAACATCAAGTACAGGTGCTGGGATATGAGTACCAGTCTCTGATGGAGACGTGTGCTCTCCTACCCACGAGGCATCTCTCCAGTGAAGGTGGGGGAGCTGTGAAACCAACGAACTAGACTACTCTCTAGACAGAAAGAGAGGTTGATTGGAAAATCAAATGGCTAGTGCAGGGACAAAAAATCATAGAAATGTCCCCTTCCAGTTTTAAGGGGACATTTGGAGGTGGGAAGCATGTGTGAGCTAGAACAGCCTGGGAATTAGAGCAGCAGGAAGTGCAATGTAGGGCAGGACAGCCTGTGAATGAGCATGGGGACTTCGATCTGTTTCAAGCTTGTTGGAGTTAATTGGAAACTGGATACCCTTGCCGGAGGTAGTTGGCTGTAGACAGCTGATAAGGAAGGTGATGGCTTTTCTTGACAAACAGAAACCTGCTTTATAAGATTTTTGAGGGATATTGAGTTTGAGTTTAGGTAGCAATCCTTCTGCTTACCCAATCTGAGTTCAGCCAGAACCTAGCCTAGACAGTTATTTAAGACACTGTCAGTAGCACTAGCATTGTTTGGGCCTACCTTGGACCTTACATCCAGCCCCATATGTAGTTTGCTAATGTGAGTATATGTCCCATTCTCTGGGTAATGCTTTGGAGTAAAATTGCTGGTGCTTCCCAATGTTAACTGGGTGATGTTTTGTGGTCATTGAAATGTTAATCTTAGTTACATATTTCTCACAGAAGCTCCTCCTAACAAAGTGGAATATAGTAACTGGATCTCTCTGTGGCTGGCCCAGGAAAGTAAAACTTGTCTCACCAGAAACCTGGATTGAGGCTTATGGGTGCAATGTCCCTATTTCTTTCAGGCCCCAGATTTACTGTCCCTGTGAGACTTCTGCTGCCCCTGCTCCAACTGGATGGGGTTGTGCCACAGAGACTCCTCCTTGTTTTATCAGCCTCTTCCGTCTTTGTCAGTTCATCCCTGAGGTCTGAAACTTTATTGTTCTGACTATTGTTGTTCATCATCTCATGTAAAGACATCTTTAGATACACCATGTCATGGCTTTTACATTATAGACTTATTCAGTGTGTGTGTGAATGTGTCTCAGTTTCATGTAGCAGTTGGGAGACAACTTGTAAGCATTGCTTCTCTCCGTCAGATGAGTCTCAGGGATGGAACCCAGCACCTCAGGCTTGAAGGCAAATAGTTTTATCTGTTGAGCCATCTTATTAGCACCATATCTGCCCCCTTACCATGTATCAACCCTTTATTTTTAGTTTCCTTTTACTATGAAACTAACAATTTTTATTGTTTGTATTCATTCATTTCTTTATTTGTTTGTATATGAGGAACACTTATGCCATGGTGCCGGTTGGAGGTACGTAGTCATCTTATGGCAGTCAGTTCTCTCCGTCTACTATGTGGGTCCTAGGTACCAAACTCAGATTCTCGTCTCAGTTTCAGTTTACCCACCCATCTTCTCACCACCCCAATCTGTCAACTTCTTGCTTTCTTTCTTCCTTCTTTCATTTCTTGCGTTTTGAGATATATTTTTATTTTGATTATGTATATGCATGTGTGTTTGTGTCAAGGTATGTGCATGGCAACAGAATCCAAAAGATAGCAAATCTCCTAAGGCTAATGTTCCAGCTGCACTGGAAATTAGTGCAGAGAACTCTTAACTTGCAAAAAATCAATGTGCCATATGACCCATCTATACCACATATACACTTTGGCATATGTTCAAAGATTGCACACTCTACTCCAACAATATGTGTTCATTCATCTTCATTATGGTCCTATTTATACTAGCTAGGTATTGTAAGAAACCCATATATCCTTCAACTGGGAAGCGGATAATAAAAATGTTATACATATACATTGTGAAAAAATATGCATTTATAAAGAAAAGTCAAATCATGAAATTTGAATGTAAAAAGATGGAACATGAAAATTTATATAAAAGAGTAACCCAGACTATGAAGAAAAAATCATGAATTCTTTCTCATCACTTGTTCATAGTCTTTAATCTTCAGATGTAAGTCTGTATCCGGGAGTAACTGCAGAAACTAGGAAAGTAGGAAAGGGAAAATATGGGGCAGGGAAAGGGGTATAGCAAGGTGTGAAGTGGGAAAGGAGTTTTAATTAGAAAGGGAGGATCAACACAAAAGAGGAGGAAAGGAAAAACAAAAAAAGGTTTGTTAAAGAGAGTACATCTGAAATAGTCAAAGGACATTGTATATTATTTAATTTTACAAATAATACAGATATGTCTGTGTAAAAAATACATATGTAGTGTAAGTTAAATTTACTTACCTGAACTGACAATGCTCTCCTCAAGAGCCTTAGATTATTTAACAAAAAACACCACATAGGGCATGATTGCTCAAAAGACTTCCACAAAATTATCATCAACAGCTAATGCCTTCACTTGCCAAGTTGCCCCTCAGAGATTAAAGATAAGTTCTTATTGCTGAAGACACCATGCACTTTGGGTACAGGACCTGGAGGACATGAACTCGTGCTGGAAGTCACCATGCAAGTGTCCATGGGAGGAAAACAATCACTAGTCCAACCCAAGTATGAGGCCACTGGACTACAACAATGACCACCACAGCTTCATAATCCTAAGTGTTTATGTTTTAAAAAATCCAATTAAACAGATATTGGCAAAATAATTTGTTCCTGAAGAGTACATTTCTGTGTGTTTGGAGTTGTGGCTTAGGTAGTATAGTACATGTTTATCATACATAAAGACTTGGCACCAAATAAATCAGATATAGACCACACAACTGTAATGCTAGCATTCAACAGAGAGAAAAGGATAAGAAGTTCGAGTTAAACAGCTCCAATTGCATAGAAGTGTAAGGACAGCCTGTGTTCCATGAGTGCCCCCCCCCCGGCAGTAACTTGTATGTGTTTAATCACCATTTCTATTTTTCTGTTTCTTTTTGTGATTTGTTTAAATGTTTACTCTCAGCTTTAATATTTTAGCTTTTAAAACATTTATTCGATTGGTGTGTGCATGATGTGTGTGTGTGTGTAAGTGATATCTGTGGGAGGACCCAAGAATTATCTCCTGGAGCTGGAGTTATAGGTGACTTTGAAATCCCTGATTAGAAACAGCATCCAGCCCTTCATGAGAACAGAAGCGTTCTTTAACATTTAGCCATCTCTCCAGTCTCAATTTTCAGCATTTGTTTGTCCATTCTTTACTATCTTTTTCAGGTAGAAAGACAGGTCAACTCATTTAGATAATTATAATTTAAAAACTTATTTTATGTTTACAATCTCTTTTCTGACATGTATGTATGTATGTATGTATGTATGTATGTGTATCACATGCCCACCTGGTGCTAAAGGAGATCCTAAGAGAGAATCACAGTCCCTGAAAGTGGAGTTAATACATGTTTGTTAGCCAACAGCTGCTCAGAATCAAATCTGGTTCCTCTGCAAGAGCCACAAATACTCTCAAGGGTGGAGCCATCGCTGTAGCTCAAAAATCAAGATTTCTTTCTTAAACACATATTTAATGCTATAAGCATCTCATTTGTTCTGCCTTAACAATTTTGATCTATTTCATTTTACTTGTTCATTCAACTCAAAGTCCTTTCTAACAGCCCTCATGATTCATCATAGCATCCTTTGTTTCTGTTTACAGTATGCTGATTAATTTATATGCATTAATTGAACACTGTAATAATTTTTACTTGCCCCCATTGAGCATTTTAAAATAAACTTCTGTTAATATTTGAATAAATTTTGATAAGCTCAACATCTCAACATGACTTTACCTGTTTCTTTTTTTTCTTTCTTTCTTTTATTTTTTTAATTTAATTTATTTATTTATTTGGATTTTTCAAAACAGGTTTTTCTCTGTGTATAATGACTCTTCTTGGAACTCACTCTGTAGACCAGGCTGGCCCCCAGAATGACCTCAAACTCACAGAGATCTGCCTGCCTCTGCCTCCCTGTGTGCGGCTACCACTGCCCGGCTGACTTTGCACGTTTTAAGGGTGAAGGCTTATTGTGTTAAGACAAATATGACAATATGCTTACGTTTCTATCAGACTTGATCTGCTGTATATTCAGCTGGGCTCTCTTTGTGTGGAGTGTCCTATAGAGTCACTGAGTCATGGTGTCTAAGGTCATCACAGTGTTACTGATTTTCTCTCAGCTCCATCATGTAATTACCAAGAAAAGCAGCATGCGGTGTGCAGATCTAGTACTAGCTGCCTCTGCCCATGTCTTCATACTGCAGCTTTACATCAATTATCTTACTCTTTCACTGGGAGCCTGAGCACATTATGGATACTTCATCTTCTTGATGAATTGGTTCCATAATTATAAGGAATCCCAAATTTAGTAACATCCATTGCTGTGGAAACTGTACTTAGGAAGGCCTTGATAAATTCCATCCCTTTGTCCTGAATAATCATTATCTTTGTTCAACTGTGTGTGAAATATAGTTTTTCTGCTAGAAACCACAAAGATTTTCTCTCCATCAGAATCTCTGAGAATTGAGTGGTAATGTGCCTCAGTGTTCGCCTTTTCTGTTGTAATGAGTCTAAGACTCACTGAGCTTCATTACTCTGTGTTTAAAAGTTTCATTAAAAATGGTAAATGGAAAACGGCTCAGTGAATGAAGTCTGTGCTGTGACAGTGTGAAGACCAGAGTCTGAAGCTCAAGAACGAACACAAACACTGAGTCGGTGTCCAGGATCTCTGTAATTCCAATCCACTGGGAGATCCACTGGGAGAACCGACATGACTTGTTAGACCCCATCTCAATGACCCAGAGAAAGGCCTCTACACACATGTGTACCCTCACACATACGCCAATACATGTAAACAAGCATAGGTACATATTCATATAAAATATGTTTTTAAAGTGGTAAACTTTCACTATTATTTTCTGAAATTCAATTTCTGCCTGTTTCCTCACACCTTTTCCTCAGGGAAGCTAATCATCTTGGAGCTCCAGTAAAGGAGACAGAGCTATCTTCATTTTGTCAGCTTTCCTTTCCTTTTGTGCCTTACTTGGGTGATTTTCTTCTGATATAATTTGTGATTTATTTCCATAATCTGATTCTCTTTTGATTTCTTCCAGTGAATTTTCCCCCTGCTATTAGCATTTTATGCCTAGAAATTCAGTTTTCCTCTTTTTCTGTCTTCTTTCTATACACTGTTTTTAATTTAACTCCACATATTTATCATGTGAAACACAATTAGAATTAATGCTTCAATGTCATATTAAATAATTTCATTCAATTTGTTTTTTTGGGGTATGTTTGTTAACTCACTTTTAGTAGGGTTTTTATTATTATTATTTTTAAAAATTTTCACCTCCTCCCCTCCTCCCATGTCCCTCCCTTCATAGCCCTCCCCCTCCCTTTCCAGTCCAAAGAGCAGTCAGAATTCTCTGCCCTGTGGGAAGTCCAAGGTCCTCCCCTCCACATCCAGTTCTAGGATGGTGAGCAACCAAACAGACTAGGTTCTCACAAAGCCAGTACATGCAGTAGAATCAAAAGCCAGTGCCATTGTCCTTGGCTTCTCAGTCAGTCCTCCTTGTCAGCCACATCCAGTTTGATCACATGCTCCATCAGTCCCAGTCAGGCTGGCTTTGGTGAGTTCCCATTAGATCAGCCCCACCATAACAGTGGGTGGGCACACCCCTCACAATCCTGACTTCCTTGCTCATGTTTTCTCTCCTTCTGTTCCTCATAAGGACCTTGGGAGCGCAGTCCGGTGCTCCAATGTGGGTCTTTGTCTCTATCTCCATACATTGCCAGATGAGGGTTCTATGGTGATATGCAAGATATTGATCAGTGTAGCTATAGGATAGGGTCAGTTCAGGTGCCCTCTCCTCAGCTGCTCAAGGAACAATCTGGGGACATCTCCTTGGACACCTGGGAACCCCTTTAGAGACCAGTCTCTTGCCAACCCTAAAACGGCCACCTTATTAAGATCTATACTTCCTTGCTTCCATATTCACTCTTCCTCCATCCCAACCATCCCATTACCCCAAGGTCTCTCAATCCTCCCTCCTCACTTCTTCTCTCTACCCATCTCCCCTTACTCTCACCCCACCCCCAAGGCTCTCAGTTTTTGTTTCTCTTGTCTACTTCCAATATCCAGGAGGATAATTACATTTTTTTCTTTGGATTCACCTTCCTAGTTAGCTTCTCTAGGATCAAGAATTATAGGCTCAATGTCCTTTATTAATGTCTAGAATCCACTAATGAGTGAGTACATACCATATTCATCTTTTTGGGTCTGGGTTACCTCACTTAGGATAGTGTTTTCTATTTCCATCCATTTGCATGCAAAATTCAAGATGTCATTGTTTTTTTACCGCTGAGTAGTACTCTAATGCATATATATTCCACACTTTCTTTATCCATTCTTCCATTGAGGGACATCTAGGTTGTTTCCAGGTTCTGGCTATTACAAATAATACTGCTATGAACATAGTTGAACAAATGATTTTGTAGTATGATAGGGTATCTCTTGGGTATATTTCCAAGAGTGATATTGCTGGATTCTGGGGTAGGTTGATCCCGAATTTTCTGAGAAACCACCACAATGATTTCCAAAGTGGCTGCACAAATTTGCATTCCCACCAGCAATGGATGAGTGTTCCCCTCACTCCACATCCTCTCCAGCATAGGCTATCATTGGTGTTTTTGATTTTAGTCATTCTGACAGGTGTAAGATGGTATCTCAAAGTTGTTTTGATTTGCAATTCCCTGATCACTAAGGAGGTTGAGCATGACCTTCACTGTCTTTTGGCCATTTGAACTTCTTTAGTTGAGAATTCTCTGTTCAGTTCAGAGTCCCATTTTTTAATTGGGTTAATTAGCATTTTAAAGTCTAGTTTCTTGAGTTCTTTATATATTTTGGAGATCAAACCTTTGTCTGTTGCGGGGTTGGTGAAGATCTTCTCCCAGTCAGTAGGCTGCCTTTTTGTCTTAATGACTGTGTCCTTTGCTTTAAAGAAGCTTACCAGTTTTGGGAAGTTCCATTTCTTCAAGGTTGCCTTTATTGTCTGTGCTACTGGGGTTATACGTAGGAAGTGGTCTCCTGTGCCCATATGTTGTAGACTACTTCCCACTTTCTCTTCTATCAGGTTCAGTGTGTTCAGATAGATATTGAGGTTTTTAATCCATATGGAATTGAGTTTTGTGCATGGTGATAGATATGGATCTATTTTCATTCTTCTGCAGGTTGACATCCAATTCTGCCAACACCATTTGTTGAAGATGCTTTCTTTCTTCCATTGTATACTTTTAGCTCCTTTGTCAAAAATAAGGTGTTCTTATGTTTGTGGATTAATATCTGAGTCTTCTATTCTATTCCATTGGTCAAGTTCTCTGTTTTTATGCTGGTACCAAGCTGTTTTCATTACTGTAGCTCTGTAATAGAGTTTGAAGTCCGGGGTGGTAATACCTCCAGAAAGTCCTTTATTGTATAAGATTGTTTTGGCTCTCCTGGGTTTTTTATTTTTCCATATGAAGTTGATTATTGTTCCCTCAAGGCCTGTGAAGGATTTTGTTGGGATTTTAATGGGGAATGCGTTGTATTTATAGATTGCCTTTGGTAGAATTGCCATTTTTACTATGTTGATCCTACCCATCTAAGAGCAGGGGAGGTCTTTCCATTTTCTGGTGTCCTCTTCAATTTCTTTCTTCAATGCCTTAAAGTTCTTGTCAAATAGATCTTTCACTTCCTTGGTTAAAGTTACCCCAAGATACTCTATGCTATTTGTGGCTATCTTAAAAGGTGAAGTTTCTCTGAATTCCCTCTCTGCTTCTCTATCCTTTGTGTATAGGAGGGATACTGATTTTTTTGAGTTGATCTAGTAACCTGTCTTCACTGAAGTTATTTATCAGCTGTAGGAGTTCTTTGGTAGAGGTTTGGGGGTCACCAATGTACACTATCATATCATCTGCAAATAATGAAAGTTTGACTTTTTACTTTCTGATTTGAATCCCCTTGATCTCCTTATGCTGTCTTATTGCTATTGCTAGAACTTCAAGAACTATGTTGAAGAGATATGGTGAGAGTGGATAGCCTTCTCTTGTTCCTGATTTTAATGGAATAGCTTTGAGCTTCTCTCCATTCAATTTGATATTAGTTGTTGACTTACTACATATTGCTTTTATTATTTTATTTATGATTATTATATTATTTATCATATATCTTATATTATTATAATATCATATCATATTATATTATAATAATATATAACATTATATATTAATGTTATTTAATATTATATTAAATATAATAATGTTATATAATATATATTATATTATAATAATATATTATTATAATATATTAATTAATATTTTATTATTAAAATATTATATATATTATTAATTTTAGTCATTCTGACGGTGTAAGATGGTATCTCAAAGTTGTTTTGATTTGCAATTCCCTGATCACTAAGGAGGTTGAGCATGACCTTCACTGTTTTTTGGCCATTTGAACTAATTTGAATAATAATATATTATTAATATATAATAATATATTATTATAATATTATATTATTATATTTATATATTATTATATTTTTATTATTATATTCCTCCAAAACTTTTATCATAAAGGGGTGTTGAATTTTGTCAAATGCTTTTTCCGTATCTAATGAAATGATCATATGGTTTTTTTTCTTTCAGTTTATTTATCTGATGGATTACATTGATAGATTTTTGTATGTTGAACCAGCCCTGCATCTCAGGGATGAAGCCTACTTGATCGCAATGGATAATTTTTTTAATGTGTTCTTGGATTCTGTTTGCAAGTATTTTATACAGAATTTTTGCATAGATGTTCATAAGTGAGAGTCTCTAATTCTCTTTCTTGATTGGGTCTTTGTATGGTTTTGGAATCAAGGTGACTGTAGCTTCATATAAAAGAATTTGGCAATGACTTTTCTGATTCTATTATGTGAAACACATTAAGGAGTATAGGTATCAGCTCTTCTTGGAATTTCTGATAAAATTCTGCATTAAAACCATCAGGTCCTGGGCTTTTTTTTTTATTTTTTGGTTGGGAGGTTTTTTATGACAGCTTCTATTTCCTCATGACTTGTAGGTCTATTTAAATTGTTCACCTGGTCTTGATTTAATTTTGGTAAATGGTACTTATCTAAAAAAGAGTCAGTTTCTTGTACATTTTCCATCTTTGTGGCATATAAGCTTTTGTAGTAAGACCTAATGATTCTCTGAATTTCCTCCTTGTCTGTTGTTATGTCCCCCTTTTCATTTTTTATCTTGTTAATTTGCATGTTCTCTCTCTGTCTCTTGATTAGTTTGGATAAAGGTTTGTCAATCTTGTTGACTTTCTCAAGTCAAACCACCTCTTTGTTTCATTGATTCTTTGGGTTGTTTTCTGTGTTTCTATTTTGTTGATTTCAGCCCTCAGTTTGGTTATTTCCAGTCTTCTAATCCTCCTGGGTGAATCTGCTTCTTTTTTTTCTAGAGCTTTTAGGTGTGCTGTTAAGTCTCTAATGTGAGCTTTCTCCGTTTTTTTTAATGTGGGCACTTAGAACTATGAACTTTCCTCTTAGCACTGCTTTCATTGTGTCCCATAGGTTTGGGTATATTGTGTCTTTATTTTCATTGAAATCAAGGAAGACTTTAATTTCTTTCTTTATTTCTTCCCTGACCCAGGGGTGGTCTGGTAGTTGACTCTTCAACTTTCATGAGTTTGTTGGCTTTCTGGGGGTAGAATTATTGTTAAATTCTAACTTTATTCCATGGTAATTCGATAAGACACAGGTGGTTATTAATTTTTTTGTATCTGTAGAAGTTTCTTTGTTACCGAGTATGTGGTAAATTTTCGAGAAGGTTCCATGAGATGCTGAGAAGAAAGTGTATTCTTTCCTATTTGGGTGGAATGTTTTATAGATTTCTGTTAAATTCATTTGATTCATTACCTCCATTAATTCTCTTATTTCTCTGTTAGGTTTCTGTCTGATTGACCTGCCCATTGGTGAGAGAGGAGTGTTAAAGTCTCTTACTTTTAGTGCGTGTGGTTTGATGTGTGCCTTGAGTTCTAGTAATGTTTCTTTTTCATAAGTGGGTGCTTTTATGTTAGGGGCATAGATATTCAGGATTGAGACTTTATCCAGATGAATTGTTCCTGTTATGAGTATAAAATGTCCATCCCCATCTCTTCTGATTGATTTTAGTTTGAAGTCAATTTTGGTAGAAATTAGTATGGCCACACCCGTTTGTTTCTTAGGTCCATTTGATTGAAAAACCTTTCCCAACCCTTTACTCTGAGTAGGTGTCTGTTTGTGGTTGAGGTATGTTTCTTGTAAACAGCAGAATGTTGGATCCTGTTTTCGCATCCAATCTCTTAGCCTGTGCCTTTTTATAGGTGAATTGAGTCCATTGATAGTAAGTGATATTAATGACCAGTGGTTGTTCACTCTGGTTATTTTTTCTTCTTTTTTTGGTGGTAGAGTTTGTGTGTTTTCCTTCTTTGAGTTGTGCTTGTGAAGGGTCGCTCAATGTCTGAGTTATTGTGGGCATTATTGAATTCATTGGCTTGTGATTTCCCTTCTATGACTTTCTGTATGTCTGGATTTGTGGCTACGTATTGTTTAAATTTGTTTTTATCCTGGAATATCTTGTTTTCTCCATTGACAGTGAACAAAAGCTTGGCTGGGTATAGTAGTCTAGGCTGGCATTCATGGTCTCTTAGTTTCTGCGGTACCATCTGGCTTTCATGGTTTCTATAGAGAAGTCTGGTGTAAGTCTAATAGGTTTACCTTTATAAGTTACTTGACCTTTTTCCTTTGTAGCTCTTAATATTCTTTCTTTATTCTGTATGTTTTGTGTTTTGATTACTATATGGCAATGGGATTTTTTTTTATTTGATCCAGTCTATTCGGTGTTCTGTATGCTTCCTGAACCTTCATAGGAATATCTTTCTTTAGGTTGGGAAAGTTTTCTTCTATAATTATGTTGAGTATATTTTCTGGGCCGTTGAGCTGTAATTCTTCTCCTTCTTCTACCCCTATTATTCTTAGGTTTGGACTTTTTATTGTGTCTCAGATTTCCTGAATGTTTTGTGTTGAGAATTTGTTGGATTTGCTGTTTTCCTTGATCAGTGCGTTTATTTTCTCTATGGTGTCTTCAGCATCTGAGATTCTTTCTTCCATCTCTTGTATTCTGTTGGTTATGCTTGATTCTGTTGTCTCTGTTCGTTTACCTAGATTTTCCATATCCAGCCGGCCTTCGGTTTGTGTTCTTTTCGTTGTCTCCATTTCAGTTTTCAAGTCTTGAACTGTTTCCATAATCTGTTTGATTGGTTTTTTTTCTTGGTTTCCTAGGGTATCTTTTACGGATTTACTCATTTTTGTTATTCTTCTCATCCATTTCTTTAAGGGAGTTTTTCACCTCCTGTTTAAGGGACTCTATCACTTTCATAATGTTAATTTTTTCTACTTCTTCTGGATTAGGGTGTTCAAGTCTTCCTGTTGTAAGTTCGCTAGGTTCTGCTGTTTTCATGTTGCTTTTCAAATTGTTGGAGGAATTCTTGCATTGGCGCCTGCCCTTCTCTTCCTTCAAATGCTCTCTGATGGATCTTCTGGTACAGGATCAGGTCCCCTTATTGGCCAGGGACCTCTCAGACAAAAGGCCTACCTTGCTGCAGGCAGGCTATTGAAACAAAGGAACTCCAGGCCGGTTGCACTCACTACCCCATCCCAGTGCCCAAACAGGGTGAGCTGGGGGATCTTATGGCCCCGAAGAAGGGAGGAAGAAGGGAGGGGGAGCCTGGGCACAGCTGGGATGGGATAGAAAGAGAGAGGCAGTAGCAGGGGAGAGAAGGCCCTGCAGACTGACCCGGAAGTTTAGGGGGTTGAGGAATGTCTGTGCTCTGATTTCCGGGCTTCTGTAGCGGGTCAGGAACACACTCACCCCTCTGATGGATTTTCTGGTACAGAATCAGGTCCCCTTGCTGGTCAGGGACCTTGCAGACAAAAGGCCTGCCTTGCTGCAGGCAGGCTATTGAAACAAAGGAACTCCAGCCCCGTTGCACTCACCGCCTCATCTCAGCTCCCAAAAGGCTGAGCTGGTGGATCTTATGGCCCCAAAAAAGGGAGGAAGAAGGGGGTATCAACTCACTTTTAACCAGGTATGGTAGTGCTGCCTGGAGGGCCAGCCTCCAGAAGCACAGGGCTTAAAAGGAATCCATGGAACTGGCACATACTAAAACTTTTCTGTCTGAGGGGGTTAGGAAAAAAATACACACTCTCATGATGGTTTCCTTCAACCCTTTTCTTTATTCTTCTGTTGCATTTTCTATTCTTTCTCTCCCTCTTTATGTTTCCCTACTAAATCTCTCATTCTTGATGTTTTTCTTCTAACCCATTTTACCTCTGTCTTTATTCTTTCCCTTACAGCTTATATAGACCAGCAAAATCTTTCAGGCAATATAAAAATTGCAATGTGGTTACATTCTGTTTTTTCAAATTAATGATTGTATGAATACTAAACAAACAGTAAAAAAAATATGGTGGAGAAACATGGCAGAATGCAGGCAGACATGGTGCTGGGGAAGGAGATGAGAGTTCTACTTGTTAATAAATAGACAGCAAAAGGAGACTGTGTCACACTGGGTGTAACTGGAGAGTATGAGATCTCAAAGTCCATCCCCACAATGACAATACTACACCTATTCCAGCAAGGCCACTACCTAATAGTACTATTTCCTGTGGACCAAGCATTCAAATATGAGTCTATGGGGGGGCATACCTAGTCAAACCACTGTAACCCATTAGTAATTTGGGGTCTGAAAGGAAAGTCTCATGCATATTATGAGATTTCTTTTTCCTGGCCAAAGGGAGCACAAAGGACTTTGCTTTCCAGGTCCATTGAGAAGCATGATATTTCTTCATGTTTCTGCATCATTATATTTTAATACCCAACAAATCTTGTTTGGGGGCAACAAAATGGCTTAACAGGTTAAAGCACTCATCACCAAACCCGATATACTGTGTTTGGTTCCCAGGTCACACATAATAGAAAAAGAGGACCAAGTACTTCAGGTTGTTCTACGACTTCCATGTGCACACCACCACAGGCACATATACACTCCATAAATAAACAAACAACCACTAAATAAAAAGTCAAAATGAACATTGTTGAGTTACTCTGCTTTCTATGTTCCTCTGCTCATGGAAGTCTAATGAGGCAAAACTCTCAAACGGAGCTCATAGGAAGTTTTGAATTCTTGTTTCATTTCTTCCAGAGCTTTGTGGTGAACAGTGTATGACTTTTATGGAAATCAACACTGCCGGAGGCCATGTGCACTATTACTGCCATCCTCATTTCACCTATGAAATGTTAACCCAAATTCTGGGGTTCAGACTGCTGAAATATCATCCCATGCCTTCACCATCAATTAGAGCCATCTACAAAGACAACTTACAGATTTTATCAAACCCTTCTTCACAGCAGGCTTACAGGATTGGGAGGGCTCCAGAAAGATGCACTCTTGTCAAAATATCACCGTCCAGGCTGGCAGTCTTGGATGACGGGGACAGGAAAATGCAATCCAACCCAGTGGCAGAGTTGTAGTGCAGACCACAGGCAACCACGGTTTTAAATCCAAGATGTATTATTTGGACATTGTCATTTACTTGTGGTTTTATTTGGTTACATTTGATTATTCTTTTGATGTCTCTATGCTGTATAATATCATGTTAATTTCTTCATTTCTGCTTCGTGCTATGATCTTATTTACTGGAAGCTGTAGGAGACTTTTGTGGTTTTCTTCTCTTATACTTTTGGCTTCATTAAGCTCCTTAAATTTGGATTAGCCAAGCAAGTTGAAGAAGATGAAATTTTGGAACTATCACTGTGAGAAGGGAATAAAGATTATTTTATTAGCCATGCTGCTTGGTGTTTAGTTGTTTACACAATTAGAATTTCCATGGAAGCAATTAAGCATTCCAGAAAGAAGAACAAGCACAAAAGTATAGCCCACTTAGTAATTGCAAACCACTTAAATAGGCTTAAAGGTCACATAAAATGTATTATAACAAGAGATGACTAGGATCAAGTGGGTAGAGGCAAGGAAGAGAAGCAAATATGGGCAACTGCTTATTCTAAAGGGGTCGTGGTGTTTGTGCAGAGAAAAGTAGGTATGAGAGGACCGAAAGAAAGTCTGTGAACCACTGGAGTCTGTGAACCACTGTGCAGGAGCACATTCTCGGGAGTCTGTGAACCACTGTGCAGGAGCACATTCTCGGGAGTCTGAGAACCACTGGGTAGTAGCACATTCTCAGAAGCCTGTGATCCACTGTGCAGGAGCACATTCTCAGGAGTCTGAGAACCACTGGGCAGTAGCACATTCTCAGAAGCCTGTGATCCACTGTGCAGGAGCACATTCTCAGGAGTCTGAGAATCACTGGGCAGTAGCACATTCTCAGAAGCCTGTGATCCACTGTGCAGGAGCACATTCTCAGAAGCCTGTGAACCACTGTGCAGGAGCACATTCTCAGGAGTCTGTGAACCACTGGGCAGTAGCACATTCTCAGGAATCTGAGAACCACTGGGCAGTAGTACATTCTCAGGAGTCTGTGAGCCACTGTTCAGGAGCACATTCTCGGGAGTGCAACTAAATGCTCTCATCAAGCTAATGTTATAAAGAAAGAGAAGAGATTCTGGTTCACAATGTGGAGACTGCAAGGTCAGACAACATGAGTCAGACTCTAATGATGAGCACCCTGTGGATGTATCACCTCATGGTGAATGTCATTGATCGGAGAAAGAAATCACATCTCAAGAGAAGGCAGAGAGTCTGTGTGGGTGCAGACTCGGACTTTCTATGACCCCTTGACGAAGGATTACCCAGAGTTACACTAAAAATACCAAAATTGGTTCTGAGGACATATTCATACACAATCAAACTAAGAAACTCCATGAGATTCCTTTCGTTAAAGGCTTTATAACTTTGCCCAGTTCTCCCACTCTGGGAACCAGATTCACAACACAGGAACCTCCATGCATGAACCACATTCACAATATGGCAAAACCCATGGTGTAAATCATCAAAGTCACAGGACTGAGAATGCTGGGGAGTCACCAGCAAAGACATACTCATTAGACAGAAGCAACACAATAGTGCTTGCCCATCTCCAGAATGCTCCAATTTATCATCAGCTACTAAAACTAGAAGGTACCTTCACTGCAGAACTAAGGTTTGGGTAGAGAGATAGTTCCATTTCTAAAAATTCTATTTCAGAGGCCTTTCAAGAGTTAGTTGTATATGCTGGACCCATGAGATGATGGCTTAGCAGATAAAGATACCAGCTACCAAGCCTAATGACTTGAGTTCAATCCCAGGGATTCACCAGGTATAAGGAGAAAATCATCTCTCACAGTAGTCCTTTGACTTCCGTATGCACATTGTTGTATGAATTCATCTAACTACCCACACACAGATACACATCAAATAAATAAATGTAAAACCTACATGGTCTTACCTATATAATATGTACTTTGCATACTAATAATTATAGCTAGAAGTACAGCACAAGTTTGTGGAATGCTTGTCTAGCATGAATGTAGTTCAATATTGCTAATATTGGATATGGTGATTTGAATAGAAATGGCTTCCATAGATTCATACATTTGAATGGTTTAATATATTTTTTTAAAAGTAAATGCACAGACTATTGTAGTTAAAAGTTCTGAAGCTCATCAAATACACTGCATCAAATACATTATACACACACATGAATATTTACATGCATAAACACACAAATAGAACTTGAAAGCTTAAAAAGGAAGCTATGCTGTTCTGACCATGAAATTCTTCCCCTCAAAAATGCAACAGAAACTCGTTGTTGTGTGGCTCATATGTTCAGTGTGGCTCCATATGTGGAGACAAGTGGGCTATATCCACTAAATCCTCTGCAGGTTGTGCTGCCTGAGTTTACGTCAACTTAACAGAAGCCAGTATCATTTAGAGGGAGAGATTCTCACAAAGAAAGGGGCCTGATTAATTTGACCAGCAAGGAATAACACAAATACTAACATCCAGAAATTAATATCATACCGAGTCTTAGTTTTCTCACTACTAACTCATTCATATTTACTAATTCCCATGAACATGCTGTTTATCTTTCTAGTGTTTTATGCGTGTGTGTGTAGAGTGTCTGTGTGTTACATGTAATATACACACATGTTTGTGTTTGGGTATAATTGTGCGTGTATGAACACGTATGTGGAGGTCAGAATCTGCAATCTGATGTCCTCCTCAGTCATTCACTCTCCACCTTATTTTTTGAGGCATGATCTCTCACTGAACCTGAAGTTCATTATATCCAGCATAACTCACTGGTTAGCAAGGCCCAGGAATTTCCTTATGTCCCCCATCTTCCCCCCTGCCAGTGCTGGGGTCACAAGAACATACTGCCATACATAATTTTTAAGGTGATCAGTCATACATCACCTTGTATGTATGTAATCCAAGCAGTTTAATAACTGAACCATCCTTTCTATACTCAATAGAATTATTTTTCAGTTTTACAATCTTCAAATATCTAGATTCTTAAATGATGTGATAAAAGCAACTCACTATTATTCCTTTGCAATTTTTTACGTTTGTTGAGAATTTTGTACAATGTATTTTGATTATATTCATCTTTTCAGTTCAGATCTACCCTCATCTCTCTACCAACCTAACTTTGCATCCTTACGTTCCCATTTAAAAACATTACCTAGTCTGATTTGTTCTGCTTTGGGACATGTGACCTTCTACTAGAGCCCAGTGGAGCAAACAGGGGGCACACCCTTAACAAAAATGGACTCTTCTCCCCAAAGCTATTAGTTGTCAGTAACTCTTAAGTAGGTGCTCACCTCCCCTCACTATTTAGAGATTTTATCTGGTTTGAAGTCATATGTGTGCTGCCATGAGTTCATGGGTGTCATTGTCCTGCTATACCCAGACAATTTTCCTGTGGTCTTACAGTACCTCTGGCTTTTACAAATCTTTCCACCCTTTGTCTATAGTGACTTCTTAACCTCGGGGAAACTGAGTGAAATGCAGATATTTTATTTAATCTTAAGCACCATTCTCTGTATTTGAGCCAACTGAGGGTCTCTGCGTTACCCAACATTTACTGAAGACAGAAGCTTCTCTGATCTACTGAAGTAATAAGCCACTGGAACTGGCTTAACACTGTGTATTTAACAAGTAATACTAATAGGTTCCCTCCGTGGGGCTTATGAAGTGTCTAGCCATGGGTTCTCGGTCTGGAAATGGTGCCAGTTATGGTTTTTCTGTTGTTGGGGGAACTTAAATCCCTGCAGGAAGCAGGTGGTTATTTCTGTGATATTTGTATAACAATTGCACAGTCTTTCCAGGGCAGTCACTGTTGTAGCTGTGATATTTGTATAACAATTGCACCAGTCTTTCCAGGGCAGTCACTGTTGTAGCTGTGATATTTGTATAACAATTGCACCAGTCTTTCCAGGGCAGTCACTGTTGTAGCTGTGATATTTGTATAACAATTGCACCAGTCTTTCCAGGGCAGTCACTGTTGTAGCTGTGATATTTGTATAACAATTGCACCAGTCTTTCCAGGGCAGTCACTGTTGTAGCTGTGATATTTGTATAACAATTGCACCAGTCTTTCCAGGGCAGTCACTGTTGTCGCTGTAGAGTTCACAGCCGTGAAAGACAGATGATTACTGTTTTTTCTTCTTGTACATGCTTCATGGCTCTATGAAAGCTAGCTAGTTCAAGACAAGAAAACTTACCTACTGTTGGGTTAAACAACTTCCCCAAGTGGCAGAGCTGTAATACACACCCTGAGGGTGTGGCAGATAGTATATTACCTATTATTTTCTATGGGACAAAAAATAATTCAAAACACAAAATATAAATCAAGAAAGTATACTTACATTATCATGATAGAGAAAAGGCAAAATTTTCTAAATTAAAATAATATATAATCAGTAAGAAAAAATCTATAGTCTGGATTAATTAATTAATCTACAATCTAAGATTAAAATTGTCCAGACATATAAATAAGCAAAATTTCAAAATAATTGCTAACAAACATATGAAAGATGTTCAAAACCAGCTGTCTCTCAAGGAATTCACATGAGATTCAAGGATCTGGGCAATGTGGTGAGATCCTGTGCCCCACGCAGCCCTAATAAGCTATTTTTGGTTACTCAGCTTCTATTTGCCAATAAAAGGACCGCATTAATAGTACAAGGCAGGAAAGGGAGATGTATTCCATGGGGCCACATTGGGAAGAGGGTAAAGAGATCCAAAGTGTCCCCAAGTCCACTTTCTGGGTATTAGATGAGGCTTAGGTTTAAGTAAAGGCCAGGAGATATGTCTAACCAAGTAGCCTTCAAGGTGTGGGTCTGCCCAGTTACTGACCCATTATTATGAGTTCTGCAAAATGATCTGACAATCATCTTGTGGGTACTGCATCAAATTTCAGTCTCTTCCCCTTGCCAGGAGACAAGTTCACCTTCTGGTTGGAGAAGGGGTGGGAGTGCTCAGCCTTTCCCTTCTCACAGGCTGGATTTCCACGGGGAAATTCCAGTTCTATGGGTTGCTTTGTTTCAGAAATCTAATAGCCAAATGGAGGGGCACCAGTTTCCCTTCAGAATATCCTCACTCCTTTCAGGCATGTGGGTTTGCACTATTCAAAAAAATAAAAATGAAAGTGCTTAATGATTCTCGGCACCAGCCAGCATGGGAAGCACCAAGGCCTCTCATAAAAGTTGATGGGAATCTAAGCTGGTGTGAAATTTCTGGCGGGCAATTTGGCAATGCCTATTAAAAAGCGAATGCACACAAACTTTGACCCAGCAATGTTATTGCTAGGAATGCATTTTCCATTTCTCCTTGTGTGATATTGCCACTGTAATGTGCAAGAGATGCTCCTTACAGCACTGTGTGTAACAGCAAAAACTAGAAACTATTAAATTGTAAATCAATAGACTCTAGGAATTATGGTATATAAATATGATGAAATGCTCATAAACTGCTCTGACAGCAAGCACACTAGGTCGCCTTCAGTAAAGAAGTAACTTTTACAAACAGAGACAATGTGTTGTTGGGTCCTTTTTGTATAATCTCTCCTTTTTTAATGAATCCATTGGAAGAGTCCTGGTTTTGGGGCTCAATGGGAACAATGGGGCTGATTGTTATTTTGTTAGAGGTATTTTTAGGAGGGTTATTAAGATCACAGATAGACAGACAGGAGCATGGTGGGGTCTCTGAAGAGAACTCAGGCCCCTGTGTCAGAGTGGTGGTCGTGGCAGCTACTGCCTGTCCTTACTCTGATGGTGGAGGTTCTATGTCACATGACTGACAAATAGCCATAGTCTATGCTTGTAGTCAGGCTATCTAAATTAGGGTAGGAAGAGCAAGAATCTACATAGTAAATTGTTCACTACAAGCATAGTGATTTTTCTCGGGGTTTGATAGTTTCAGTCTCACCATTGTCCTTTATAGCAGGGAGAGGAATTGTGATTTGGAAGTCTCCACTCTGAGAGTATCCTGTTCAGGGCTAAACATTGTCACTAATGGATTTTCATTAAAATGAGCACACCTAGGAGGGTCCCGGAAGCACTCTTGGAGAATATGACTTTGCCATTCTAGGATGTTTACTTTTAAAATGAAGCGCTACTGATTGTCAATCTCTTGACCAGAATTGAGACAAAAAAAATTACTTGTTTACATAAATGTATTAATTAGATATCTAGGTATAACTACTTTATGTTTAATTTTATTTGACTGGTTTTTTCCCCAATGGAACAGTTTAGACAAAGATATAATAACTCATCTAAAATAACTCATAAGCTGACCCATTCAAAATTGGTGGGATATTTATGGAAATGTTGCAGGCCCTGGTGTGACAGGGGCTTCTGCAAGAATCGGCTTCTATGCAGTTCGGTGGGGTTGTGCGACTAGGCTCTTATGCAGTTCGGTGGGGTTGTGCGACTAATAAAGTCTTTACTTAAACTTAACGAGTGTGAGCTTCCAGTGGCCTTTCCAGCCCTTCCAAATGCTACCTGTGTCCTAACGTGTTCTTCCACTGACTTGTATTTTGGGCCTGACTGTCACTTTCCTTGTCACTGAGCTTCCCCTTCCTCTCAATGTGGAAACCACCTGTTAGTATTTTAAGAATTGAAAGGTTTCAGGTTTTATGTTAAAGGGGTCACTGAGGCAGATATGCACTTACACAAGAAATTTGGTGGCAGAGTTCTTAATACTATGGAGAGGCTGATAAACAGCATGGTCTAGGCACACAGGACAGTTCAGGTACAATGTCCTAAACAGACAGCTCGGCAGGGGCCCTGATCTGAATTCAGCCCCACAAGACAAAGTTGGATAGGTCCTCCTAAGAGATGTCAGATAAAGGGGAATTTCGTATACTCAGGCTGTCTCTGATCTGCTCAGGGGTAGCAGAGAAGGGGGAGTAGAGACTTGCATTGCCAGGAAAGAATGTCTGACTTCCTGGATTGGGGAGAAATGAGAAAGTCAGACATGTCTAGTGAGGAGTACCCACTATAGAGCTGAGAAGATGGTTTGCTGCCAGTAGCCCTCAGATGTCCCAGAATATGGCAACTTGGAGTCTATAAGATTCCACAGCAATATAAGAATGTGACCTGCATTTGGCCAATGGGATAGAGATTCTTTTTTTAAAATATCATAATTAACGATATATTTATTTATTTGTTTATTTTGATCTTTGAAATTAAAATTTGATTTTAATTTCTCCTTCCCTATCCTCCCTCTAAACCCTCCCATACACTCCTTCCTGCTCTTCTTCAAATTCATGCCTCCTCCCCCTCTTTGGTTGCTAATTGTTATTGTATACATATAAGTATATGTTTATACATTCCTAGCCATAGCAACAGTAGGCATTTATTATTATTATTTTTATTTTTATTTTTATTATTATTTGTTTATTCATTTATTTATAAAAATTTCCACTTCCTCCCCTCTTCCCAATACCCTCCCATTCCCCACACTCCCTCTCCAGTCCTAAGAGCAGTCAGGGTTTCCTGCCCTGTGGGAAGTTCAAGTTCCTCCCCTCGCCCTCCAGGTCTAGGAAGGTGAGCATCCAAACAGACTAGGATCCCAAAAAGCCAGTACTTGCAGAGGAAACAAGACCCAGTGCCATTGTCAATGGCTTCTCAGTGGGATAGAGATTCTTGAAGAGAATGTCAGTAGAGAGCTTGCCACTTGATTTACAAAAGAAAAAAACTTCCATGGCCAGAGCTGCAGTCTGGTCAGTCTTCTGACACTAATGTTATTTATTTTCTTATAAATATAAGAAATTCTTTGCCTGACCTTCCTTTTAGATACTCCTGTACAAATCTCCTAAAGATCTAAACACAAAAGTGCAAACAAATAACAAATTTCCATTACTTTTGCCAGTACAGAAAAAGCCATCTGTGATTCCCTAGCTGTTTCAATCCTGGATTGCTAAAGTCATAGAAATTAGTAGAAAGATTAGTGGAGCTCAGCATTAACTTCATGCTTGTGGCTGTGTAAAGCAAGTGCAGCATACAGACTTAATTCCAGTCACTGCTATAGATTAATGACCCGGGCACTGGGAGTCACCTTGGTCTCCATCTTTTGTCTGAGATTTTCTAGACGCTAGCTATAAATGAGCTACTGAATAAGCCATATTTCTTTACCTTTGTAGAAGAAAAACAATGATGAACAAAAGGCTGGTTGATTTGGAATACATTATGAAATTTGAGTGATAAAAATTAGCAGTGAAACAAATGTTGGTATATAAAATGTATGTTTCAATATTTAGCACTAGTAGTTGCCTGGCTGTAAAATAAAATCTGAAAATGTATTTTAAGCAGTGGAAGCACCTTAGAAATTGAGCAGGCTTTTGTTGTTGTTTTCTAGAGATAATCATGCTATTATTTTTTTGAAGCAATCTACACGCATTTCAATCACAAACTTGGCATGCTTGAGCACATGTGCCAGTAGAGGAAATATTAGGTACCGCTATCACTATTACATCCTCTAACTTCAATTTCTCATGTGTTGAAACTTCTTTAGTGTGTGATTTTTTTTGATAGGGAGTGAAACTAATTTAAATGATAATGTGTTCTGCAAATGTGCCTCTTTACCTCAGCAGTGTCCATGAAAAATTCCTCATCTAAATAACCTTACATGCTCAGCTCTTAAGGACACCCTCCCCTTCTGTTGGAAGTTGTTTTTTGTTTGTTTGTTTGCTTGCTTGTTTGTTCTTAATAACAGTGCTTGCAATATGTTATCAGCAGGCACTTAGAAAATTACCTTATGTGTACATGATTATGTAAAATGTACGTTGAACATCTTCACTACAATTATCTTTTTCGCCTCATTAAGACCTTTTTTCCAACTCTAAAAGTCTACCTCCTATACTCATGTCTTTTTGATTGTTTGTTTGTGGCTCACTGCATTCTACACATGTACAATACCAAACCTATCAGGCAAGTTGTGCCCACTGGTCCAGTAGTGGCACATCTGTTTGGGGAGAACCAAATGTTTTCCTGCTTGGAAGTATAACCTGCTACACTAGAGAAATTCTTTCTTGGTACTTTGAATCTGGTCAGAAGCTCATAGGATAGGAGGTAATATTCCCTAAGAGGAGCCCCACTATTCTATTGCTAAATGGGCACAGTATCAACTGCTTTCAGAAGGTTTGATGATATCAGGCTAGTGGAATTCTTGGATCTCTTTCCAAGATTTAGCATCTATTTTAAGTTTATCATGTTCTCATGGTAAGAAATTATCGAGAGCTAGCACAAACATTTCACTTCTGTTTAGAAAAGCTTCAGAAGAGATTTCTAGTGATTTAATGAATTACACTGGTACTTGAGAGCAAGTAATATTCACCCGTAAGGTCTTTACCTCATCTCTGACTAATACCGACATCATTGCTGACATGCTAGCTGTAACCATGAGCTTCTATTTGAAAAGTTGTGACTTTAGCTATCTGATAATCAGTTCCTCTGACCTACGGTTTTCTAGGTAGAATCTGACATGTCAAGCGTGTTTTTTAAGGGATATTTGATTTTAGTGATTACTCCCTCAGGTAGATAAAATTTTTGGAGTTGTACATATAAATACTAAATCGTACATAAGGCGGCAGCAGGAGAGGAGAGTAGAATTTCAACAACAAATTTAATGCAGAAAAAGTAATGGAGAAGAATTCACAAATAAGAAGTATGCCATAAAATCCGTCATTATCATAATATCCCCATGCCCAGGGCAAGCAACACTCCACTCGAGTTAAATTTCAGTCATGATGTCTCTAATAGTTTTCCTGCGCATGTGGGAACCCCCCGCCCCACAAGAAACCTGAAGAGAAGTGATTAAAAAAACATATTTTTTCACAGAAATATCTTGAGCATATACTTCAAAAAATCCATCTTGAACTGTCAAATCATTTTCTTGTTGATATGAAGTTATGATTCATATCCCATTATATAAAATGTACTGTATTATAAATGAATCAGAGTTTTCAATATGGGTTTTGAGAGCATACTAAGAACTGAAGAAGCCTTTTCCATTGAATCAGAAATGTGTTTTCTATAAGGAAGGGTGAAGAAAACAGTTTAAGCTTATGAAGAAAAACAATAATCATATTTTACTACACATTATGAACTGAGAATTTGAACAAATAAATGAATGCTCACAGATGATAGATCAATAATCTTCCCAGACAGTGTGCAAGATGAAGAAGGGACGGAAGACCAGCGACTGCCGGAACTATCACTTCCTGTTGGATGTTACACATTGTTTTCTGTATACAGGGTCAGGATCTGTTATGAAGATGGACCCATAGTCTCTCATCTAAATTTCTTAAAATTATTTGGAAGAGTATGATTGCCAATGCAATGAATGTGGGTGTTTGAAAAGAGATAAAAGAGATTCTATGTATGTATACTGTCTGTCATTTGTCATGTATTAGAAATAACCACTTTGTACTATTAAAATAGAGCAATAGAGGTTATATTGGTTATATATATATATATATATATATATATATATATATATATATATGAGGTTATACAAGCTCATTTCCACGGCCAAGACAACCACCAAGATGCATGAGATTATATACAAGGGCAGGGCACACCATATAACACTGGATTTCATAAAATTTTACTAAAACATCAGCACTAATTTATTGATTCATTCATCAGTGTCTTAGTGTTTGAATAATGTGAACAATGTAATTGAGTGCCTCTAAGATACCAGTTCTGATTTCCCTTGTAGAAGATGGAGAGAGTAGAATTATGAATCAGCCAATCTGATTCTGATTAGTCTTCTGATTGGTACCTTGGTGACAAAATGGATTGCTACTATTGTGGACCTCATGACTGTTTTTGTAGAAGAACTAAAGAAAAAAATGATATTAGAACTCAGGAAATCCTTAAACTTTTCTGTTCATCAGATTCAGCAACCATAATCTGAGTAAGTACTAATGTTATATATCCAAAATAAGTGTAAATGAATGATGAACAGCAATATTGACTTAACATAAGGAGCTATAGCTCATCCGATTTGAGGGCTGGTATGGCTTCAACAGAAGGCTGACATCTCAGCTGTGGAAGGAGCAGATCTCACCTCAGAAGAGCTAGATAAATAATTCCATAGCTGAAGATTAGTGTGCAAAGACACATAGAAGCCCAATTTTAGAGGATATTGAAAGATTCACTTCTCCAACAAAATGGTGAGATCACACCATGGTAGAGCTGACCAGAAGAAGAAATCAGCTTAGGGTTATTACATACAGAATTGTGCAAAGCAGAATTACAAATAGCCCAGTTCAACACACTGAGTCAACTTGAAGAGTCAGCAGAGGTATTAGTTCTCATTGCTGTCATGAAATGACAGATACTTATTTTTTAAAACTATAGGTATATTTGAATCTTGGTTTTGAATTTTTCATTCCATAATTATATGGTCTCTCAACATGGAACACTCATGAATCAAAACATCTTGGTGGGAACAATTGGCAGAGAAAATGGCTGATTTCCTTGGACAGGGGGAAAGCAAGGGTCCCACAGTTTCTTTTGTAGAGTTATCCTCAATGGCTGAAAGGCCTCTCACTTAGTGCTAATATCTCTAGGTCCTTCCAATATCTGAGATAAAGTTTTGAAGCATAGACTTTCAGGGAATTTTCAACATGTAAGCTGTGGCAAAGATACTTTTCTTCATTTCCCCTTAAATCTTTTTATTAAATTTATTCTTGGACAATTTCATGCCTATACACAAAGTATCTTGACCCTATCCATGCAATTCCCTATTCCATTCACAACATGTCCCTCTCCTACCTTCACATCTTTTGTTTCATTTTACTTTTTTTTTTTTAATAAAATACAGTGTCCAGTTAGTGCTCCCTACCAGAAGGTTGAGTCTGGTGTAAGAGTTCCTGAGTGCAATGAGCATATCTTTTCCAGAAGACAGCACCCTTCCCTATATTCTTCCTCTATAGTCTTTCTGCCCTCTCTTCAGCAATGCTCTCAGAACTTTGGATGGATTAATAATGATATATGCCACATTTAAGGCTATATATTCTGTAGTCAATTATTGACAATGGTCATGCATTGACCATTTATGAGTTCCTTCACTGTTACCTCCTGCAGAAAGCAACTTCCCTGGCCAAGGCTGAGAGCAGCACCAATTTACAGAATGAATGCCTGCCATAGCTGTGCTGATCTGAAAGATTAGATTCTCAGTGATTTCCCTTTTTGCTCTCTCTCTCTCTCTCTCTCTCTCTCTCTCTCTCTCTCTCTCTCTGTGTGTGTGTGTGTGTGTGTGTGTGTGTGTGCTTTTTGAATTAGGAGTGTCTTTTCTTATCTAGATCACTTTTGTTTTGTGTAACCTCCAGGTCAGGCATGTGAAGCCATGTTCTCCTGTGTGAAGCTTGAAAAGACCGTTCCTCCATCCTGACTTTTCTTCAGCCTCAGCTGTGCCTCTCCCCGCCTTTGGTTCCTCTGACTTCTTATGCTTTAGCTTCAGGCCAAAGTGCATCTTCAAGAAACCGTCCTGTAGCAATGTGTGTCAATAGGACTTTTGTGGCTATTCACCTGAAATCTAGGACACTTTCTTTTTGTGTGTGTCTGTGTGTGTGTGTCTGTGTATATGTTTGTATGTGTGTGTACATGATACATGTGTGAGGGTGTACATGAGTGTGGGGATGCATGTATACATTTGTTTACATGCATGTAAAGGTCAGAGGAAAACCTTAAGTGTCGTTCTTGGAAAGCTATGTATCTTTGGGGTTTTTTTTTTTTTTTTGCCATCATCTGACAGTTTGGCAACTCACCAAGAAAGTTACCGTGACTGTCAAGAGAGCCCCAGGAATACACCTGTTCTGAACACTAGTGTTATAAGCTTTCTCTGTTTGTTTGGTGAGTTCTAGAAAAGTGCCCATGATTCTAACAAAATGAACTATTTCCCTTCTTTCAGAACACATATTAGGTATTGTCTAATTGTCCAGTTTTGCAACTATTTTCTTTTATTTGGACAGGAATGTAGAGCACCTGTAGATATGGCTACTCAGTGTTTGTCACTACAGTACGACCACAGTATGAAGATCAGCCGGACTTCCTCACACTTTCATTGTTTCAAACCATCTCTGATTTAGGTCCATAGAGTCAGTCCATCCAGTAGCTTTCAAAGGAAGGAGTCAAACAAATTGTCCAACATCCCAAGATGGATTTCATGGTGTTCTAGATCTCTGCTTTAAAAGTAGCATCTTGTCAGGTGTTGCTGGCACACACCTTTAATCCCAGCACTCAGAGAGGGATAGGCAGAACTCTATGAGTTGGAGGGCAGTCTGGTCCAGGACCGCTAGAGGTGATTCATAGAGAAACCCTGTGCCAAAACAACAACAAAACCAAAACAAGAGGAAAAGAAAAAGAAAAAGAAGGCAGCATCTGGTTTAGCAAGTCAAAGATGCCAATATGAGTCTTACTTCAAAGAACAAAAGAGCTAAGATTGATCTTGGAAAGGGCAGTAAGAAGATATGGGCAGTGGAACTCCACAGGAGAAAGCCTAACCTGTCCCTTTTGTGTTTGCTTGTCACAGACATCTGCAAGGTCCATACTTACTCTTTAGTGGAAATCAGGTAACTCCACAGATGACGCCATCTGATTACTGAAAGTTCAGGGAAGAGCACTTATCCGAGTGTCTGTTAGAGCATTATCAGAAAAGAAAGGAAGGGGAGAGTAACCTGTAAGACCATATCTGACACAAGAGACCAGGGATATGGGATCAGAGATGCCCCACTGTGGGAGATGGTGAAAGCAGAAGATTAACTCCTTTTTAGCTTCTTTGTTAAAGAATGACAGCAGAGGTGGGAACAAGTGTATCTTGGGGCCATTGTCTTCACAATGACTTGCGTTAAATAAAAATCCTCAATCTGAGGTAAAATAGTAAACAAAAATTTGTAAGAGTGAAGCCCATGTGATGTATAGATATGTATATATATGTGTGAATGTATGTTATTAAAATGGAATATAGATAATGGTCAATAAAAGATAGATACATGATAATAGATAATTAGTTGATCAATAAATAACAATTAGATTTGTAGGTCAATAAGTAGAGGATGATAAATACATTAGTGGCTATTTTCTAGAGTTGAAGTACAATCTTAGTTGCTTTGGAGATCTCAGAATGCAGGAGATGTAAGGACTATTGAGGCACCAACCAAGGAAAGCTACACATTTAGAGTGAAGCCCACCTAAGCACAATGTAGAAGCTATGTGCTGCAAGCAGAAGACCTGGAGGGGCAGGCAAGGCTTTGAAGCCCAGATAAAAAGTCCCAAATGCTAAACATTGGTTTACAGGAATTTATAATTACCTGCTGGATTTTAATTTTGTTTGATCTGATTGCTCCTCAGAATGTTCCAATTCTTCCCTTTGGGGAAATGAATATGTTATGCTGTGTCATCATCTGCTAGAAGTATATAAATTGTATTTAATTTTGTAGAAAGCTATCTTTAGTAGACTTTAGATTTTAAAAGAGATTTAGTCTTTTAAGGTAGAACCATGCTTTATCTTATGAAGAAAATGGGAGTGGAAATAAGAAGCTGAAAGTTATGGTTTAAAAGAGATGTGTTTATATATCAAGTTGACATGGGCTTGTAGTAATTGTTAGGTTTGCCAACTTGATACAACATACAATCACTTTGGAAGGGGGCACTAATGAGGTGTTGCTGACATTGGAGTGACTGTAGGGATGTCCATGGGCACCTTCTCAATAAGCTGATTGGTATGGGAGAATACAGTCCATTGTGAGTGGCACTGTCCCCTAGGCAGAAAATCCTGGACTGTATAAGATAGAAGAAAGTAAGTAAGAAAATATTTCATGTATTCCTTCTCTTCTCTGGACTGTAGATATAATACCTAGCTATTTAAAGGTCCTCCTGTGCCCCAATGATGACAGATGCTAACATGGAATTATAAGATGAAGTAAATCCCTTCTCTTTTTCTGTTTCTCAAGACAGGGTTTCTTTGAGTATTGCTGACTGTCTTGGAGCTCACTCTATAGACTAAACTGGCTTCAAACAAACCTCCTGCCTCTGCCTCCCAGAGTGCTGGGATTAAAGGCATAAAGGATTAAAGACCACCCAGCATCTTTTCATTTTTTAAGTTGGCTTTTGTCAGATATTTTTCTATAATAAAAACAGCAGGAATGAAATTAAGATAGAAAGAAAAAAGAGAGAGAGAAAAATATAGCAATGAATGTATTGTAAACAAAATCTAGAAATCTCTTTATGCCTATATGTTTATATATCATAGCTGTTTCTTTATGTTATCTGTTAGGAAAAAATCCTAAAACTGGCGGCTCTGCTGATGCAAAGCAATCCAATTAGGTCCGATAAAACCAAATTAAAATGTCCATCATTTTATTAAATACTGCGCTCTTTGGTGGCAGAGTGCATGGTGGGGAGACAGGAAAGTGGGAAGCACATGCAAATCTGGTACCACATGTTTCTCCTCTGGGGTCCCACTTAAATACCCTGTGGAAGTGGTTCTGAGCCTCCCCCTGGGAGGGGTCAGGACCTGGCATGCTGGGATTTGTAGTCCAGACTAATGCAACTCCCAGTCTAGGGGGCTGGAATAGATGCCAGGGGCTGGGGCTATGCTCCAGACTTAACATTATCTACCTATCATCTCTGTCTGTCTGTCTATCTATCTATCTATCTATCTATCTATCTATCTATCTATCTATCTATCTATCTATCTATCTATAAAGAATCAGAAAAAAATAGAAACATTTTCCATGAGCAAGTCCCATCCATGATGGTTTTATGTACATTTTTTGGGCCAAAACTGGGGAATCAGAACAGGTCATTTTTATACTACTCCACTAATACTCAGTTAATTTTATTTTACTTTTTGACTCCGTATGCGAGTAATAATTTACTATTTTGTTTTATGGATAGCAAATTAGCATGGTACCAACTTGACTGGTGTTGCCCTAGTTCACCTGGGATTGGGTCAGAAGGAAGTCCTCAAAGGAGTCAATGACTTATCCCCCTCACTTCTCTGCTTGAAATACATTACAAATGATGTTTTCTTTCTTTTTTTTGTTTTCTTCAGGAAAACTTTCCTTAATTCAGAGTCACTGCTACTATTTTTTTCCATATGCCAAGACATATTTTGCTTTCTGTGCCTCTCTCTGATTCTCTAATTTATATTGTAGTGATTTGGAAGGTGGTAAAGCATCCATGAGCCCCCCATGCATTTAAATGATCACATTCCGTAGTTAAGAAATGCTGAGTGAGCTCTACGTGCTTTTTCAGGGTTCTAATATAAGCAATGAAACAGTCCCAAACTCCTTATCACTGCTGTTTTGAAAAGTAGGAAATAAATATATTGGGGCTGGAGAGATGGCTCAGTGGGTAAATCACTTGTCCTGCAAGTACTAGTACTAGAGTTCAAACCCTCAGAACCCGGGTAATGTCTAGTGCATTAACATGAATAAAACCCTAGTGGACAAGTTCAGATATTAGTCCTCACTTTTGCCCTTGTCTGAGAGAGTGTTCTCTCTCCCTTATCTGCCGAGCCAGCTGGTCAGCCCTCACCCTACATCTGCTGAGCCAACTGTTGAAAAGCTTCCTCCTTGTTTGTGTCTTCTCTCATCTTATCACACAAATGCTAGGATTAGAACCATTACTAAACACATGTCTGCACATGGGATCTTAGAACCTGACCTCAGATTCTCATGTTTGTAAGGCAAGAGGTTATCCACTGAGTTATCTCCCTGGATCCATGGTGACAAGCATTTTAAAACTATTTCTTTCAGGTGTAAGAGTTCAATCATGCTATTCCAGTATGGTCACTGGTATCGTATAAACATTTTCATCTCACACAATGGTCTCATAGGAGACCAGCGTTTCAAACAGTAAAAACTTCACAGTGATGTGAAATATAATAGTGGGTAACAGGAGAAAGCCTGGAAAAGCCAGCCTAGAAGTAAGTACTCACTCTGTACTTACTGACTCCAAAGGAGAACAAATGCAGAGTGTAATGGAATTGGAGCGGCCTCTGGGGAAAGCTGTTTATTCTCACATTCTTATTTAGTTTTTCATGTTTTGAGTGCTTATGTGGGCGTTTGAATGTATACCCAAGTCAGACACCCATAGCCTTTGGAGGAGACAACAATGTGGAGGTAGCTTTTTCATGGAATGTTTTCATACAGCATTTCAGGGAACCCAAGCTCACCAGCTGGCTAGGCAGCCTGCTCAGCGAACGACAGAATGCTTCTGTCCTTCACTTTACCCCTCAGAGTTAGGGTCACAGATGTGAACCACCATGTCTGGCTTCCTATGTGGGCACTGGGACCTTAACTCAGATCCTCATGCTTACACAGCAGGAACATGGGGTAAACTATGGCCACAGCCCTTGTTACATACTTTCTAAGCTATAGGAAGACGTATCTTTCCAGGACCAAATGGAAAAGGGCAGCCTGCCTCAGCTGGCTTTCTAGTGGGCAACCCCCTCACCACCGATCACCTTGTGTATTTCATCCACTACCTTTTTTCATTTTATTTATTTTTGCTGAGCTCCTCCACTACCTTTCTAAAAGGTGACAATTTATACATATCAGAATTATAAGGGTTGGATAAATTTATCACAATTTTTTTAAATTTTGAAATTACTATATAATTACATCAGTTCCCAAATCTTCCATTTCTTCCATCAAAATGGTACTCTGGGCACAATTTTGAAATTGTTGAGAGTAGTAGACAGTACTGACTTATTCATGATGTCAGCTGGATTGTTTCAAGTTATTCTCTACATAGGATGAGGTTGGCTGTAGACTTTCCAAAAAAACTTTTATTACACCGAGGAATGTTCTCGCTAGTCGTACTCTTTCTAGGACTTTCATCGTGAAGCCATGATGAATTTTTGTCAAAGGCTTTTTCTATATCCAGTGAGATGATTATGTATTTTTTATCTTTAAATTCATTTATGTGACTTATTACATTTATTGACTTGCATCTCTTGAACCATCCCTGCATCCCCTGGAGAAAGCCAATTTAGTTGTTACAGATAATGTTTTTTGAGGCATTACTTTATTCTGATTTCAAGTAATATATTCCCATTTAAAATTTATTTTCATCTGCGTTATTGGCCTGCAATTTCAATTTCTCACTACTTCTCTCTCTCTCTCTCTCTCTCTCTCTCTCTCTCTCTCTCTCTCTCTGTGTGTGTGTGTGTGTGTGTGCGTGTGTGTGTGTGTGTAACAGGATTTTGTATTAGAATGATATTGGCTTATAGCAGGACTTAGGGAGTACTCATTTTGTTGCCATTTCTTGTTAACATGTTTAAGAAGTATTGCTATATATCTTCTTTAAATGTATAGTGGTGAGTTTCCTAGTGTATCTTGGCCTAGTGGACCTCAGGAAACAAACACAACTACACTCTTGGGACAGGAAGAATTTTATCCATGAGGTATCTAATGTTTTTAGGCCCAGTGGACCCCAGAGGACAAGCATAGCTCGGCCCCAGTTCTCTATACTTAGAGATGGAAGAATTTTGTCCACTGCCTCTGGCACAGGGAGGTTGGGCGTTATTATGATTCTTGAAAGCAGGGTCCTGCCCAAAACCATGAAGGACTGAGCAGGACAAAACGACTCACACATGGTGCCAGGCTGATGGGCACTATTATGATGAATAAATAGATGGTATGGTATGAGAAAATGGGAGAGAAGGGGGAGAAAGCATGGCTCATGTCCTGTGGACAGGAACATACCTGTAGAGGTGAAAGTGGTGAGGAGCTGGCTGAGGTGTGTGACTTGATTGACACCCAAGGCCATGGTCTGGGCCTGTTTCCAGGACTCATGTTTGGGTGGCTCTGATGTAGCTGCAGTCTGTGCTGTTGTCCATGGCTCCTGTTATCACTGAAGGTCCAGAGTAAAGGGCTGCACAACATTTTCCCTGCCCCTCACTGGCTGCAACACCACCAGTTGAAGCACTCTAGAAAGAGGATCCTACAACTCACCTGGGCGGCACAGTGGCATTCAGAGGAGCATGGGTGAGTTGGCCCTGAGAGCATGAGAACACAAAAGGAGATCATAGCAGCCATGTGGTGAGGAAAAGATGCCTCCCCTCGCTCCTGCAGCAGTTGGGGGAATCTGATCCAACCTCTCACCAACTGTAGCACTCAGGAGAAATGGCTCTACACTTCACCTGGGCACCACAGTAGAACTGACATTTTTCAACAGGACACAGGTGGCCCACCCTGAAGGTGTGAGGGGGCATAGCCTGTCCCGCCTTCCTTGTCTGAGTGTAGTAGTAGGGGCAAGGGAAAGATGCCCTCTAAGCACAGTCCTACCACCTCCAGCTAACCAGAGAGTTGACCTTTACCAGTTGCAACACTAGGGAGAGCAGGCTCTGCAGCTGGTTTGGGCAGCACAGCAGAGCTAATGCTCTTACAGGGTGAGGGTGAGCAGGCCAGAGAAGGTGAGATCTACCCCTCTTACCCTGTCCTCACCTCCTCATGTATCATGTGGCAGCGTGGACAGGAGAGGTGGCAGGCTGACCAACCCTGCAACTACCCCGACCCCCTAAACAGTGTTATGAATTGCCCACCCCAATATCCTCCCCATGTACCATCCTCTAGAGTCCATGAAGTGTCAGGCCCTGCAGACACAAAGCTGCAGGAGCTCCAGGGCATAGGGTAGCAACAAGATATCCAAGGAGGGTCCCAACTTTCATGACGAGGTTGATTTTCCCCCTTAAATTTTTATTTTATTGGGGAGTTGATTAAAGCAGAGGGTGGATACAAACAGGGAAATAAATGGGATCAAGATGCATGATGAGAAAGACACAAAGAATAAATAAGAAGAAATTAAAAATAAAAACGAAAGTATAGAATTTTGCTGTGAATCTAGTTGGCCAAGACTTTTTTGTAGTTATTGGAAGGATTTTTATCATTGTTTCAATCTTGATATCTGCTATAGGTCTATTAGGTTTTAGGTTATTCAGCTCACCTTGGCTTAATTTTACTAGTTAGCCTGAATCTGTAAGTTCACTCATTTTTTTTCAGTTTCCAAATTAAAAGGTGTACAGGTTTTTAATATGTTCACTTGGAACATTCTGAATAAATTCTTTTGGTGTCTGTTATAATGCTTCTTTGTTTATTTCTGACACTATTACTTTGGGTCTTCTCTTTCTTTTATTTTAGTGAGTTAGGTCAAGGGTATGACAATCTTGCCCATCTTCCCCATGAACTCTTTCTTATATTCCTCAGTTCTCTATATTGTCTTTGTGTCTATTTCCTTAATTTTTCTCTAATTTGGGAATTTTTTGTTGTTTTTTTTTCAAAATTTTTGTGTTTCATCATTAAATCATTTATTTGTGCTCTTTCTGAGTTTTAACGGAAGCTCTTAGAGCTGTGAATTTCTCCCTTAGGACGGCTTTTAATGTGTCCCGGGATCCCATAGGACGGCTTGTAATGTGTCCCGGGACTTTTATTCTGGTGTGCTTTCATTCTCATTTAGTTCCAGGAATTTTTTATCTGCTTTTTTGAATTCTTCTTTTACCTAGCCATCCTTCAGTAATGAGTTGTTTATTCTCCATTAGTTTGTGTACTTACTAGAAATTGTTTGCTGGGGAATTTAAGTTTAATTACATTCTAGTTAGTCATGTTACACAAAGTCATTTCTATTATCCTGAGTTTGTTAAGATGTATTTCATGTGTTCCAGGATTATTTATTTTATAAAAGCTTTCCACTGAGTGGAATGTACATTCTTTAGAGTTTTGATGGAGTATTTTATAGATAACTGCTGGATCATTTGGTACATGTTATTAATTAATTATGATGTTTCTTTGTTCATTCTTTTTCCAGATAAACTGACCTTTATAGAAAGTAGAGTATTGAAATCATCTGGTGTTAATGGGCTGATGTCAATCTGTGTCTTTAAACCTAACAATTTTTTTTTTTTAATTTAGTAGCCTAGTGCTTGGTGCATATGTTTTTGGAATATTCATGTCTTCTTGCTTAACTGTTGTCTTAACTAAAATAAAGCGTCCTTTTTTATCTCTTCTAATTGTATAATTCGACTGATTTAATCTGTCTTAGGATATTGATACTTGCTTGCTCTCTGATACCATTTCATTGTGGCATTTTGTCAATTTTCTTCACTGTAAGATGCCTATAAAAATTAATTTTAAAAAGATGCTTATAAAATGAGTTTCCTGTAGACAATGTTATGCCCCACAAAAGTGAACAGGGAGAACCAGTCCTGTATGTAAAAGCAAAGAGCCTTTATTTTATGCAAGTTTGCAAATTCGGTCTCTTCGCATGTCCACTGTATTGAAATAGAGAGCCCTGAGCTAAATTAGAATTGGGTTTTATAGTAGTAAAGGTGGGGTGAGGGGTTTTTGAGGTTCCAGGCCCCTGACTGGCTGACATTTGTCTAAGAGTATCCTGGTGAGTGTGTGCTGGCAGGTGGTCCTATCTACAGCGGTTGGAATGCTAGGCATTTCCTTTGGATCATCTGTTTCTGGGTGGTGCTTGGGTTATCTCAGTTTATGGTTTTCCTGCAGCCAGCTATTGCTTCAGGTTAAACTACTGAGATTCAGGCCCTTATTAAATGTGTCGATGGCTGAGTCCTCCTCTGGCAGGTGATAATGCTGCAAGTAAAGAACTTCCTCTGGGTGATCTGCCCATAGTTAGCTTATCATGACTGGCTCCCACAGACAACAGACAGCTGGATTTGGTTTGTTGATCCATTCATTTGGATCTATGATTTTATATTGAAGAATGAAGACCACAGATAGTTAAAGTTATTATTGAAAGTGGTGTTGGTTGCCATCATTGTATTGCTAACTTTTCATGTTATTTTGTCCTCACTAGTAGTTTGTGTTTTAGTAATTATAGACTTATTTTTCTTTCTACATTCCTCTGTCCATGTTTATTCCAGGGAAATTTATTTTTGGTGTCAAATAACATCAGTTTAATTGATGTCTGATGAAATTTGTCTACCACAATTACCTGTCTGAGAGTTTGCAAGGTCTTTTCAAATAATTTCCTGCAAAGGTCAGGTTAGAGACTGGATACACTTTTACTGGATGGAAAATCCCATCTGAAATATACGTCTCATTTGTTTCCAATATAATCACCTTCTTGTTCTGGGATGTAGCACATTGGATCAAAGGCTACCATACATGTATGAGACCCTGGATTCAATCTCCAGCACAGTATAAGCTGAGTATGGAGGTTCTCCTCCTGATGATACCCACACTAGCATGTGGAAAGGGAAGGCAGGGATATCAGAAGTTCAAGGACATCCGC
Source organism: Myodes glareolus (assembly GCF_982192425.1). Lineage (NCBI taxonomy): Eukaryota > Metazoa > Chordata > Mammalia > Rodentia > Cricetidae > Myodes > Myodes glareolus. Next base: position 3,866,611 of record NC_142045.1, read on the forward strand.
AGTTCCGTCCTAAATTAAAGGCAGCATGAGACATCGTAGAAACAAGGGCTACACGAGACATCATAGAAACATGGGCTACATGAGACATCATAGAAACATGGGCTACATGAGACATCATAGAAACAAGGGCTACATGAGACATCATAGAAATAAGGGCTACATGAGAAACAAGGGCTACATCATAGAAACATGGGCTACATGAGACATCATAGAAACATGGGCTACATGAGACATCATAGAAAACAAAACAAGCACACATCAAAAAAAATGTCTCCTAGGTTTGAGAATTTGTTTGTTCAAAGAAAATCAAACCTTGAAGTTTCAAATTCTGAAAAAAGAAATGGTACGCATGATGGAGGAGAGAATGCACACAAAGCAATGCTGTCAGCCGGGGCTCTCACTTCTTCAGTTCTTTGCACACACACACCTACTTTTCTTGCTTTATTAAATGGTTTACTTTAATTTTGTTTTATGAAAAGCATGTATAAAATTATGTTTCTGACTGTATGTCTGGATGTGAATATGTGCATGTGAGTGAAGATGCCTCAGAGAGGCCAGAAGTATGAGATCTCTCTGCAGCTGGAATTGCCTGACTCGGGTGCTAGGATAAACTTGACTCAGGTACTGGGAATACGCGCTTTTTAACTGCTAAGTTATCTCTCTAACTATTAACTTTTTTAAAATTACATTTATGTATTTACTTGTGTGGGGTGCTCATGTGAAAGTCAAAAGACAATTAAAGGAATTCAGTTCTTTCCTGCTACCAAGAAAATCCTTTGGATAAAATGTTGGCATCCCTAGGCTTAGTGACAAGTGCCTCTACCCCTTGAGGCCATCTTCTGTTTATTTTAAAGTACAAGTATTTAATATGTGGGTCCAGAGAATGTTTTTACAAAGAGAAATTCCAGAATACACTCAGTCAAGAGGAAGTCCATCATAACTTAAAGATGACAAATATACAGGGGTAATAGTGTCCCAGAATGGTTTTGAGGCATTATATTAGAAATAAAAAACAACATGTTTGAGAATCAAATACTTTCAGTAAAGACTTCGTCTTGCTGGAGAGTGGGGCCTTGGGCGTGTGGGGGGGGGGGTGGGGGGGTGGGTGCTTCTTAAAGCAGAGATCACAGAGCAATAAACCCTGAACTGAAAATGGCAGCAAGTCAAAAGGGTGTTAACACATGCCTGTGTGGGGCAAGAGGAAGAGAACAGATCCAAAGAGGATGTCATGAGGAAGATCAGGGTGGCCTTTCCCCCACCACGCCAACAGCCAGTCTGGCGCATTTACAACAGACACATGTTAGTCATTCTTTGCCCCATGCTCAAGTTGCTTGAGTAGTCAGTGGAGCCCAGAAAGGCAGGAGAGTGAGATGTCACCATCCTTTCCCTCCTGAGATCGGGGGTGGGGGGGGGGGGGTGTTCTGTAAACATTGGCAGTGTGTGGTCTCCATTTGGTATTTGGACTAAGGAATGAGAGAGGAAAGAAAGCCATGCCTGTGGTGAACATTCTACAAAGCTGATTAATTGATCATGGGAAACTCAAATTTCACAGAAGCCATATTTTGGGGTGGGGGAGAGATCGTTTTTCGGTTCCCTTCATAGGTATTCATTTTCTTTCTCTCTGTGCATTAACATCGTTGTGGTTATTATGTAAACGCACACACAGGCCCTTCCCCATCAACATCCAAAGGCTAAAAGTTTTTTAACATCTTTATTCTATGGCAAAGCTTGTTCTAGTTTGTTGCTACCAATTGCCTGATAGTCCCACAGGGGCCTGGTCTTGTTGAGTTACTATAAAAGCTCTACAACTCTGCCACCATGTTGGAACATGGCTCTTGAGGTAACACGAGTCTGTGTGTCTGGGACATGGTCACACATATTTTTCTTTCAGAGTGAACTCCTTATTGTGTGTGATGTGTGTCTCTACGGTGCAGTTACTATCTCTCTAGCCTTCACTCCATAAATTGTTTTAAATAACAAAAATGCTTGCTAATCCATTTAGATTAAGGGTACTCACCCAGAGCGGTATTAGGAATATCTCACTTCAGTGAGTTTTCCATGAATTTGATCACATAATAAAACTATTTCATTCTGCGTATCTTTCCAGTTTTTGTGGCTGGCTAGTTTTGAAGTAGACTTTTCTGCTCACTCAGCCTTAATGAAACCTGCGAATATAAAAACGAGCCCTTTTAAAGGTTATGTGGCTCTATCTAAATACCATATCATAGCTCTTTCGTAGCTTATAAGAGCTGTGAAAGCATAGAGACTTAAAAGAAACTTAAGAAAGTAAATTCGAATATTTGATAGGTCACTCAGTCCAAAAGCCCATTTTTAATATGTACTTAAATATTTAGTTGTTATTGTGTGTGTTCATGACATATGTGTGCAGGTGTGAATGTAGCATATATGTAGGGCTGAGGACAACTCCATGGTGCCAGTTCTTTCCTTCTCCACTTCTGTGAGTTTTGGGGGTGAGACTCAGGTGGAGAGACTTGAATGCAGCAGGCTTCCTTACCTGCAGAGCCACCTTGAAAGCTCTATCTTAATGCTGTTGGAGAAAGTTTATGCAGAGTGCTGCCTCAACTGGCAAAGGTGAATGTCTGCCCACCTGTCATCAGATCAACTGATAAAAGGACTGTATGTTCATCAAATGACTAACAGGTGATTGTAACAAGCAATTGCTAGACTTTCTTGGGACGTATTTCTTATTCTTATATACAGTCTATCTTTTCTGGAAATAAAGGAAGGGGATATTTCTAATTGTCTACTAAATGCCCAGTATAGCCATGTGGAGCTTTGTGTGGGTCTTCACCTGGCTTTGCACCCATGCCCCTCTGCTACACAGCTGCGGAGCAACCAGTATGGCTTGAGATGAAAGATGACTTAAGAAGGATGATTCCAGGGAGACAGCGGGAATCTCAAAAAGATCTCTAGATGGAACCAAAGATCATAATCTTCCTTCATCTTCTCATTCCCACCATATTTCGGTGTTCTCTAGTCTCTGATATTCATCATTTTTTTGCTATAATCTTATGATTAAATATTTTATTTAGATTCTGATTGTTTTGGTCTACATAGATTGGTTCGGTGCTTAACAGCATGTACTGTTCTTACAGGGGACCTGAGTTTGGTTACCAGTGCCTACATCCAACAGTTCACAGGTACCTGTAACTCCAGCTTGACGTCATCCAACATCATCTCTACTGGATTTCACAGACACTGAAAGAATATGCCCATACCCAGACATACAAACATGATTTAAAATAAAAAATAATACTGAAAGCTGTTTATGTCTTGTTGTTTATTTAATTTCACTTCTTTATTTATGTACTTGTTTATTTTGTTACATGGTTTCATGCCATTAGACTGGCCTTGAACAGTGGGTAATCATTTTGAACTTCTGGTCCAGCCTGGCCTTGAACTAACTGTTTAGTGGAGAATAAGTGTGAACTCCTGGTTCTTTGTCGCCACCAGCAGAGCTTTGGCTTTGAAAGCCGGCTGCACCATACTTCTCTGAGATCTGATAGTTTGAAAGCAAAAGTAAAAAATGAGCAGAAAGTTGAGCTGAAGCCTTTGTTTGCAGTAGTTCTCAACCTTCTTAGAGCTGGTACCCTTTAATACCGCTTCTCATGTTGTGCTGACTCCCAGCCATAGAGTTGTTTTCTTTGTTGCTTCATACTTGTGATTTTGCTACTCCTTTGACTTGCAAGGTAAATATTTTTTGGAGATAGAGGTTTATCAAAATGGTTACAACCTACAGGTTGAGAGCCACTGGTTTGAAGGAACAAAGAATATTAAGACTGAAATCCCAATTTTGGTTTTGCTTAGGCCAGATTTCAGTAAAATGTTATTAATTTGGTAACAGCTTTCATATTCTCTTGAGATCTCCTGATCTATATCACTGGCTCCCTTTGTTTCTATTGATGAACTATACTATTTATTTTCTCCAAGTTCTCCTTTTAAGTATGTCATTAAAGAAACAAATATTATCAGCTACTTGTATATTTAGCATAGCGAAGCTTGCAACAATCAAACCAATTGTAAAAAAAAACCTTCTAATTAAGGAAATATGCCTGCCAACTTATAAGGTCAAACCAAATTGCAAAGGGGACAACTAACAAGTGCAGTAACGATGATTACTTTTCACTTTTTTCCCAATGCTGTAAAAAAAATCTTATGGATACTGTTGTAAGTGACTTAGCAAGTCAATTAAGCGCATCAGGGTGGGCCTTGGTGTTCTAGTACTCTCCAAATGTCACTCCCTGTAAAGATGGGGAGACTGGGTTTCTGAAGTTATCTCTAACACCACACAGCTATAAGCAACAGACAGCAGATTGGAAGTAGCCGAACCCCCCTTCACAGATTCTATGCAATCCTCACTGAAGTGGCTATGCTGTCAGGGATTAGGGTCCTCCAGAGATACCCTGACAACCAGCCCACCTTAGCTATCACACTGTGGAGAAAGTGGACACCAAGAAATTTCTTCAGGAATCCCATGCTGGAAGAATAAAAAGGCTGACGCCTGTTACAAGCCAGAAAGTCAACCAGTTTCTCAGAAAGAGATTCACATGTTTATATTGTAAGGATTGTTTGTCCCCTGCAGGAAGTTTAATTCAGAGGAAAGATATTATCTTAGAATGCATTTTTTATTGTTTATATTGAGCTATATATTTTTGCCATCCTCTTATCCCCTTCCTTACTCTTCTTTCCCCTTCTATCCTCTGGTGGCACACACCTTTAATCCCAGCACTCAGGAGGCACGGGCAGGCAGATCTGTGTGAGTTTGAGGCCAGCCTCATTTAAAAAAAAAAAAAAAAAAGAGCAAGGAAGATTTTCATACATTGCTTACCTAACAATCTCAGAACGGACTTTAATGCTTATACTTCTCCTCAAGGTAAGTTCATTTCGTTGAGAAAACTTGCCTCTAATATATGACTCAAGGCCCCTTTTAATGTCGGGTATTATTTTTTCAAACATTTCCTTTTAGGGCCTTGTAAAATAAAGAACCTTGAAATAGAAACTGCAGCCCTGTAAGGGCAGACTGGATCATCAAATAATGTCTAGTGACAGATTACCATTGTTGATGCTATGGTCTCCTGTGTGTCTGTAAGCATTACGATAACGACGTTAGGGCAAGAGGGCTGTCATGGTTAGGTTTTTTTTGTGCAAACACGAGGATCTGAGACACAGAGCAACCCCCTGAGAAGCCAGGCACTGCCTTATGTGTCTATAAACTCAGCATTTGAAAAGTGTAGACAGAGGATTTTGGGAGTTTGTTGGTGAGCTGGTCTAACCATATCAGTGAGCTGTAGTTTCAGGAAGAGAGCTGTCTTTAACAATGAGGTGATGGTGATTGGAGAAGATCCCCAGCATCCATCTGTGACTTCCAGACACACTTGCTCACATGTGCCTGCTCATCCACATGTGCCTGCATACACACAAGTGTGCACACATACCTGCAATGATAAGGACCTGAAGTATGAAACTGAATGTTGGCCATGGCTCCCATTCTTATGAATCAGTCTGAAAGCAGAGTGGGTTACAGGTACACTTTCTCCAGAGGTTTGCAACTGATGCTGGAGGGTGTTTTTCAGCACATCTCTGCTGTGCTGGAACAGAACATTCCCCTCTTTTCTTATCTTCTTCCTCTTTTTGGTTTTCTGGCCCTGAGGCTAGAGTATACACTCTTCAACTCTTTTGATTCCTGATTATATCTTCAAATGGGAAAAAAAAGGAAAGAAAATGAATTTCTAGGCTTCACATGATTTTGACATTATGAGAAACTCACACGTGAGGGTGGACAAACGGCTTCACCTAGGTATTTTCTCTTTATCACCTCAATAGAGTAATTAATTAAAGCAGACCTGAATCATAGAAACAGAGATCTCTATAGTTTTTATTGTATTTCTATTCAGCAGATGGTTTTCAGATTTGACGGTTCTATGAATACCTGCCATTTCAAAGATATAATAAAAAAAAAGTAAGCAGAAATGAAGGGCACATACGATAATCTGTGTTTGTCTTTTAAAGTTTATATTAATCATTTTTGGATTGATAGGTATTTAAAAATATTAGTCCAGATAAACATATCACCAATTCTGCCCTTCATTTTAAATGAATCCTATTTCTTCTGTTTGCATTTCAATCCACTTTAAGGAGTCACAAGTAAAATATATTATATCATAAGTGCCATAAAATGCAGGTGTTGTACGGGAAGAGCATCTCAGCACCTGCATTTTATGGGGCTATAAAGGAGATATATAACCCACCTGAAACTAAGTTTGCTTTGCCTTTGTTTCTGCTGAGAAGGAATTTAAACTTGTCTGGTCCACCCAGAAGGAACCGTGAGTTAAGCTGTGCCTTTTAAAGGAGTGCGAAGGAGAAGGGTGTGGCTTTTCTTCCAAGGAATAAGACCAAGCACTGACCTGGGAGTGATAAGGTGATGTAATCAGTGACGTCAGACACCTAACACAGGAGCACACTAAGGATGTGCATGACGCAGCTCTCCTTCCTTACCCCACATGGCTTCTCAGTACTCAAGGTGGACTCTATAAATAAAAGAAAGTCACAAGAACCATCCTGGCTGGAATGAAGATATTCTAAGCAATACCATGTATTTTCTTTTGGGTAGTGAACTATTGGCATAATGGATCGCAAGAAACTGGAATTCTGTTATGAATTTCAAGATGAGAAGAAGGAGAGACTGAAACCTGGTACCATCCAGATATGTTCCAGAAAGAATTCACTTGAAGTTGACAACTTTTCAGAGGACCTTGCAAAAATGGATCAGTGGAGAAGATAGGTCATTGGCAGACAGGATCACACCTTGACCAGGATTGTATAGTTACAAAAACTTGAGAAGCTTGCAGCTCTCTCTCTCTCTCTCTCTCTCTCTCTCTCTCTCTCTCTCTGTGTGTGTGTGTGTGTGTGTGTGTGTGTGTGTGTGTGTGAGTGTGTGTGTAAAAAAAAAATCCTGGTTGCGTGATCCTTGTTCATTACGGTTCCCTGGTCCCAAGCTCTTTCCCTAAACCTGTATCATCACCGCATTCACCCAAAACTTGTACTTTCATTTTAAGGGTGCCTGGATTACAATTTTTTTTTGTAAAACCTACTAGAGAGAAGCATGAATGAAACTTGGTTAGCTATGTTGTTACCCAAAACTCCAAATAAATACAGATGTGTGAGTCCATGGCAACAACATTCAACCCATGTCTACTACAGTCAGCATATTAGACAGTAATATGCTAGTAACAGAGTAGTAAAAGCTCTCTAGTTAGTTCAGAGAAAGAAGCACCACACAGTTCCTGCTCTCCATCACAGTCTGTGCAATTGGGCTCCCGTACATAGTCAGAAGCTTACTTGTACATTCATGTCAAATAGTTCTGAAGGTCAGATCGACCTTTCCCCAAAGACCTCCTGTGAAAAACAAGCTGATCTTCCCCATTTTCTGGAATCTCTGACTTCCTCTCATTAGTGTCTGATGTCTCCAAAGTTCCTCCTGAAAATTATCTGGTAGAATTCATCATTCAGGGGGACAGAACACTTCCTGTTTCACCATCCACATGAAGATAGGAGAGAACAAGCTCTTATAAGCTCTCCTGAGCTTTCCATTCAAAGTCATGGTCTATGCACAGACACACACACACACACACACAAACACACATACACACACGGGGATGGGGTAGACATACACACACACACACACACACAAATGTACTGTGAAGAAAAGTAGCTGCACTTTCCCCTGAACTGTCTGCCAGACTGATTAACTGAGTAAAACTTCAATGATGTGAAGAGATTGGAGTGTTTCAGGCTCAGAGCCAAATTGTAACTTGCTTTGAGCAATCCTTTCCCCCCTGAGCTGACATACCGTGACTAATAAAACTTCTGAAATGGATTAATTTACCAAAACCCAACAAACAAAAGCTGCGAGTAGCTCAGCATCGGAGGCTATAGCAGAGGGGTCCCCTCTTTGCAGCAAACACTTACTTGATGTTTTTTGCCAGTGAATTAAGAACAATACCTTATAGCTTTCTTTGTTCCATTACTATAGAAACCATTAAATGGTTACAGGGTCAGAACATGGGCCTTGAAGTAACCTAAAACTTTGATCTTAGGAATAGTCAATCATATTTTGTTTCAGAATAAACAATTTTTATACTCTTTGAGGCAAGGCTTATTTTCCTGTGTCAACAATAAAGATTATGAACACATTTTAAATTGTATGACAAAATTATCTGCCCAGCCCTTCATGGGACATCTCCTCCAAGGCTCAGGAGACATTTTGGAAGGGGGGCAAAAGTTTCTAAATCCGGACACGAGGAGAATAGGTGATCTTATAGTTTACGAAGAATTGCTTCTGATTTGAAATATTGCATCACAGAAGGAAGTTCATTAAGATTGATAAGGCTGTAAGATTCATGAGGCTGATGAAGAGGAAGTTCTGAGTCTTAGGAAGCCCCTGAGACATGATAGGAAATTTGGCACACGCTGCCTTCTTAACATGCCCTGCTTATTGCACTCCACAGCTCGCAACACTGGGGGTTATCCGCAGAAGATGCGCACGAAGGCAGTTTCTTCACCACTCCTTCACGAAGGAGAGAGGCTAGTGAAACCACATGATTCCTGGGCTTGAGAAGTAGTTGGTGGTTGCTGGAAGAGATGGAGTTTTTCCTCTGCTGTCTGCCTAATATGTTGTTCCTGATCTCGTAAATATCATGACTCCTGTGCTCAGGCATGAAATGCTAATTAAACTCGAGGCAAAATGAAAGTAAGAATGGCGATCCTTGTGCAAAATACATGGTTACAGACGAGAGCATGCTGAGAAAGGGCAAAGAAGGTATGGAAATGACAAAATCCATCTGTTTGTGTGTGTGAGAGAGAGAGAGAGAAAGAGAGAGAGAGAGAGAGAGAGAGAGAGAGAGGTAAGAATAAAGAGGAAAAGGTCTCTACAACACAGTTACTTTTCATTCTGCTAAAATTCTTTTTTTTTTATCTTTAATGAGTGTGCGCAACCATGCACTCATGCCAGTGGTACATGTGGTGGTCAGAGGTCAATGTGTCAGAGTCTGTTATTTCCTTCCACAATGTGGGGTCCAGATACCAATAGCAGGTCACCAACAATCACTGTATTCAAGGAACTAGCTTGTCAGTTTGTAGCTGCTTTGCTTAGAATGAATTCACACCTTCAAGAACAGCATTGCTGAGCTGCTGTACTAGGTAAATGGGCTTTTGTTTATAGATTAGTATTCATGAGTCATAGTGCCATGGTGAGGAATGAGGAAAGGGGAGTGGTGGTCTGAACACTCTGTTACAATGTGAGAAAAGCAATGGTTTAATATGAGCATGTTTAAAGTACTCCAGAATAGGCCATAAATAAGATGAAAGATGTATTGTTGAATTAAAATGGACTCTCTTAAAAATTAGTACAAAGAGCATTAAGGGGAATGAAAACCGCAGTGGATAAATAATTCAGAAATTACACTGTTTACTTTCACTTCCTTGAGGCTCATGTTGCCTTCTTGCTACCACCCTGCAAAGTGATTATGTTGAAATGTCTCCTCTCAGGAAAACCACTGCAGTGAGCCGACAAGTTTGTGGGGTTGCTTCCCTGAGTATGGGTGAAGACTAATGGGCATCACTGACTCAAAGGAAACTTCGTCACTGAAATCTCACCCAAGCGTGAGTGGTCCTCCTGAAGGCTGGAGCTCTGGAGCTCTCTGCAGAACAGCTAGGCAGCTTCAGACGGCAGACTCTGACTTCTTAGTCGTCCTTAGTGTTTATGTAAACTTGGCCAGTGTGAGACCTTGTTAATCTGATATTTGAGGGACTTCCTAAAACTCAGTCTTTTTGCTTCCCTCCAGGGTGGAAAGTTTCAACTCAGGAAATTCTCCACATCCTGTTAGAGCTTGCACTCCTGAAAGTTGCATTAATGCTCAACCGGAATCTTGCTCTCATGTAATTATCATACTAAACAGTTGAGGGTACTCCAAAATCCTCATCTTTGGTACTTGTCTGTGTTCATATTTGGGGTCACAGCTGGCTTACTGTCGTTTCTAATGTGCATAAATAAGAGGAAAATAAACACTAACATGTGAAAGTAATCTGCCATCTGTCAAATTATTTTGCTTTTGTTTTAAATACAAAAGTCTAAAATCTCTGTGAATTTTTAAATTTTTTATTTAAAAGGTTTTTTTTTCATTTTACATACTAGCGACAGTTTCCCCTCACTCTCCTCCTTCCCCACATTCCCTATACCCAATCCCCATTCACTACTTAAAGAGGATAAGATCTCCCATGAGGAGTCCACAAAATCTAAAATGTCAAGTTGAAACAGAACCAAGAACTTCCCACCTGAGGCTGAACAAGATATGCCTCCATAGGAAATAGACTCCAAAAAGCCAGTTCATGCTCTAGGGATAAATCCTGGTCCCACTGGCACTGGCCCCACAGACTGCCCAAGCCACACAGCTGTCATGCACATTCAGAGGGCCTAGTTCAGTCATATGCAGGTTCCCGGTTCCCCTACTGTCAGTCCAGAGTCAGTGAACTCCCAATAGCTCTGGGGCCACCATGGATGCTGGGATTTGAACTCAGGACTTCTGGGAGAGCAGCCAGTGCTCTAACATCTGAGGTTATCTCTGAAGGCCCCCTCTGAAGGCCCCCCTTTTTTGGTTGGGTTTCTTTATTTTTTTTCTTTCCTTTTACTTATTTATTTTATTTTATTTTTTTCTTGAGACAGTGTTTCTCTGTGGAACAAACCTGGCTGTTCTGGAATTTGCTTTATAGAACGGGCTGCTGTCAGACTCACAGAAATCTGTCTGTCTCTGCCTCCCAAGTGCTGGAAGTAAAGGCTTTAAATCTGCTCTAAAAGTAAGTAGCTATGTTATATAATATTCAGCTTAAATGAAAACTAGGGATTTTTTTATGTATGTGAGTCCTTAAAACTTCTGTTAGGATTTTATACACCCTACGGTGAGATGGGATGATTTCCGCTCCTGCACCCCTGAACTGCCCTGGCATCCCCCTTCTCATGTCTGCTTCTCATCTTCATGTTTTCTCCTCTTTATAATTAACTCATTACTTCCATTCAGTGCTTCCCACATGTGCATGAGTGTGGGCCCACCCACTAGAACACGAGAACCATACCTATGGCCATGCCCTCAGAGAGTATTTCTCCCGTTTCCTGCAGTCAGCAGATATCTAGGGATCTTTAACTGGACACTTACCGGATCAGTTCCTCCTGTTTTCTGGAGGAACACAAGCGAGCACCCAAGCTGATAAGCAGGAAGGCCCAGCATTTCCCTGACACCAGATTACATACTGCATGTAAGTAAGCATCCACCTGCATGAGCAATTGTACATGCAAGATTATAAGAGATATACAATTTTTGAGCCTTATTTAATCTTCATTATAATTTTCAAGTCATTTTATCCTTTCTATACATAAAGAAACAAAATCAAGAATGATAATGTTTCTTAAACATATAACAGTAATAGATAAATGACATTTCTTACTTCAAAATCCCTATGTCCAAAATTTCATGACATTTACTATTAAATGTTCTTGTGTTTCTTTCTTTCTTTCTTTCTTTCTTCCTTTCTTCCTTCCTCCCTCCCTCTTTTCTTTTTTTCTCTTTTTTTCCTTGAGACACAGTCTTTCTACATATCCCTGATAGTGCTGGAACAAAGTATGTGATGGGGTTAAATGTATGTACTACCACACCCAGCCTAAATGTTTCTGTTTTAAAATAAACCACGGTCAGTTAGACGGCTTACCAGTTAAGAGAACTCGCTGTCAAGCCTGAGGATATGATTCAGTTCCTGAGTATATGGTAGAATGAAGTAAACAACTTTTATAATTTGTCTTCTAATCTCTACACAGTGGATGTCATGCAGTGGCCATGTGCTGTTTCCCCATAGAATGAACTAACAATAAGCATAGCATAAACTTCTAAAACAGTGTTGTTTCCACAGTGAGAGGTCAAAATCAGAGCATGACATGTACTCCACAGGCCTATGCTGCGCTGTACCCGGTCATTGCAGAGCCTCATGTGCCAGTACTACTCCGATACGTTAGCTCCTCAGAGAAGATCTCTGTCTGCTGTACATTTGATAGAAGGTTAATTAACATCTCTAATATATAAATAACTTTTGAAAAACTAAATAAGAAAATAAACAATGCATTCCAAAATGAGTTGAAGGGATTTGGAGAAATGGCTCAACAATTAGGAGCACTGGTTGCTCTTCTAGAAGACTAAGGTTCAGTTTCCCACACCCAAATACAGCTCATATTCGTCAGTAAGTAAGTTCCAAAGACTCTGATGCCCTCTTCTGGCTTTTGAAGTCAGACAAGCCTGCAGGCAAAACACTCATACATATAAATTAAAAATTAACTCAAAAAAATAAAGTCCAATTAAAAAGATTCTAAATACAGAGTAGCAAGTATAAAAGGTCAATAAACACCTTAACAAGTATTTCATTTCCTTAACCATTAGAAAATGATTATGAAAACTATTGTGTAAATTCATGTAAATCCAGGCAGAATGACAAGTGTCAATAAAACAATGCTTTACCTGACAGGTGAGATACCATGATCAAAAAGGTGTTTGTCCTAGGGTGAGGCTTATCCATTGCACTCTGGATGTGCTGACTGTAATTTCCCCAAATAATAGGAGCTTGAGAGCAATATTAGTGGTAGAAGGTACTGTGTTCTCATTGCCCACCCCCTCCACCAAGAAAAAGAAAATAAAGGAAAAAAAAACAAGAAAGGAAAGAAAATGACTAAATGATGGTGAGAATTTGGGGAAAGGGGGCACAAATCCACTGTTTGTGAAAACACAAACTAGTTGAGCCATAGTGAAAAAATAAGTGTGGAATTTTCTTTTTAAAAAAAAAAAACCCTAATAATACCATTTGGACCAACTATAGCTGAGCTCACATTCAAGGGACGCTGTCCGTCACAGAGATAGAGTGTACATCAATGTTTATTGTTGCTGTATTCATAATAGCGAAGAGAGAGAACCAACCTAGATGTCTATCAACAAATGAACTCACCATGGAAATGTGTACATGAAACCAACAGAAGATTATTGAGCCCTGAAGAAAAGTGAGGTGATGGAATTCTGAGGAACACAGACAGAACTGGAAAGTATCACATTAAGTGAGGTAACCCAGGCTTTGAGACAAAGACACTGTGTGCTCTGTCTTACCTGCAGATTACAGCTTCTGTGATATATTTGTATTTATGTGGGAGTGAGTGTTTATATGTCGTTCAGAAAACTAGATATAGACACAAAAAGGAGACAAAAGAGGCATTAAGGAAGGAGGTAGGCCAGCACTTAGGAGGCAAAGGCAGGTGGATCTCTGTAAGGTCGAGGTCAGTCTGGTCTACAAGTGCTAGTTCTAGATCAGGCTTCAAAGTTACAGAGAAACCCTGACTTGCAACCATCCTCCCACAAAGCATGGAGGTAGGAAGAGCAATAGGTCTCATGTGACACAAAAGGCAGAATATGAAAGGTGGAAGAGGTAACCTGGGATTAGGACCAGGGAGATGGGGAAAGGGGGTGTAGAAAAGAGGGTCAGTCAAAGATAAATATGAGTAAAAATGACTATAGGAAACATGCTGGGCTGTAAATTAATTAAAGAACAAAAAAATCATATGTTGAATTTCTCACTGTCTACAATCAAAGTATCGTTCTGTGTTTCCCTTCAAAGAAAGCACAGGGGCTAAGTAAGTAAGGTCAAAGTGGTAACATATGAAAGAAAGACTCATGAAGCCTTCATATCTTGATGTTACAGACCACATATCCAGATTTTTACAAGTTCAACTAATGACCAGACACTCCCCAGGAATCTTTCCAGTCTTCACTATCAGCCTAGAACTGTTGGGACATCTAACTTTATGGATTCAGCAGTTCCAGAATTCTCAGGATGCACCCATCCCTTACCAGTTGTAAGTAATTGCATTCAATGAGTTTAATACATACATACATACATACATACATACATAATAAAATATATATTAATATGCATGTGTATACAAGTTTATTTTTTCTACTATTTCTATTCTATTATTTAAAAAAATCACATTAATATTGTGGTGAATGTTCCTACCATGCATTTAGTTCCCAGTGCACTGGCCTTCTCTGCCACTGTGCCCTGACTCTGCCTTGGAAGTGAGCCATTTAATTACTGTCTGCTGACAGGAAGGCTCACAGCAGTTCTACTGAAGTACTGAGTGCATATTCACCATCATTGACCTTAGAGAGCTCCCTGCAACTAAAACAGCAAGGTCTTCCAAGACAGGAAACTGACACTGTGAGCAGGAAGGACAGATGGGCTTGTAAGTGAAAAAAAGGAGAGACCATGAATGAGTGTCTCATTCTTGCCAAAAGCAGAAGAACAGCATCTCTGTGTAGCACAGGCCATACATGGCCACATGATCAAATTGTGACCCTAGTTATCCCTTCTTTTCATGTGCTTCAAGCCAAGCTCTCTACACACTTCCATACTGGACCCTGTGAAGACAGTCCACCAATGGGTCCTCTTCATTACCTTGTTGGTTTGACTATTAAGATGATGTTGAAAAATGCATACTTTTATCAATTACATCTTTGAATATTTTTTTCAGCTTCAGAGCTGAGAGAGTTCATTCTTCTGAGTGTCACAGAAAATAAGACTAACAAGGATGGTCCTTCAGACCTCAGTACCTGAGTGTCCTAAAGCCCTGCTGTGGAAATCACTGTGTACCTGAGGCTGGCCTTGAATTGTTGATCCTCTTGTCTGCACCTCCTGACTGCCAGAACTGCCGGTGTACACCACTGCTGATAGATAGCCTGTGGGTGTGGACTAAACCCAAGGCTTTCTGTTCTTTTTCTGATTCGTTGAGCTCTAGCTGGAATCAGCACCACATGGGGAACAGATAATGTGGCTCACTACTCTGGAAGATAAAATCACTTCTCCACCACAGTAACATACAATGCTGAATATCAATGAGTCTCAAGAGCACTGAACCTCAGGAATACTCATAGTACGGTAAGTAATTTCATAGGAAACCTGTTTAGCTACAAATCCCTCTGGAAACTTTGCAACTTGCTCTTCTGTCATTCTTTCAGCCTGAACTCTAAAATTGAATTGAACTAGACTCAGAGATTCTAATTCATTGATACTTTAGGTATAATTTGTTGTCATTATAAATCTTATTTTCTCACCAAAATATTCACCCACCAACTAGTCCATCTGATTAATCTAGTCATTGTAATGTCTCAGCCTGTGTTCAAAAATAAGAGAACTAGAGTAAAACAGAGAAATGTAACCTCATTGTTTTAAAAATTAAAACTTGATAACCATAACATATTGCATTTAATACAGAATTTTTTCTTAAGAAGACAAAGTATCATATCCTTGAAAGTATGATTTGAAATTGTAATGTGCACATTGGGCTAAATGTGAAGAAAATTTATAACTTTGTGTTTATACTGTTTTTATGATCAGTCAGTTCTAGTGGTTTTTGTTTTGTTTTGTTTTATTTTGGAATCAGGTATTGCATATCCCACTAACGGGACAACACTTAGCATTCATTTGTATTTGCTGCGAATGAATGAGTGAATGAATACATGAAATTATTCAGTAGTTACACAGTGAATTCCTACTGCATACAAAACATGCTGCATATGCCACTTAGATAGTAAGTGCATGGCTTCCTTGTCCTCAAGAACTTTGAGCCAATAAACTTTTCACTCGTGTTTCCTTAGTGTTCTTCTTGCAACCTAAGGCCTCCTTGGAAATATTTTCCTTCCGTCAAAAGTGACAGGAGCTTCTGAGAAAGAAAATCGCAAATGGGGTCAACAACCCAAAGCTTTGGGGTCTCGATGCACCAAGCACACTTTAGAATCTATCGACAGCCTGTCTGTGTGTCTTTGTTAGGAAAATTCATTTTAAGAAGATGCTATTAAGAGAAGATAAGATTAATACAATTAGGTCACTAATTCAACAAATGCTTGTTGGATTCCCAATGAGCCTGGCATACAACAGCAATGTCTATGCTTTTAATTCTAATATTGTGGATAGATAAGTGTAAGAGAGACTGCTCATGAGTGAAATGTTGGATAGACAAGCAAGGAGATCAGAGTTCAATTGTTTCTCTTTGTTTGCTTGTTTGTTTTGTTTTATGTTTGTTTGTTTTTTTCAAGACAGAATTTCTCTGTGTAGCTTTGGAGCCTGTCCTCAAACTTGCTCTGTAGACCAAGCTGGCCTTGAACTCACAGAAATATACCTTCCTCTGCCTCCCAAGTGCTGGGATTAAAGGCGTGCACCACCACTGCCCACCTAAGAGTTCAATTCTTAAAACCCACATAGAAAATGTGAGTGTGAGTTTTCATGCCTGCCCTCCCAGCACTCAGGAAGCAGAGATGGGCAGGTCATGAGGCTCGGTGGCCAGCCAGTTTAGCAGATTCATCAGGGGTCAGATCAGTGAGAGTCCCTATTTCAAATAAGAAGGCGGATAGCTCCTAATACACAATGCTTGAGGTTCACCTCTGGCCTCTGCACAGTTGTGTGAGCATACCCCAATGCATGACATACACATGCACACACATGCACAAACACAATACACACACACAAGCACATATGCGCATGCAAATAAGCAAAAATATAATAGGCAAATCAAGAGGTTATGAAGGAACATTTGAACATTAAGATGAAAACTCTAAAGAGTCCAATTTTAGAATTTTAGATACAGTACTTAAAGAAGCAAAACTGATAACATGACCTTTATGTAAAAACATAAATGGTCCCTGTAATGACATACTGCGGTTATACTATGGTCATTTGAGACAAGTTTGGAAACTCTGGAGTCCTAACCTTTTTAGTTTGTGAATGGAACAGTAATGGAAACATAAGATTCCAGAGACACTCAATAGAACTTACAGCCTGCCATTCAGTTTTTGAACTCTAAGTTTGGTGGGGAATGCTGTGGGTGTGCATAGAACATGGAGTGACAGGATCTGACTCACAGACCTTTTTGGCTGCTGCAAGAAAGAAGTCTCTGGGTCAAAGAAGCAAAGTGCTGTAATATTAGCCAAGAATCAATAACATTTAGGCTCCATGAGAAATGATAGATTATTGTACTGCCAGGCTTTGGAAAATGGACAACTCCAAGTACATCTGAAGGTTGTCTTGAATGTCTAAAATAAGCTGCATGTGCATAGCATGGAAGCATTGAAATGGTAAAAGAATAAAGTGATCCCCTAGAAAATTTGAATATTCTTCTTTTTAAATATTTTTATTTTATCACATACTTTAGTACTTAAAATTTTGTAGAATTTATTTTGATCATATTCTTTCACCTACTCCTTCAGTATTTTTAAAATGTGATGTCAGGAGTCCTGTTCCATCATTTTCTAACTTACAGCCTTAGTCATGGACTCTCATATGAATATGGAGTTAGTCTGGCAGATAGCAGGTCCAAGAAATGCTCTTTCCACCTTGCTGCAGCACCAGGCTTATAGGGGAGTGTGAGGTCAAATGTGGTTTCTCACGTGGATTCTGGGAATAAGAGTTCAGGTCCTTAAGACAGCTAGGTAAACAGTCTTACCTACTGACTCATCTCCTCAGTCCTGTGGTAGTAACAGTCCCAGTGCCAGTTCGTCATCTGTGAGAAGAGAGAAAAGAGTTATCGCTTGCAGTGGTAGATGAAGTATTCTTATTCAGTCATTTAAGAATGAGATGAAGGCTATGAAAGGATGAGAAAAGATACAGACTCTATATTTCTGTGAGTGTGTCTGTCTGTGAGTATCTGTGCATTCTTGTGTGCATGTGTGTATCTTAGCTTGTGTCTGAATGTGTATGCCTGTGAGGGTCTATTCATGTAAGTATGCAAATGAATGTGTTGTGTGTATGTGTGAAATGTATGCGTGTGTTGCACATGCCTGTATGCATGTGAGTGTGTGCACATGAATGCATACATCAGCATGTGTGCATAATAGTATGTGAGTGTAAATTTGTGTACACGCATGTGTGAATGTATGTGCACATGTATGCATGTATGTGTGTATGTTCTTTGTGAAAGTATATGTGCATGTGAATGCATGTGTGCCTTCACACAGAGTGTGTCTCTTTCTGCTGCATAGTTGATTCTGCATACACTCGGCAAGGTAAGAGATTCTAAGATATCTGGAACTCTGAGTTACATGACACATAAAGAGGTACACAGTAACTGAAGGACTCACTTCCCCTGGTTCCCCTTCCTCCACATCTTCATGGTCACACATCCCTTCCTCTCAACAAAGATATCTTCCTCCCTTAAGAATCAAAGAGCCAGAATGTGAGCACATGCCTTTAATCTGAGCACTCAGGAAACAGAGACAGGCGGTTTTTTCTGAGTTTAAGGTGAGCCTGGTCTACAGAGCTTGTTCCAGGACAGCTAAGGTTGCTACACAGTCAAACCCTGTCTCAAACAAATGAATGAACAAACCAACAAAAAGCAAAAAAATAAAAAAAATAAAAAGAAAACACAAAAAATAGAGGGATAGAGACAGGGAAGAAAAGAAAATAATGGAAGAAGCAAAGAAGGAAGGAAGGAAAGAAAGAAGGGAGGGCGAAAGGGAGGGAGGGAGCAAGGGCCTGGGATCTAGCATGTATTTTGGATTTCTTATCACCCACAGAATATAAAGCCTCCTGTATTCTAAGGTGTACGGTCATATTATTAACTACTCCACTAATAAAATCTCTTACCTCATAGGACAATGTGTTCTAGGATTTCCCTAGTCCCAAACCAACACCCCTCAGAAAGGTGTTGTGGGTAAGAGGTCCAGGCATAATGACTGAAGACAAGGAAAGGTTTTTAGATAGGATGTGCTTCCTCTTTGGGTCTATCACTGGACATAGGAAGTAGAGAAAATAGAAAGACACAGATTCCCCCTGACCATTACAGAAGTGGTACATTAGCAGTTTACTGTAAAGAGCCTATTACACTGAAGTAAGATTCTCAGTCTGAGAGACTCCTTTGAAAAAATACCTCACGGAAGCTTGGGATATGTCCCAATTGACAAAGTAAAGTGTTTTGTATACAAGCATGAGGCGCTGAGTTTGTATGCGTAGCACCTTAGGAAAACAGGAACAGTGGTACAATCTGTAATTGCAGCCTGGAAACCAGTCTAACAGTCTATCCACCTGTAAGTTCAGAGGGTCCATGCCACCAAAGCATATTGTGAAAGATGATCTGACTTAATTAGCATGCAAAAGGAAGGGTATGCACACATATATACGCACAAGTACACAAAGATACACATGTACACATGTGTATAGACATGTAACACAAGCAAGCATACATACATAGAGGAATCTCATAAAATTACTGACGAAAATGAAGGCAAAGTAGCTCAAATTGTCCATTATTTTAGCTTGGATTTTGAAACTTCTTAGGGCCTGCTCTTTGACAAGAAATATTTGCCAGATATTAAGAAGGCAGGAGACAAACGAGAATTGCTTTTTCTCACATTTGGCTCTTATTGAAGTAAAACTAACATGCAAAAGAAGCATCTATTTTGGAAATCTTATCAAGTTCCCATCAGTTCATTAATATTCCTTTAATCTTCTACTTTTAACAGTTTAATTTAGTTGATGTTTCTAATTTACATAGAGACAACATCCTTAATTGATTTCATTCAAGCTTCTGTCATTCTAACAAAGCTATTGTTATTTATTGATTTTCATTAATGTATGCAGAACATAGATATTAGCTTTGCTCTCCCAATGTCCCTTTTAGGGACTCTTTCCTTTTGTCCTTGGGTTAAACAGTTATCTCCCTTTGCCTGCTGCTAGCAGCCTTACCAGCATTCATTAACATATCGATTCATATATCACATATTCTTACTGAGTATTTATTGTGTCCTCAACAATGCGCAGGTGGGCTTGTTGAGGTATGTTGATAATGCACAAATACTAGTGAGGGCTCAGAGAGCACCTCCTCCTGCTGTGTACTTCAGGAAGGTTGTCGTGCTGAAATGCCAGTAGACAGATCCTGGGGGGAAGAAGCAGTACTTTAGAAAGGAATTTTCACAGGATTCGAGCAACAGGGATAACATCTGTGGCCAGGCTGATCACATAACTCCTTTTGTGGAGTGTTTGTTTAGCATGCGCAAGCCCTGAGTAAGTTCAATCTCCACTACCTGATAAACTAAGCCTGATAGAATATGTCTGTAATCAAACCTTTTTAAGACGAAGGCATGAGGATATGAAGTTCAAAGTCATCATTTGCTACATAGAGTGTTGGAGGCAGCCTGAGCTACATGAAACACAATGAACAATATTTCATGTATTCCATTGCCTGTTAAAGTTGTTGGTATGCTTTGTGGTGAGCCATGAGTAGGAGACAATACAGAGTATCCTATGCTCTTAGACCACTAGATTATGATGAAGCTGTGGATATTATTCAGTGTGCAAATGACAGGTGCAAACGAGAAAGGTTTCTGACTGTAAAAATAAAAATTCTTACATGACTGAAGATATATAAATGACAGCTTTGTTGTCAAACATATGATCACATGTACTTAGGACATAAACCTTAGAGTTATAATTCCAGATACATAGTACAATGTGTTGAAATGGTTTGATTTTAGGATGCATGAATGTATCATTCCAAGAAAGCATATATCATGAAAATCTGTCTTTCATTTTCTTTAAGAGCCAGAAGTCAGTGTGAATTTGTATCAACCAGCATCTTCTGTATATAGGACTAGCATACTCAAAAACTCTTAGCAACTATGGTTGATAGCATAAGACAAGATACAGCCAATCAACATTCCTGCACAGATGTATCAATGTCTCTTGAACTCCCGTTATCAGCTGAGGAGCTATTGGCAACTGACAGCTTCTCAAAAAGTACAACTTCGTTTTCTTAAAGGATGTGATTCCTGGTATAACCAGTATGCTCCAATGGATGCCCCAAACCTATATGTACATTGTTGGATCTAATTAGATCCAGTGGGTTATTGAAAGAGAGGGAGAAAAAAACAGAGAAACAGGGGGAAGGACCTTGGACTTACCATGGGGAAGGGAACCCTGACTGCTCTTAGGACTAGAAAGGAAGGGGGAGGTGGGGAGGGGGAGGGAAAAGGGAGGCGGAGAGGAGGTGGAAATTGTTAATAAATAAATAAATAAAAGACTGGGGAAAAAAGAAAATAGAGAAAGAGAGAAAGAAAGATAGAAGGATGTGACCTTATGATGGGTACATTGACATCGGAGCCTAGGAGGAATTGATAGATGGGAATGCAATATGCATAAAGTCAAAATACATTGCATACATATGAAATTGTCAGAGAATAAATAAAAATATATTTAGTGGCTGGAGAGATAACTCAGTGATTAAGAGCAGATACTGTTCTTCAACAGACATGAGTTCTATTCACAGAACCTACAGTGGTTCGTATAGGTGTCGTACAGGGAAGTGAATTGCACCCAGAGATGAGAATGAAAACCGAAGGCAGACTGACTTCATCGTCCTGGTTCAGACCTCATGGAATCTAATACCAGGCAGTTGATTGTCAGCATATTTAGAACACAGTACAATTTGGGAAAAGGTTTCCTGGCAACAATCAGTTCAATCAGTCCAATTCCAGGTGCACAATAAAAGCTTGTTTTGAGTGTATAGAAACCCTTTTACATAGTACAGTTGGCTATGAGGCTGAGTTCTGGAGCTGAAAGATCTAGAATCTAGTGTGGTCTCTGATAGCATAGAGTTCAGCAGGCCATAAAATATTTGTGACACCTACCCTAAAGATGGACAATGGTCTAGGAAGAGAAGAGTCTGGGATAATCATTGTGGGGAATTAAAGTGAGGTCTGTCCTTTCGGAGAGCAAATAGGTCACCAGGTGGTTAAAAGCCCCCACTCTCAGCTTTCTTGGTGAAATGCAGGTATTTGATTTGTATTTCCATCCCTGTGCACTTAACATTCCTGTTTCTCGACCTCTATGACTCTGCCAAGAACCTGTGTTTTACAGAGCACGATTGCAGGTAACTCCAACTCTAGGGGTACTGGATTTCTCTACCAACAGTTCATTTTTATACAACTGAAGATAATTGCATTGCATCAACCCATCAAAATTCCAATTAGAGAACAGGAACTTTTAGTTTGCTTCCCACCTTAATAGTTGCTTGAATTCCATTGGACTCATTTAAAAAAAGGGGCGATCATATGTATAAAAGCATTCTATGGAATTATGAATGTTTTAATTGCAAATTGATTATACCTTAAAATGGCATTGCTTGTTCTTTTTCAAAAAGTTTTATTATGTTTCATTTATTTTGTATGTGTATCTATTTATGTGTGTAGGTGTACATGTGCCATTGTGCCACGGACCGGCTCAGGGGAGCCACTCAGACTGTGGGGAACAGGACGAAGAACAGGAGATTTCAGGATACGGCGGAGGAAATTGACAGACAGACCACCCTCAATGTATTTGAGAATGCTGTTGCGATTTTACTTTTTTTCAGTGCAGGATTATATATTTTTTACAATCAAAGAATTTGGCAAAGGCATACATCATCAAATCATAAAACAGAAAAGAACAGCATAAAACAGTTTACAAAAAGAATCTTTGAAGATGCTTTGACTTGGGCACAAGGACTTTTGCTCTCTCATATTTTGACTCTTTTTCTTGCCTTTAGAGAGGCTATTGCCCTTGAGCTAGGCTATCTTTATCAGCTTGTACCAGGTGGCTGGCTGGTTTGAGTTAAGTGACCTTGTGTGCCTGGGTGGGAAAGAAGAAGGCTACTATCTTCCTGGGAAAACTTTCTGCTAGGAAATTTCTAATACATAGTCTCGAACCTCTCTGAAATTCACTCCATATCACTAACCTCAACTTTCCTCCCTTCTCAATTCTCAGACTCAAATGTTGTCAGCTTAGGTTAGGTCTTTTTCTTCCATGGAGAAAGGTTTCATAGGCCTTCTGTTTACAATTGCACATACTTCCCAGGCAAATGCCTAAAGCTTCTAAGGTTTTTCCTGGTAAAATTAACTCCTTTTGTTCCACATCATCAAGGAATTATCCTAATGATGACCCTGCCAATTTCCAGAACTGGCTACTTCTTTCAAGGCTTTAATGAATACTGGGGCAAAGCTCAAAAATGTCCTCAGCAGTCTTGTTTGCATCTGCAACTGCCTGGATTAGTCTGATCTGTTAGCAATATGCAAGAATCACAAAGAACGCACAGACAAGGGAAAAGACAGACATATGGCTCCAAGTCGAGTCAGTACAAATGGCGACTCAGGTGGCATTACACCACAACTGATTGCCAAGGGACCGCCTGGAACACAGCTCCAAGAAGCACAGATCCCAATCCTCCGGCAACATTTGCCCGTCCAGTCAGCATTTCTGCTACACTGGCGAGACAGCCGTGGATGTAGCACCATTGTGTACATGTGAGAATCAGATAGCATTCGATGTCTTGTTAACCCAGGATTGAGTTAAGGTCAGCCAGCAAGCCTAAAAGACAAATGCCTTCAACTGCTGAGCTAGCTCCCTGACCCAGTTGAACTGCTAATTCTTAATATTTAAGCTGATGACATTAGTAACCCTGGAAAACTGGCTAGGCTTCTAGTACCAGGCATGGTTTCCCTCCTGCTGAGTGGGTCTTGACTCCAATCAGACAGCTTGTATTTGCCACTGAATGTGGTATCATTTATTGCTCTTTTATAAATGTCTTGCCAAGCTGGTAATCTTCACGGTTCATAGGTGTTGCAACTGTTAATTAATTAATTCTAATTAAATAGAATTACTTAGTTGCTTTCTCCTTTGACACTTTGCATAATACTTTCTGGAGCCATGGAACCTCGACTACGAGAAACAGACAACGACAGTAGGTTAGAGTGTGCATAGCTCCGCTGGATGGGAGCTTTGCAACTTTGCCTCTCAGCACAATCCCAGGAGTTGATTTTGTATGTTACTCTTCTTCTTATTCCTTTGGAATTATATATATGGGCACTTTGCAAAGACCAGTGTTGAGAAGCTTTTTCTTTGTATTTCCTCACAGTCATTTCACAGCATAAGGTCTCAGGTATATATATCTTCAATTGCTTTTGCACTGGGTTTTGTATATGAGGTGAAGAAAAGTTCAATTTCAATCTTTTGCCTCTGGATATTCATTTTTCCAAACACCATCTAATGAAGAAATGCTACTTTCTCCTTTTTTGCTCTTAGTAGCTTTGTCAAATATCAGTTGAGTGTGGACAGACTTGTTTCTGAGTTTGGCAAGCTCATCAGAATGAGTACTAACTCCATGGTGTTTGTCTTCCGATAACCCGACATCCAAGATACTATTTTTATTCAAGACTCTTTGCCAACTCAGTTTTATTTTTGGATTTTTTGCAATTTAAAATTATTGTTATCTGATTCCCAAAATTATAAATGTGAAGTTTTTTCTTTGATTAAAGAATTGGTATGATGCTCATATCAGTGTGGATAATTTAACATCAACTGTTCTGATCCTGGAGCTCCACTGCCTGGCCTTTTATTCCTCAGTTATTCACCACTGATTCATAGTATGTTTTTAGACCAAGATTTCTTTTCCTTACAATTATTCTTAAACTTTGCATCATTGTCTCAGAGCCATTGATGTGGAATCATTCTACCTTGACGAAAGGTCAGAGAGTTCTTGCTCTTTCAAGGTTACAACAGGAGATTTGACCCAGGGTGTGACTGCCCACCAGATACTTGGCATAGGGTGTGTTTGCTGTGTGTCCTGCTTAAATAATAGAATGCTTAACTCGGAATGTTTCAGGTATTGAAAGTAATTGCTTGTTTGTTCTTTGAATCTTGGCAAAAAAATCTTTTGCCTCTTCCTCCCTTTTTGGATTGGGATTTATAAAGCATAGGAAAATAAAGGCAGGCAAATTCAGTTTTCACTCGG
The DNA here is from genome assembly GCF_982192425.1 of Myodes glareolus. Classification (NCBI taxonomy): domain Eukaryota; kingdom Metazoa; phylum Chordata; class Mammalia; order Rodentia; family Cricetidae; genus Myodes; species Myodes glareolus. The sequence continues at coordinate 3,891,521 of NC_142045.1, forward strand.
TGGCCCTTGCAACTCTATTCTGTATCTCTGTCTATTTCTTTTGTATTTCTGTTCTGTCTGCCTGATATTTCTAATCCCAACTCTTGGATGTATGAACTTATCAAGACTGGACCCTGACAGATGTTCCAATGTGGGACCCCGACAGATGGTTCCTCACTATGAGGCTTATGTTAATTGTGTCCCTATTGTGAAGGAACATTTTATTTTTATCTTAATATCTCTTTGTCAATATAAATAAGTTTTAGATTTTTGTATGCAAAAAATGAATGAAAATACCGCCTATGAGTGACTACTTGTGATAATTGTCTTTCTGGGTCTGGTACCTCACTCAAAATAATGTTTTGTAGCTCCACCCATTTTCCTGCAAAATTAAAGATTTTTTTATTCCTGTGTAGTACTCTATTGTGTAAATGTATCACATTTTCCTTATTCATTCTTCAGCTGAGGTGCATTTCAGTTGTTTCTAGGTTCTGGCTATGACAAACAAAGCTGCTATGACATAGTTGAGCACATATCCTTGTTCCATGTTTGAGCATCCTTTGGATATATACACAAAAGTGGTATTACTGGATCTTGAGGAAGTTTGTTTTCTAACTTTCTATGAAATTGCCACACTGACATCCAAAGGGGCTATACCAGCTTGCATTCCCACCAGCAATGCTTAAGTGTTCTCTTTTCCCCACAATGTCTCCAGCATAAGTTGTCATCAGTGTTTTTAATCTTGAACATTCTTACAGGTGTAAGATGAAATTTCAAAGTTGTTTTGATTTGCATTTCTCTGATGACTAAGGAAGGATATTGAATATTTCCTTAAGTGTCTTTCAGCCATTTTAGATTCCCCTCTTGAGAGTTCTCTATTTAGGTCTGTATTCCATTTTTTATTGCATATTTTTTAATTACAAATTTCTTGAGTTCTTTATATATTTTGGGGATCAAACCCCTGTCTGATGTGGGGTTAGTGAAGATCTTTTCCCATTCTGTAGGCTGTCGTTTTATCTTGTTGACCATGTCCTTTACTTTACAGAAGCTTTTCAATTTCAGGAAATATCATTTATTAATTGTTTCTCTCAGTGTCTGTGCTGCTGGGGTTATATTCAGGAAGTGGTCTCCTGTGCCAATGCATTCAAGTGTACTTTCCACTTTCTCTTCTACAAGGTTCAGTGTGGCTCACTTTATGTTGAGGTCTTTGATCCATTTGAACTTGAGTTTTGTGCATGGTGATAGATATGGGTCTATTTTAAAGCAAAGAAAACCAGCCTACAACCCACAATCACAGAGAACTTAGACAACAGTGAGGACACTAAAAGAGACTTACATAGATCTAATCAACATGGGAAGTAGAAAAAGACAAGATCTCCTGAGTAATTTGGGATCATGGGGACCTTGGGGAAGGGTTGAAGGGAAGGAGAGAGGTAGGGAGGGGAGCAGAGAAAAAATTAGAGCTCAATAAAAATCAATTAAAAATGAATGAAAATAATTAGTGTTTCTCCTTTAAAAACAACATTGGCATACTTTCACCTAGATTCAGAAGAAAAGATGGACGAAACTAAAATGTGTAATTATAAATAAAAGAAACAACTGATATCAAAGAACTAAGAGAAACCTTGATATTGCAATGAATACAATTGAGTGTCCCAGAAGAAACTGATGAATTACTACATGGAAACGTCAAAATTCAGGTAAGCCAGGGCTAAATAGAAGGACCCTGTCTTCAAACACAAGCAAATGAGTAAAAGTGGTATACTGCCTTAACAGAAAAGAAAAGGTCATTTGATCAGATCCACTGACCCAGAAAAAAAAAATGTGCCAAAATCCATCACCTTTCATGGCTAAAGCTTTTCAATGAACATGACAGTTATGTGAAACACCCATCACCTACAAGGCAATCATGGGGAGTCACAGCTGAGTGTGCACTGGTGAAAGCACAAATGCTGCTTCTGAAGTTGGGAGTGAGGCAAGGGTGGCCAATTTGGGGAACAAAAGATAGATTAAGATTAGGTATTCTAAATGGAAAATTTAAAAACAAAACAAACAAGATATATTTAAATAGGCAAGAAAATAACTTGTTTCTGTTTGCAGATAACATTTTAAGCATAGAAAACCCAAAAACTGAGAACTAAAGTCTAGTTAATCTGATAAAACACGAATGGGCTTGTAGAATTCAATATCATTACACAATCTCTTTTAAAGAGTTTTTCAACAAGTCAGTAAAACTCCATTATACAATTTTAAAAATAATTAACTAAGGAAATCATTATAATTAAAGTAGAAAACATACAGAAGTGCTAGCAGACTCTAGTATATAAAAATTATTAACTACTACAACGATTACATTTATTTCCCAAAATACATTATATTTTATTATGATTCAGATGGGTGTTTATTTAAAAACAAAACTATATGATTCTTTTAAGTCCTTATACTTATGCAAATAAAAGAAATTTTATATATATATGATTTTATATGTGTGTGTGTGTTATATTTTTTATTGATATAACATATTATAAAACATTTATCTATTTACATACAACATATATATGTAACATGTACATATGAATAGATATATATGATATAACAAAGCTTGTGAACCTACATTTCCATACCTAGAAGGATTAGTTACAAGGATCTAGGTCACTCCAGTGATACACTATATGTGATAGATACACTATCACATTTGTGTATAGCCTCTGGGTCATGTGTTTGCATTTGAGGTAGGGTAGAAAGACAAAGAAAATTAATGAAACTTGGAAAGTAGAAAGGAGTCTCTCATCTTGTAGTCTGCTTAAAGTTTATTGTCAGCCATGAATGAAGAAGTCTAGGGCCATTAATATCTGCTTAAGATTTTTCTTCATTCCCAGTTAACAACATTCAATTTTCTAGGACTCTTATTAAACTAAGCCCTTATGCGGACCCATTAGTTTGTTTTCTACATGATCAGATTAGAACCCCATATAAGGCACCTCTAGAACCACCCTGTAATCTCACTTATCAAGAAGCAGGAAAAAAAGGAAAAAAGTTAATTATTAACCCATTGAAATGTAACGTGAAAGTCACACAAATGGTATATATGTCTACATCCAAGCCACTTATTATAATTTTTTCTTGAGGAACCCATACTCACACCTGGATATGACATATTTTTTTCCCAAGGATCTCTTATTTTCTTTCGTCTTGTTCTATGTTAAAATTGTCTTTATACAATCATTGTTTGTCTTCAGAAGACAAACATCTATGTTCTTGGGTGTTACCAAAAGGAAACTGCCAAGACACCAAAGGTGTGGGACATTCTTCTGTCTATGTGTTGCTTTCATTTGTTAATGAATAAAGAAACTGTGTTGACCTGTGATAGGGCAAAAGAGCAGAGCTAGGTTGGGAAAACTAAAGTGAATGTTTGGAGAAAGAAGGGTGGAGTCAGAGAAATGCCATGGAGCTGCCAGAGTCCGACATGCTGAAATTTTACCTGGGTAAGCCACAGCCACATGGTGATACACAGATTAATGGATATGGGTTAAATTAAGATGTAAGAGCTAGACAAGAAAAAGCTGGAGCTAATGGACCAAACAGTGATTTAATTAATACAGTTTTTGTGTGATTATTTCAGGGCTAAGTGACCAGGAACCAACAAGCAGTTCTCTCCTCCTACAAATCCTTTACATATGGCTATTTAAATTTTCAGAAGTGGGAGAGCTAGTATATACTTTCCAAGAGAAGTGGGTCCAGAGATTCGATGTCCTCAAAGGCCACTGTAACTTAACCTCTGTTTCCTAACCATAGACACAATTCACTCTATAGTGTGTCTTTTCTCACACACTGTTTGCACACCTGGGCTTGTATAACAGTGTTATTAACAGTTTGGTGTCCCTCTCTTTCTCTTGGCCACAATTAGCTGTGAAGTTTCACTAATAATCATTGGTGGCTTTGACATTCCAACAATACTTGTGGCTAAAATTCTAACCAAAAATTTTGAGGGGATAGTTGTTTACATCAACTTTTGTGCTTGCTTTCATCCTAAAAGAGCTTTGCCTGTTTCCCTCGGGTAAACTAGGTAAGTTTCTGTTTTAACTGGCTTCCTGTCAAAATCACTATTTTTTGTAGTGTCTTTGACCTGAAATTCCTCTCGTTATGTTTAAAATAAGGTTAGGCCCTTAAGGGAGAACATCCTTGCTCTTTCTTTACACTCTGCTTTTCCCTCAGAGAAATATTCAGCAATGGTTCTGGAACTCAGACTCTGGGGAGATAGTGGTATGCTTCTTTTTGATTCATATTCCTGCTTAAGTGAACAGTAGCCTCTGGCCTTTTCCTGGACAAAATAGCCTTCTCTTAACGATTCTCAGAAAAGTCCTGCTGTGGCTAGGAATAGACACCAAATTAAAATACTAAAAAGAAAGAAAGTGTGGTTGAGAAAACTTTATCCCTTCAGCTACATGCCAGGAGCCGAGCACATGGATTACCCGCAGGCAGTCCAAAGACATGCTTCTGGACTTTGCATCGTCAGCCTGTCCCACTCTTCAGTCCACTGCCATTCTGTAGAGTTTCTTTTCTTTTCTGATACTCTCCCACCCCCGTTTCTACGACTATTAATGTGTCCCTAATCCAGTTATTCCTTCTAGAATCAAGAACATGGAAATCTCTATAGCTGCTCTCTAGACTATTATCCATACCTGTAACACTGAGCGAGATGCCAGAACATGATATCTGCCTTCAAAAACCCTGTGCTCTGGACACTTGATACTATACCTAAGACCACCATAGTCCCAGAAGGCTGGAACAAACACTTTCAATTGGCTATAAATACTGTCTGAACAGTCATCTCCGGTGGACTTCCCACAATATCTAGCTATCCTTACATGTATTCAACTGAAGCCTGAAGTGTGTTGGGGTTGGGGTGGGAGAGTGTTAATTAGGGCAACCCACCCTCTATGTAATATGGTGTTTCAAATTCTAGGAAGGCAGCTGAGATGATTTCTCTTTCCAGCAATAGGAGATGGAATGCAGAACAAACAGTGAGGTAGAGGGGAGAGGCTCATTCTCACTGACTTTACCTGCCAACACTTCCATCTCTCTAACTACCTAAGAGTAACACAGGAAAGCACTAATAACATTGGAGGTTGTTAATGTCAAAGCAGTCCAAGGTTACTCAAGGAAATCCTGTTACAAATGCATATTAACACTCATCTGAGAAAACAGTAGAGATGCCAAGGATCAATTGAGCAGCAAAGAAAACGTATTCTCAAACAACAAATTATAGAAGAAATGGGAGAGAAATTAAATCAACCTTTTCACTGATTAAAGGTTAGGGGATTATGATAGAGTAAAATAAATCAGGAAGGGGATAGGGTCAGAAAAGTGGGAATTCTCTTGTCTTTACTAGAGCTCGGCATAGGTTTCAGGAACTCAGTCTCTACCCCCTCAGTCCTTCATGGAACTTTTAGTTCCCATCATGGCAGCTCTTGCTTGTCACAGCACTGGGGGCTGTCACTTAGCATGAAAATGAGGTTATAATGAAATCATATGGAAAACAATCTTGTTTACAGATTATTTCATGAAGCCTTCCGTATCTTATTACCATGAAGTTTTCAGACGTTAAGAACCATTTATCTTCTGAAAAGATTTGGTGTCACCAAAGTCATTTTGGAGTTTGATCTGTCCAAGAAGAAAGCCTAGATCCACTGCCTATCTGCTGAGTGACCCCACCCTCCTCACAGGGCGATTATTCCACAACTCAGGATAACTGACCTGGAACTCAATGAACTGTTTGACAGAATAAATAAGTTCAGAATATCTTTAAGAAATGAAAAACACCAGCAAGATATAACTGCTATTCTTATTATGTTGTTAATGTTTTATCTCTTTATTTATAAGAACATGGATTTTCCTAAAGTATGTTCTAAAAAATTTAAAACATGTATGTATTTTAAAATCTTCCAGTTTCTTTTTTATTCCTAAAGTTAAACCAGGTACACCAAAGCTAGATCTTAAGTTCTTGACTTAACTAGAAATTTCCACTACCATTTAGGGGACTCTGTCCCCTCTAAGTGTGAACTCTATATAATACCAGGGATCGCTAGCAAAATGCCTGTGTATTTTGTTGTATTATACCACATTCTCCACAGAGAACTGCCTGACCAATAGGTTTAAACCTGTCAAATCAAAGAGAATAAGAGATGTTTCGTCTTGACTTAAATATGATTAATCATGACCTAGGAACACAGATTTAGGTTAAGCCAGTGACTGTGTTGCAACAAGGTAACAACTGTAGGAAGTTTTTATAGTAACAGAACAAAAAGTCATAAAAATAATTTTTGAAAATACTGTGGGAACATGAGGTTACAAAAAATTGTGGAAGATACTGCTACGTACTACAGATTCTGTGTGATGACTTTCTTAGCCTTTGCATTGGGAGAAGATAGGGTTCCTTATATTCCATAAGGATTTACTTAATAGTAATCATACTAGATGTTAGGCCACATGTGGTGTGTGTGTGTGTGAGCACGTGCACATGCGTGTACAAGCGAGTTGGGGTGATGGGTGAATACCAGTTGAAAGACACTGTGCCTCCCCATTCCAAAGTCTTAGCTCCCACCACTGCAGAGGTTTTCATTATTCAGTACTGTGAAACCTTTACACGGGTGTCTTTTTTTTATGTATCTTCAATTCACACTTTCTTGGTTTCTTTTCTACCATCTGCTTCATTATGGCTCCAACATCAGTATCACCTGTTAAGATCTGTTCAGAGATGGTTAGTGAAGAACAACTAATAAAAACTTAGAGGGAGAAATCAGGGTTCAATTCGAAGATCTGAAAAGCAAAACAGCCAACCACTGGTTCTTACCTCAAACTCAGTCCAGGAATCTCAGAATGAGAAAGCATCTGAGAGCTTTCTCCTTCCTTCTTATAAACCTCTCTAGGGCTGAGATTAAAGGCATGCATCACTGGAATTAAAGTCATGCACCACCCAGTTTCTATTGCAACTAGCATGGTTACTGGGATTAAAGATGGTGGTTACCACTTTCTGGTGGTAAGGCTGACTAATGTGGTTATTTTTTCTGATCCCCAACAAGCTGTGCTTATGAAAATACAATTGAAATGCCACTACAGTTTAGGATTTCTCTAGTCTGCATTTTCAAATGTCTCCTAAACTTTTCTTGAAAACTAATTCAAAATATCTGTCCACATTTTTCAGTTGCATCCATAATCAACACATAGACCTTAGATGGTAGTTGATCTAATGGCTGCTTTTCTACACACACACACACACACACACACACACACACACACACACACAAACCCTCAAGATATTTAACTGAGTAAAAAGATTTATTTTTGCACTGTTTATCCATTGTAGTTTATGTATTATTTTTATTGTGAATGTCACAAAACACATGACAAAACCAACTTAAGGAAGAAAGTTTGTTTTTTGGTTCTTAATTCAAAGCTTTATAATGCATTAGGCAGAGAAGTCATGGCCGACCTAATGTAAGGCCCCTAAATCACATTAGCCCATAGTCAGGAACTGGACAAAGATGAAAGCTGGTTCTCAGCTTGTGTTATCCTCTTGACTTAGTTTTTGACCTCAGCACATGAAATGACGCTGCCCTCCTCAACTGACCTGTTCTAGAGATCCCCTCACAGACATCTGTCGAAGTGATTGATGCTAGACCCCATCACACTGATTGCATTAATATCATACTTAATATCCTCTAACTCCCTTTTCTTTTCTTCTTCTCTTTCTGCTCTTACTGTTGTCTGTGCAGTTGTTTTCTGGATATGCTCTTCTGGAATGGTATTTTAACTATGCATTATTGAAATCTGGTTTCCAGTGTGGCCATGTGCTCACCTTCTCTCCTTGTAAATGAATCAGTTCCCCTCGTTAGGCATCACCCTTCATTCACCTGTCTTCTGGACCTATTCCATCTGGAATCCATCAGTGATCAGAGTCTGAATACTTTAATACTGTTCAATGTATTCCTCATCTATTATTCATGAACTCACCTTTCATCTGCATTTGTTTATTATGTTTATGGTGTTCAAACACTGCTTTGTAGAATTCATGTTTGATCTCTTTCCTCGGGGCCTGTCCATCAAATGTGCTGCTTGTCACCACCCATTAGGTCCTTGTGTTTATGCCAAGAAACGCTCATCTAGAACTTAAAAGTGAGTTGCAAAGTCGTGCAAAACAAAATAATTATAAGTGAACTGAAATCACTTATATATTTAATGAAGAAGAAAGTTGACTTTCAAGCTTTCTGTTAGTAGAAGCTGTACAACTATCAGAATCTCCTTTTATTCTTTATAAAATATGAACATCCATTTTGTTTAAATTTTTCACATTAATAGAAAAGTTCTTTGGTATATGGTATATATATATATATATATATATATATATATATGTGTGTGTGTGTGTGTGTGTGTGTGTGTGTGTGTGTATGCAAGTCCGGCATGTGTGTATGTATTTGTGGGGAGCATGGGTTAAGTACAGGCATCATTCTTTTTTTTTCATTTTATTCTTTTTATTGGAAGGGATAATTGATTTTATATAAAAAAATGAGCACAATGCTAGGTGATGTAGTATAATTAAAATGAATATCTGCAGCAGTAACAACAGAGAGAATAAGAGAAACATTCATTAATGTATAGTTGAAATTATAAGAGATAAAGCATTTCATTGAGAACTAGCATTTTGGTTACTTAAAGATATATGTTGATAGTTTTGGTATATCTTGAAAATTTTAAATATTTAAAAAGGAATTGTAACAATAGAATTTTCTTATATACTCATGTGTCAGAGTCTTTTGAATCATTAGAACTTACTACAAAAGCCTGTATGCCACAAAATTGGAAAATGTAAAAGAAATGGACATTTTTTTAGATAAGTACCATATACCAAAGTTGAACCAAGACCAGGTGAACAATCTAAATAGACCTGTCAGTCGTGAAGAATTAGAAGCTGTTATTAAAAACCTCCCTACCAAAAAAGACCAGGACCAGATGGTTTCAATGCAGAATTGTACCAGAACTTCCAGGATTAGCTAATACCTACACTGCTTAATGTATTTCACAATATAGAAACAGAAGAGTCATTGCCAAACTCTTTTTATAAAGCTACAGTTACCCTGATACCAAAACCACACAAAGACACAACCAAGAAAGAGAATTACAGGCCAATCTCACTCATGAACATTGACACAAAAATTCTCAATAAAATATTGGCAAACTGAATCCAAGAACACTTTAGAAAAATCATCCATTATGATCAAGTGGGCTTCATTCCAGAGATGCAGGGCTGGTTCAACATATGCAAATCTATCAATGTAATCCATCATATAAATAAACTGAACGAAAAAACCATATGATCATTTCATTAGATGCTGAAAAAGCATTTGACAAAATTCAACACCCCTTTATGATAAAGGTGTTGGAGAGATTGGGGATACAGTGATCATACCTGAATATAATAAAAGCAATATACAGCAAGTCAACAGCTAACATCAAACTGAATGGAGAGAAACTCAAAGCCATTCCACTAAAATCAGGAACATGACAAGGCTGTCCTCTCTCTGCATACCTCTTCAATATAATGCTTGAAGTTCTAGCAATAGCAATAAGACAACATAAGGGGATCAAGGGGATTCAAATTGGAAAGGATGAACTTAAACTTTCTTTATTTGCAGACGATATGATAGTGTACATAAGTGACCCCCAAAACTCTACCAAAGAACTCCTATAGCTGATAAACACCTTTAGTAATGTGGCAGGATACAAGATCAATTCCACAAAATCAGTTGCCCTCCTATACACAAAGGATAAAGAAGCACAAAGGGAAATCAGAGAATCATCACCTTTCAAGATAGCCACAAATAGCATAAAATGTCTTGGGGTAACTCTAACCAAGGAAGTGAAAGACTTATTTGACAAGAACTTTAAGTCTTCGAAGAAAGAAATTGAGGAGGATACCAGAAAATGGAAGGATCCTTCTTGCTCTTGGATTGGGAGAATCAACATAGTAAAAATGGCCATTCTACCAAAGGCAATCGATAGATTCAATGCAATCCCCATCAAAATACCATCAAAATTCTTCACAGACCTTGAGAGAACAATGATCAATTTTATATGGAAAAACAAAACAAAAAAAAAACAGGATAGTCAAAATAATGTTACACAATAAAGGAATTTCTGGAGGCATTACCATCCCTGACTTCAAACTCTATTACAGAGCTACAGTATTGAAAACAGCTTGGTATTGGCATAAGAACAGAGAAGTCGACCTATGGAATCAAATAGAAGACCCGAATATTAACCAACAAACCTTTGAACACCTAATTTTCGACATAGGAGCTAAAGGTATACAATGGAAGAAAGATATCATCTTTGACAAATGGTACTGGCATATCTAGATGTCAACCTGTAGAAGAATGAAAGTAGATCCATATCTATCACCATGCACAAAACTTAAGTCCAAATGGAGTAAAGATATCAACATTAATCTGACCACTTTGAACCTGATAGAAGAGAAAGTGGGAAGTAATATACAAGACATAGGCACAGGAGACCACTTCCTAGGTAAAACCCCAGTAGCACAGACAATAAGAGAATCAATGAATAAATGGGACCTCCTGAAACTGAGAAGCTTCTGTAAAGCAAAGGACACTGTCAGTAAGACAAAAAGGCTACCTTCCGACTGGGAGAAGATCTTCACCAACCCCTCATCAGACAAAGGTCTGATCTCCAGAATACACAAAGAACTCAAGAAACTAGACACTAAAGCTCTAATTAACCCAATTAAAAAATGGGGTACTGAACTGAACAGAGAATTCTTAACAGAAGAGCTTCAAATGGCCAAAAGACACTTAAGGTCATGCTCAACCTCACTAGCAATCAGGGAAATGCAAATCAAAACAACTTTGAGATACCATCTTACACCTGTCAGACTAGCTAAAATCAAAAACACCAACGATAACCTATGCTGGAGAGGATGTGGAGTGAGGGGAACACTTATCCATTGTTGGTAGGAATGCAGACTTGTGCAGCCACTGTGGAAATCAGTATGGCGGTTTCTCAGAAAACTGGGAGTCAACCTCCCTCAGGACCCAGCAATTCCACTCTTAGAAATAAACCCAAGAGATGCCCTACCATACTACAAAAGCATTTGTTCAACTATGTTCATAGCAGCACTATCTGTAATAGCCAGAACTTAGAAACCACCTAGGTGCCCCTCAATAGAAGAATTGTTAAAAATGTGTGGAACATATACACATTAGAGTTTTACTCAGCGGTAAAAAACCATGACATCTTGAATTTTGCATGCAAATGGATGGAAATAGAAAACGCTTTACTGAGAGAGGTAACCCAGACCGAAAAAGAGGAATATGGTATGTACTCACTCATAAGTGGATTTTAGCCATAATTAAAGGTCTTTGAGCCTATAATTCATGATCCTAGAGAAGCTAAATAAGAAGGTGAACCTGAAGAAAATCATCATTGGAAGTAGACAAGATTGCCAGGCAAACTTGGGTGCACGGGGCGTGGGGGGGGTCGAAGTAAGGGGAGATAGTTAGAGAGAAGGGAGAAGGGGAGGATGGAGGATAGCTTGGGGGAATGGGGTGTGGGGGAGGGAGGAAGGATAGATATGGGAGCAGGGAAGTATATATCTCAACTAAGGGAGCCATTTTAGGGTTTGCAAGAGACTTGATTCTAGAGGGGTTCCCAGGTCCAAGGAGAGGTCCCCAGATTGTTCCCTGGTCAGCAGAAGAGAGGGTGCCTGAACTGGCCTTGACCCATAACCATACTGATGAATATTTTGCATATCACCATAGAACCTTCATCTGGTGAGGGATGGAGATAGAGACAGAGACCCACATTGGAACACAGGACTTAAATCCCTAGGTCCAAATGAGAAACAGAAGGAGAGAGAATGTGAGCAAGGAAGTCAGGATCAGAGGGAATCTTCATCAGACGATAGATGGAGATTGAGACAGAGACCCACATTGGAGCACTGGACTGAGCCCCCAAGATCCAAATGAGGAGTAGAAGGAGGGAGAACATGAAAAGGTAAGTTAGGACCGCGAGGGGTGTGTTCATCCACTGATACAAGGGGACTGATCTAATGAGAGCTCACCAAGGCCAGCTGGACTGGGACTGAACAAGTGTGTGATCAAACCGGATTCTCTGAATGTGGCTGACATGGGGGCTGTCTGAGAAGCCATTGATAATGGCACTGGGACTTGTTGTGTCTGCATGTACTGGCTTTTTGGGATCCTAGTCTGTTGTTTTGGATGCTCACCTTCCTAGACGTGGAGGGAGGGGGTAGGAACTGAACTTCCCACAGAGCAGGAAACCCTGACTGCTCTTAGGACTGGAGAGAAAGGAGCAGAGGGAGTGGGGGGAGTGGGAGGGTATGGGGAGGAGGGGAGGAAGTGGAAATTTTTATAAATTAATTAAAAAAAATCAACATTATCTGTCTTCATTCCCCCAAGAAAAAGATGCAGAATAATGGACTGGATTAAACACAAGATCCATTTTTCTGCTACATCCAAGAACCACACATCAACATCAATGATGGATATTACCTTAGGGTAAAAGGTTGGGAAAAAGATATTCCAAGTAACCAATGAACCCTAGATGCAAATAGATATCATTATTTTAGTAGCTGACAAAGTAGACTCCAAACCAAATCAGAAGAGCTAGAGAAGGACACTACATACTCAAAAGAAAAATCCACCAAGAAGATATTGCAATTCTAAATAGCTATACACTAAACACAAGGCACCTAATTTCATAAAAGAAACACTACTCCAGCTATAATCACACATTGACCCTCACATAGTGATAGTGGAAGATTTTATCACACCATTCTCAACAATAGTTTGGTCATCCAGACAAAAACTAAGAAGAGACATCCTAAGGTTAAATAATACCAAAAGTCAAACGGAACTAGCCAACGTCTACGGACATTTCCCAAGCACAAAAGAGTATACCTTCTTCTCAGTGCCTCTTGGAACTTTCTCCTAAATTGACCACATATTTAAAGATAGAGCAAATCTCAACCAATATAAGAAATTTAAAATAAACCCTGCATATACTTGACTACCGTGGATTACAGTTAGATATCAATAACAACAGAAAGTACAAAACCTTGTGAAAAATGAACAATTCACTTCTGAATGAAAAATGTGCCAAGAAAGAAGTCAAGAAGGAGTTTAAAACCTCTTTTAGAATTGAGTAAAAATGAAAACACAACACACCCAAACTAATAGGCTGCAGTGAAGATGATTCTAAAATGCAACTTTACAGAACTAAACCCTTACATTAAAAACAGCTGGAGATCTTATATGAAAAACTTAGTGATACACCTGAAAGTTCAAGAACAAGAAGTAAGAAATAACACCCCAAAAGAGTATACAGCAAGAAATAATCAAACTCAGAGCTGAAGTCAATGAAAGAAAGAAAGAAAGAAACAAACAAAACAAAACTAAGAAGAATGGAAGAAGGTAAGAACAATACAAAGAATCACTGAAATGAAGAGCTGGTTCCTTGAGAAGATCAGTGAGATTGACAGATAAAATTAACTGAAAAATATAGAGAGACATCTAAATTAATATAATTATAGATAAAAGTGGGTCCTTTCAATAGACATTTCCTATGTCTATTGACATATGATTCCAGAGAATCATAAGGACATACTTTAAAAGTCTTTACCCTTTCTCAACCAAAATCAGTCTGGGATCAGATGGATTCAGCTCAGAATTTTAACAGACCAGATTTTACCAGATTTTAATTTTTTAGAAGAAAAATTAACTCTAATACTCCTCAGATTTATTCCATAAAATAGAAAATGAAGAAACATTTCCTAACCCTTTTTATCAAGCCACTATTTCCCTGATATCAAAAACCACAAAAAGAATTAACAAAAAAGAAAATTATAGATCAACGTCTATTATGGATGCAAATAGTTTCAATAAAATATTTACAAACTGAATTCCAGAATACATCAAAAAGAGTATTTGTCATGATCAGATTGGCTTCATGACAAAGAAGTATGGCTGGCTCAACATAAATAAATCAATAAAAATAATCCAACACATAAAAAGAATGAAAAATAAATATCGTATGATCATCTCATTGTATGTGAAAAAGTCCTTTGACAAAATTCAATATACATTTATGATAAAAGTCCTGGAAAGACTAGAGATACAAGTAACATACCTTAATATAATTAAGACAATTGACAGTAGGCCAACAGCCGTCATCTACCTAAACAAAGAAAATCAAAGCATTTTCTCTAATGAGCAAGACAAAGATGTCTGCTCACTCCATGCCTACTCAATATACTACTTGAAGTTCTTAGCTAGAGCAATAAAAAAATCCAGAAGGATATCAAGGAGATACAAAAAGCAAAGGAAGAAGTCAAAGTATCTTTATGTTCAGATGACATGATTTTATGCATAAAAGGTTGTGGTAGCTCACAGGTGACTCAGTTTCCATCTGGAGTCCATTCTGACTTACACGTCTTTTGAGTTCAAGCTTGCTTGATGTGAGATTTCCCTCTGTATTCTGTGATTATCATTGATAAATGAAGGAACTGCTTTGGGCCTATATCAGAGCTATAAAGGAGCAGAGCTATAAAGGAGCAGAGCTAGGTCGGGTAGGGGGAACTAAACTGAATGCTGGAAGAAAGAAGGGTGGAGTAAGAGAGAAGCCATGGAGCTGCTGCCTGAGACTGATGTGCTGAAACTTTGCTGGTAGGCCACCACCTCATGGTGATGCACAAATTAATGGAGATGGGTTAAACTAAGATGTAAGAGTTAGCAAATGAGAAACTGGAGCAAGCAGTGATTTAAATAATATGGTTTCTGTGTGATTATTTCAGTTCTGAGCAGCTGGAACAAACAAGTGACCTCCCCACAACACTTGCTTGTTTCAGTCTCCTTGAGAACTGTGAAAAAGTTCTGATTAAGCCCATGGGAAAGACACAGGCTGATGAATGCCAGCCGAAGGCACATCCAGATAGTAAAAGAAACTGCTTGCTCAAGAACAGGAATAGTCTTGTGGTTAGATACTGACCGGCTATGCTGTGCTTTGTTCTGCTTTCGTATACAAGCAGGCTTTGAAATAAACTCTGGGCTGGTTGGTATTTGCCAATAGACCTCCTGTATTTATCCTGGTTTTCTGTCTCAGTTTCTTTCAATTTGCCATTTTCTCAACCTTGTGCCCCTTTCCAGACACCCCACCTGGATTTGTTGGGGCAGGCTCTGACAAAAGTTTATAAAATCTCCACTAGGAATCCTCTGCAACTGAAAAACGTTCTCAGCAAAGTAGCAGGATACAAAATTAACATACACACAAAAATTCAAAGCCTTTTCATATAAAAATGACAAGCAAAGTGAGAACGAAATAATGGAAACAGGACCTTTCACAAAAACCTCAAAAATACCTTTTGATAACTCTAACCAATCAAGTGATAGACTTGAATAATAATAATAACTTAAAGACATTGAATAAAGAGACTGAAGAAGCATGAGGCTCAGGTGGGTGAAAGACACCATTGGGGCAGTCTGGGTCCTCATGGGTCTGGCCTGCCTGAGGCATCCACAGGCCCCCTGGTGCCTTACAGTGCTGGTTGGATGAGTGTCATTATGGTGAACAAGTACATTGTAGAGATGGGAAAGAAAGCGAGGCAGGATGGTTTGTGTGCTGTGGTAAGAGGGAGTTCTGAAGAAGTGAGGGTGGTGAGGAATGGGCTGATGTTGACGGCTTGCTTGCCACTCTGTACCAGGTGACATTTGGGCCTGGGGTGCTGCCAGGGACCAAGTCTGGATCCATATCCCAGCCACAGCCAGGGTCTGTGTTGATGTCTATGGCTTCAGTAACTACTGAAGGCCATGTGTATGACTGGGTTGTGGTCAAACACCAAGTCCATGTTGGTGTCTGAGGGCCATCCTGCCAGCAGGATCATGCTAATTTGGATGGCTCCTGCTACCACTTGGGGCCATGGTGACCTCCATGCCCATACTGTGGCATAGGGCCACGTCTTGATCCATGGCCCTACCTACCACAGTCAGCATCTGGATTGATATCTCTGGCTCCTTATACCATTGAACACCATGCAAATACTTGGTGTCTGGGAAATTATCTGAGGCCAGGAGGGGATCTGAGGGTCATACCACAGATCTGAGTGGCTTTTGTAGCCAGGAAGTGCCATGGTGATATTCATGCCTGGGCTGCAACTGGGGACATGTCTGGGTTCATGGCCCTACCATACCCAGGGTCTGTGTTGATGCCTGTGGTTTTTTAAACCATTGAAGACCATCCCGATGTCAAGGGTATGGGCCACCACTTGGGACATGTTTGTGTCCAAGGGCCACTCTGTTTTGGGGGCCATCCTGATCTGAGTAGCCTGTGCTCCTGCCTGGGGTCATGGTGACATCTGAGCCTGGGCTGCTACCTAGCATCATGTTTGGGTCCATGATTCTACCACAGTTGGGGTTTGTGATGTCAGGGGCCTATGGTGCCACCAAAGGCCACACAGATGTCTGGGGTCTAGGCTGCTTCCTGTGGCCATGTTGGTGCCCAAGGGCCATGCCACTACTGGGACCATGCTCATCTGAGTGGTCCTCGCTGTTACCTGGGACCATGGTATTGATTGTCCTGGATAGGGCTACTGCTGAGGTCCATGTCTGAGTCTGTGGTTCTACCATAGTCAGGTTCTATGTTGATGTCTGTGGCCCATCATACCACCAAAGGCCCAATGGATGCCTGGGGTCTAGACTGTAACCTGTGGCCATATTGGTGGTGTCTGAAGGAGGGCCTTGCTACCTCTGGGGTTGTGACAATTTGGGTGTCCTGCACTGCAACGTGGGGCCATGTTGCTGCCATGAGTTATGTCTGAGGCCATAGACCAGCAGTAGTCAGGGTCTGGGTTGATGTCCATGTTTCCTGTTGCCACCAGGGACTGAGCAGATGCCCAAGGTCTAGACAGCTCTTTAACACTATTTTGGTGTCCAAGGACAACCAAAACCATACCCATCTGGGTGGCCTGTGTTACTGCCAGGGCCATGGTGATGTCCAGGCCCAAGCTGCTACCAAGGGCATTTATGGCTTTGTGTTCTTGCTGCAGCTGAGGTGTGATGATGTTCATGGTCCATGTTACCGTGGGGATAATAGGAACCATGTGTGTTGAAATTCAATGGCTATTCTGAGCTGGCTCTCTCCCTTACTGGCCTTGGGATAGCTGGTCCTACCCCTTGCTGAACACTGGAGAAAGGGAGCTGGCCCTGCCCTCCCCCTCCATGAGAAGCTGGCCCCTGAACTCCGGAGAGTTGGCCCCGATGGCATGGGCCTAAGAGAACTGGCTCTGTCACTCACCTGAGAGAATGGTTCCAATGGCTGTGACCAACGATTTCAGTTACCACTCAAAACCACATCCTGGGTATAACATCTACCTCATCTATGACCTGCTTGAGTTTGTGAAGGAACTGGTTCCATGCAATGATAACTGTAGGATCTCCATGACTCAAGACAGCAGCAGGATATCTGAGAGGAATTTCAATGAGGGTCCAGTGATGATGGTTTTCTAGAGGCCTTGAGTCAAACCAATGACTCATTGCAATGATCATTTCGTGGGTGGGGCTGATTGAATAAAAGGGTATACTTCAATTGAACTGAAGACTCAGACCTAAGTCCACACACACATGGACACCTGTATTTTGACAAAGAGCTGAAAATACACACTGGAAAAATAGATATCTTCAACAAATAGTGCTTGTCAAGCAGGATATATGCATGTAGAAAAATGCAAATATATTCATATTTATCATGCTACACAAAGCCCAGTTCCAAATAGATCAAAGACCTCAATATAACGCCAGATACAGAAGAGAAAGTGGAGAATAGAATAGTCTTGAATGTATTGGCAAAGGGAGAATTTTATGAACAGCACTCCAATAGCACAGATACTAACAACAATAATTAATAAATGGAACCTCATAAACCTGAAAATCTTCTATATGGCAAGGGACACTATCATTTGCACAAAATGTCAGCCTGTAAAATGGGAAAAGATCTCTAATATTTAAATATTCATGTAACCAAGTAAAATTTCCAGTGTCATTATTGGGGTACACTTTGTTGAGTCACTGGCCAAAGGGATCCCATGGTATCTCCCAAGCAGGTTATGGCCAAGGGGGTTGATTTTTTCATGATGGTAAGTCCCTGCCCCACAGGATTCATAAAGCCCAATCTCATGGAAACATTTTCTCAGTTGAAGATCCTCCTTCCTGAATGCCTTAGTATAAACCTTGAAAACACAATGGATGCTTTAAATTCTTAGATGCTTTGATTATATAATGAAATTCTAATCCTGAGGGCTCACCTTTCACATTTTGTAGTTAAGGAGTCCAGAAGTCTAGGTGGCTGCTTTCTCACAATCTCCAATTTTGAATCTGCAATGTTCTCTTCCAGCTATAACCTACAGTGCAAATATCTTTGAAGCATAAACACCATACGCTAGCCATCTAAATGTATGTGCCAGTTTCTTAGTCCATATGTGATCTTTTCTGTTGGTTTTGCTTCAATTCTCCCCATCATATTTTCTCCTCCTTTCTCATTCCTCCCCCGTCTACTCCACACCACTTCTCTTCTCCCCTCCTGCCCTGCATCCATATTCACATCCTACAAGGTCACTCCTCTCCTCTTTCCCTTTCCACATTCTTCTTTCCTCCTTTTCCTTATCTTGCTTTTTAAAAATCCCTTCATGTCATTCTAGCTGCTGACTATGGTAAATCCACATCCAAATGGAAAGACACCTGTATTATTATAGGAGCCCAGATTTACCATACAGCAACATAGAAATTGGGTTTTACCCTGGATTTTCTTAAGGAACCCTGATCTGATGCTCGTTGGTTAGTTCCTCTTTCACACAGAAATGATAACTACAATGTAGATTTCAGAGGAATTGAAAAGTTCAAAGAAAGAAATAAAATGTCATTAGGGAAGTGAACTTGCCTCTTAGAATAGTTCTTTGATTACTAATATTTCATGAAGCATTTCTATGTGGTCACACTATATTAAGTGTTTTATAATTTTTCTATAAAAATTTAGTAAGTACTGTTATTAACCACATTTTCCAGATAATAAGACCAACTCTTATAAGTACAAAGTAAAATCCACAAGATTACACAATTTGAGGGTAGCAACAAAACTGGGTTCTTTACTAGGTTCAGAGAGGGCAAAGTGAGGACCTCAGTCTGCTCTCTTTTCTGTCTTCCTCTGAATTAGGAATGGTTGAGAATATTCAAATAAGGTCATACATCCGTGAAAATAATAATGTCAGAATTTTATTTTTCATAATGGAAACAAGAAACTTAGGATTCTAAAACAATAAAACAAAACAAAAAAGAATTTAAAGAACCTGAAACAATTGTAAAGGGTTCAACAGAAAGTGATTCAAGTTATGATCATTGTGAGGACAGTAGAAACCTGTTCCCATTTGTCTGCCATTATGATTTATTGCTATAGTACAGACTGTAGAATAGCTAACGGAGAAAAGTCTGGCAGAGCACAACAGAACATGCAGAAATTGCTTGTCTCAATATCAAATTAAACTTAGACTGGATGTGTCAATTAGGACAAGACTCTGAAGTTCCCTCAATAATTTCTCATCAGGAAAGTGGAAATAATCAACTTCTCTTTAAAACATTTTGGTGTTTGGATTGATTGTGGTGGTACATATATTTGATACCATATCATGTAATGGACAAATCTTCTCTACCCTAACTAAGTTTTTTCATCTTAACTGGTAGCAGGTGTCCCGCGCTTCCATCTCGCCAGCAAGAACCACGCGGTACACATAGGATACTTCTGCAGTAAAGCTTTAATGCCCCTTGGGAGAGCGGGCATCAGCCAACATGGCGGAGACCCAGATAAGATGGAACCCATCCCTTATATAGGAAACAGACCCTGCTTTGGACGTGTCATTCTTGGATTGGTCAACTGCTCCCAGTCCCAGGTGATACCTTGGGAGTAGTGGAAAAATACCAACACGTGTGAGCTTTCTAGCTCACCTGGCGGTGCAGCGCCATCTATGGTGGAGAGTGTGGTTGCGGCCTTCTACAAGCAGGTATGTATCTACAAGTCTTATTCTCTCTCTCTCTCTCTCTCTCTCTCTCTCTCTCTCTCTCTCTCTCCTTCTTCCTCAGACATATACACAGAGAGAGAGAGAGAGAGAGAGACAGACAGACAGACAGAGACAGAGGGGGGGGAGAGAGGGAGAGAGAAAGAAAGAAAGAAAGAAAGAAAGAAAGAAAGAAAGAAAGAAAGAAAGAAAGAAAGAAAGAAAGAAGTATTCTTTACTACTTTCTCCATTCTACCCCAAGCCCTTAGGAAATTTGCAAATTCTCTCTTTAAACTCAAAGCAACACCCTACATTATCCACACCCTCTACACACACACACACACACACACACACACACACACACACACCATAGCTACTTTGGTTCATATCTTTTTTTTCCCATATAGAGAAGAACAATAGCCTTCCTGGTCTCTCTGTCTTATCTTCTCATTCTATAGCAATTAATCTGAAATTCCAAAGAAAGATGTGTATATTGCATTAGACCACACTGTTCAACTAGTCAAAACCTTCCAATTTCATAGCTCACTCAGCTCTGACTGGGACTGTGGGGTCAGCCATGCCTCCCTAATTCAGTATGCTGACACATTCTTCTTTACTCATTTGGTCACCATTACACAGGGGTCTTTTCTGTTCCTCAAATTGCCAACTAAACTACCACCTCAAGAACTTAGTACTGCCATTGTTTAAACTTGGAATAGTGCCCCCCATCAGCATTGTGTATATCCCCTCTTCTTTGGAACCCTTGTCAAGCATCATCTCTGTAAGTCTTTCCTCACCACCTTGCTTGAAGCACCTCCTGCTTGTTCATACTCTACCCCAAACTGCTGTTCTTCATAGTGTTTGAAATAGCCTACAATTATAGCTAACATTATATGCCCCATTGTTCTCTGTCATTCCTCATAGGGAATGATCAAGGTGAGAACAAAGATGCCGTTGTAGTTATTGACGTCCATCCAACACCCAGATCATCACATACCATGTGTTAGGAAATCAATAATTATTATTCAGATTCATTTTAATCTTTAATCGAGTATAAAGAGGTTAAATATTTAAAATATTTTTTTCACCTTAAGAAACTATGTAGGTACTTAAATGATGTAAATGGGTATGGCAAACTATATATATATATATATATATATATATATATATATATATATATATATATATGTTCATAATAATGCTGTTACAGGCAGAGTTAATGTTTGAAAACATAACCTATGAACTAGTGTGACCTAGATATTGGTCAGCATGCAAGATGCCAAAAATGAACTATTGCAAGCATTTTCAGTTTGGTATATTTTGTGTAAGGTTCAACAAAGGTACATTTTTCTTAGCTTTGACATAAATAGATCAATATTCTCCAATTAATTTGATAATTATTTTTTGACAAAACCACAATGAACTAACTATAAAATGGAAAGTTTGATTTCATTGTGAGCCATTTCCTCATTTGTAAACTGGAAGTATTAGTGTCTATTTTATAGGGAGTTAGTGGTGATTTAAGATATGATGCATATAAAGTACTTTGTGTGGTGTTGGGTACAAACTAATTACCAATAAGTGTTAAGTGTTTTTGTCTTATGAACTGTGATCTAAGAAAGTCTTTGTCTCTGTCCTGTCAAAGAGTTCTCAAGATGCTTGGAACTTTCTGACTGACAAAGATGCTGTAAAGTGATATAAAAGACTTTTATGAGTGGCCCTTAGTGGACTCCTAGATAGACATAGAGTGGGATTGAGTCACTATAAAGATGAACCGATTACTAGAAGCTTGGGAATTTTTAGCTCTCTGGTATTGGGAGAGGAACTAGAGCTGGAGATAACCACAAATAGCAAATGACTCGGTCTTACTATATAAGTCTGTTTTTAAAAATTGGGTTAGTATAATAATGTTGTCATAAATATTTTTAGTGAAAAATTTTAATGCAATATATTTTGATCATGTTTTATTCTCCCCCAGTTCCTCCTAGATCTTCCCGACCTCACTACCAACCCTACTTTATGCTCTTTCTCTCTCGTTGGAAGAGTCTTTCATCACCCCTGAGTGGCTTATTAGATAATTAACTGTGTGGTTATTTGGACTGCAGCACACGTATTGAAATAGTAAAAGCTGCCTTTGACATAGAAGTGAAAGCATCCAATATTTGTCTTTTGGTGTCTAAGTTACTTCACTCAGAATGAATTTTTTTCTAGCTTTATCCATTTGGCAGTGAATTTCCTTTCATTTTCTTTCTTTTCTTTTCCTTTTTTTCTTTTTGGTTTTTTGAGACAATGTTTCTCTGTGTAGCTTTGGCACCTGTCCTGGAACATGCTCTGTAGACCAAACTAGCCTTAAATTCCCAGAGATTTGCTGTCTTTGTATCCTGAGTGCTGGGATTAAACATGTGTGCCACCACCATCTGGACTCCTTTCATTTTTCTTAACAACAGAATAATATTATTTTCTGTAAATATAACACCTTTTCATTATTCATTCATCAGATGATGTACATATAAACTGTTTCCAATTATCAATAGAGAAAAAATGAACATGGATGAGCAAGTGTCTCTGTAGTAGAATGTAGACTCATATGTTTGTATACCTAAGAGTGTCATAGCTGGATACTGAGGTTGCTGTATTCTCAGCCTCCGGAGGTTCGTCACACTGAGATCTTCAGACTGTCTCTTTCTATGAGATCACCAGGTTGTCTTTTCAAAGAATGGATCCAGTTTTACCCAGGTTATACAAAGAAACTGAACCAAATAGTTAGAGACTTGGATATTCTGTGATTGCAATTAATAAGACAAAGTCACAGAAGGGGTTTATGGTGCCATTCAGTGACAGATTGTCTGTTAGTATATACTCAGAGTTTCCTAAACATCCAGCATTTGTTCCTAGCACCATAAACTAATAAACTGAGACAAGATGACAAGACATTATAAATTCAGGAGATGAAAGTAAGCCGACACTGTGTCAATTGACTGACGTTTCTAAGTCCTCCAGCAGCGTCTGCACTCTATACATTCTTTCTCAGTGCACACAGGGTACTGAAAATGTCAGACCATGACCTGGGTCAAAACAAAACATCGCTGGATATAAAATGACTAAAAGGGATTTTTTTTCTATTTTTCTGTTCCCCTGCCAGTGTTGTTTGCATGGGTGTTGGGCATTTAAATTCAGGTCCTCATGTCTGGTCAGCAAGTCCTTTCCCACCGTGCCATTCCCCCAGCCCAAGGCAAACACACACACACACACACACACACACACACACACACACACCCCAAAGAGAGAGAGAGGCACACACGCACACACTTTTTAATTAAATTTATTTTTTTATTTTACATGACTACCTCAGTTTTCCCTCCTTCCTCTCCTCTCATCCCCTCCCCATACCTCCCTTCCAACCCTTTCAATCTACTTCTCTGCTTCTGTTCAGAAAGGAACAGTTCTCCCACAGAGGCCTGCTTATCAAGTTGCCACAAGGCTAAGCACTTCCCCTTGTATTAAGGCTGGGCAAGGCAATGCCATAGGAGGAATAGGTTCCCAAGAGCCAGCCTAAGTGTTAGAGAAAGTCCCTGCTCTCACTGTTAGGAGTCCCACGGGTAGACCAAGCTACACACTGTTACATGTGTATAGAGGGCCTAGGTTGGTCCCATGCAGGTTCCCTGGCTGTTGGTTCAGACTCTGTGAGTTTTGATGAGCCAGGTCAGTTGCTACTGTTGTGTTCTTGTCTCCTCTGGCTCCTACAATCCTTCTTCCCTCTCTTCAACAGCATTCCCCAAGCTTAGTCTCATGTTTGACTGTGGGTAATTGGATCTGTTTCCATCAGTTACTGGATGAAAACTCTCTGATGACAATCAGTGCAGTCACCAATCTGATCACAGGAGATGGCCAGCTCAGGCTTCTCCCCTAGGGGTCTTAGCTGGGTTTATGCTTGTAGATTTGTGGGAGTTTCCATTGCATCAGGTTTCAACC
Source organism: Myodes glareolus (assembly GCF_982192425.1). Taxonomy (NCBI): domain Eukaryota; kingdom Metazoa; phylum Chordata; class Mammalia; order Rodentia; family Cricetidae; genus Myodes; species Myodes glareolus. Next base: position 3,915,600 of record NC_142045.1, read on the forward strand.
TGATCCCCAAAAGCCTATTCCCTTTCCATGCTTCTCTTTCAATACTCTTCCCCTTCATCTCCCAAGTTTCTAACCCAGAGAGAGTTACGTACCACCGCCCCCCCCTCGGGTTCCTCTTGTTACCTAGCCTCTCTGGGTCTGTAGATTATAGCATGATTATGCTTTACTTCACAGCTAATATTCACGTATAAGTGAGTATATACTGTGTTTGTCTTTCTGGGTCTGGATTGCCTACTCAGGATGTTTTTTTATAGTTCCATCCATTTGCCTTCAAATTTCCTGATGTCATTGTTTTTAACAGTTAAGTAATACTCCATTGTGTAAATGTACATTTTCTTTATTAATTCCTCTGCTGAGGGACAGCTGTGTTGTTTCCAGATTCTAGCTATTACAAATAAAACTGCCATGAACATAGCTGAGCATGTGTCCTGGTGGTGTGATTGAGCATCCTTTGCATATATGCCGAAGAGTAATATAGCTGGATCTTAAAGTGAATTGATTCCCAATTTTCTGAGATGCCACCATATTGATTTTCAAAATGATTGTATAAGTTTGGACTCCCACCAGCAAAGGAGGAGTGTTGCCTTGTTCCACATCCCTGTCAGCATGAGCTGTCACTTATATCTTTGATCTTAGTCATTCTGACAGGTGTAAGATGGAATCTCAGAGTTGCTTTGATTTGCATTTCCCTCATGGCTAAGGATGTTGAACATTTCTTTAAATGTTTCCCTGCCATTTAAGATTATTCTGTTGAGGATTCTCTGTTTAGGCACATACTCAATTTTTAAAATTGGATTATTTGGTTTTGTTTTGATGTCTAGTTTAAATATTTTTAAATAATTTAAAACATCATTGAAATGAACCTGAAACAGTATTTAAAGAATCTGCAAGTTTTAAGTATGTATATCATATGTCAACACTAAAATTTAGAATTTTCAAAAATTAAATAAAGTCAACCAAAATAAATAGAAAAATAACTTTGATAATGAAACACCGAAGACACACAATGAAGTAATTTCTTTCCAAGGATGAATTGAATGGTTAGTACTCTAGCTAAGCTGGTTAAAATTAAAGCAGGATCACAAACAAGAGAACACAACAAACAATTTATACACATGTACCTGACAAGTGTGCAGAATACTAGCCAAAACCTGTCAACAGAACAATCCAGTAAAATTTACCTAAATTGATTTAAGAAGTCATGGGAAGCTTTTGAACTCCATTTCAACTTTTAAATCTGTTACAAAATTTCATTTTTTTCAAGAAATTGTTAGTAAATCATCTCAAACATTTGAACAAATGACTATCCCAATGCTATAGAGACCATGGCAGAAAAAATGTTGAGGTTTGATGCCTCTCATCTTTAGGATCGAGCTGACATCCAGCCATACAATAATACAGACATAAAAATCAAAGAACAATAGTCCAAATTATCGCAGATGTTGAAATGTCATTTCACATCCTTATTGATTCTTCCAAAGTTTACCAAGGCTACAATGCTCCTACTCATATATGGAGTAGGAACATACGGTTGTTTATTCTATAAGCTGGAGAGATGACTTAGAGCGGCAAGGAACCTACTGGCAAGCCTGATGACCTGAGTTCCATTCTGAGGATGATCTCCACGTGCTGGGTTGAGAGAACCAATTCCTTATAAGTCATCCTCCGACTTCTCCATACATGTGGTGACTTGTGCACACATAAACAAGCACCATGTGGGCACCCACATCCACACATCAAAAAAATATATGTGATACAATTTTCTTTTTCTTTCTTTCTTCTTCTTCTTCTTCTTCTTCTTCTTCTTCTTCTTCTTCTGCTGCTGCTGCTGCTGCTGCTGCTGCTGTGGGATTATCTTCCGCTGCTTCAGCCAATAGTCGCTGAAGCACGAGCCAGCCCATTGAGTTCGATGCTGCGGGAGGGCCTTGCGCTCTGTCAGCCAATAGCCGCTGAAATACCAGCCCACTGGGGCGTGGTATATTTCTCTTTTAAAAAGAGCCACAGATCTCGGCTAGGGCCTCTTGGTTCCTGTGCTTGGTCCTGGCTTCTGCTCCCGGCTCCTGCTCTAGAGACTAGGCTCCCTTCCTGACGGTTTATGGTGTATGTAAGTTTTACCCCCCAAAATAAATAACCCCTTAAAACATAACTGGTGTAGGATTGATTCACCGATATTCTTTTTCTTCTTTATCCTCTTTTGGGGAAGGAGTTAAAACAGAGTTTCTCTGTGCAACCCTAGTTGTCCAGGAACTCACTCTGTAGACCAGGGTAGCCTCAAACTCACAGAGATTCTACTTCCTCTGCCTCCTGAGTCCTGAGATTAAAGGTATGTGCCACCACCATCTGGAATAATGCAATTTTCAAAATGGTTAATTCTGGAAGACATCATTGCAGTGTTAAAAAGGTTAACTGTATGGGCAGAATCTGATCCAATAATACTGCTGTAGGCTGATTATAACTTAATAAATGCTCCTTTGTAAATAGCATGGAATGAAGTATTGATAGGCATAAAAGCAGATGAATCAATAAAACATTATGTTTAACAAAAGAGGACACACAAATGACCACATGCAGACTAATGCCATTAACATGACTTCTGTAAACACATTTCTAATTCCCAGCAGAAAAAGCAGACATAAATTACTTAAGTTGTATGAGAGCTATTCTTGGCTGTCAACTTGACTACTGATATGGAATAATCCTTTTGTAAACTATATAAATTATACTGCAATTGGTTTAATAAATAAGCAGACTGGCAAATAGCTGGACAGGATAAGGTTGGGCAGGAAAACCAGACTAAGGACACTGGGAAGAAAAACAGTGGAGTTTCAAGAGTTTCAAGAGATACAGAAAGAAGCAAGATGAATGTCCCTTGTTCAAATAAGGTACCACTGTATGCACAGGGTAGATAAGAAATATAGGTTTAGTTAGGCAGGTACAAGGGAGTGACTGCCAAGGGAGCAGGTCTGAGCCAGATACCTCTGAGGAATTAGGCACAAGCCAGGGACCTCCGCAGGAGCAGACCCAGGCCAGTGACCACCACAGGAGCAGGCTGAGGCAGTGGTCTCCACAGGAGCAGGTACAAAGAAGAGTACACAGAGCAAGCAGGCCTGAGCAAGCAACCTCTACCAAGGAATTTCTACAACTCATAAGCACCTTCAGTAATGTAGCAGGATACAAGCAAGATTAACTTGAAAAAGTCAGTAACCCTCCTTTACACAAATGATAAATGGTCTGAAAAAAAATGAGAGAAATATCACCCTTTACAATAGCCACAAATAGCATAAAATATATTGGAGTAATTCTAACCAAACAAGTGGAAGAACTGTATGACAAGAACTTTCAATCTTTGAAGAAAGAAATTGAAGAAGACACCAGAGAATGGAAAGATCTCCCATGCTCTTGGGTAGGTAGAATTAATATAGCGAAAATGGCAATCTTACCAAAAGCAATCTACAGATTCAATGCAATGCCCATCAAAATCCCAGCAAAATTCTTCACGGACCTTGAAAGAGAATTAACATAGTAAAAATGGCAATCTTGCCAAAAGCAATCTATAATTGCTTTTCCCAATTGAATGCAATGCCCATTAAAATCCCAGCAAAATTCTTCACAGACCTTGAAAGAACAATACTCAACTTCATATGGAAAAGCAAAAACCCAGGATAGCCAAAACAATCCTGAACAATAAAGAAACTTCTAGAGGCATCACAATCCCTGTCTTCAAACTTTACTACAGAGCTACAGTAATGAAAACAGCCTGGTACTGGCATAAAAACTGACAGGAGGACCAATGGAACTGAATCGATGACCTTGTTATTAATCCACAAACCTATGAACACCTGATTTTTGACAAAGAAGCAAAAAATATAAAATGGAAAAAAGCATATTCAACAAATGTGTAGTAATGAGGCAAGCAGGCCTTCTTTTCATCCCACCTGGCTCCTGCGTGGCTAGCTTTACACCTGAAATAACAACACACAAACTGTATTCTTTTAAACACTGCCTGGCCTGTTATCTGTAGCCTCCTACTGGTTACTCTCACATCTTGATTAACCCATTTCTATTAATGTGTATAGCAACAGAAGGTGGTGGCTTACTGGGAAGATTCTAACCTATGTCTATCTTGGGCCAAAGCTTCATTGTTTGCCTGCCTCTGATTTCTTTCTCCCACAATTCTGTTCTGTCTTCCCCACCTACCTATGTTCTAACCTATCAGGCAAAGCAGTTTCCTTTATTAATTAACCAATGAAAGCAACAGATAGATAGAAGACTCTCCTACATCATTTCTCCTTTTCTGTTTAAACAAAAAAGAAAGGCTTTCACTTTAACATAGTAAAATTACATACAACAAAACAGTTATCAAGAAAGAATTACAGTTACAATATTTATATCTACTTTATCTTTTATCATAACTAAGGAAAACAATAACTATCTATTCTTCAACTCCATGAAAGACTCCAAAAGGATATATTACCTAAATAAACAAGAAGAAAGCAACTTCCAAAACTCTAGAAATGACAGAGACTTCTCACTACCTGGACAGTCACCTAAAGTTCTTCTGTACCATTGGGGAATCCATCTTCAGCCTTCAGGCCCATATAAAATCCAGCATACTTTTCCATGAAGCAGGAAATTTCAAAGGCAGTTCAAAGTCACTATATGCTGTGTCCTGCAGAATGTCTCACAGACTCTTTCATGAGTCAGGAACCCCAAAAAACCATCTCACCTTTAGGCAAGTTCAGCAGTCCCCTCTCTGCAGGTTCTTTGTGTCCAGTTTATGCATCAGTCCAGGCAAGAGCAGTTTCTTGCCCAAATGGCTATCACACTCCATAAGGAGCCTCTTCGATACCCATCTTCCTCTTGAAGTAGACTGGTGTTGCCAAGAGCAGACGTGTCTCATTGTCCTGAAAAGCCCTAACTTATTAAAACATTAAATGCCATATTCTGTAGTCTTTGAAAGATATGAAGAATGCCTATTTAGCTGAAATATATCTCTATATATCTAGAAAATCTAACTAACATGACTACAAGCTTGACTATTATTGATGATAATCCATTAACAACCTACATTTTCTAATTATACATTACATTTTTAAATGAACTACCCAATCACAATACCTTAATCAAGATCAGAAATACATATACATATAACAAAATTGACCTTAAAATCCATACCAATGCAAATTATTCATATCTATATCATATCCCCCTTAAAATGTAAAAGAACATTTAGAAACAATATTTGGCTATATAGGCTCAGTTTTTTCTCTCCAAACTTCTTCCTGCTGTACAGGGGTGCTGTTAATCAGGTCTTTCATGGTAAAACCTGTGTGCTAGGTTTATCTCAGTTGTCAGTTGAATTAAGTAATTTTTTGAGGGTGTTCACAGCAACCTTTCGGGAGGTCATGGTCTATCATACCATATTGGGATAGAAGCGATCCACAGGGTCTCATCCTCTGTGAAAACAAAAGAAGAACTTTTCCAAAGCATCATAACCTTAGATCCAGATTTTGAAATCAAGGTATTTTCAAAATATCTATCTTGGATTAGTTCAGCAGCATTTATAAACAAATATCTTTTAGCACCTGTTGCTCCTTCCTCAGCATTCAAACAATTCAAAGATAGCATAATAGCATATAGTATCAAGATTCTTTGTGTATTTTCCATCTTTGTGCAGCTTTATTTTAACCTCAATTTCATTTATTTTTACTTTGTATATCTTTGTCCTGGAATAAGTCTGTAGACCATGCTGTCCTTGAACTCACAGAGATCCACACGGCTCTGCCTCTCAAGTGCTTAGATTAAAGGTGTCCGCCACCACACCTTGAATTCACAGAGGTCTGTCGGCCTCTGCCTCCCAAGTTTTGGGATTAAAGGTGTGTATCACCACATCCAACTACTTTTTTCTTTTTTCTTTTTTTTTCACTTTAAGAACTTCAATCTTTAGCCTGCATATATTTTTAACAGACTGTAACCATTTAGAGGTTGTCTTTAAATTTCTCTTTACTGTATATCTCTCTTTTTTGACCACATGAGTCTTTATGGAGAGGATTAAAGTCATGGTTTTGATGGCTGGATCCAGCCCATTCCTTGGCTTTCCAACCTCATGGCAGGGGTACCGGCTATAGTCATTTTAATTGCCACAACTCTATAGCATTTCAAGGTCCTTGCCAGCAAGAAAGCTGCATCATTCTGCTCATAGACCACACTCAGTTGGACTGCCTGCCTGAAAGGGTCAGAGTTTGCCCTGGCAGGATGGCCCAGAAAGCCAGCATTTTAAAATGGCACAGCTTTTTTTCCTGTTATGGCTGAAAACCAAAAAGCATGCGTTCAGCTTTCCATCAACACCATTTAAGTGTTTCGTGGCAGGACCTCTTCAAGGAGCTGCAAGGTTTTGCGGATAAAGCCATGACTTTATTCCTCTCCTTAAAGACTCATGTAGTCAGAAAAAGACAGATCTTCACAGCCACATTCTGGCCTAAGAGCCATCCCAGCAGATGAGCTGTAATAGTCTTGAGCCACACAGTTGGGTATAGACTTTTAAAATGGGAGCTTGCAATTCGAAGCCAAATCCACTAGCATCTCTGGGATGCCTCTTACAAAATCTTTATAAATTGGGACTGTCTGATACAATCTGTCCCTAATGGCTAATTTCCCTATGCACTAAGATTTGGCTTCAATAAGATCTTGATAATGGCACACATTGGCCACCAGAGGGAAGCCTTGAGCTTACCGTCCTTCAAGACCTAGAAAATTTTTGTCACTGTGGGGACAAATAGACAGAGCTCTCCATAATCCATGGATTTGGGACTCTGCACTCTTGGTCCTCCCTCAGTAGCCAGTGTTTTGTAGCACTGGTCTGGGATGCTAGGACTGTGGCACCTCCAAATTCCCGGTCTTCTGGGAACTGGGACCCTGATAATTCCAGCTGGACCATGCAGCCAGAGGCACTAGCCCCTCCCCCACTCCCTCAAACCCTCACTATCCACCCCCTCTTGTGGAGCAATATTCTCCACATTTCTCTTCTTCCCCACCCTCACCTACCCCCTGCTAGCCAAACCGGAAATTCAAGGTCAACTTCCCCCTTACCTCTCTTCTTCTCTCTCTCCCCTTCCTACAGCATCTTTGTACCCTTGGATCCCCTCTTCACACTGAGCTAGCCCCTCCCAATCCTCCTCTGTCTCCTCCTATACCAGATCCCATCATAACTCTGCCCTTCTCTTCCCTCTTTAGGAAGTGGTGGGAGTCAATGGCGTAATAAAAGTCCATAATCCCTTTTCTCTTCCAGATATCTCTCAGATAGAAAAGTAGCTGTTTTCCTTTTCTACTAATCCTTCTGCTTATATTAGAGTTTTGTTATCTGTCCCAGGCCTATGATCTAACCTGGCATGACTACTATGTCATCCAAGCTTCTACTCTCATTCCTGAGGAGCAACGTAGAATTCAGGAAGCACTGAGACAATATGTAGACCAGACTCATTTAGTAAACAGTACAGTCCCTATGGAAAGTGGCTGTAGCAGCCACAGAACCACCCTGGAATTACCAACCTGGCCAAAGCACCGACAGAGGCAGAACATCATGGTTTGCTGCCTCCTTTGGGGTATGGAAATGGTCTCAGAAAAAGTAATTAATTTTGACAAACTTCAAGAGATTACACAGCTAGCTGATGAAAATCCAGCCATTTTTAAAAGTCAGTTACAAGAGACCATGGTCCAGTATAACAGGCTAGATCCAGCCTCCCCAGTGGGAGCCACAGTCCTGGCTACCCATTTTACTTTTCAGTCAGCACCAGATATTAGAAAAAAGGAATTGGTGAAAATGGCCTTTAAAATTTTTAATGCCAGAGAAAAAGCAAATGAGTATTCCTGAGAAACAAGACTACAACAGGCGGTGACTCTGCAGACTCAAGCCTTAGCAGCTGCCCTAAGGACACTGGAAGGGGGACAAGGGAAGCCAACTACAGGCTCTATCCTGGTAGAGTCCAAGCTAAGTCAACCTCACCAGCAGGCTGCTTCAAATGTGGTCTAAATAGCCATTTGGCACAATATTGCCCTGGGCCTCCTACGAGGCTATGCCCTATCTGCCAGCAACCTGGTCACTGGAAATCACAATGTCCCCATGCGGACTCATCCTCTATGCCACACCACAGAGGTCCAGTCTCACCAACATCAGCGAGACTGTACCAGCCTTCAAACTTCTCAGCCTTGCAGAGGATTGATGCAGCCCAAACTTGGTAATTCATGTAACCCTATCTGAGCCTAGGGTAAAGCTACAGATAGTGGGCACGTCCATTACTTTTCTTTTGGACATGGAAACTACCTATTTTGTTTTAACATCTCACTCGGGCCTTATGCTCGCCTCACCAATTTCAGTTATGAGGGTAGACGGGACCTGTTCCTCCCCAGTTAAAACTTTGTCACTGTCCTACATTCTTGCAGGGCAATTTTTCTCTCATTCTTTCTTAGTGATGTTTGCCCAGCACCTTTACTGGGTTGAGATATTTCCAGCTGCTTTGGGGCCACACTCACTCGCCCCCCGCCCCGTCACACTTTCTTCTCACTTTAACAGCCTCCCAGGCTCCTACCCCAGACTGTTCTGTCCCTACTCTCCCTGATCCAGTAGGTTCCCAAGTATAGGACACTTACATTCCTGTGATTGCTACTCACCACAAGCCAGTGCTAGTTTGCCTTAAAGACCCTGTGTCCTTTCTTTCCAGACTCTAGTTTCCTATTTCTAAAACCCACTGCTGAGGCCTTTAAGCCTATTATCATCCGTCTCCTATCTCATGGACTTTTAATTCCTATCGACTCACCTTGCAACACTCCAATTCTTCCTGTGCATAAGTTCTCTGATGCTTACCGCTTGGTTCAAGACCTCTGCATCATAAATGGGGCAATCATTCCAGTTCACCCTCTGGTTAACAACCCTTACAATCTCCTTTCTAACGTCCCTCCTACCACCTCCTACTTTACTGTTCTAGACCTAAAAGATGCCTTCTTTACTGTCCCTTTACACCCAGATTCATACTTCCTCTTTGCCTTCACTTGGGTGGATTCTGACTCTCGGTCCTTCAGACAGCTTACATGGATTGTTCTCTCAAGGTTTTCAGGACAGGCCCCATTTCTTTGGCCAAGCTCTGGCTCAAGATCTCTCAAACTTTGATGCAGGTTTGAGCATGCTCTTCCAGTATGTGGATGACCTACATCTCTTCAGGCCTACATTGTCTCTGTCTCAACAGGCCACCTCTGTGCTCCTGAACTTCCTCGAATCCCTGGGATAGTGAGTCTCACCAAATAAGGCTCAGCTGTGCTCTCCTACAGTGGTATATTTGGGTGTTCAACTTAGCCTGGGGTCTAAGAACCTCATCTCTGACAGAGTCCAGGCACTGTGAAATTTACAGCCTTCAACCACAGGGGCTCAGATCCTCTCATTTTTGGATCTGCTTGGGTTCTTTCACCATTGGATCCCTAACTCCCAAGAGCAGTGCTCAGTCATTACTATAACATAGCTAGTCTGTGCAGTGCTCAGTCAGTACTATAACACACAGCTAGTCTGTGCAGTGCTCAGTCATTAATATAACACACAACAAGTCTGTGCAGTGCTCAGTCATTAATATAACACACAGTTAGTCTGTGCAGTGCCCAGTCAGTACTATAACACACAGCTAGTCTGTGCAGTACTCAGCCAGTACTATAACACACAGCTAGTCTGTGCAGTGCTCAGCCAGTACTATAACACACAGCAAGTCTGTGCAGTGCTCAGTCATTAATATAACACACAGTTAGTCTGTGCAGTGCCCAGTCAGTACTATAACACACAGCTAGTCTGTGCAGTGCTCAGCCAGTACTATAACACACAGCTAGTCTGTGCAGTGCTCAGCCAGTACTATAACACACAGCTAGTCTGTGCAGTGCTCAGCCATCACAGGGACATCTATAATACACACCTTTTCCTCAAACTCAATGTATTTTGACAAGGTGGATGAAAGATTTTAACATCCAGAATGCTAATGACTGGATATGTCAGAGTTGACTGTGTGAGCTAACCTTCTGTATTATGTTAGTAAAGTCTTTTGTTACCTTCTCCCCCAGTTTACACTGAGTATAAAAGCTGTGGGAAAATAAACACGGATATTCAGGGTCTGAGTTATTCCTGAAATACCCTCCCAATACTGTCCTATGTTTTCTGTCTTATTATTTTTATTCATCTTTATATTCGTTACATTTATTTCTTCCCAGACAGCTTTCTGGTTTTGTTTTGTTTGTAGAGACAGAGTGCCAAGAACTCCAGACTACTCTTGAACTCCTGAAGCTGCCGCTTTAGCCTCCCAGGGTCATGATTATAATCATGAGGCTCCTGCCTAGCTGACACAAAGAAACTTACAGTAGTGAATCTTCCCCCTCCTTCTCTCCAAAAACATTAATGGAATTTGTGCTTTTTATCCCGTTTCCTAAAATAATCTAAGCTTTCACACATACAGAAGACCTAGGTATCCCCATACCAATATCCAGGTGTGTAAGATCTAAGCACTTTGTGATGGAGGCTTCACATAGACAAACAGAAACATGGCAGACAGTCAAAGCATTCTGTGTGCTTGCCTGACACTGGATTGCTTCTACTAGGTAAGAATTAAGTTTCTTTTGACACTTGCAACAAAGTTGTTTGAAGTAAGCCTAAAGAGAAATTGGCCTTCCTAATACAAACTGATATATGCATACATTCTTTAGGTTCCCAGTTGTTGTTTCCTTTCATTTAATTTGCTTATTGTTTACCTTTCACTGAAAATTTTGTGTATGAGTGTTTGTATGTACATTGAATGTGTGCAGTGCACACAGAGGTCAGAAGAGGGAAATGGTTACTGGTGCTTGTGGTGTAGTCTGAAGGGTAGTGAGTGCTCTTAACTGCTGGGCCACCTCTCCAGCTTAACCCCCAGCTCTTTTGATACACTGTGTTTCTCTAGACACTGGAGAGGTTTTTGTCTTATTTTGTCTTGAGATAGGGTATCACTAGGTACCTCTGACTGTACTGGAACTCACTATGTAGACCAAGCTGGTTACAAAATCAATGACCTGCCTGTCTCTGTCTCCCAAGTGCTGAGATTAAAGGTGTGCCACCACACCCAGCTTGTTTGTTTTTGAGGTGTGTGTTGTTATGCCCAAATCCGCGGAGTCCCATATGTAAAGGCAAAGAGCCTTAATTTTAGTCAAGTTTGCAAACTCGGTCTCTCAGCATGTCCAATGTTGATAGGGGAGTTCAGCCAATCACATTCTGTCCTTGGGGCGTGTCGCCCTAAGGCAAAAGTTTACCTATAAACCTGGCTGGTGCACTTCCCCTTTCTCTCTCTCTCTCTCTCTCTCTCTCTCTCTCTCTCTCTCTCTCTCTCCCCCCCCCCCCCCCCCCCCGGCCTGGACCCAGCATTCTGGACGGTTGGGATTCTGGTGTAAGTTTTTTTGTCTGTTTTATTAAAGCTGTATCTCTTGTAAGCTAGCCTGGCGGACTTTTAATTACCGCACTGCATCATCACAACGTATTGAAATAACCAGAGAGCCCTGAGCTCAATTAGAATTGGGTTTTTATAGTAGTAAAGGTGTGGGTGAGGAGTCTCTGAAGTTCAGATTGGCTGACATTTGTCTAGGGGTGTCCTGGTGAGGTGCCATGCTGGCAGGTGATCCTATCTACAGTGGTTGGAATGTTAGGCATTTCCTTTGAATGGTCTGCTCCTGGGTGGTGGTCTGGTAATCTCAGTTTGTGGGATTTTTTCTGCTACCAGGTATTGCTTTAGGGTAAAGTGCTGAGACTTGGGCCTCTTATTAAATTTTTCAAGGGCTAAATCTACACTGGCAGGTGATAATGGTTGAAAGAAAGAACTTCCTTTGGGTGACCTGCCCAGACTTAGCTTATGGCTGGCCCCCACGTGTAAAGGTCTTTTTATGTAGCTTAAGCTGGTAGGAACCTGATTCTTCCTCTCCCAAATGTTTCAGTAATGGGCTTATACATTACTGCTCCTGGTAGTATATTTATTTATTCAGGCATTGACTTTCACACTCAGCGGGAGTGTCAATATAAAATTCATCAGGGCTGCCTGTCAGCAAGGATGCCAAGATGAAGGAATGGAAACCCAGTTCTCCCACTAACACCTGGGCATTCCAGGCTTAGTGCCCCTCCCCCATATTTGCTTACTTTATCAGTACCAGAGATGCACCACACATAAGCACTCACCCTTCTGGTTACAAACTTTACAGTGAAGATAGCTGTATTTTGGTTCCACTAACTGAAAATAAAGAGAAAGGGGAATCTATAACTAATGGGGTGGGGCAGGGTGGAGTCTAGATCCTCAGTTCCCAATTGATAGCCTAAATGAAACAATTACTTCTGGGCCTCACTTTCATCTATTCTTTATGCAGTTCCATTAATTTAGCTTTGGGCCTTGCTCAAGGATAACATTTCCAGTCCATTTCCCTTGACACCAACATCTCCCAACATAAAAACCTAGGTTCACCTTTCACACATTTGAAGCTTGCTGTCCCTCATGACCAGAAGTAGTGACAAGACTTTTAAGCTAGATTCCACACCCTCTCATATCAAAACATCCAGACCGTGTAGAGAAAGTACATGCTTCTAGAACTCTACCGTCCTCACCGAAAGATAGAAATGAGCCAGTTAGCATTTACTGCTGTGGAAATGGAAGGAGGGAGGAAGGGGAAAGGGTTTTGGGAGAGAGAAGCTGCTGTCTAGCTGGAAGCTGAGCTTCCCAAGGGGACTGTGACCGGTTTTCCACATGACAGCTTACCTTTCCTGTCCTGAGGGCTGGAGGTAGCTTCCTCCCTGACTTCCTTTATCTGTGGGAATCTCTTCTGTTTGTTACTGTTTGGCCTCGATGTAGGTGACAGCAGCTGCCTGGTCTCTGCAGGTCCCATAGTCTCATTCTTGGGTAGCTGGATCAAGGTTCTCTGATAAACTTCTGCGGACTTCCTGAGCCTGGTTCTGTCCCAGAGGGAACTGCTGTATAGGGTATGAGGAGGGCCGAGTGAGCACCACAGCAAGGCCATGCAAAGGCTCACCTGTACACCAACCCCCTTAGTGTGGGCCTTGCATAGCTGTTATCACCAGGCAAATGCTACTTGGCCCATCTCTTGGGGACCTGGCAGAGGCAGAGTGGCAACCCCTGCATGCACTCAAACAGTACCCTGGCCAGCCTGGGGACCTCTAATTGATAACTCACTGTGAACTTTGTATGCAGGTGCGAAGTCCCCTTTAAGAGATAAGCTCCACCTTCTCTCTCTCTCTCTCTCTCTCTCTCTCTCTCTCTCTCTCTCTCTCTCTGTCTTTCTGCCATTTCTCTGAGGTGGCAGGTCACTGTCTTTCTGTGCCCCTCCCTCCTACCTTTTCCCAATAAACTTTCTTCCCATTAAGGTCCGCCTAATGACCTGTTTGTCCATCGTCCCCCGCTCCATCTCCCCTTGACCCCCATGGGATCCACGGTTCTACCTGGTGCCACATATCATTACAGCCTTAGACTCAGGTTGAGGTTCATCTGGATAGAATATCCTGAAGCTGAGCCCTATTGTAGGGGTACACACGGGACTCAAATGCTTTTACTGGTACCATGTGCACTGGCCTGACTAGGAAAATGGGAGGACTCATGTTTTGTCTCCAGAGCCTAGGATGGCTCAAAGGCTGTGTGCTCACATTGCCTTGGTGTAAGTCATACGAAATTCAGACAAAGTGCTCCATTGGGGTAGTTTCCTCCTGGAGTTTGGGTTCTTGTTTTGCTTTTGGCCCTCACTTCTCCCTTCCTCCTTGTAGATCTGATTCAGGTTCTCCCAGGTTTCATTTATTCCAGAGTGGGAGCTGCTACCCTAGCTCCTTAACAGAAGCAGGGCCCTGTCCATGTGACTACTAATTGTTTTCCTACATTTTCAATTTACAGTTTTCAATTTTTTTTCTTTTTTTAAAAAATATTTATTTATTTATTATGTATACAATATTCTGTCTGTGTGTATGCCTGCAGGCCAGAAGAGAGCACCAGACCTCATTACAGATGGTTGTGAGCCACCATGTGGTTGCTCGGAATTGAACTCAGGACCTTTGGAAGAGCAGGAAATGCTCATAACAGGCAATGCGCTTAACCACTGAGCCATCTCTCCAGCCCTCAATTTTTTTTCTTAAGGCTTTTTTTTTAAAAAAAAAAAAGCAGCAGGCTTTAATTATTTATTTCACTCATGAGGGTGTCCTGGTGAAAGGGGAATGGGTTCATGGGGTCTGTGGAGTGTTAGGTATGTTCTCTTCGATGGTCTATTCCTGGGTGGTGCCTGAGTGGTCTTTCTCAGAAGCAGATATTGCCTTAGGGTAAAGTGAAACTTAGGCCTCTTTGGAGCTTGTCATGGCTGGGCCCTACAGTGACTGTTTTTTGGTTGTTGTTGTTGTTGATCTTGTATTGGTTGGTGAGAATATAAATTAGTATAGGTATTATGGAAAACAACACAGAGCTTTCTCAAGAATTAAAAATAGGAGAACAGGAGAGATGACTCAGTGGCTAAGAGTGCACAGTGTTCTAACCAACTTCAATGCCCAGCACCCTCATTGGGTGACTCACAAACAACTACAACTCTAGCTACAGAGTAACTGGCACACCCTCTTTGGACTGTAGCCTGCACTTATATGCATAGACACACATATACACACATAATTTTAAAAATATGTAAGCAAATCTTTAGAATGAATTAGAACTACCAGATGATCTAGCAATCCCACTATGTGTGTGTATAGTCAAAGAAAGTAAAATCAAGACCTTAATAAAGTCTGTATTCCGTGTTCATCCAAGAGTCAAACCATAGAAGCAACATAAGTGTCAAGTGAGTAAAGACACTGTCATCATGACAATTTCATTTACTCATGAAACAAAAATGAGAAAGCAGATCTTGTAATCTCATAACTTGGAAGACTGAGGCAGGAGACTCACAAGTTTGAGACCAGTCTGACTATTCATCCAAATGCTGCTTTGCTTGCTTTTTTTGTTGTTGTTCTGGATGAACCTGGAGGACATTGTCTTAAGTGCAATAAGCTAGAAAAATATCTTTTATGTGATCTCACATGTAAAATCTAAAGAACTCAAATACATAACTACCAGGGGGATGGTGTTGGTTAAAAGGCATAAAGGTGCAGCTAAGTGGATGAGTAAGCCTAAATCTCTAAAGCACAGAATGACAATTTATAGCTAAAAACTGTCCATGTAAGATCAAACAACAGCTCTCACAAATGAGAGTCATTTTATTTGGGAGAAAAATCTGAGTCATCATGGCCCAGAAACACAAATTTAGGTTATCCCAAATCCTGTGTGCCAATATGGAGGCTGTTTTGTGAGGTCTCTATAGTTACAGAACAACAAAAGTCACAAAACAAGGCAGTTGAAAAAATGCATTGATGGGGCTGGAGAGATGGCTTAGTCATTCAAGGCTAGGCTCTCCAGAGAGATGGGTACAGGCAGGGAGGGATCTCAGCTACAAGTCTCAGATGCTATCTGATAGCATTCATTGGACCTCTAGTTGGTTTTGTTAGTACAGTCCAAAGTTTGTGTTTTTAATCTGTTCATCAGGATATTATCTCCCCCACTACAAAGTGGGTGAAGAATACATCTTTAGGAAACTAATGACAACATTAGATAAATTTTAATTAGACTCTGGACCTTCAACATTCCAAACCCTCCAAAGTCACTGAGTTTTATTCAACAACCTCTGTAGACATAGACTTTTCACAGGGATTCCCACTCACACAACACTGTACCACAGCAGAGATGTGCGAAGAGAATAGATTTGGTCCTCTCTATCACACACCTATACATAGAAAGTAACTATGAGAAGGTGTGCTATGCTAACTCTGTGACTTGTATTTATTATTCTATAATTTCTATAAAAAAAAGAAAAGTTTACTTTTCCTAGGCATATCTCAGTCCCTCTACAATGCATGATAAATAACTCCTCTATTCCATTGGTCTGCAAGACTGTGTGTCTATTTCAAAATAGCCAGTATGGTTCCTGTTTCAGAACAATACAGTCACACCCCTTATGCAAAATAAGATATACCAGATTAGAACCTAGTATCTGCAGATTAGCACCCGGAATCTCACCAGCACAGACACTGCATTGAGCAAGCTCCTTTGCTCTCAACATGCTAGATCTGGACTCCTGGACTCATATTCCTCACACTCCTCACAGTATCCTGCTGCTGGCCCTACTGCTGGGACTCTCAGGTGAGCATGCCCAGGAGTACAACAGTATCTCCTGTGTGAAAGGGAATGTATTGACTCAGGACCCCCAAGTTCAAGTTCTTAGACCAAGTTCTCAGGACAAAGGTTTATTTGCCCTAGAGGGACAGAGGGTAGGGATAAGAGATAATGACAGGAAACAGAGAAAGAGGGGAAGGGAACCAGGGAAAGGGAGCTGGGATATTTGTCCTGGAGGGACAAAGTACTGCCTCTGGATAGAGAGGAGACAGATATGGCACATAGGAAAATGTCATTTTATAAAGAAAAAATAGGAAACCCCATGTTAGAAAGAGGTGCTTAAGTTTAATTTGGCATATTAATTAGGTGAGCCCAAGAAGGCTTTTGATTGCTGGATTTTAAAACATTGATAGCAGAACCTTGGCAATCAGCCTCAGGAAAAGGGATTGTCCAAATACTGGAACAGGCCTTAGGAGACTAGCTTCAGGAATGTAATCTGATGGTTTTAGCAAGGCAGAAAGAACTGGGGAGAAAGTCAATGTCTGTTAGAGCCACATGCTCCAGTGGGCTAGTGTCCCCTTCACTGTGAACAGAACTGAAGGGTTCCCGGTAAACAACAGAACTGCCACAGGAGAGAAGCTCAGAACAATGTTCATTTTCTAGAGGCCATGTCTGGAGTACTGCTATGTGAGTCCATGGGTTCCCACAGGTGACCAAAAACATTCTGTCTGAAAATCATTAAAAAATAATAATGAAATTTTTCTAATATTATAGCTGACAAACTTATTTTAGTAGGATCCCACTTAAATCCATGTCCCATCAGAGACAGCATGTCAGTTCAAAAGCGGTTGATGGCCAGTCTGTCTCCACACTCGGCACTCTCTGCTCACTTCCTGAGTCAAGGGCAGTGACGTGGCTAGAGGGAGGTGTCTCTGCCAGTGCTCAGCCATCATCCTCCTCACTAAGTTTCCTCATTCTGTCCTCCAGTTCCTTCCTCATGTGACCACAAACTTCTCAGTGAGTGCTGCTGTCTTACTAGTGCTTGTGTTTTATTGGTAGGGTTCCCACAACATTGTACACAGACTGGTAATCAATACAATAGACACTCATTTCATCACAGTTCTGGAGGCTGGAAACCCAGGGTCAAGATGCCCACTAAGGTATTTTCTTCCGTGATGCCTCTGCTATTGTGAATCGTACCTTCTCCTTCTCTCCACACAAGATCTCACTTCAGAATGTCTCTGTGGATCTTTTGTTTCTTGAAATGAAACCAGTCACATTGGGTTAAGATCCACCTTAATTAAATTTTACTCCTTCAAAGACCCTGTTTCAAGTATAGTCACATTATGAGGTACTGGACTATGGCTTTGATATGTAGAGTGTAAGCAATTCATCTATACCATGTACTCACACATCTCTGATCTTGTTGATATTCTCCAGGGAGCTTTGTTTCCCTTCATCTCATATAAGGATGATTGATACTCTGAGTGGTCGTTGCTCATGATTCTCAAAGACAATTTGACTTCAGTTCCTTCTTTGTTCATTAGAAAAACTTGATGACTTCAGGTCAAGGCTTATCAGCCCTCAGGCTCCCACTTTGGTTAGGGGATCTATTGTGTCATCTAATAACAGAAGTCAAACTTTTAATCTGTCCTTACTGTACTCTCACTGCAACTGATACTAGCAATAAATGATGAGTCTTTCTAGTGATTGGAGCACTTTCTGAAACATTTTTTATTTCCTAAAATTAATATATAATTACATCTTTTTTCCCTAGTCCCATTATCTAATTTATTGACTCTGTTTCTTTAACTGTTCTCTTTCTCCCTCACTTTCTTTATATGCATATTTCCTCTGTATCTCTGTTTTTGTCTCTCTTTCAAACACACACAAACACACATCTTCCTAAATATATAAAAGCAATTTGCTCAGTCCATATACTGTTACTGGAACAAGGACAACACCACTGCACATGATAGCATTAAAGAATATTTTTCACTGACAGACATTGTGTGTCCTTGCTCTGTCTTTATATTCACATTTCATTCAGCCTTGCTTGCATTATTCCTGTCTCCCTACCATGATCATCTGTTTTCCTACAGTCTCCAGTACAACAGAATAGCCAGCAGATTGAAATTTCTAAACTGTGATTTTTAGTGCAACTTTGGCTTTTATTGGATAATTTATCTTAGGAATTTACTTAAGTATTGTGAAGTTGTCTAGTGCAAATGTCATACTTGGAGTATGAAATATACCCAAAAATTTGTGTATTAAAGCCTTTATTCCCAGCAGATGGAACTACTGTGAGAGATGATTGGGTGTTTGAAGGTAAGGTGGACATGAACAATATTGTCCCATTATACTCTGTCTGCATGAGGAGGTTCTGCCTCCCCTGAGACCACAGCAATGGAGCCAGTGAGCACTATGACCCTTGAACTCTCCGAAACATGGAGACAGATGTAATATTATTTCTTTGCACCCTCCAGTATTTTCCAAATTAATAAAAAGATAATTTAGCAAGCTATAATTATCACCAGATCTACATCTGTACTTAGAACTAGATGAAACTCCATAATCTGGACCAAGGTCCATGGCACTATGCAGATACCCAGTGTCAGTGAATGATCCATGACCCAGAAAGTCAGCTAAGGAATTACTTTTCAATGTCGTGAGCGTGTGCACTCGCCATGTCCCAACTACTGTAGGATGTACTCCACTGTTCTACCTCATATGGACCTACATGTCAGGTTAATACTCTTGTCACACTGCCACAGACACAGAAGAAGAAGAAGAAGCACAAACAACCCTGACGGCAATGTCTAGAGCTGTGGTTGGAATTCAGGCTGATTGACTGAGGTCATAGGATTAGCAATCACTCCTCCCAGAGACTTTTGATCTCCCATGAGCTTTAGATGGTGAAGTGAGGACAGGGTCTATAGGTCTCTGCTCCTGTGCTCTTCAGCTTCCTTACATGAAAACAGCTTTCCTTCGGAAATGTCATTCACATGGGAAATAAGGTTTCTATTTCTACAGAAATTAGCAATTTTAAATGGGTTTGAGTCACAAGGGAAGATGTTCACTGAGTAAACCACACCTATGGGAGAATTTGTTGAGTCCTGACTATGAAGTAGAGACTGTTGACAAAAAGGATCCACTTTCCTTTACTTTTACTCTTATGTAAAGTGCTCTTTTCTCTTCTTTGCTGAAGCGATTTTCTCCTGAATCCTGTGGCACTTGACAGGCTTGAGTGTGGCTGTTGTTGTTCTCCTTGATATATTGAATATTGAGGTTGTAAACTTTGTGGTAGTGTATGATTTCTGTGGACTCGTGGATCAGGGTGTGTAAAGGACTGTCTTCCTTCCACAACGCTAACTGGGTAAACTCAGAAACTCTTCCCTTGCTTAGATAGTACACAGCTACAGCAGCCTGGACTCTAGAGATGGGACAGAGAAGAAAGCTTCTGTGCAGACTCCAGTTCTCCCTAAATCAGCTTAAGCCGGGAAGGACCGGATGCTTCTACTAGCTGTGATCATCTTCATCCATGCAAACAAAATTTGATGAGAGTCTCAAATCCACTCTTCAAAGCAGATTTCACAGATGTCTGAATAATCAGTTCAGTTTTCTGTTCTCTCCTCCCAGAAACACATGGTCCTAGCACTCACTTGATGACTTCCTTCTCTCTCTCTCTCATAGTTGGCTGCCTCAAGGTGTAGCTCGCTATGGCTTTAGTTCTTTGTGAAAGATGAGGTGGATCCCACGCACATGACATTGACTTTTAAATCTCCCCATATTTACCACTTTACTTTTATAGAATCAAGCTACTTTTTAAGTGACAAAGATATTATTTCATTTTAGTTTCTACTAAATGTGTTAGAGCATCATTTCTAATAAGAAATGTTACAGAGGAAGGGCTATTACTCATATGTCATGTTTAAGCAAGTCTATTGGAAAAACAAGCCATACAAACTTTTTCTGTACTTTTTGTTTTATCTCTGTATCTACATTATAGGTCCCATTGATCAATAAAATTGGAAGTTACAATTTTGTTTTTAAATAGAATATTAAATCAGTCCATGAAATTTTGAGAGTTGCTACATTTTTCAAATTCTGCACCTAAATTCATATTAATAAAAAAACTAATTTGGTCTTTTTAATCTTTATGATTTTCCTATTTTTTCCTTTTTTTAAAAAAAAATATTTATTTATGATGTATACAATATTCTGTCTGTGTGTATATCCGCAGGCCAGAAGAGGGCACCAGACCCCATTACAAAAGGTTGTGAGCCAGCATGTGGTTGCTGGGAATTGAACTCAGGACCTTTGGAAGAGCAGGCAATGCTCTTAACCTCTGAGCCATCTCTCCAGGCCTTAAATTTTTTCCTAAAAAAATTTGGTCTAGGAATTTAGGATTTCCAGTTCAACAAATTATGGAACTTTGAGAAAATTATTTATATAACTTTGCATAATTTTATATAAGTTTGACTAAATCACCCTGCCCCATGGAGTAACACAGCAAAAATGGCATTCCTCCTACATAGCTTATTCTCTCTGAATGACATAGTTGCCTCTTATGTCCAGTCTTGAAAATGTGGGCTATCCTTGGAATTAGGAGAAAATCAGGTTCTGTAGGAACCCCTTGTGAAAGAGCCTCCTTTCTGGAGTTACCTGGAATGGGAATTTGGGCTAGAATTCCTCAAGTTTGATTCTTAGAGAAGAAGAGGCAGAGGCAGAATTACAGAAATGAGGACAGTTACTTTGTTGTGGTAAATGAAAGTGAGGCACAGGAAATCACCACTGAGACAAAGCAGGGAAGAGGGACAGAGTCCCTGTTCCAGCCTCAGTGTCCTCAGTGTGGCATGGTGATGATCACAGATCCTTTAGAAGGAGATGCTCGGCCCTCTGCATATCACATGGAAAGCAGCACCCAAGAATCAACATGACATCATCATTGTGCAACTTAGATAATTTACTGGATTTGAATGACAATTTCCCCTTTTGTAGAACTTGGATACCTGCACTCACTTTTCCAGAATGCTATGACTACCCCGAGAATTACTGAGAAATTAGCATCAGGAGGTAATGTCATCACTTCCTGTGATGATAACAGCCATGTTCCCTGTTCAAGGGTATGGACACATTCTAGATGGTGATATAAGTGACATTCCAAGGCAGCTATAGTGCAGTGGTCTGCAGGAGAGAGGACTGACACAGTGTCTGCGTAGGCATCCCAATATGCATCCCATTACTCTCCTCTCTCATGTGTGCCCAGGGAAACCCCCCACGGAAGGGCGGGGGGGTACTCACTTCACAGACTCTCCCTGCTGGCACATTATATAGACCTGCTATACTGAAAGAGTGAAGTCAACTCTCGACCTGGGGACTCACTTGACAGACTCTCCCTGCAAGCACACTATATAGACCTGCTATGCTGAAGGAGTGAAGTCATATAACACATTTAGAGAAACTCCTTACTTGTAGGAAATGTTTCATCAATGTGAGCTTTGTTACTCAGAAGCCATGTGACCTTGGACTCTTACTTTCCCTCTCCAGGCCTTAGTTATCAATTAAGTTGGGGTAGGGGGTTGATGATTCTCAACCTGATTTCTCTTTTCTCCTTGGAATAATGTGGGAAACAGAGATAAATCTAAGATCCATGTCTCTTTATTTGATCCGATATGGGTTTCGGCATCTGAAATATTAAATGTTTCCAGAATGTTCTAATATGCAGCTTGGGTTTAAAATTTCCTAGATACATTTTATGAAACACCAGGAGATATTCATGATTAGTCCCTTGACAGACCTGTTACATTAACAAGGCAAGGCAGGACCATCCCTTATGCTTCAGAATAGTACTGCCCCCCATGCTGCACACAACACCCTAGAGACCAAGTAATTGGTATTTCTTATGAATATTCCTCTTATGAGAAATACCAGGGACATTTCTCAGGGAGGAGACCCCAGGGTCCCCAATATCCAACCAAGTCAGAACACTGTTCAACTCCAATTTGATGGTACAACTCTCATATATTGCACAGGACTACAGAAGAACAATTTCTGAGGTCTGACATTTTCCCCTTTCACTCAAAACTCAACCTCAATGTCACAGTATGTTGCTGAGCTCTGTCCTTCAACCTTCTCATGGTCACCTGCTCTCTATAATTAGCCCCTCTGGAGGAAGTGCTTGCAGTCCTGATTGTGCTGTAAAAGCCACTGGACAACTTAGTAAGATCACTAAGAAAGAGGAGGATGTCAGGGTACAGAACAGTGTTTCTCAGGATGTGGTTCATGACTTGTCTGCTGGTTGAACAGAACTTTCACAGCAGACTAATATCAGATATTTATATTATGATTTATAAAAGTAGTGACATTACAATTATGAAACAGTAATAAAAATAATTTTATGGTTGATGGCCCCCACCACATGAGAAATAAAGCGTTGCAGTATTACGAAGATTGAGAACTACCAGGATAGAGGCTCTTCTCCTTACATAGGTTTTTCAGAGTAGGGGCAGAGACAATCTACAGGCATGCCATGTTACACCTTTATGGATTTTTGCTACAGCTATCAGTGGCAAAGAATAAATATATGATCTCACATCTAGTAACAGCTGCAGTAATACATAGGATTTGCAAACACCTACTTAGGCATAGGAGTCTGCTACATCCACAGCTGTCTCGCCAGTATAGCAGAAATGCTGACTGGATGGGCAAATATTGCCAGAAGGAGTGGGATTCATGCTTTTCGGAGCTGCATGTTCCAGGCGGTCCCTTGGCAATCAGTTGTGGTGTAATGCTACCTGAGTCGCCATTAGTACTGACTCGACCTGGCTGTCCTTGGAGCCATATGTGTGTCTTTTCCCTTGTTTGTGTGTTCTTTGTGATTCTTGCATATTGCTAACAGATCAGACTATTCCAGACAGTTGCGGATACAAACAAAACTGCTAAGGACACTTTTGAATTCTGCTCCACTATTAATTAAAGCCTTAAAAAAGTAGCCAGTTCTGGGAATTGCCAGAATCATCATTACGACAATTCCTTGATGATGTGGAACAAAAGGAGTTAATTTTACTAGGAAAAACCTTAGAGGCTTTAGGCATTTGCCTGAGAAATATGTACAGTTGTAAATAGAAGGCCTATGAAACCTTTCTTGTGGGAAGAAAAAGACCTAACCTAACCTGACAATATCTGACCCTGAGAATTGAGAAGGGAGGAGAGTTGAAGTTAGTGATATAAAGTAAACTTCAGAGAGATTCAAGACTATGTATTAGAATTTTCCTAGCAGAAAGCTTTCCCAGGGAGATAGTAGCCTTTTTCTTTCTCACCCAGGCACACAAGGTCACTTAACTCAAACCAACCAGCTACCTGCAAGCTGATAAAGATGGTCTAGCTCAAGGGCAGTGATCTCTTTGAAGGCAAGAAGAGAGAGTTTGTTTTGTAAAGTGTGAGAGAGCAGAAGTCCTTGTGCCCAAGTCAAATCATCTTCAAAGATTCTTTTTGTAAACTGTTTTATGCTGTTCTTTTCTGTTTTATGATTTGATGATGTATGCCTTTGCCAAGTTCTTTGATTGTAAAAAAGAAATATATAATCCTGCACTGAAGTAAGTAAATCGCAACAGCATGTCTCAACATTGAGAGTGTCTGTGTGTCACTTTCCTCGCCGTATCCTGATTTCTCCTGTGCCTTCGCCCTGATTCCCTTACGGTCTGAGTGGCTCCCCTGAGTCGGTCCATAGCAGGAGTCTACCTTCATTTTCATTTTTCTATGGTGATGTTTTTGTTCAGTTTTTATGGAAGGGAACATTGATGCACATTAGCTGAAGATTGGGATGCAAATTAATCACCTGTAGGGGTGAGACGAGTTTTGTCATTTGGCCTGTGTAAATTGTCTATCCATGTGCAGTCTGATATTAATCCCACCAAAGGTTTGGTCACTGGAAACTGAACAATGTCAAGACGACCAAAACACTCCTTATAAGGAGTGGCTGGTCCCTCAAACCTATAGGAATATAATGTGTGTTCACATTTAAATAGAATGACTTCAATTGACACTTGATAACACTCCTGGTTTGATGCGCATTTTAGGAGATACATTTGAAGAAATACAAATGTGTATGATATTTCCAAATGCAGCCTGTCACACATACTAACCTCAGGACAGGACATCTGCACAGCACACTGCCTTCCTCCCACTAGTCCACTCAAATGTATGTTTTCAACCAGGAAGTGTTACTGTCTGTTTAACTAGCTTCTGTCTGTGTCTTTTATGATTAACAATAAGGACATGAACCACCTTTAGCTTTTTCTGCAGAGGGTAATCACTGTTTTCAACCTCAAACTAAGTCCGACTGAAGACTACATTTAGAGATGCAGACTAGTGAGCTCACAATGTTAAACTCAGGCTTGGCACAGATGAGACCTTTTAGTGTGCAAGTAAAATAAGAGAAAGCAAATGACTGAAAGAAACAGGAAGGGTTCCAGCTTTGTGGCCCTTCTGTGATGGTATTTCCTGAGTAAATGTAAAAATATTTTCCCTAGATTTGCAAAGTTTCCTGAGGAAGCCAGCAAAGCAAATGATAGAAAATATAAAATACATTGATAATTGCCTCCATTTGTCCAGAATGACAATCCCACTTGGCTTTGCCCTTCCTCATTTACAGGTGGGGATCTTTGCTAAACTCTGGAGACCATAGAACAAGGGATAAAACAGAAGGACAAATCCTGCCCAAAAAAATGACCCAAAAAATAAAAAAAAAAGCAAGGATGATAAATAGTTAATGTCTGTGTCTGGGACACAGCTATCACCTTGGAACAGAGCAGGTCCTTAGTATGGCTGAAGCTCTGGTATTGATCCCAAGGACTCTTCTTACACAGTGTGGAACCCTGTGTCTAATGAAATGGTGCCACCAACACTCTCCTTACCATCTCAACTAACAATCAAGTTGATCTGCCACAGATACACTTACAGAGCAACAATATCTATACAATTCCTAGCTGAAATATTCTTCCTAAGCAAATCTAGCTTGAGGTAGGTGTACATTTACAACTACCAGTTATAGACAATGTCACAGGAAACCTGGGCTAGTAAGAACTCACACATCTAATGCTTTTATTTACACCTTGCTAGTGTTAGTATTATAGGCATTGACTGCTAGACTGGTTGCTTGTTGTTGTTGCTGTTGTTGTAGTTGCTGTTGTGCTGGGGATCGAACATAGGAACTCAACTAATCTTACATGTTAGGAATCCCTACAACCAATGAACAACCGAACCAGTCTGTTTCTATTCCTAAAACCAAATTTTAACCTTTGATTAATTTCAAAATTTAAAACACCACTTCTTTCCTGAATAACAGAAAAATTTTAGAAGGCATCTACACTGGAGTGGACATGGGCTTTATAATGGCTGAGGCCACAAACCGTAACATCTATTCTCATAGACTCATCTATAGAGTCTTGATCCTTCATTTGCATGTTTTCAGCAAGTGATTGATCAGGCCATTTGCCACTTGATCAGGTACCCTTATGCCACAAATCTGGACTTTTTTTCAGGATGCTTTTATGTTAACAAGATACTGTGTCAATTGTCTTTCTTTCAATGGACCATCTTTGTGTGCATGTCCTGTCACAGCTATTGCTGGGTAATTGAGAGACTGAGTCTGTCTTGTCCAAGGACAGTGTCCCAGGGATCATCCTAAATACCAGCAGTGAGGAGCTTCTCTGAATCCCACTCACCTTGTGAGCCTACTCACAGATCAGCTTTCACAATGAAGAGTAAAAAGTAATACTTAAACCATAATAGTTCAAATAGATCAAAATATGTGTGATCGTGCCCAGGCACATCGATTTAGGTCACCTCAAAGATCACCTTAGAACTTTTAAGCAATTTTTGCAGGAACAAAACAAAGAAAGGCATAAGTCAAGACAGTCACATTGCATTGGTAGAAACACGGAAGAGGTGGGTTACAACACAGCAGAGAATTCTGGTAGAGGCTTCAGATGCCATCTGATGACACCCTTGGTATCTTGGTTAGTGGAAGCTAATGATCTGCTAAGTTAATACATTCTAAAGGGAAACTAATATTCTGCTTGTACATTCAAATTATCTATCTAATTCTTACAAAACTGTTATGTCAAGTACAGAGGAAAGCAATATATGGCTAATAAGAGGGCTGAATATGGCCCAAGATAATTTGACTTTGGACTTGCTACATACCAAACACTCCAATTTAATAAATTTCAAAAAGTTAATAATAATCACAAAAGGTACAGTTTGAAGGTTCAGCTTCTTTTTCTTTTTAAAGATTTATTTATTTATTATGTATACAGTATTCTCAGTATTCTGTTTGCATATATGCCTGCAGGCCAGAAGAGGGCACCACACCATATTACAGATGGTTGTGAGCCACCATGTGGTCGCTGGGAATTGAACTCAGGACCTTTGGAAGAGCAGGCAGTGCTCTTAACCACTGAGCCATCTCTCCAGCTCAGATACTGCTGAAATCCTTGTAGCTGTGTTCCTTGGACCCAAAATGCTACTGGTAATTGGTGCCTCTGCCATCTACATGTACAAGAAGCAGAAGGTCTAAGTGTAAGTTAGGAGGGATGGAGGGGTGTTAGTTACTATCTCTTGATGTGACAACATAGCACAATGAAAATAACTTATAGAATAGAGGGGTTTTGTGGTCTTACTCTTCCAGCGGCATGAGTCCACCAAGCCTGAGAAGCCTGGAAGCAGATCAGGGAGCTAAGAGCTCACATCCTTGGTGAAGAGCATGAAACACAGAAAGTAAACTAGAAGTGTGACAAGTCTTTTTAATAATCACAGCTCACCTCCTTAACATACTTTCTTGGAAAGGCTGCACTGCCTAAACCTCACCAAAAAGAAACACTGACTGAAAAGCAAATATATATACTAGAATATAGAGATTGTTTGTTTCTTTATTTTGAGGGTAAGACATTTTTATCAACATAGTTACTAATAGTACATTTTAAGCCTCCCCTGTGCGCTAGATTATATTCCAATAGATTTATTTGCATGACTTCTTTTAATTTGTATCATTCTGCTATTTTCCCTGAATGGTAACCTTGAAGTTAGACATATATCCTTTACTATCTATCTCAAGTTCATAGACACTTGGCTTTGAAATCTAGTTTGTATTTATTATTTTTAATTGGGCTACATATATATTCCCTACTCCCTTTTTTCTTCCTCTCTTGTTGCATAAGGTACAGCGGGCTGCTTCCCACCGCCTGGCTAGCTTTACCCAAAATAATAATTATACGGAAATTGTATTCTTTTAAATACTGCCTAGCCCATTAGGTTCAGCCCCTTATTGGCTAGCTCTTAAATCTTGATTAACCCATTTTTAATAATCTGTGTAGCACCATGTGGTCATGGGTTACCAGGAAAGATTCAGCATGGCTGATCTGGAATCTGCCTCATTGCCTTTTTCCCAGCATTCTGTTCTGTCTATTCTCCCTATCTAAACTGCTGTCCTATCAAAAGTCAAGGCAGTTTCTTTATTAACCAATGAAAGTAACACATAGACAGATGAACCTCCTACATCACTCTCTCCCCTTCCGCTGTCCCCCTCTGATCCCCATGGTCCCAGTTGACTTAGGAGATCTTGTCTTTCTCTCCTTCCTAGTCAGATCCATTTATTTTTCCCTTAGGTTTTCCTTCAAGGTTTGGGATTGTAGGCTGGTTATTCTTTGCTTTATGTCTAAAAGCAACTTAGGAGTGAGTATATATTATAACTATCTTTCTGGGTCTGGATTATCTTACTCAGTATGGTGTTTTCCTAGTTCCATCCATTTTTCTGACAAGTTCAAGATGCCATTTTTTTTTATCAATGAGTAGTATTCCATTGTGTAAATGTATCCTTATCCATTCTTCAGTTGAGGGGCATTGAGACTGTTTCCAGGTCTGGACAGTATAAATAATGTTGCTATAAACATGGTTGAGCAAATGTCCTTGTGGTATGATTGACCATCCTTTGGATATATGCCTAAGAGTGGTATTTCTGGGTCTTGAGATACAATGATTCCTAATTTTCTGAGAAATTGTCATACTGATTTCCCAACTGATTTTACTAGTTTGCACACCTAGCATCAATGCAGAAGTGTTCCCCTTACTCCACATCCACTCCAGCATAAATTGTCATGAACATTTTTGATGTTGGCCATTCTTTTAGGTGTAACATGGTATTTCAGAGTTGTTTTGATTTGCATTTATCTGATGACTAAGGATATTGATATTTTCTTAAATGTCTTTCAGCCATTTGAGATTCCTCTGTTGGGAGTTCTCTGTTTAGGTCTGTACTCTATTTTTTATTGGATTTTTTTAAAATATCTGGTCTCTTGAGTTCATTATGTATTTTGGAGATCATCCCTTTGTCTGATGTGGGGTTAGTAAATATCTTTTCCAATTATGTAGGCTGACATTTTAGTCTTATTGTCCATGTCATTTGCTGTACAGAAGCTTTTCAGTTTCAGAAGGTCCCATTTATTAATTGTTTCTCTGTATGTCTGTGCTTCTGGTGTTATATTTAGGAAGTGGTTTTCTGTGCCTGTGTGTTCAAGGTTATTTCCCACTTTCTCTTCTATAAGGTTCACTGTGACTGGCTTTATGTTGAGGTCTTTGATCCCTTTGGACTTGAGTCAATATTCAGTCATATCAGCTCCATTTGTTGAAGATGCTTTCTTTTTTCCATCGCATAATTTTGGTTTCTTTGTCAAAAATCATATGTTCACAAGTACATAGATTGATTTCCAGGCATTCAATTTGATTTCATTGGTCCTCCTGTCTGTCTTTCTGCCAATATCAAGTGGTTTTCATTACTGTAGCTCTATACTAAAGTTTTAAGTCAGTGATGGTGATGCCTCCAGAAGTTACTTTATTATACTGAATTGTTTTGGCTATCCTGGGTTTTTGCTTTTCTATATGAAGTAGAGCAATCTTTTTGAGGTATGAAGTTCTGGTCATACAGGTCTTTCCCTTGTTTTTTCAAACTTACCCCAAGATACTTTATGTCATTTGTAGCTATTGTAAAAGGTTATGTTTCTCGGGGGCTGGAGAGATGGCTTAGCAGTTAAGAGCACTGGCTGCTCTTCCAGAGGATTTGAGTTCTATTCCCAGCACCCACATAGTGGCTCACAACCATCTGTAATGAGATCTGCCACCCTCTTCTGGCCTGAAGGTGTCCATGCAATGTACTCGTACATAAAATGCAAAGAACTAACTTTTTAAAAAAAGATGTTTCTCTGATTTCTCTCTCAGACCACTTATCATCTATATATAGAAGGGCTACTGATTTTTTTGAATTAATCTTATATCCTGCTACAATACTGAAGGTGTTTATCAATTGTTGGAGTTTCCTGGTGTTTTTTTGGGTCACTTCTGTATAATATCAGCAAACAATGAAAGTTTGACTTTTCTTTTCCAATTTTAATTCCCTTGATCTTCAGTTTTTGTATTATTGCTCTAGCTATAAGCTATAACTTCAAGTACTATACTGAATAGATATGGAGAGTGTTCTTTCATGTTCCTGATTTCAGTAGGATCACTTTGAGTTTCTTGCCATTTAATTTGAGGTTGTCTATTGATTTTCTGTATATTGCCTTTATTATGTTTAGGTATGTTCCTTGTATCCCTTCTTGTGTTTCCTTCTAGTACATTCTGTAGGTCAGGATTGTGGCTAGATATTGACTAAATCTGGTCTCATCATGGAATATACTGTTTTCTCCATCTATGTTGAATGAAAGCTTTGCTGGGTATAGTAGTCTGTATGGCATCCATGGTCTCTTAGCCTGACCTTCTGAGTCCCTTTGTTTCTACTGAGTAGTTGGGTGTAATTCTGATAGGTCTGTCTTTATATGTTACTTGTTTTTTTTCTTTGTAGCTCTTAATATTCTTTCTTTATTCTGTGTTTTTTTAGGGTTTTGATATAACATGAGGGGACATTCTTTTTGGTTCAGTCCATTTGGTATTCTTTAAGCTTCTTGCATTTTCATAGGTATGACTTTTTTTTGGTAAGGAAAGCATTCTCCTATGACTTTGTTGAATATATTTTCTTTGCCTTTGAGCTGAATTTTCTTCAATTCCTGTTATTTTAGGTTTTTCTTTTTATGGTGAACCATATTTCCTGGTATTTTGTCTTAAGAATTTGTTAGATTTAGCATTTTTCTTTGTCTGGTGTATCTGTTTAGTCTATCATGTCTTCAAGGCCTAAGATTCCCTCTTCTATCTCTTTTATTCCGTTGTTTATGCATACATTTGTAGTTCCTGATTGTTTACTCAGACTTTCTATCTCCATATTTCCTTTGGTTTGTGTTTATTTTTTAGTGACTCTACTTCAGTTTTCAAGTCGGGAACTATTTCTTTCACTTGTTTGACTTCGTTTTCTTTGTTTTCTTTAAGGAATTTGTTGATTTCTTTCCATTTTTTGTTAGTCTTTTCCTCCATTTCTTTAAGTTAATTTTTATTTCCCATTTAAAGACCTCAATCATCATTATAAAGTTATTTTTAAGGTTATTTTCTTCTGTTTCACCTGCATTAGGATGTTCAGGCCTTGC
This sequence comes from Myodes glareolus, assembly GCF_982192425.1. Taxonomy (NCBI): domain Eukaryota; kingdom Metazoa; phylum Chordata; class Mammalia; order Rodentia; family Cricetidae; genus Myodes; species Myodes glareolus. The sequence continues at coordinate 3,946,393 of NC_142045.1, forward strand.
TGTTATAGAACCACTAGTGTCCGGTGGTGCTGTCTTGCTCTTTATGTTGTTGAGTGTATTCTAACCCTGTTGTCTACACATATCTTCCTCCAATCAGAATAGGCAGAGTCTGTGTTTCAGGGTGTCCATTTTATCCAAATGCTGTAGTTGGGAACTGTGGTGCTGTTGATTGCTTCTTCAGGTGTGGGCGAAGGAAAGCCTTTGATGATTGCTCCACTAGGTGCTTATGGGCCCAAGACTCAGATGATCATACATCCTGGTGTTGCCAGGGTTGAAGCTGAAGTTCCAGTGGTCAGATAATGTCTGGAGGCCACTGCTATCATCATGGCCTGCTACATTGCTGCTCCCACTTTTCTTCCCAGTGGTCTGTCCCAATAACACCACAATGCTCATGCTTCTCCTCCGCAGCAGCCTGACAGTCTGGCCCTTCATGTTGATGTTTATGCTTCTCCTCCCAGCCTTGCCTGGCCTGGACTGTTGCACTGCTGCTTATACTGCTCCTCCTAGCATCCCAGCCTGGCTCAGCTAGCTGTTTCTCATGCTTCTCCTTCCTGTGTTGTAGCCTTGTCCAGCCTGTCTCATTGCTGTTTAAGCATTTCCTCTCAGCAGGCTGGTGTGGCCACCCTCACTATTGTTTACCTTCTCCTTCCATTGGTCTGTGGCAATACTTTTTTCAAAGCACCAGCGGAACATCAGTCTACAAACTAACATAGAAGAGGCAGGATAGGAGGAAGGCCAAGGCATTTGACAAACAGATTTAGGATCTGTGCTGATGACATGTTGTTGAGGATTCTCAGGAAATTCTTACAATCCTATGAGAGATTCCAAGTAAGGGTTCATTCAGGGTCAGTATTTGATCCACCCAAAAGGAGTCATGGACCACCAGGTTGAGAATCACTACTCTAACCTGATATAAATAAAAAGATGAATAAATAAACAGCACTTAAAACATAGAATGAAATTAAAAAACTGTGAAACATTGGAAAATAGAAACAAAGCAATGATGACAGTCATGACACTGAAGAAAATGAAATCTAAAAAAAAAATGATAACCACTAATTGACTTCTTAAAATGATAAAAATAATTGAACACTTGGTTGTACTGACTTTGAAACAGAGTAGGCACTTCCCTGGTAGGGAGAATGCCATTAGTAAGAGAACCATGACTTTGTGCCATGTAAAATATTAGCTACTGAGTGCTTTATGCTGAAACATAGAGTTACAGTCAATAGCATGTATCTCAAACATCTGAGCTGACTTCACTCTGTCAACCAGGATTGAACATATCTGCATGGGAGAGTTCACTAATTGGAAACTAAATATGTGGTAGTTCCAGCTATCCTCCATAAATTGTACAACCACTGGTGTCTGTCTTCATTCACATGCAAGGAATTAAGGTATGATGAGAAATTACACAGAAAGACACACTGTGCCCAACCAGGTTCTTCTTTGTAATGGATACCCCTGAAGCTCAGTTCCTTAAACTTCATTCTGTGATCTAGTTACTGTCCAGTCTTTTTCCCCCTTCCAGTGTACACAGTATACTGTTCCTACTCTTCTGGTCTGAAGGGGGAAGCCATGTTCCACACAAATCCTTTTATTGTTATTGCAATGGATGCCCCAAGATACGACTCAAATGGATAATTTTAGAAATCTGTGATGCAGCATATTTGCAATGCAAAAATTTATGGTGGTTAGCCAAGAGGATAGCAAGGGTAATGTCCTGTGGGGCTACAGACAGGATTCAAGTCCACCTCAATCAGTATAGGGGACATTGACTGTAAACTGCTTTTCTAACAACTGAAAAATGCAGCTGTTCTAGAATTATTATACTTTCATGGCACACAGGTTGTGACCCTGTAAAGGCCCCGTAAGTAGCATGTTAGAAGTCTTTGACTGGGAAGTGGGTCTTTTGGCCGGTTGTAAATCATGGTTGTCTCATTTATTATAGGAATGTACATTAATGGCTTTTTAATTCTGGTGATCTGTAACACCCGATTCTGTTATACCCCCTTGGTACAGTTCATGCACCACTGTACCATATGTGAGTCAGGCAAAGGCCTGGAGATTGAAAGAACACACAAGAGACATGGGTCATTCGAAAGGAGATCAGACAAATGCCATTTATTCAACTTTGGGGAAAATCTATTATACCTAGCTGCAGCACAAGGATTTCTGCCAGGCAGGTGGGAAATTACCATACCAAAGATGAAACAATACCCTACAGCTAATCACCAGGCGAGGCAGAGGGAGCACAGGAACAAACAGGATGTTTTAGCTGGCTGACCAGAAACTGTCCTCAAGATGCACCCCAGGAACAAGGGTAGACCCGGGGCCCTACAGTGAACAAACATTTGCATCTCATGATACTAATATCTAACAGGCATGATTAGCATACTAATCTTTGGGGAATTTGGGATGCAGTCCTCCCTTACTTAAATTCTACTTTGTGTGACTTAATGTCTCCTAAGAACTGGTAAATTCTTATACCATTTATTCTATTATCAATTATGTTCTATTTCATTTTAGCAGTGGAATGCTACTCAACCCAGGTGAAACCATTTACAAGCTCCTCACTTAACTACAGATGGATCCTAAACCTAAATGTTAAAAGTGCAGAACTTCTGAAGATACTGGAGAGACCAGCAGTCTCCGAGTTTGGCAAATTTGGTGTTATCTCTCCACATGCGACAATATAAGCAATAAAGGCACCACCATTTTTGGCTCCCAAAATTCTGGTCTGTGCAGACACAGCCCAGGCAGTGAAGTTATTCATAGACTGCCAGCAGGGTGTTGAAAGGATCACTTAGAACTACTTAGGATAAGGAAGGGACATACTTAACTCTGCGTTTGTCCACTAGCTCCCACCTACCCGGGAGAGAATGCACCACACCAGCCAAGAGCCACAGCAGGATGCTCCACCTAGTTTGAAAACAGTGGCCCCATGCTCTCCAAGCCCAGCTACTTCTCTGCATGTGAGGACAGCAGCCCCACACCCCAAGGCCGGCCACTCCTGGAGACATTGACCCCTTACTTACCTTGGCCCACTGCTCCTCCAATCTGTGGAGAGCAACCACTCAATCACCATGTGCAGCTGCCTAGCTGAAAAAACTCTTCCCACAAGGGAGCCCAAAATGCAGTGCATGAGAGAGACTGTGATTTCTACAGGAAGCACTAAACCAGAATCCTTGCTCCCAGAATAAACCTCCCATTTGAGTGGTGGAGGCTCTGATTGGTTAGTGATGTCTGAGTGTCAGAACCAGGTGAGCAGAGGGGATACAGCACAGCATTCCCTGCCTCCTAATCTAAAGATGGACATATCCCAGATTGGCTGGAGATATAAGTCAAATTCAACAGCAAGTCTCTTGCTAATGTAAATCAATGGGTTCAGTTTTAAAAGGAAGTATACAAATTCAGGAAGAGGCTACTTGTAGGTACACAGGTCTTTTTCCCTTGGCGATATGCAGGGCTGTTTGACCTCTGGTTCCTTGGATTCTCTCCTCTGCACCTGCCTAAGGGTGTAGCATACAGAGAACTCTCCCTCTTCTATTATGGTAATTCCACCTGCAAGCAAGGTTCTCGCAACAGGCAAGGTTGCCGGGTCAGCTTCTCTCTGACACTGAGCATGCCCACCTGGCTTCCTCTTTTCTCTGTTCAGCTGCTCTCCGACCTTGGGTGTGGCCCCCTGATTTTTCTCTTTCTTTGTTCCTGATGGGGGGCTGGTGTCCTTTTGCCCCACAGTATATATACCTGACTTTTGCTTAATAAAGCTGCCATTTGCCACTTGCTCTTTGGTAAATGAGCCTGGTCTCTTGTGTGTGTGTCTGTTTCAACCCTTTAGGACATTAATCCGTTCTCGTGGGCTCGAGTCAGGAAAAGCGCGCGCCTGTTTCGAGGTTCGGGTGTTCACAGAAAAGTGTGGAGGCTACAGATGTCGTCCCTGGGTGGGCACTGAAGAAGAAGGACTGAAGAACCACGTTCTGCCATCTGTGGATCCACCATGAGAACCCCTAGAGGTGAGGGTCCCCCCACGATCAGGAAACTGGCCAGTTTCGTAGTGTGCAATTGTGCACGTGTGATAAGAGGGTGAATGAGCTTGAATTTTAGAAGTATGGGTGCTGAAAGGTCTGATCCGAAGCTGAAGGCCAGTGGGCAAATCAGCTGCTAAATTTCGTAAAGAGACTAGGCACCAGGATTAAGATGACACTGCACAGGAGACGGTTTAGACTATTTTAAAACTCAGTCCCTGACTCTCATATGCAGGGAACTTTAATTTTTGCCAAAGAGAACAGGCTGGGTGCAGCTAGCTCCTGGCGGGAATCCATTCCCAAGGTTACAGGGCCCAGCACAGGCACGCTAGCAATAGCTGATGGCCATGTAACTGCGGGCCTTGGGCTGAGAGAATATTCAAAGGTGTGTCTAACAATTCTATCAAGAGTTTTTGAGTAACTAAAGGCAAAAGAGCCAAAAAGAGAAAGAGTTATGACAAAAACAGAGAGCACAGCAACCTTGAGGCCCGAGCTTATAGATGGAGCTAGGTATTACCTGCGGCTAATGAGCTGCATGCTGGGCAGGCTGCGCGACAGCGGCTGGTAACTCTAGGAGTCCCAGGAAACTGGCGGCCTAGGCGTGGAGCGCCACGGCACCAAAAGGTGCCTGCCACAAGCGGGTGGGCATGCCGAGTTATGCAGAGGCAAAGCCTCAGCTGGAGGACAGCCGAGCCGGGAGAGCACCCTCCCCGTTCCTGAACCCTGAGATTCATGCGGGCTCCTGGTTGATCTGGTAGGGGCTGCGGGATAAAGATGCAAGACAGCACGGGGAGCGATGCAGGTTGGACTGCTGGGTGTTTCCCATGGAACTGAGTGGAAATTGCCACCTCGGCAGCTTCTGAGGGAGGCCATGTCTCCATAGTGACATGGGCGGGCTCAGGGCCGGATTACATTGGAGGCTGTCTGTAATGTTATGTGAAGCTCGGAGCAGTGCCAACAGAGCAAAGGCTGTGCATGCCCGCGACTAAGGCCAGGCCAGACACAAATGTCTTTAAGCTGACAGAGGCCATGAGCTTGAGGTTTTTTGGCAGGCAGTTGCTACCTTTGGGCTAGCTCAGAAAGTGCACCATAGCTGGAGAGATGCTTCAGCAGGTTGCCTGTATCCTAGATAACAAAGGTGGACCAATAGCCTGGGGCAACGGGCAGGGCAGACAAAGTTTAGGCTGCTAGGTCATGGAATTTCCATCTCAATAAAAAGCTAAGAAATGGGTTGGATCTAGCCGTCAAAGCCACGGGTCTCAATATTGCTTAGTAAATTAAAGGCTTATGTAGTCAGAAAAAGAAAGATATACAGTAAAGAGAGATTCTAAGAGGAAGAAAACCTCTAACTGGTTTACAATGTGTTAAAAATATATGCAGGCTAAAAGTTAAAGTTCTTTAAGGAAGAGAGTAGTTGGGTGTGGTAGTACACACCTTTAATCCCAATGCCTGGGAGGCAGAGACAGATCTCTGTGAGTTCAAGGTGTTGTAGCACACGCCTTTAATCCCAGCATTGGGGAGGCAGAGAAAATGGGACTCTCTGAGTTCAAGGACAGTCTGGTCTACAGAGTTATTCCAGGACAAAGATATACATTTGAGGTGCTTATCTGCAAAGAATCATAACTTCCCTCTGCTCCTGGAGTTGGATGAGGAAGTTTGAGTGCACGTGATTATTCCTTGATCCCTACTGGTGTCAGGTGAGAGTCCCTCCTTGGCTCCCCATTTGGTGCCATGGTAAAAAGCTAGCCCCAGCAAAACAATAAGCGAGCTGCTGTTTCACCTCAACCTCATGCTCTGTGGATTTCATTCAACCTGGACACCCTCTGCCGAGACTCGTGGGCTAGATCGGAAAGGTGAGGATTGTGGACCAGGTCATCCTGTTGTCTGGCCAGGATGCATTGAAGATTAAGATATAATTAAATAAGAGATACTTAAAATAATTAAGAGATAAGAGATAATTAAGAAATGGGGAATACCCGGGTAATCAGAGTTAAAGAGGTTGTTGAAAGGAACAGCTGTCTGGTTTTCAATTTAATATTTTCTTTTTTAAAGAAAGGTTTTTTACACATTTTTAGAGGGCTCCAAGCTAGGAGCGGGAGAACGGTTTTCTCAAATTATATTTTTTAGAGCAATAGCTCAACTATGCCAGATTTAAAACAATTTATTTAAAACTTAAGTCTAGACAGTTTTAAGTTGGAGATTATTGTAGATTCAAGGGTTCCTTAATTATACAGGATTTTGAGTTTGTGTTTTCTCGTAAGGGTAATAATTATTTTATTCAAAGTCTAAATTTTCATCATAAATTTGATGGACATTTACGTTAAACTCATGGATTATTTTCAATAATATTGTCCATTTGGCTTATTTGATACTGTTTTCACGGATGAATAAAGATCTCTCCATTGTCTAGTGGCTTAAATTTCTTATAAGGTTTAAAGTCTTGTTATACAGATTTTTTAATTTATATATTTAGAGTTATTCAAAAATGTTTTATAACATTTATGGCTACCTCATTTATCAGGCGTGTTAAAGAAATACATTTGGGTTGTTTTCAGATTCTATATTAATAAAGTAATTCTGCCATATACATGGTTTAACATATGTCCTTGTAACATGGTTAAACATCTTTTATGTGCAGGCCCAAAAGAGGTATAGCTAAATTTTGAGATGGTATGTTGCCTAATTTTCTAAAAATCCAGACTGTGCCAATTTGCATTTCCACCAATGGTGGAGGAGCTTCCTTATACATAAATTATGAAAAATAATTGATCTTGGTCATGTTATTAAAATAAGATGGAGTCTCAAGAGTTATTTAGATTCACATTTCTCCTATGACTAAAGATGTCATGCTTAAGGATTTTTTAAAAATATCTTTCAGTCATTTTTAAATTTGTCTATTGAGAGTTTTCAGTTTAGGTCTGTTGCATATATTTTTATTTCATTAATTGTTCTTTGGAGGACTATTTCTGGAGTCCTAATGTTTTCTGTATGGATTGATTACTGATAAAGATTTCCACATCTGTAGCCAGATATGTCGATCCTATTAATTATTTCTCAAAATGTTGGCGGGAGGCAATGTGCCCCCATAAAGATAACAATTTTAATAATTCTATCCAGTTGTGTAAGTGCTCACGTACTGGATCAGATAATTATTTTCTGCCACTGGAAAAGTTCCAGGCAAAACTAATTCTAAGGATGTTTTGGGGTTGGTTATTCAGGCCAATATTCAGGCCGGTTGCAGTGGCACAGGCAATGTTTGCTCTTTGGAGCAGAGACCTACAGGGCTCTAAGTTCAAGACCAGCCAACGTCAATACTGGCTGAGCTAAGTTTTTGTTCTGAGTATTTGTTATTCCCAATATGTAACATGGTCCAGTTCATGGTTTAATTTGGAGTAGAGGAGCGGTTTGTGTATTTCCACAGGATGCAGAGCACCCCATTTGGGTCCCTGAACGTCTGGTGCGGACCGTGGATTCCTCTATTCAGACACCTGAGGACGAGGCGAGATCAAGAGATCCCACGGACACGGCGACGGAGGCGGCGGCGGAGATGGCAGATTCCTGAGAGATGATCCAGCGCCTGCCTTTGCCCCCTTCCCAGCTTTCTATCTTTTTTTTTAAAGATTTATTTACTTATTATGTATACAATATTCCTTCCATGTTTGCTTGCATGCCAGAAGAGGGCACCAGATCTCATTATAGATGGCTGTGAGCCACCACGTGGTTGCTGGGAATTGAACTCAGGACCTCTGGAAATGCAGTCAGTGCTCTTAACCTCTGAGCCATCTCTCCAACCCTCCAGCTTTCTATCATTGCCCTGCCTTGATCTGCCTGTTTAGCCATGGCTGCTCTACCCCCTGAAGGAAAGCAGCTACTTCCCCTTCCCTAGTTGCAGCATTGAGTACTGCGGAGGGAACCCTGCTGGTCAGACAGAAATACCATGGACATTCAAATTAATTTAAAATCTCGATTGGATGCTGTAGTTGATCTTTACAACTGGGTGTGGATTTCGACCTCTGCTGGTCACTGGATAAGATTTTGCTGCTTTTTCTTGGACCCAGGAATACAAAATTGCTACTTGACTCTAATTTAGTTTGACTAGTCATTCCAGGGGTCCCATTTGCCGGTGCTGTAGCCCTACTCAAGGAGCTCTATTCTGAGCAAACGTTTGAGACATTGTGCAAGCACAGTCTCTTCCAGGAATGCTTATGTGTACTTTAGAGCGTCTTCACCTGGCCAGTGGCTTTCAGGTCCGCCCCGGCCTGGCTCTAATAAGGCATTCGCCTCGGAGTATCTTTCAGCATAAATGTGGCTGAATTCAATGTATGACTAGTGAAGCAATGACAGGTTTATTGCATGGGGGGGGGCAGTCTCGCCTAAGACAAGGGGTGCTTTTGGACCTGAACACATTCCCGTAGATGGGTTTAGAGATCTCACCCAACGACCGACATGCCTAAGACAGCTGCTAGTCATCATATTTTATATATATTTAAAGGGAGACTTGTAGGTACACAGGTCTTTTTCCCTTGGCGATATGCAGGGCTATTTGACCTCTGGTTCCTTGGCTTCTCTCCTCTGCACCGGCCTAAGGGTGTAGCATACAGAGAACTCTCCCTCTTCTGTTATGGTAATTCCACCTGCAAGCAAGGTTCTCGCAACAGGCAAGGTTCCCAGGTCAGCTTCTCTCTGACCCTGAGCATGCCCACCTGGCTTCATCTTTTCTCTGTTCAGCTGCTCTCCAACCTTGGGTGCAGCCCCCTGATTTTTCTCTTTCTTTGTTCCTGATGGGGGGCCGGTGCCCTTTTGCCCCACAGTATATATACCCGACTTTTGCTTAATAAAGCTGCCATTTGCCACTTGCTCTTTGGTAAATGAGCCTAGTCTCTTGTGTGTGTGTCTGTTTCGAGGTTCGGGTGTTCACAGAAAAGTGAGGGGGCTACACCTACTCAATGTTGCACAAGAGGAACATTGGGTAAATCAAGAACATTATAAACAAAGTCCACAGTGGTGTTGGAACTTGTAACCAGTTTTCACCCTTCTGTGTAAAGTCTTGGGTTCTGAGAATCTGAAACAACCCTTTTCCAAAGGCCCTGGCCCCACATCTTTACCAGCTCTCCCAAGCATATTCCTGAGATTAAAGACAGAGCTCTGTTGTTGCTTTATACATCTGGGCCTTAGAGAAACCTCCCAAAGCCTAGGCAGGTTGACAAAGTCAGAGAGGCCTAATTTCCAGTATTTTCTAAAAGTTCTGCACTTAGGATTTGACATTTAGGTGAAAGGTCCATTTGGAGTTAATTTGTGAAAGTTGAAAATGGGGTCTCACGTACTGTGTAATAAATACACTATTAAGTCGCAATGTAGAAAAGTAGAATTGGTGATATAAAGGATTGACCAATGCTTAGAAGAGAGTAAGCCACACAAAATAGAATTTAGCTGAGGGAGGGCTTCCTTTGAAATACCCCCAAAGACAAGTACTATGTTAATTAGGACTGTTAGAAATTTGGATGCTAAAATGTAAATGTTTATTTACCTTTTGTGTATATATGGGTTTAATGAAAAGAGAAATTGAGATGCTCACCCATAGAAAGAACAGAGAGTCTCCCTGTGTACCACTCTAGAGTAAGCTGGAGCATGATAGTTTTAAGAGGGGTTTCTGAGTTGTGTTGGACTGTATGCTGGAAGCATCATTTCCATGAAATTTTGTTATGTATTTGCTGTTTCTTGGTATCAACTACATACTCACATTAAAATACAAAACCATGGTTAAAGTAGCGATGCCATGCATCATATGAATAATGTCTTGTTTTTTATCTAAGGTTTAGTGAACAGTTTGTACCTAAAAATACTAATTTATTACATTATCATATACATTTTCTTTTCAGCTTTCTTTTATTTGTTGTTGCTCAGCACTATCTTAGGACAAGCAATTGGTACCTTCCTATGATCAACTGTTCCTGCTTACAAAGAATGACCTCCACCAGGTTTGCTGACTGTTAGTATTCCATCATGAAAGAAAGTATCCCCTCCATCTGAGTACACAGCCTCTTTTCCAGGCAACTATATGCAATTCATCCCTCATGATATGTGACCTTGTAGTTTTAGGAATGAATTAGAGAACATAGCCTGGGAAAGACTTGGGAAGGTGTACATTCTGTGTATGCACCTATGAGAAAGCCATCTTTAAAAGTGGGAATTTACCTTGAGTGCTATTAGGCTTACTTCCTACGTTCACTGAGAAATGTATTGTAATGGAGAGTATATGGGCAGGGGAAGTGTAGAGAGAAGGTAAGCTCCACATATGCAGCTATGGGAGAGCCATTGTACATACTGGATGGAGACAAGCCTGTGTGTCTGATTTTGGGTATCTTAGAGCTCCTTTTGCTGTGAAGAGACACCATGACCACAGTAACACTTACAAAGGAAAACATTTGATTGAGGCTGACTTACACTTTCAGAGGATTTAGACCATTATCGTCATGGCAGAAAGCATAATGGATGCAAGCAGAAATGGTGCTGGAGAAAGAGCTGAGAGTTCTACATCCAGATCAGCAGGCAGCAGAAAGTGACTATGACATACATCAGCAAGGCCACACCTCCTAATAATGCCACTCTCCATGGGACTTTGGGGGCCATTTTCATTCAAACAACCACAGAATCAAAACCCTTGTAAATACCTTTTCAACCATCCTCAATAAGTAAGCTCAATAAACTCACTGGTTCCAGGATGGACTTTGGTGAAATTGTACTTTGTATCTTCAGTGGAACTTATGGTTATAGGATAGAAATTGCTTCCTCCCCCTTCACAGGAAAGAAAATTCTTACAACAGATCATAAACATATTTATTAATGATCCTAATTCTCATGGTATTAGAAAAAGGAAGCAGTACATACATAAGGATGAGATTTAGGGATTATATATTTATTAAAATTTGCAAGGTCAGATTCCAACTATTTCAAGGATTGCCTAAAAGGTATGGCAAACAAACTTTACTGTTGTATCTGACTATTGAAGTATTATAAAGTAGGAAAAGTACAATACTAGTATAAAACTGATCTTCTAGGAGCTTAATAATCATTCTTAGAGGCTATTCTAGTGTCGTTAGAGGGACCAAAAGGCAGAATATTTCTCTCATTTCTATACAAGGTCAGTGAGGTCCCTAGGAACAAAGGTTATTTATTGATCATTTATTGTGCTGTTCATGGAGGCCATGGATAACCCAATCAATGCATTGGAATCATTATCAAGTCTACAAAAGGAGGCACAATGAGGGAAAGATTTCTTCAAGGCTTCAAAGGAAGCTATAGAACATAAAGCAAAGCTTTTGACTTATCCTCACATTGATGGACAACTGATAATAGAGAGGCTTGAAGAATCTGAGATTCCTTCCAAGTATAAGTGACTCTAAAGACTAGATACTCAACTGGCCTTGACAACACAAAAAGAAAGATTAATTCTGGCAACCTACATTGTTCAGAACTCAAGAAGAAATTTTAATCAAAGGATAATAGGATTTGTAACAACACAAGGGTTCACACTCTATAGGCATTAGATGTAAGTCTACATGAGATGTTATTTAGATAACAAATTTCACTAATATTTCTTCTTGATAAAAAGATTCTGTACAGATGTGAGATAACAGACCTTGGAACACCTTCCCACAGCAAAGAAGGATAGGCCATTTATTATTTTAACATTCAAATTAAATGATGCTAAATACCTTATATCTCTCTATTCAGAAGCTACATGGGATCGGCATCATGCTGACTTTTGCCTGATAAAACAGCTATAAAATGGTATGAATGTTGGTTGTGGGTTCATCATTCTGAAGACCAACCGTAGAATTAAAGAGAAACATCTAATAGATGGGGACTATTTTGAGCTAATCAAGAATGCATTATGGACTTTTAATATTTTAGTTCTTCTCAGACAACAGTAAAGGAATTGCTTTTCTGTTTACATCTGAGAATTTTGTCTTTATAATAATCCCTCTGTAAGGGTATCACAATACTGCCACCTGATAACCCAAATTCAGGTAGGAAAACCAGATCAGTCACTGCTCCAATCCCACAGTGGTAGTTAGTGTTACCTGTTCAGAGAAAGGTGGGATAAGTACTGGAGGTAGAAATAAACTAGACAATTTAGGATAAAAAAATTAAAAACCCTCATGACTCCCTATTGGCTCCATCATGGCTCACAATCTACTTCCCACTGGTGTTCCTGATTGCTAGACTTGCCCAGAGTCCCTCAATAACTAGTATTACCCAGATGAGCTGCAAGACTGTAGCAGCTCCCCTACAGGACTAAGCCAGCACAGCCCTTCCCAGCTTTGCCATTCCACCCTAGGGGAAGACAGGGCCCAAGGCTGGTAAATTTGTGCTTTAGTAGAAAGTCTTCCAGTCTCTCAGAATACTTCCTGTTCCTCTTCCAAGATACAGGGTCCCTTGTTTATGTATGCCATTAGAGATTCACTGACCAGTGCAACCAACCAGTTCACTCAGAGCTGAGAATTCCTGAAACCAAGCAAAGGTCACATTAAAACAATAACTCTTGTTAAGTCAAAATGAGGCCATGAATTAAAAAACAATGAAGTGTTTATGGAAGGGCTTAGAGGCAAGAAAGAGATGATGGAAATAATGTAACTACAATTCACAAATTTATTCTAGAAAAATTATAGATAAACAGGCTTTATGATCACGTGCTGTAGAGACGGGATTGGTATTAGAGGCGACAAAATATTAGTCACACATTTTATCTCAGGCTGTGCATCTTAAATATGTAAAATAACAGTTCTTTTAGGCAGGGCCACACCATTTTATTCAATTCTATTTTGGTCAAACTAGTTTAACTATTCTAAATTGGTTTCATGATAAGTTATGTTCTTTATCTAGATTCTTGATTCCTTGCTCTCTGGATTCAAGAAATGGCCAGTCAGAACATTTAATAATAATCTAAAATGGATTGCCTCACTACTTATTTCTAATGTAAGCTATGGTCTAAGGGGAGAAACTTGCATGCTCCTTCGTGGACATCCCTTTCTGTGCTGGGACAACACCTGCTTTACAGTTTGTCAATCGGAAGACACTCATTTACTCATCTATTTTCCTTCTCACTGAACAGTTAAGGCCCAGTGTTAAAGCAGTTGCAGGAATTGCTTTCTGGGCAGCAGAAGCAGGATTAGGTGTTCAAAGCAATTTTCAACTCTATAGTGTGAGATAAGCCTAAGCTACTGAAGACAGAAATGATCAACAGCATTTGAGAAAAAGGGAAAGAAATTCTTCATGACAGGAAACAATAGGGAATAGAAACAGATTAGAGCAGTGATGCATATAAAGTAAATAAAACTTAAAAAGTAAAAACAGGAATTATCTTTTTTAAAAAATCATAAAAATAATTTTTAAAAACACACAGTTATACTGACTTTGAAAAAGAGAAAAACATTCCCTACTAGAGAGACTGACATTAAAAAGATATTACTTCACGATGCCCCTATGTGCAATGTCAGCTGCTGAGACCTGTGACCTGAAACACACAGCTACAGTTAATGGATATGACAGGCAGGATTGAACATATAAGCATAGGAGAGTTCCCTTGTTAGAAATTCAATATTTATTGATTCAAGCTAACCTTCCCGAATTGTACACCTAAAATCTATCCTGCCTTCATTCATATGACATAGATTAACATATGCTGGGAAATTACAAAATAACTGATCCTGTCACATTTAGATGCTATTTCATAATGGTGACACCAGCAGCTGTTTGCTTACTGACAGTGTATGCAGTAAACTATTCCTCTTCTTTTGGTCTGAAGGTGGAAGCCATGCTCCACATACAAATTCTTTTCCTATTAATAAAATGGACAGTTGACTACATGATTCGAATTTTTAATTTTAGAGCTCAGTGGTGGTTGAGTTCTTTAATCTAATAATTTAGTTTAATCACAAGGGTAATAAGGTCATTGCTCTGGGGAGCAATGGTGTGGGATCAAGGCTACCTTATCCAACATACAAAAGTTTGTCTCAGAAACATTTTTCCACAATGCTGGAGGTACTGCTATTCTAGAATTAATATACCTTCCCAGGAATAAATCATTCACACACTTAAAGTTTAATAGACATGAATTCCTTTAACAACAGTATGCATTCAATGGTGGTTAATGCTAAAAGAAGAGACAACCTGGCCCAGATTTTGCATTCCATATATGCTGTCATCCTAAAGTCTTTTTTTTTTTAAGGTTCAGGCCTGAGGTTAAACATTGAACAGTTTAAATAGGGACAGGAGGATGCAAGTCTATCTACTTAGTCAGATGGAGATTTACAGATCAAAACTAACTTTTATCTTGTGCATTAGAATTGAAATAAAAAATATATCAGTACCTTATTGGAAATAAACTCATTCTTGTGGCCATAGTTAAATAGTCAACCATCTTTAGAAGACTTTTATTCTCAGTTCTCTCCTGATCATTCATTATACTTTCCCCTCATTTTGTGGAGATTTTGGCTTGGAAAATTCTTTAAGCCCCAAGTCTAAGTTAGTTTCTGATGCTATCAATCTTCTGAGTCATCAAGACTGAGGTAAAGATGAACTTAGAACAACCAATCACACCTTACTGCTATTAATGACATTTTCATGAGGCTATGATAAAAAATAAATAATAAATGAAATATTTTTTTCTTGAAGCTAAAGACAATTATGATGTCTAAAGTCTTTACAAAATCATTTTCAGATATAGAGTTTTCATCTGTGTGAGTTTATCCCTAGTTCCTGACTTTGAATTGAAACACATAGGCTTTAAAATATTTAGAGCACTAGAAACATGGCTGGACAGTTAAGAAATGTACAATCCCAGGACCAAGGTCTAATTTTTGACAACTTCCTGTAGCTTCTGGAGAAAATACTAGGGTCTAACATCAGAAACTAGTATGCACATTCACATACCCACAGAAAAACACACTGATATCACATAATCACAATTAAAACAACTCTTTAAACATATTTTCACTCATGAATGTTTTTCTCTTGTAAGAATTCATTCCTATAATACAGCTGTTAAGGTACCCAATGGCTTACAGAGTTTTTCATGAAGAAATCATGTTTTTCCATGAAGAAATCAGGTAGGGTTGAAGTCTGAGAAATCAACCCTTCTAAGTTGATGGAATGAATCATTTGGGAAGACTTATGATATGAGTCTGGTTTCAGGGTCAGGTCTTTCTCTCATTGACTCTGGATTCAGGAACAAAGTGTGTTTCTTTGTCTCAGTTTTAGAGCCAGAATGTATTACTTTGGTTCCAGTTTCACGGTCAAAATCATATATTTCACTGTCCCTGGTTTCAGGGTCTGGATGTGTTTTTTTGAGTGGCCCATTTACCCTACACATAGAGCTTCAAAAATTCACAAATTCATTTTACCATGAGTTTCTAAGTACAAACAGAATAAAAAGGACATAATGCTTGAAAAGTTTAACACTGTCAAATTTATTTCTACAGAAGAAATAGTCTTGTGTTGTAGGCAGAGGATTCTTGTTCATTCCTAGCTACCCAGACAAGAAATAATCACAAAGAAACTATATTAATTAATTAAAACACTGCTTGGCCTAGTATGATTTTTTCCTCATGATTTAGATTATTCATACATGCAAATGCTTTACCACACTGATTACAGTCATAGAGTTTATCTCCAGTGTGTGATTTTTATGCATTTGAAGAGTACTGTGAGGTGCAAAGCCTTTACCACACTTATTACATTCATAGGGCTTCTCTCCAGCATGTGTTAGCTCATCTTTGAACATGCCTATGATAAACAAAGACTACTACACTAATTACATGCATAACGTTTCTCTCCAATATGGGTTCTTTCATGCCTTTGTAGATGACTGTGATGTGCAAAGGCTTTACCACACTGATTAAATTCGTAGAGTTTCTCTCCAGTATGGGTTCTTTTATGTTTTTGAAGACTACTGTGACATGCAAAAGCTTTACTACACTCACTACACTCATAGGGTTTCTCTCCAGTATGGGTTCTTCTATGTGTTTAGAGAGTGCCCTGAAGTGCAAAGGCCTTACCACACTGATTACATTCATAGGGTTTCTCTCCAGTATGGGTTCTTTCATAACTTTGAAGATGACTGTGCTGTGTGAAGGCTTTACCACGTTGATTACATTCATAGGGTTTCTCTCCAGTATGGGTTCTTTCATGCCTTTGTAGATAACTGCGACATGCAAAGGCTTAACCACACTGATTACATTCATAGGGTTTCTCTCCAGTATGGATTCTTTCATGATTTTGTAGATTCCTGTGACATGCAAAGGCTTTACCACACTGATTACATTCATAGGGTTTCTCTCCAGTATGGGTTCTTTTATGTCTTCGAAGACTACTGGGACATGCAAAGGCTTTACCACACTGATTACATTCATAGGGTTTTTCTCCAGTATGGGTTCTTTTATGTGTTTGGAGAGTGAACTGAAGTGCAAATGCTTTACCACACTGATTACATCCATAGGGTTTCTCTCCAGTATGGATTCTTTTATGTATTCGAAGACTACTGTGACATGCAAAGGCTTTAGCACACTGATTACATTCATACGGTTTCTCTCCAGTATGGGTTCTTTCATGATTTTGAAGATTACTGTGACGTGCAAAGGCTTTACCACAGTGATTACATTTATAGCGTTTCTCTCCAGTATGGGTTCTTTCATGACTTTGTAGACTACTGTGACATGCAAAGGCTTTACCACACTGATTACATTCATAGGGTTTCTCTCCAGTATGCGTTCTTTCATGTTTTTGAAGATTACTGTGCTGTGCGAAGGCTTTACCACAGTGATTACATTCATAGGGTTTCTCTCCAGTATGGGTTCTTTCATGCCTTTGAAGATGACTGTGATATGCAAAAGCTTTACCACACTGATTACATTCATTGGGTTTCTCTCCAGTATGCGTTCTTTTATGTTTGCGAAGACTACTGTGACATGCAAAGGCTTTACCACATTGATTGCATTCATAAGGTTTCTGTCCATTATGGATTCTTTCATGCCTTTTAAGATCACTGCCATGTGCAAAGATTTTACCCCATTGATTACATTCATAGGATTTCTCTTCAGTGCATGTTCGTTTATGCATTTGAAGATGACTATGATGTGAAAAGGCATTACCAAACTCATTTCTTTCATAGGGTTTTAATGTAGTATGTGTTTTTCCATGACTGTGAAAATGACTGTCACGTGCAAAGGTTTTAACACATTGAGTATATGCAGAACATTTCTTTCTAGTTTGACTTTTTTCATGCCTACAAATATAATGGTACATGTGAAAGCATTACTACATTTAATACATTATTGAATATTTTTATCTGAATAAATTAATTTTACAATTAGTCCTATTTTAAAGAGGAATTATATGTTAAGGTTTTATCACCATGTTTACAATCTTGTTTTTCCCCTTCATTAAGGCTTGCTTTTCATCATTGAAGATAACTGAAAACAGCCTTTAAAACATGGTTCACATTTACAGAATCTTTTTTTTTGTATGAGAATTTTCATGTATTTGAAGAGAACTGAAAATCTCAGATCTTTACCACTCTTATTGTATTCATAACGTTTCCTATACTGAGCGTGATGCTACATTTGCTAAGTGAACTAGGACAAACAGAAGTATTTACACAGTCCTAGTACTCATGGTGCTTTTCTGAAATGTGAATTTGTTGATATATTAACAATGGGACTAGAAAACCAATTACTTGTATACGGAATATCAAATTCAACAAGTATACTCAACATGGGGAGTGCTACATATTTTCTATTTGTTCTGAGAGAGAGGTATGTTCTATCTTTTCACATCCCTATGCTCATGTGGCTTGTATCCAGAGTAATATATAATGTACCTAGTAAAGGAAGAATAACAAATATAAGGTTTCCACATTGAGTTCACCCAGTTTGACTTTCTGTCCTCATAGACTTGTGGTATATGGATTAAGGCCACACCAAAACAGCTGCCCCTTGATTCATAACCCTAAATGCCCCCTCACTAAACTTAACACAGCCACAAGTATATGGGTTAAACTACCTTTTCTATGGACTATTAGTGTAATAGATAGTTTTAGAGATCTACTTATCACCTATTCAACATGTATATCTTTCATAATATGAATAATATGAGATAAATGGATTGACAACTTTACAGTATAGCTCTCCTTGTATTATGATTCAAATGGCAATATAGGTTAAGACATTGTTTTCCTTCTTTAAAAAAAGGCTTGCTAATGTAGTTCACCTATCTGAAATTAATGTATATGATTTTGTGAGAATTTAATAAAAATCATTGCACTTTAATATGTACATTGTTGCTTTTGTTTAAAACAGATAGAATTAATTACAAATTCTTCAGAGGTACACTTGTACCAACTTATATGTGAAAATTACCTTTCATGTCTTCTAGAATTTTGACAATGTTCTTCAATATTATGGTCTTCCCAACTGTATCCTAAAATATAATGCCAGAAATTGAATGTTTTATATTAAAAATTGTAAAAAATTTAGTTATCATTTGAAGCAAACCTTACAACAATGCCTGATTTATTTACCCTATTTTTCTATCTCAATCATATTACAAAAGAGCATCATTAACCAATGAATAGGTGTTCCCTTATATGAAAGATGAAAGATAATACAGTCTTACCTATATTAGTGAGGTTTCTGTAGGTTTCTACCATTACATCTTTGTAGAGATTCTTCTGAGAAGGACTCAGCAAAGTCCATTCTTCCCAAGTGAAGTCGACATGTACGTCATCATAGGTCACTGAATTCTAAAATATCCCATAGAGGTGTACAACAGAAAGTATGATTTTGACAACACTGTAAATGTATACTTCTTTGACAGTATATTCATATAATTCTGGTGCTCCCCATACTTATTCCATGACAAAGACCTCATAATTTAATTACCAAGTCACTTCAGAAGCAAACTGAATAGGAGGTTCACCCCTGTCATTTCTGAACCCTTTGAATGGGATATCACCTTGCAAGAGAAATGCCTACTAACCAACAATGAAAGATACATAAACAGGTCACCAGTATAGAGTATAGATAAGAAAAATTGTATGAATGATTAATTCCTAACTACAAAAATAAAATAAAATGAAAAAGATGGATGCATTGAATCATGCCTCTAATCTTTGCACTCAGAAGGCAGAGGCATGTATATCTATCTGACTCTGAGTTGAATATCACCCTAGTCCATGCAATCACTTCTAGCGCAATGAGAAATACATGTTAAATACCTGTTTCACATGGAAAAAAATCAATCAAACAAACATAAAAGCTAGAAATAACTCATAGGTTTTGGCTAAGTTTCTACAAAGAGTTACACATTCACTTCAACTCTTTATTCATCTACCAGAAACCTGAAGTTGCCCAATTTAAACTGCAACAAAAATGAGATTTTACTAAAAGGCACTGTGTGTTTAAAAAATTACAAATGGACAAATGAAAACAATAGAAATTAATATGCTGATTATAAATAACACAGAGCAGGAAAGATGGCTCAACAGCAAAGAGTCCTCCTAGTCTTGCATACAGTTGGGCTCAAGGACTTACATGGGGAAATCATAATTATCCATTATTCCAAGTTCAAGGTTTCTAAGACCATCTCTTCATCAATGTAAGGACCATGTACTCACATGGTGCATACATATCAATGCATTCAGGTATAATACTCTTTTTAAAATAAAAATTCAAAACAAACAAAACAGGCAGGAAGAAGGTTATGCACCTACAATCCAATAACACTGAAGGCACAGGCAGTATTAATTTCATGAGTACATGCCATCCTGGGAAACATAATGATACCCTCTGTCAAATTTTAAAATTCAAGATATGCGTGAAGCTCAGCACAACAGCATATGCTTGATAGGAACAAAACCACCATACAACAATATAATAACAAAACAGCCCACCATTGGCACCGCCAGGATGGGGCGGTGAGTGCAAACGGGCAGGAGGGAGTGCCTTTGTTTTAATAGCCCGCCTGCAGCAAGGTAAGACTGCAGGCAGGGAGATTACTGACCAGCAACTGGCACTGATACTGTAGCAGGAGATACAAGGGAGGGGCAAGTGTGCTCCTGACCCGCCACACAAGCCTGGTAAGGGAACACACAATTTTCCCGCCATCCTTATCTCCCTGGGTATTCCGAAGGGACAGCTTCCCCCAGCTAAAATCTCTCCCCATGCCCACTTTCAGCCAGGAACCCCTTCCCTTCCTCTCTCCCTTTTTCAGGGCATAAAATCTTCGAACTCAGCCTGTGTGGGCACTGCTGGGATGGTACAGTGAGTGCAAACAGGCAGGAGGGAGTTCCTTTGTTTTAATAGCCTGCCTGCAGCTAGGTAGGACTGCAGGCAAAGTGATTCCTGGCCATCAAGGGCCACTTATCCTGTAGCAGAAGACCCAGCTGAGGGAAGAGTCATTGGAGAGCATGTGAAGGAAGAGATGGGCAGGTGCCAAGGCAAGTATTCCTCCAACTATCTGAAAAAAAACATGAAAACACCAGATCCCAGCGATCTTACGACAAAAGGACTTGAACACCCTATTCTGGAATAAGTGGAAAACAGTGTCATTATGAAAGCAATAGGGTCTCTTAAACAGGGTATGAATAACTCACTTAAAGAAATAGAAGAGAAATATAACAAAAAGATTGAAGAAATGAGTAAAGCAATGGAAGAGAAATATAACAAAATGTTTGAAGAAATGAGTAAATTTGTAAATGATACCCTGGGAAACCAAGAAAAAAACAATCAAACAGGTTATGGAATCAGTTCAAGAAATGAAAACTGAAATGGAGTCAACGAAGAAAACACAAACAGAGGGTCGGCTGGATATGGAAAATCTAGGTAAACAAACAGAGACTTCAGGAACAAGCATATCAAATAGAATACAAAAGACAGAAGAATGAATCTCAGATTATGAAGACACCATAGAGAAAATAAATGCTCTGATCAAAGAAAACAGCAAATCCAACAAATTCTCATCACAAAACATTCAGGAAATCTGGGACATAATAAAAAACCAAATCTAATAATAATAGGGGAAGTAGAAAGAGAAGAATGGCAGATCAAAGGTCCAGAAAATGTATTCAACAAAATTATAGAAGAAAACTTTCCCAACCTAAAGAACGATATTCTTATGAAGGTTCAAAAAGCATACAGAACACCGAATAGACAGGATCAGAAAAAAACTTCCCCTCACCATATAATAATCAAAACACAAAGCATTCAGATTAAAAAAGGATATTAAGAGCTGCAAAAGAAAAAGGTCAAGTAACTTATAAAGGTAAACCTATCAGACTTACAACAGACTTCTCTATGGAAACCATGAAAGCCAGAAGGTCCTGGATAGAGGTACTACAGAAACTAAGAGACCATGGATGCAAGCCCAGACTACTACACCCAAGCAAGCTATCGTTCACTATCAATGGAGAAAACAATATTCCAGGATAAAAACAAATTTAAACAATACGTAGCTACAATCCAGCCCTACAGAAAATATTAGAAGGAAAATCACAATCCAAGGAATCCATCATTCCCAACACTGCCTACAATAACTGAGACATCTAGCGACCCTTCACAAGCACAACTCAAAGAAGGAAAGCACATACACTCTACTACCCAAAAAAAAAAAAAAGAAAAATGACCAGAGTCAACAACCACTGGTCATTAATATCACTTAATATCAATGGACTCAATACACCTATAAAAAGGCACAGACTTAGAGATTGGATACAAAACCAGGATCCAACATTCTGCTGTTTACAAGAAACACACCTCAACCAGAAAGACAGACACCTGCTCAGAGTAAAGGGTTGGGAAAAGGTTTTCCAAGCAAATGGACCTAAGAAACAAGCGGGTATGTCCATTCTAATATCGAACAAAATCGACTTCAAACTAAAATCAATTAGAAGAGATGGAGATGGACATTTCATACTCTTAAAAGGAACAATTCATCACGAAGAAGTCTCAATCCTGAATATCTATGCCCCTAATATAAAGGGACCCACATATGCAAAAGAAACACGTCTAGAACTCAAGGCAGTCATCAAACCACACACACTAATAGGAGACTTCAACACACCTCTCTCACCAATGGACAGATTAATCAGACAAAAACCTAACAGAGAAATAAGAGAATTAATAGAGGTAATGAATCAAGTGGACTTAACAAATATCTATAGAACATTCCACCCATATAGGAAAGAATATACCTTCTTCTCTGCAGCTCATGGAACCTTCTTGAAAATTGACCACATACTCGGTAACAAAGCAAACTTCCACAGATACAAAAAAAATATTAGTAACCACCTGTGTCTTGTCGGATCACATGGATTAAAGTTAGAATTCAACAACAATGCTACCCCCAGGAAGCCAACAAACTCATGGATGTTGAACAGTCAACTACTGAATCACCCCTGGGTCAAGGAAGAAATAAAGAAAAATTTTAAAGTCTTCCTTGAATTTAATGAAAATAAAGACACAACATACTCAAACCTATGGGACACTATGAAAGCAGTGCTAAGAGGAAAGTTCATAGCACTACGTGCCCAATTAAAGAAAGCAGAGAAAGCACACATTGAAGACTTAAGAGCACACATGAAAGCTCTAGAAAAAAAGAAGTAGATTCACCCAGGAGGAGTAGAAGACTGGAAATAATCAAACTGAGGGCTGAAATCAACAAAAGAGAAACACAGAAAACAGTCCAAAGAATCAATGAAACTAAAAGCTGGTTCTTGGAGAAAATCAACAACATCGACCAACCCCTATCCAAACTAATCAAATGGCAGAGAGAGAACATGCAAATTAATAAGATCAGAAATGAAAAGGGGGACATAACCACAGACACAGAGGAAATTCAGAGAATCATTAGATCTTACTACAAAAGCCTGTATGCCACAAAACTAGAAAATGTAAAAGAAATGGACATTTTTTTAGATAAGTACCATATACCAAAGTTGAACCAAGACCAGGTGAATAATCTAAATAGACCTGTTAGGTGTGAAGAATTAGAAGCTGTTATCAAAAATCTCCCTACCAAAAGAAAGCCTAGGACCAGATGGTTTCAATGCAGAATTCTACCAGAACTTTTAGGAAGAGCTAATACCTATACTCCTTAATGTATTCCACAATATAGAAACAGAAGAGTCATTGCCAAACTCCTTTTATGAAGCTACAGTTACCCTGATACCAAAACCACACAAAGACACAACCAAGAAAGAGAATTACAGGCCAATCTCACTCATGAACATCGCCACGAAAATTCTCAATAAAATACTGGCAAACCAAATCCAAGAACACATTAGAAAAATTATCCATCATGATCAAGTAGGCTTCATCCCAGAAATGCAGGGCTAGTTCAGCATACGCAAATCTTTCAATGTAACCCATCATATAAATAAACTTAAAGAAAAAAAACCATCTGGTCATTTCATTGGATGCTGAAAAAGCATTTCAAAAAATTCAACACCCCTTTATGATAAAGGTATTGGAGAGACTGGGGATACAAGGATCATACCTAAATATAATAAAAGCAATATACAGCAAGCCGACAGCTCACATCAAATTGAATGGAGAGAAACTCCAAGCCTTTCCACTAAAATCAGGAAAACGACAAGGCTGTCCACTCTCTTCATACCTCTTCAATATAGTGCTTGAAGTTCTAGCAATAGCATTAAGACAACATAATAGGATCAAGGGGATTCGAATTGGAAAGTATGAAGTTAAACTTTCGTTATTTGCAGATGATATAATAGTGTACATAAGCGACCCCGAGAAACCCCAAAACTCTACCAAAGAACTTCTACAGCTGATAAACACCTGTAGTAATGTGGCAGGATACAAGATCAACTGCAAAAACATCGGTTGACCTCCTATACACAAAAAATAAGGAAGCAGAGAGGGAAATCAAAGAAACATCACCTTTCACGATAGCCACAAATAACATAAAATATCATGGGTTAATTCTAGCCATAGAAGTGAAAGACCTATTTGACAAGAACTTTAAGTCTTTGAAGAAAGAAATTGAGGAGGATACCAGAAAATGGAAAGACTTCCCCTGCTCTTGGATTGGGAGAATCAACATAGTAAAAATAGCAGTTCTACCAAAAGCAATCTATAGATTCAATGCAATCCCCATCAAAATCCCATCAAAATTCTTCACAGACCTTGAGAAAACAATAATCAAATTTATATGGAAAAACAAAAAACCCAGGATAGCCAAAACAATCTTATACAATAAAGGAATTTCTGGAGGCATAACCATCCCTGACTTCAAACTCTATTACAGAGCTACAGTATTGAAAACAGCTTGGTATTGGCATAAGAACAGAGAAGTCAACCTATGGAATCGAATAGAAGACCCGGATATTAACCCACAAACCTATGAACACCTAATTTTCGACAAGGGAGCTAAAGGTATACAATGGAAGAAGGAAAGCATCTTTAATAAATGGTGCTGGCATAACTGGATGTCAACCTGTAGAAGAATGAAAGTAGATCCATATCTATCACCATGCACAAAACTCAGCCCAAATGGAAAAAAGATATCAACATTAATCTGTCCACTTTGAACCAAAAGAAGACAAAGTGAGAAATAGTCCACAAGATATAGGCACAAGAGACCACTTCCTAAGTAGAACACCAGTAGCACAGACATTAAGAGAATCAATGAATAAATGGGACCTACTGATACTGATAAGCTTCTGTAAAGCAAAGGACACTGTCTGTAAGACAAAAAGGCTACCTTCTGACTGGGAGAAGATCTTCAGCAACCCCTCATCAGACAAAGGTCTGATCTCCAAAATATACAAAGAACTAAGAAACTAGACACCAAAACTCTAATTAACCCAATTAAAAAATGGGGTACTGAACTGAACAGAGAATGCACAACAAATGAACTTCAAATGGCAAAAAGACACTTAAGGTCATGCTCAACCTCCTTAGCGATCAGGGAAATGCAAATCAAAACAACTTTGAGATACCATCTTACACCTGTCAGAATACCTAAACTCAAAAACACCAATGATAGCCTATGCTGGAGAGGATGTGGAGTGAGGGGAACACTCATCCATTGTTGGTGGGAATGCAAACTTGTGCAGCCACTGTGGAAATCAGTGTGGCGGTTTCTCAGGAAACTGGAAGTCAACCTCCCTCAGGACCCAGCAATTCCACTCTTGGGAATATACCCAAGAGATGCCCTAATATACTACAAAAGTATTTGTTCAACTATGTTCATAGCAGCACTATTTTTAATAGCCAGAACATGGAAACAACCTAGGTGCCCCTCAACAGAAGAATGATTAAAAAAGGTGTGGAACATATACACATTACAGTTTTACTCAGCAGTAAAAGACAATGACACCTTGACTATTGCATGCAAATAGAAAATGCTTTACTGAGTGAGGTAAACCAGACCCAAAAAGAGGAATATGGTATGTACTCACTCATAAGTGGATTCTAGCCATAGTTAAAGGTCTTTGAGTCTATAATTCGTGATCCTAGAGAAGCAAAATAAGAAGGTGAACCTGAAGAAAATCATATGGTTATCCTCCTGGATATTAGAAGTAGACAAGATTGCCAGGCAAATTTTGGTGCACGGGGGTTAGGGTGGTGGAAGGAAGGGGAGGTTAGGGAGAGGGGAGAGGTAGAGGATTGTGGATGGCTTGGCAGAATGGGAGGGGGGAGGGAGGAAGGATGGTTGTGGGAGCAGGGAAGTTTATATCTCAACTAAGGGAGCCATTTTAGGGTTTGCAAGAGACTTGATTCTGGAGGGGTTCCCAAGCCCAAGGAGAGGTCCCCAAATTGTTCCATGGGCAGCAGAGGAGAGGGTGCCTGAACTGGCCTTGGCCCATAACCATACTGATGAATATTTTGCATATCACCACAGAGCCTTTTTCTGGCGAAGGATGGAGATAGAGACAGAGACACATATTGGAACACTGGACTTAACTCCCTAGGTCCAAATGAGAATCAGAGGGAGGGAGAAGGTGAGCAAGGAAGGCAGAACCAGAGGGAACCTTCATCCGATGATGGATGGAGATAGAGACGGAGACCCACATTGGAGCACTGGACTGAGCCCCCAAGGTCCAAATGAAGAGTAGAATGAGGGAGAACATGAAAAAGGAAGTCAGGCCCTCGAAGGGTGCGTTCACCCACTGATACAAGGGGACTGATCGAATGAGAGCTCACCAAGGCCAGCTGGACTGGGACTAAAAGAGCATGTGATCAAACCAGATTCTCTGAATGAGGCTGACATGGGGGCTGACTGAGAAGCCATTGGCAATGGCACTGGGTCTTATTTCGTCTGCATGGACTGGTTTTTTGGGATCCTGGTCTGTTTGGATGCTCACCTTCCTGGATCTGGAGGAAGGGGGGAGGAACTTGAACTTCCCACGGGACAGGAAATCCTGACTGCTCTTGGGAAGGGTGAGGGAGGAGGAGAGGGAGTCGGGGGAGCGAGAGGGTAGAAACAAAAATTAAAAAAAAATAGCATTACAGGACTAGGTGGATAAACAGTGATTTTCTGACATTGCCGAAGGTTGGGTAGCCCTAATTAGTTGTGAAAAAAATGTTAAACTCAAGCATCAGGTTGAACAATCATACCAAATGTGATAGCCGCTCTTGCTTTGGCTAATAAAGAACTTTGTTTTATTTTTAAAAAAGCCCACCTTTAACCCCAGCACTTGGGAGTCAGAGTCAGAAGTTCTCTGAGTTTGAAGCCAGCCTGATATATAGAGCTACTTTTAGGACAGCTAGGGCTACACAGGCAAACCTTGTCTTCAAAATATCACAAACAAAAATGAAAACAGTAGGCTACCAAATCACCTTAGCACTAAATAGCAGTTAATTATATTTAATCTTGTGTGATTGAGTCATAGCGTTTATGATGGTGGAAAGTTATGACAGAAAAAGAAGAAAGCTGACTGATTAGTTTCAACCACAACACAGCAGGCACAAAGAACAGGAAATGCGTTGAGGCTATAGAAACTCAAATTGTGGAATTCCTTTCTGTATGCTGTGATTGTCATTAGTTAATAAAGATACTGCTTTGGGCCTATAACAGAGCTATATGACAGAACTTAGGTAGGTGGGGAAAACTAAACTGAATGGTAGAAGGAAGAAAGTGGAGTTGGAGAGAAGTCATGTAGACACCAACAGAGACAGATGCTGAGCAATTTATCTGGTAAGCCACAGCCACATGGCAATACACAGATTAATAGAAATTGATTAAATTAATATGTAAGAGTTACCCTCTGTATGCTGTGAATATGTTTTATTCCCATTGGTTAATAAGGAAACTGCTTTGGACCTATGGCAGCACAGAATAGAACAAGATAAGAATGCCAAATGGAGATAGAGGAGAAAAGAAGGCAGAGTCAGGGAGATGCCATGTAGCCACTGAAGGAGACAGATGCTGGATGGAACCTTACCAGTAGGTCACAGCCATGTGGTGATACACAGATTAATTAAAAAATGGGTTAATTTAAGATGTAAAAGTTACTTAATAAGAAGCCTAAGCTATTGGGTATGCAGTCTTATAATTAATAAAATTTCTGTATAATTATTATGAGTCTGGGCAGTGGGGAAATGACCAAGCACCTTATGTCTATAAAAGGATATAATGAAGTTTGCAAGCTATACAGCACACACGAGATTAATATCTAAGTTCAATTGTCCTGTTAAGCATTCATGATTCCTTGACTACTAAGGGATCATACAAAGAAGCCCAAATCAGCCTCAATGCCTCACTGCCTGAGGGAACGCAACAGTCTGTCAGGAACTGGGAGGTATATAGTGACCCAGGAACCATGGACTTTAACCTGGTCTCTCAAGGGAGTAAGGCTGAGCCAGCTCCATGATTCCCTGAAGAGCCTACTGCCCAGTAAAATCCTATGACCTTGACCTCCACTCTCTGCCATTACTCACAACATTCCCATCTTCTAGGTCCTACAAGAACAGATGATTAAGCTCTTTGTCCAGTTTTCTAATATCTTAAGCATTCTTATAAGAGTCAACATTCCCAGGTCCTTTGCAGCAACAAAATCCTCTTTGAGTCCCATTTTTGTTCCAACTTTCTTCTCTGTTGCTGTTATTAAATTATGCAATCAAAAGCAACTCAGGTAATGAACATGTTTATTTGGTTGTTAACCCTATTTCACAATTCCTCCTTATGACAGTGTAGGATAGATTCTCAAGCTAATAACTAAAGGCAAAGCATGTGAACCATTGTTTTCTGGCATTCCCTCTTGCTTTGTCACTGTCTTGTGCTCAACTAGCTCTCCTATCTATCCCAGGGCTGCTTGCTCAGAGATATTGTCAACTCAGCAGAAGAGCCTTCCTATATCAATAAAAATCAACAAATCTCTCTCAGATACCTTAATATGGTATTCTGATCTAGGCATATTCTCAATTGGTATTTTCTCAGATCAGTAAAAGCTATGTCATGCTGATAGCTAAGGCTATCTAGAAAGAGACAATAATATACAAGAAGGTTTTAAAGATCTAAAGGTAATGTATTAATCATATCAATCACTTAAGCAGCAAAAACACAAAGAAAGTTAGATATGCCAGGAAATGGAAAGAGGCAAACATCTAAGACAAAGAAGAGAAAATTAAAACTGTCTCTCCACAGAAATTTCCCAAACCAACAAAAACTCAAGGAACTCATAACATGAGAAATCTTCTGAATACAAAATTGGTGAGACCATTATTTTCCAGAAAATAAACAATATACTTAGATAATAATGAATAAAATCAATAATATAGATGGGTAGCACTGACAAAGACATATTATGCTCCTTTAAATAAAAACAAGGTTCTAACCAAAATAAAACTCTAAGAAATTACTAACCAGCACTCATCTTATACACTTCAGTTCTTTATCCTTTACCAATAATAGAAAATGGCTTGGGTGCAGAAGGCTCTTTTACCAGAATTGGAGAGATTCACTTGAAACCTTTTTGTGCCTTAACTTCATAGAAGAAAATTTTGACTACATAAAAAATTTCATTATCTTATAGTAAAGAAAAGTATGTCTGTTAGGATCACTTAGACACCATTTTGCTCCCCCTGATTCATGATTGCCTGTAAGTCTGCAATCACAGTGAGGAAAAGAAAACATTTTAAAACAAAATGCAAGATAACAGATTTTTAAAGAATCAGTGGACACCTAAAGCAACTTGTTTTACTCTATTGCTTTATAAGTCACAAGCACTTTTGCAAAAAAGATTATTGCCATTTTGTGCATGTGTTTGTGCAAGAGTGAGACTTTCTTCCACATGTATACAAGTAACAAAGAAAAGAGGGATTCAGATGCCCTCAATCTGAAATGGTAGATTTATGAGCCTCACAACTTGATGGTAGGTATCTGAACTTAGGTCACCTCCAAAACTAATATGTGCTGAGCCACCTGCCAACATTCATAATACCTTTTATCAAATAAACCAAAAGTCTCTCACAGATTAACAAGAGCAACAAAACCTAAATAAATAAATGAGTAAATAAATGATCCTTGGAAACGGGATGCATCAAAATTAAGATGATGTGTATGTTAAATTTGCACCTAAAGGACTACAGTAAAATGATAATTCCCAACAATTTATAACAGGAAAGCTGATTACAAAGCTACATTCGTATTGGAAGCACACAGAGTAATCAACGGGATTATGAAAAATAGTACACAGACTGACATAATATGACTTCTTTCTGGGTGGTGGTGGTACACACCTTTAATCCCAACATTCAGGAGGCAGAGACAGGAGGATCTCTGTGAGTTTGAAGCCAGCCTGGTCTACAGAGAGAGTTCCAGAACAGGCTCCAAAGCCACAGAGAACCCCTTTCTTGGGGGGGAAAAATTACCACAAAGCTGATCAATCAAGAATGTGTATGATATTTGGGAAAGAATAAAGAGAATGGTGAGAAAAACTCAAGACCAAAGGTAGAAAAATATAGTCAGCTATTAATCAAAAGACCAAAGTAAACTTAGTCAGGAAATGTGTGATCTTGACCAATGTTATCCAGATACCTATGATTCTATGTGTATAGAAATTGAATAAAGACTTCACAATTTTCACAAAATTAACTCAAAGTGACCCTTAAACTGTTGTTTACTGATGCTCCAGCTACTGGTATTTCTTCCTGAAAGGCCCCATGTTCTAGAGCCTTTTCTTCAAAAAGAGATGATCTACTGCTACGGTCCTGCAAGTCCTTATACCTCCTTCTGTTTTCAGGTAAGCCCAACCATACTGATGCCCAATCACAAAACAATATAGAATAATTTATGCTTCCTGTCATATGGATTATAGCACAAGATATAAATTCTGTTCTATCTACCTGCCCAACACCATCCACACCTAAGAAACCTCTGCAGCTCTGAAACTCCCTTTGTGCCCTGGAACTAAACATCACTGAATCACACTATTGCAGCTGGTAGTAGCAGAAAGTTAGAAACATTTTAATCTTGCATTGCTAAACCAACATCATTAAAGTTCTACCAGCTTTTAAACTATTTGAAACATTTATAAGACAAACTTGAAAGTAGGCTTCAATATTCAGAACTTCTAGAAACCAGATTATCAGTTCTCAAATCTGTCTTCCCACTGCATACCAAAAGCATGACTCTGTTTCTACACTGGACAGTGATATTTCAAGCATAATATGTTACCATGCCAGGGCTGCAGAGTCTCCCTCTCCCCAGGAAATCCATACACAGGGAGGCTCAGAGGACAAGGACCACTGCCCAGGTCATTACATAGAGCAATAGAACCACAGCCTGGCTCATGGTTCGTCCAAATTCCAGCAGAAATGACAGCTTAACAGACCTTCTCTGAACAGCCTACACTCACTCTGGCACAGCTTGTGGTCTTCCTTACAACTCATTACAACAGAAGCAAAGATGAATCCTAGAAAGAACCACCTGTAAGCTACCTCCCACTATTATTCCTGCTTGCGAAGCCTTCCCAGAGTCTGTCAGTGGCTAATGCCACCCAGCAGGGCCTCAGAATATTATCAGCTCCCCTACTGGGTGTGATTAGAGATCAAATTACTCAGATATCACAGAACTTTCTGCTTGGCCCTTCCAGTCCAGTAGACAAGGCCCTAGTTCAAAAAGTTTGTATTTTAGTAGACATTCATCCAATTTCCTAGAGCATACAGTTTTCCTCATTCAAATCACAGGGTTCTTTGTTTGTACATTTCATTATATACTCAATGAGCAGTGCAGGAAACCTATTGCCTCATACCGGGGAAATCCTGCAGCCAAATACAAGTCACAATTACAATTGTTGTTAAAAAAAATGGACCATGAATTAGAAGATAA
Source organism: Myodes glareolus (assembly GCF_982192425.1). NCBI lineage: Eukaryota > Metazoa > Chordata > Mammalia > Rodentia > Cricetidae > Myodes > Myodes glareolus. The sequence continues at coordinate 3,977,772 of NC_142045.1, forward strand.
TAAAGGGTCATGGTAAGGCTTGGGGACAGGAAAGAGAATGTGGATACAATATAGTTATAATCTCAAAAAATTATTTTGAAAAGTAGAAAGAGGATTTATGGCCATGGCTCATGGTTCATCCCTGTCCATGAAGCTCTGACAGCTCAGCCAACATGTTCTTCCTGGACTGAGGACAGTTGCTTCTACATTCACCAAGGCATGGCTTGTGGTCCTCCTTACAGCTCTGTACAGTAGAATAAGAGAATCCTGGAAAGAACCTGTAAACTATCTCTTGTGCTCCTAATTGCCAACCAGAGTCCCACTAGGACCACCCAGCTGGGCTTCAAGACATTAGCAGTTACCCTACTGCATGAGCAGAGATCAAATATCTCAGAAAGCAAACATCCTCCAGTTTTGTCCTTACACGCTATAGTCAGACAAAACCCTAATCTGGGAAATTTATAGTTTAATAAAATCTCCCATTCTCCCAGAGCACGTCCTGTTCCTCCTCCAAGACACTAGGTCTTCTGTGTGGTCTGTGGACCCATGAAGTGGCCAGATGGGACATTTATGGAACATCTAAAATTGATCACCTCACTACTCACAGCTAATGTCAACTACAGTCACAGCAGGAAAGATTTTACCCTCCTTCTTGTCCATCCTTTGTCTGTGGTGACTACACTGGCTTTACAGTTGGTCAGTGAACTCATTTCTTACACAGGTCCCATTTCACTCTTAAATTCACAATAAAATCTACAGAAATTGGAAGATGCTCACTCACTGATCTTTCTCCATGACACAGACCAGCCAAGGTCTAGCCTGGTAGGATTTGCAGGACTGTCTTTCCAGCACTAGGTAGCAGAGGCAGGATTAGGTGTGCACAGCAATTCTCAGTTACATAGTATGATACAAGCCTGAGCTACAGGAGACATTCATCTAAACCAGTTGTTCTCAATCTTCCTAGTGCTATGACCCTTTAATACAGTTACTCATGATGTAGTGACACCCCACCTATAAAATTATTTATACTACTACTTCATAACTATGTTTTTGCTATTGTTATAAATTATAAATATCTCTACTTTCTGATGGTCTTAAGGCAATGGTATGATAGGTTCATTTAATCCCCCAAAAGGAATCATGGTCCACAAGGTTGAGAATTATTGCTCTAAACTGATATAAATAAATAGAGAAATAAACAGCACTTTAAAAATGGAATGAAATGCAAAAACTGGGAAACATTGGAAAATAGAAACAAAGAGATTATAGCACTTATGCCATTGGAGAAAATGAAATCTAAAAAACGATAACCAATAATTGACTTCTTAAAATTATAAAAAATAAGACAACACTCAGTTATACTGACTTTGAAACAGAGTAGGCACTTCCCTGGTAGGGAGAATGCCATTAATAATTTGTCCTATGTAAAATGTTAGCTGCTGAGTGCTGTAAGCTGACACATGGAGTTACAGTCAATGGCCTATGTCTCAAACGTCTGAGCTGACTTCACTGTGTCAACCAGGATTGAACATATCTGCATGGGAGAGTTCACTAATTGGAAACTAAATACTTAGGAGTTCAAGCTCTCCTCCCTAAACCGTACACCCACCAGTGTCTGTCTTCATTCACAAGGAAGGAATTAATGTATGATGGGAAATTACACAGAAATTCAATCACTGTACCCCATTAGGTCCTTCTTTGTAATGGAGACCCCTGCAACCTGTGGCCTTAAACTTCAGACTAAGATCTAGCTATTCTCCAGTGTGTTTACCCCCTCCAATGTACACAGTACACGGTTCCTACTTCTCAGGTCTTACGGGAGAAGCCATGTTCCACATGCAAATCCTTTTATTGTTACTGCAATGAACAGTCCCACTGTGTGACTCAAACTGATACTTTTAGAGCTCGGTGGGGCAGGATACATGTAATCCAAGAATTTATGGTGTTCAGCCAGGAGAATAGTTAAGGGCAATGCCCTGTGTGGCTACAGACAGGATTCAAGTCCACCTCAATCAGCACAGGGGACACTGAGTCACATCTCCTTTCCTAAGAGCTGAAAAAACCAGCTGTTCTAGAATTATTATACTCTCCTGGCACACAAGGTTGTGACACCTTAACGAGCCCTGAGCAGCAGGTCAGAGGCCTTTGATGGGGAAGTGGGTCTTCTGGCTGCTTGTAAATCATGGTTGTCTCATTAGGAATGTACCTTAATGGCTGATTAATCCTGTTGAACAAACATTTGCATCTCATCATACTAATTTCTAACAGGCATGGTGTGCATGCTACTCATCTTTGGATATTTGGGATGCAGCCCTCCCTCACTTTAATTCTACTTTGTGTGACCTAATGTCTCCTAAGCACCGGTAAATCCTTATACCATTAATTCTATGATCACTATAATCTTCTACATCACAGTTTAGTAGCGGAGCACTACTCTACACAGTAGAAACCATATACAAGCCACACGAAATTAACTACAGACGGATCCCAAAGCTAAATGTTAAAAGTGCAGAACTTCTGAAGACCCAGGAGAGACCAAGAGTCTCCGCGTTTGGCGAATGTGCTGATATCTCTCCACACGCAACGATATATGCACGACAGACACCACCATCTGCGGCTCCCCATGCTCTGCTCTGTGCATACGCAGCCCAGGCAGTCAAGGGATTCAGCGGCTGCCAACAGAGAGATGCAAGTTTAGGACTACTCAAGCAGAAAACGCTAAACTCTGTGTCTGTCCGCTGGCTCCCACCCGGCCACCACATGGGCTGCGAGTCTCAGCGCCTCTCCACATACTTTGGGGACAGCAGCCCCTCGCTCGCCAAGCCCGGCCACTCCTCCCATCTGTGTAGAGCAATCCCTTACTCACCATGGTGCAGCTGCCAAGCTCACACTGCTATGTGCCCCCACAAGAGAACCGAAGCCCGGGAAATGGATCGGAAGTCTGGCTACCGTTAGGACCCTCCCATCTGAGTGGCAGGTCTGCTGGAGGTTCTGATTGGCTGGTGCGGTCTGAGTGACGGGGCGGGTGAGCAGAAGAAACTCAGCACCGTGGTCCAAAACTGGCTTCTAATCTAAAGACAGACCTGTGAGATTGGCTGGAAATTTATGCCAAAATCAACAGCAAGTCTCTTGCTAATGTACATCAATGGGTTCGGTTTTAAAAGGAAGCATACAATTTCAGAATATTAACTAAAATTAAACTAAATAACCTGGCATTAAAAAAAAAAAGAAATGAACTGGTGGAGGCACAGGGATATAACCCCAAAACTCCACAAAGAAGGTAGGCAGGTCTCTGCGTGTTCATGGCCAGACAGCTAGGAATGCTACACAAAGAAACACTGTCTCGAGAAAAAAAAAATCAAAAAAAATTTTAGAAAGTGCTTTCAAGCTTCTGCTGGTGAGTATTTATGTATCTGACATATGTGGCTGGTGGGGAAGGGATTTCTAAAAGAAATGATCTGTGTCCTGAAGGGGCTGCAGTATCTGAGAATGAATTCCAATGGCTGCCAGCAGAAGTGAACCTGGGTGTGTCTTCAGGTCCCTGGAGGAGGAGTGTAGCTAGCATTGACCTTGCCAATAGGCCCCAGTCAGATGTTAATGTCAGAGCCTGAGGTTCCTCAAAAGGGACTGAATGGAGACCCTTTCTTATCTAAATGCCTGACTTTGTGAAAAGGACTTGTGGGAAGAGGGCAGCACTTGAAACTAGGGTTTTTTTTTTCTTAGTCTTGCTGTCAGGATCTGTTCTCCTCAGAATGCTCCCTCCCAAAAGGGAAGGTCATGACATCTTACTCTCTTCCCAGGATACCTTTGTACCTTCCATCTTGATGGATCGTTATGTACTGGTGATTCATAACCCTAGCTGAACTCTTCCATTGTAAATAAATAAAGTAAGCAAATATGTCAACAGATGAATGAACGAATGGACGAACAAACCAACAAACAAACAAAGAAAGAAAAAGTTCACAGTTGTTTATTGACTTTTGTTTTTATAATGAAAACTTTTGACATGTGACTGAAAGACCCTCGATTTGGGGAGACTCTCACTCGAGCCTCGGGAAGACGCGAACCCCCCAGTAACTCACGAGAAACCGTCCTTGCTGCAATCACACGAGGTTTAATGACAAGACGACAAGACAGGGACCAGTGAACTGGGGCCGAGACTCATAACCCATGCAGGGGAAGAGTTCGACCCCTAGTGACCCGGAGAAGTAGTTTTTATAGGAAGAAACCACATAGCCCAGTAATCCGAAAGGGGGGGCAGGGAGGATCTCACAAAAGATTCTGAAAATTCCAGTGATGATTACAAGGGGGCAATTCGCTGCCTCTCAAGATCATTCTCAAAGGTCATAATCAGCTAGTTCCTATTCCGGTGATAATTATTAGGGGGTGACAATTACTAGGGGGAATCTCTTTGTCTCTCAAGATTGCTCTCAAGATTACAATCTACCTTTATCTTCAGCTTGTTCCTGGAACCCTAGAACTGGTTAACCTTAGATTTCTAATTCTTCTCTTCCTGCTAAATTTTTGGCTCTATTTTCCTGTTAGGGGGATCTGGATTTATCCAGGTCTTTCATGACCTAGAAAGTGTCTGGAGAATAACTTTATACTCAACACCCTCTCTACTTACTCTCTCTGTCTCTGTCTATCTCTCTCTGTGTCCCTCTGTCTCAGTCTCTCTCTCCCTCCCTCTCTCTCTCTCCCTCCCTCCCTCTCTCTCTCTCTCTCTCTCTCTCTCTCTCACACACACACACACACACACACACACACACACATATGTTGGTCCCAGTGGGGTTACGCAAAGATGAGAACACCACCAAGTCTAATAAACCAGAAGCAAACTTTATTCCAGAAACCAGATAGTAGGAAAACTAGAAGCAAACTTAAAAATAAAAAAAATAAAAATAAAACACTGTGAGGCACAGAAGTTTATCAGCTAGCTGAGACCACAGGCAGAGATGGTGTTTGTTAGGCTGTGGCAAAAGGCCGGTTTCTGAACCCACTTTTTATAGTAGGAACACCAAGCATTAACTCTGAACAAGAGAATTTTTACAACTTTGACCTGACCCTTGGTTTGGTCAGCAGAGAGCCTAAAGAGGGGAGTGAGTGTTAATGTCAATGGGTAACTAGGCAGCCATCATGAAATACATTTTAGAGGAGATTACAGCAAAGGTCACTTATTGCGAGAAAAGAGATGTCTTTAATAATTAGTCAGAAAGGGACTGCTAGTAATACTAGAAGTTTAATAAATTAGGATTAACTGATTCTTCGGCTGAGAATTTAGGAGATAGCAGAAAGCTTTTCACACTATCTCAAGGTAAAACTAAGATACTGACTGCCATACTTTACAACCTCCATTATCAGAGCTCATTAAATAAACCATTGTATTAGTTCACTATCTCCTGGTACCTGTGGAGGGCTGCAACCACATTCTCCATTGCTTCAAGGGACAAAGGTAGAGATTGACCTCTGTGACCTCAAGGTGTGGTGGTACACGCCTTTAGTCCTGATGCCTGGGAGGCAGAGGCAGATTGACCTCTGTGACCTCAAGGTGTGGTAGTACATGCCTTTGGTCCCAATGCCTGGGAGGCAGAGACAGGCAGATCTCTGTGAGTTCAAGATGTTGTAGTACACGCCTTTAATCCCAGCGCATGTTCTTGGTAACTTACTACTCCTGAGTCCCTGCCTACTTCCGAGGCATCATCTGGGATAATGGGCAGTGGACCAATCCAAGAGTGACACGTCAGAAGCGAGGACTGTTTCCTTTATAAGGGCTGGGTTCCCCTCATTCCAGGTCTCCGCTTTGGAAGCTGATGCTCTCCCTCTCAAGACGCATTAAAGCTTTACTGCAGAAGAATCCTAAGTGCCCCGCGTCGTTCTTGCGGACGAGAAGGTAGTGCGGGACAGGTACCTCTAGGTGTAAACTGGAGTCTTTTGTCTCTCCTCTGGTGGCACCAGTTTTCCACAATGCAGACAGTGTCTAACCCAGAGGTCACATATCTCTGTCTCCTAAAGGTTATCTCAGTTTATCAGGGATGGCCAGGACACTACTCTCAGTTTGTAGGGTGAAACTCTGGCCTTGTAAATAAAACAGCCAATTGTAAAATGACCTAGGCTTCCCAAGCAACTGAGAAAATAGCTCACTGTGAATGAATGATCCTTGATCTGCTGAGAAAGCTGACGATAGTCTGTTCTCATTCTCCTAGACTTATATCTGTTATTCCTTTGGAACACTTTAAGAACTAACCACGCCCACCCCAGCCACTTTTGACCTCCCCCTCATCGCCATCTTCTCTCTCTCTCTCTCTCTCTCTCTCTCTCTCTCTCTCTCTCGTGTGTGTTTGTCTCATGTCATGTGTACGTGTGTCTTTGTTCTCTCTATGTTTTTTCTATGTCTCTCTGCTTTCCTCTTCTTTAAGCAATAAATGTCTCCCTCTTTAAAAAATACTATGTTCTGTGAGCCTTTTATCTGCCCTAACAACCCGCCTGACTCCCCCGGCCGCATGGCGCTACCATCCTGGAGATCTTGCAGGGACCCACAGCCACAAGCAGCTGCTCTGCGAGCCGCTCGGGACATCCCATCATCATATTATTTTTAAAAAGAACAATAATATCTTTATATTTCTTTATTTCTACATTCTTATTTGTGGAACCTACATTTTTATTTTCTTATTCCTGAACTCTTCAACACACAGAGAAACACTTGAATAAAATTTAAAATTAAACTAAGTGTACAATAAATAGAAGCAAAACACCTTTAATATCATCCCATCACTCAGGAGGCAGAGTGAACTCTGTGAACTCTGAAAGTTATGTTTTCAGGGCTATGTAAAGAGATGCCCCCACGTCAATATATGAACAAAGAAATATGGAAAGACAGTGCTGGCTAGTGGGGGGAGGTGTACATGACTTTACAGGAGGGGTTTTATGGGATTAAAATAGACAATCTTGTCCTTCACAGGCTGCAGAGGAAACCTTCTTTGGTCTTACCAAGGTTCAGAGAGCCATCAGGCACTGTGAGGTAGAAAATTAGGCTCCTCCTAGAGATTCTCAATGGAGGTCTAGCCCCATGTTCTAAAGCAGAGACAGGGAGGGAGGGCCTAAGTGGTAGGCACAGAGGAGCTAGGATGCCCACAGTGGTATTTGTGCATTTGTTCCTGTCTTGGGTAGTGCCATCACTACCATCAGTCAAACTGATGTCCACCTGCAGAGAAGAGGAGAGATCCAGCTGGGTGGTGTAGTGGTGGCACTTGGGAGTTCCAGAACTGGTTCCAAGGCTACAGCTTAGAGTCTGGTTTCCTGTGCTCACTGCCCAGCAGAGATTTGGGGTTGTGTTCTCCTGAGACCTACCCCAATTTAATAGTGCCATTGCCCTTTCATAAAGGATAATAGGGCATGTACATGCATGCTCTATATCACACACATACACTGGCTGTATGTCTGCCTGCCTGCCAGCCTCTGTGAACCCTGTGAGTGTGCCTGGTACCTTCAGAAGACAGAAGATGGGGGGGTGGTTTCTGCTGAAATTAGAGTTCTGGATGGCTGCCAGCTGTTTCTTGACTGCTGTGAGGAGGGTGGGACAGGAACTCACCAAAGGCAAAGACAGGCTAGACAGGAGTTTTCGGTAGAAAACCAAACTGAGTAGAAACTGTTTTAGTGTTTTCAGAGTTATGTCTGAGGAACCTTCTACTTAAATGAAACAAAACCAAATCCTTTATAACATCCAGCTGTCCTCTTTGGGGAATGAATGGATGATGGAAAAGAGAAAAAGATAAGAGGCTTCTAGTTGTTCCAAAATCCTCAAGGGCAAAATTTCCCCTCATATGGTGTACTGGAGAATAGCAAGAGTTCACTGGGCATCTGTGTGTCCGTCTCCTGCTGTATTGTTTCAAGTTTTTCTCTTGAGGTTGATTGGTGTCAACCATAAGATTTTCATCTTTTGACTCTTAGGACAGAGAGGGCTGGAGCAAACAAGCTCTACTGGGAGCAGAAGCCAAGAGCAAATCCAGCCCTGGGAGCCAACCCAGTCCTGGGACACTGGCAGACCAGGATTGAGCCAATAACCTAACTCAGAGTCTGCAATCTCCACCAGAACCAGAGTGGGACTGAATGAGTTACCTAAGACACAGAGAGAACAAGCTCCACCAGGAGCAGAAGCCAGGAGTAACCCCAGTCCCAGGACATAGACGGATTATGACTGATTCATCTACCAGAACCAGAGTCAGTGATCACCACCACAACAGGTCCAACTCCAACCCAGGGACTTTTGCAGGAGGAGATCCAGACCAAGATTTACAGAAACACATCAAAGCCAGCAGCCTAGGCCAAAGTAGGCCAGAGACAGCAAACTCCAAGAGAGCAGACCAAAGCACAAGAGCACTGAGGTACCTCCTGGGACAGGAATAACCAATGAGGTAACTAGAACAGTGACACTAACTGTACCATGAGGAAACCATCTTAGCTTTGAATTCACTGGCACCTAGATTAATCAAGAGAATCTCAGACAGCTCCAACCACACCTATTATAGGAAAAGATGAGTAAAAAAGGTAAGGTCATGTGCAACACCACAAAGAGCAACACAATACCAGTAAAACCTAAAGACCCTACAAAAGCAAGACCTGAACAACCAAATATGGATGAACCAGATGAAAATGAACAAAAAAATAACCTGAAGAGAATGTTTGAAATTCTTAAAAATGAAATGAGAAATCACCATAAAAGAAAGGAGAAAAAAACAAATAAAAAATTGGGAGATATCAGCAAATACCTTAAAGAAAACAACAACAACAACAAAAAAAACTCAAACATATAACAGAAATTATTCAGAACTTTAAAACTGAGATAGGAAAAATAAAGAAAACACAAGCTGAAGGAATTATAGAAACAGAAATCATGAAGAAAAGAACAGGAACCACAACTTCAAGTATGAACAATAGAATACAGGAAATAGAAGAGAAAATCTCAAGGGCTGAAGATAAAATAGAGGAAAAAGACTCGTCAGTTAAAGAAAACATTAAATCTAATAAAATGTTAACCCAAAATATCCATGAAATATTGGACAACATTAAAGGCCAAATATTAGAATGATAGGTATAGAAGAACAAGAAGTTCAACTCAAAGGTACAGAAAACTTATTTAACAAAACCATAGAAGAAAACTTTCCCTACCTAAAGAAAGATATGACTATCATGATACAAGAAGTTTACAGAACAACAAATAGACTTGAGGCTTGTATTGTTACCGAGTATGTGGTCAGTTTTTGAGAAGGTTCCATGAGATGCTGAGAAGAAGGCATATTCTTTTCTGTTTGTATGGAATATTCTCAAGATGTCTTTTAAGTCCATTTGAGTCATAACATCTGTTAGTTCTGTTATTTCTCTTTTCATTTTCTGTCAGATTAACCTGTCCAGTGGTGAGAGGGTAGTGTTGAAGTCTCCTACTATTAGTGTGTGGGGCTTAATATATGATTTAAGCTTTAGAAGTTTTTCTTTGACATAGGAAGGTACCCTTTTATTTAGGACATAGATGCTCAGTATTAAAATTTCCTCTTGAAGTATTTTCCTGTGACTAATAGGAAATGTCCTTCTTTGTCCCTTTTGATTGATTTTAGCTTGAAGTGTATTTTGTTAGATATTAGGATTGCTACACCTTCTTGTTCCTTAGGTCCATTTGATTGATATATTTTTTCCAACCTTTTATGATGTAGAAGAGTCTTCTCTCAATCTGTTGCTTTCAATGGTTAATTAATAAAGAAAACTGCCTGGCCTGATAGGTCAGAACATAGGTAGGTGGGGAAGACAGAATAGAATTGTGGGAGAAAGTTGAGGCAGGCAGTCTCCATGACTCTCCTCTCCAAGACAGATGCAGGTTAGCATCCTTCCCGGTAAGCCACCATCTCATGGTGCTACACAGATTACTAAATATAGGTTAAAGCAAGATGTGAGAATTAGCCAATAAGAAGCTGAAACTAATGAGCCAGGCAGTGTTTAAAAGAATACAGTTTCTGTGTAATTATTTCGGGTAAAGCTAGCTGGGCGGGCAGCTGGAAGCAGCCTGCTGTTCCTTTACTACAGAGTGGTGCCCAACATGGTAACTAAATCCACTTAAAAACCTGACAGAGCTTAAAAATAAGGGAAAGAGAGATTAACACAGCTTTTTGCTGTTTGGTAGGGCATGCTGTAGAGAGATTTCCTGATTCAGCCATAGTGGCAGAAAAAAAAAGCCGTGCCAGCCATTTTAAAACGTGGCTTCCTGGGCCCTGGAAACTCCGGCTATAGAGCATTTCTGAGCCCACTCAGGGTCAGGAACAAAGTAGCTGAGACCATGCCTGTGGCTTAGCTCTTTTGCCGGAGTAGGCAGCAGGATCAGGTCTACTAGAAATTGGCAGTTTTGAAATACCAGTTTCTTGCCTGTGCCGCCATTGCAATCTCTGTCTGGCTCCTGCGGGAGACAGAATTATATGTTAAGGTTTTATTACCATGTTTACAATCTTGTATTTCCCTTTCATTAAGGCATGTTTTTCATCTTTGAGGATAACTGAAAACAACCTTTATTACATGGTTCACATTTACAGAATCCTTTTTTTTCTCTTTGAGAATTTTCATATATTTGAAGAGAACTGAAAAAACTCAGAGCTTTACCACTCTTATTGCATTCATAACGTTTCCTACACTGTGAGTGATGCTACATTTGTTAAGTGAACTAGGACAAACAGAAGTTTTTACACAGTCCTAGTACTCATGGTGCTTTTCTGAAATGTGAACTTGTTGATATATTAACAATGAGACTAGAAAACCCATTATTTGTATACTTTTACATCAAATTAAACAAGTATATTCATTATGGGAACTGCTATATATCTTCTACTTGTTCTGAGAGGGAAGTATGTTATATTTCTTCACATTCCTATGCTTGTGTGGCTTGTCTCCAGGTGAACATATGATATAGTTAGTAAAGGAAAAATAACAAATATAAAGCTTCCACACTGAGTTCACAGTTTGACACTCTGTCCTTGTAGATTTGTGGTATGGATTAAGGCCTCTCCACAACAGCTGCCCCTTGATTTGTGACTCTAACTGCCCCCTCACTGAACTTAACACAGTCACAAGTATATGGGTTAAACTACCTTTTCCATGGAATATTAATGTAATGGAGATTTTCAGAGACATACTTATCACCTTTTAAAAATGTATATCTTTTATAATATGAATAATGTCAAATAAATGCATTGACAATTTTACAGTATAGCTCTCATTGTATTATGATTCAAATGGAAATATAGGTTAAGGCATTGTTTCCTTGACTTCTTTCTTAAAAGAATGACTTTCAAATGTAATTCATCTATCTGAAATGTAGGTATATAATTTTGTGAAAATTTAATAAGTGCAAATGCACTTTATCATGTACATTGTTGTTTTGCTTTCAAACATATAGAATGCATTACAAATTCTTCTGGGGTACAACTGTATCAGCTAATACATGAAAATTACCTTTTATGTCTTCTAGAATTTTGACAATGTTTTTCAATATTATGATCTTCCCAATTATATCCTAAAAAACAGTGCCAGAAAAAAAATGTATGTTATATATTAAAAATTGTAAAAACTTTAGTTACCATTTGAAGAAAAACTTAAAACCATGTCTAATTTCTTTACCCATTCTTCTTTCTCAATCATATTACAAAAGAGCATCATTAACAATGAACAGTTGTCCCCTTATTTGAAACATAAAAGATAATTCAGTCTTACCTATAGCAGTGAGGTTTCTGTAGGTCTCCACCATCACATCTTTGTAGAGACTGTTCTGGGAAGGATTCAGCAAAGTCCATTCGTCCCAAGTGAAGTCGACATGCATGTCATCATAGGTCACTGCATTCTAAAATCCCATACATGTGTACAACAGAAAGCATGATTTTGACAATACTGTAAAAGTGTACTTCTTTGACAGTATAGTCATATAATTCTGGTGCTCCCCATACTTATTTCATGACATAGACGTCATAATTTAATACCAAGTCACTTTAGAAACAAACTGAAAACTGAATAGGAGGTTCACTTCTGTCATTTCTGAACCACTTGAATGGGATATCACCTTGCAAGAGAAATGCCTACTAACCAACAATGAAAAATACGTAAACAGATCAACAGTACAGAGTACAGACAAGAGAAATTGTATGAATAATTAATTTCTGACTACAAAAAAGAATAAGATGAAAAAGCTGGATGAATCATGCTTAGAATCATGATTAGAATCATGCCTCTAATCCTTGTACTCAGAAGGCAGAGGCATGTATATCTATCTGCCTCTGAGTTGAATACCAGCCTAGTCCATACAATCACTTCTAGGGCAGTCAGAAGGACATGTTAATTACATGTTTCATACGGAAAAAATCAATGCATGTATATCTATCAGCCTCTGAGTTAAATATCAGCCTAGTCCATACAACTAGGCCAGCCACTTCTAGGGCAGCCAGATATATATGTTAATTACCTGTTTCATATGAAAAAAAATCAATCAAAAATGAAAGATAGAAATAACTCATAGATTTTTGCTGAAATTTTCCACAAACAGTTATGCATTCACTTCACCTTTTTATTCATCTACCTAAAACCTGACATGCCATAATTTAAACTGCAACATAAATAGGATTTTATTAAAAGTCACTGGGTATTTAAAGTTACAAATGGACAAATGAAAACAATAGCAATTAATGTGCTGATTGCAAATAATGAACACAGAGCAGGATAGATGGTTCAACAGTAAAGACTCTTTCTGGTGTTGCATACAGGTTGGCTCAAGGACTTACATGGAGGATCATAGCTATGCATTACTCAAAGGTCAAGATTCATAGTACCATCTTTTGATCAATGTAAGGACCAGGTATTCACATAGTGCATATTCATGCATACAGGTAAGATACGCTTTTTAAAATAAAAATTCAAAACAAACCAAACAGGCAGGAAGAAGGTTATGTACCTGCAATCCAATGACTCAGAAGGCACAGGCAGGATTAATGTCATGAATACATGCCATCCTGGGAAACATAATGATTGATACCCTCTGTCAAATTTTAAAATTCAAGAAATGGATGAAGCTCAGTACAACAGCATATGCTTGATAGGAATGAAACCATCATACAATATAAAAACAAAAAAGCCAGGAATGCTGGCCCACCTGTAATCCCAGCACTTGGGAATCAGAGTCAGAGGTTCTCTGAGTTTGAAGCCAACCTGGTATATAGCACTACTTTCAGGACAGCTAGGGCTACACTGAAAAACTTTGTCTTCAAAAATAAACAAATAAAAATATAAACAGTAGGCGACCAAACCACCTTAGCACCAAATAGCAGCTAACTCTACTGAATCTTCTGTAATTTAGTGATATAGTTTATGATGGTGGGGAAGTTATAACAGCAAAAGAAGAAAGCTGACTGATTAGTTTCAACCACAACACAGTAGGCACAAAGAAGAGGAAATGAGTTGAGGCTATAGAAACTCATATTGTGGGATTCCCTTCTGGATGCTGTTTTATCATTGTTTAATAAAGAAACCGCTTTGGGCCTATTACAGAGCTTTAGGACAACTCTAAGGTGGGTTGGGAAAACTAACCTAAATGCTGGGAGGATGAAGGTGGAGTCAGAGAGAAGTCATGTACCCCCGTGGGAGACAGATGCTGAGAACTTTACCTCATAAGCCACAGTCACATGGCAATAAATAAATTAACAGAAATTGATTAAATTAATATGTAAGTGTTAACAAATAAGAAGCTAGAGCTAATGGGCTAAGCAGTGATTTATTAATACAGTTTCTGTGTGGTTATTTTCAGGATAAGAAGCTGGGAACTAATGAGTGGCTTCCCATAACAAACTGGTGCCCACGTGGCCAATTAAAATCCACTTAAAATCTTAGAGAGCTTGGAAAGTAATTCTAGACAGTAAAAAATGAAGTTTAGCCACATTTACTTTCCCAAATGGGCTTTGCTTATTGGTGACATGCTGCAGCACCATTATGAGAGGTTTTTCTGATTTATAGGTAGCATAAAAAAAGCTCCACCATTTTGAAATGCTGGTTTTCTAAGCTGTGCTTTCAGTGCCAACTCCGACTCTTTCTGGAGGACTGGCTATGGGATCTGTGAGAAGATTGCTAATGGCAACTTAGACCCCGTGCATGCCTGAAAATGGGGTAATATACATGGCTCTCAAAGGCAGCAAATGTGTCTCTGCCATGTTGGACTGTGTTGAGCAAGCAGGCACAGCTGAAGTTCATAAGAAGGGCTTAGCATTTTAAGAAGCGCTCCAGAACAGGAAAGAAATACAGATACACAATAGTACAGATTCATACATAAAAGACCTCTAAATGAGGCACAGTCTGTTTAAAAAATGTACATAGGCCTAGGAGAAAAAAGAAAAATAATACAGAGAGTTATAGAAAGAAATAAAGTTTATAAAAAATCAAATGAAGACTTTAAAAAGACAGAGTACAGACAGTCATAAATTAAAGGAGTAAAGATAATAAAATAAAGAGTAAAAAGAAATAAAATAAAAGCAAATAAGCCACGTAAAGATGAACTATATACAGAGTATTTGGATTATGTATTTTGTTGTGTTTTCTTTGAAGTTTTTGACAGTAAAGGAGCTAAATAACCAACACATATACTTTAAAGGTATCATGTCTTCAGAATTTGGGTCTAAGGATTTGTTGTTTAGTGGATTTGTGGATTTGTTTCCACAGAAGATGAGAACTTGTGAAATTCTTCTACACTAATGTGGCTTGATGAATCAAGACCACACAAAAGGTTGCAGTAAATGCCCCCAAAAATTTCTTCACAAAATAAAAAGCAGGAAGCAGTTGGGAGAGAACTATACCCATATTCCCAAATACAATTCATAAATGTTTCTTTACATTTAAAGGGGGATATGCTATAGAAATTTTGCAATGGTATGGATCTTGGTTTATTGATAGAAATTTAAGGTCAATTGTATTATATGTATTTCTGCTCTTGATTAAGGTATTGTATTTGTGCAGCTCATTTAAACATTTAATATATAATTAAAATAGAGTAGAGAGTCATCTATGATAGTAATACTTGAGTTTGTACTAGTGTTAGGTTTTCTAGATGTACAGACATGTATTTCAAATAGGGATTCTTCAAATCTTTCAGAGACTTTCAGAATATGACATCTGGAATATTTTAAGACATTAAGACTTTTCATGACAATGAAACACATCTGCTCCTCGTGGCACCAGTCTATTTGAGAGGATGATGGACTTCAAAGAGGCTCCTTATGGAGTTTGTGAGACATTTGAGCAAGAAACTGCTCTTGCCTGGAAGGCTTGATGAACTGGACATGCATGACCCACAGAGAAATGACTGATGAGCTTTCCTAAAGGTGACATGATTCTTCGGGGTTCCTGCTTCATGAAAGAGTCTGCCAGACATTCTACAGGACACAGAAGACAGCAACTGATGGACTTTTCCACTGCAAGGCAGAACAAGTCTTCAAATTTCTAGCTTCATGAAAAAGTCTGCCAGATATTATGGGTCTGTGGGCTGAAGACTGGATGCCCCAACAACACAGAAGAACTTTGGGTGATGGTCTGGGCAGTGAGATGTCTCTGTCATTTCTAGAGTTTTGGAAGGTGCTTACAATAAACTTCCTGTTTACTTAGGTCATATTATATCCTTCTGGGATCTTTGATGAATTTGAAGAATTTATACTTATAGTTTTTTTTAGTTATGATAAAAGATAAAGAAGATATAAATATTGTAACTGTAATTTTTACATGATACCTGTTTTGTAATTTGTAATTTTACTATGTTAAAACTAAAACCTTCCTTTCTATTTAAACAGAAAAGGGAAAGTGATGTGGGATTCCCCTCTGTATGCTGTGATTATCATTGTTTAATAAAAAAAAACTGCTTTGGGCCAATAGCAGAGGTATAGGGCGGAACTTAGGTAGGTGGGGAAAAAACTAAACTGAATGCTGGGAGGAAGAAGGTGGAGTCAGAGAGAAGTTACGTAGACCCACCAGAAACAGATGCTGGGAACTTTCCCCAGTAAGCCACAGCCACATAGTGATACGCAGATTAATAGAATCAGGTTAAGTTAAAATGTAGAATTAGCCTATAAGAAGCTAGACCTAATGGGACAAGCTGTAATTTAATTAATACAGTTTCTGTGTGATTATTTTGGGGCTGAGCAACTTGGAACAAACAAGCATCCCTATTTACTACATCATTTCACATCCCAATGAGAAATTTCATCCAGGAAGGCTCTTCCTACTAATGGTTTCAGAAGCAATCTAACGAAAGTTACCGAGAAGACGCACATGTTAAAATACAGCTTCCTATCTGGGAGGTTTTTTTATTTAATCAATTACATTCTAACCTGGCTCACTATAGGCTCATAGCTTTCTTCATCCATGAAGAAAATTAATTTACTCACTTCAATGATACTCATAGTCTGCAATAGGCCCTAGGCTGTTCAAATGTTCAAGGTCTCTTTTGATGCTCAAGACTATCACTTGACAGTGATTCGCTGACAGAGTTTTCGGTCCTGCCTGGTCCCATAGTCATTTGGTCCCAAAAAAATACACAGAGGTCTACATTAATTATAAACTGGTTGGCCTGTTAACTCGGGCTTCTTATTAAGTAGTTCTTACATCTTAGATTAGTACATAATTCTTGTCTGTGTTATCCACATGGCTTGGGACTTTTATCAGTGAGATATTCTCCTCTTGTTTCCTCTGTGTCTAGGTAACAACTGTAGACTGAACCTTTCTTCTTCCCAGAATTTTCCTGTTCTGGTCACCCCACCTATCCTTCCTGCCTGGTTACTAGTCAATGAGCATTTTATTAATCCAATACAAGTGACAAATTCTTACAAGGTACAAGACCATTGTCCCACAACAAGTAACATCTTCTAAATATCAGAAAACAAGTTATTTCTTTCCAACATACAATGGTACAAAATACCATTCACACTCCAAAATAGATAAATGGAGACATAGCGAGGGAAGATTGAACCAAGGCAAGACTGAAGCATAACAAGACAAACATCAAATCCTGTAGCTCTGTTTCAGATGCATAGGGCTTCAGTTTCAAAGGACATAGATGGCCCTATCCCTGCATCTTCTCATACATCTCTCTCTTTGGTTACTTCCATTTTCTATATTCAGTGAGTTTTCCATAGCAGATGTCTTATAATTTAGGGATCTCAATATCTTGTGGTATCAAAATGCAACTTTGGCTGTATCAAAATAGAACCCTTGCTGTTGTGGAATTTCATTGTAAAATGTGTTATATTTATTTATGTTGTGAAACAATTGCTTTAATGATGCAAATATGTGGTGCATTGTTTTATGTTGCATTTGTTTAATTCTGAGAAACTGTGATGCTGGGTTGGTCTAAAATACCTGTTTGGCCTAATGAAAAATCAATAGCTTGGTAGGAAAGAATAAGATGGGCTGGCAGGTAGAGAGAATAAATGGGAGGAGAAATCTTAGAGGGAAAAAGGAAGGATGATCAAGAAAAGGAGAGAAAGGCTTGGGCCAGCCACTCAGCTACACAGCATGCCATAGAAGAAGAAGTTAAAAAAGGTATACAGAATAGATAAAAGCCCAGAGGCAAAAGTTAGACAGGACAATTAGTTAAGAAAGGCTGGCTAGAAACAAGACAAACTCAGACAAGGAATTTATAAGAAATAATAAGCCTCAGTGTATGTCACTTTTTTAGGAGTTAGGTGGAGGTAAAAACAATAACAGGTTTCATCCTCACAGCTTCATGAAGTGAACTCTCATAGTCTCTTCACTGGGTTTCTGCCTCTGCCAAACATGGATGCCAGTAACAATGCTGAACTGTAACCACAAACTAAGAATCCATTACCTTAAATTGTGATTCTTTCTTGTTTCCAGGACCAGCACATGGTGAGTAGTCCTAAAAAGTTTAAATTCTTAATTGATAGACAGTAACACACTTGGACCACAGGTGTAGCAGGTTTTGTAAGAAGTTGCTTGCTAGGACTAGGAATCACTTTGCTTACTTCTTACATAAATTGAAGGTTTATGTGGATTGAGTCTTACTCTTGGAGCATCTTGCTAGACTTCTATTCCATTGCAAGGGCCTTCTATATAATAGAAAGAAACTCCTTAAAAATTCCTGCTTGTTTCAGTAATTGGCTGCCACCTGAAACTATCTTTTCATTTTAATTCCAAATGTTTCTTTTTACTGTAGACCTAAATGAATCATCAGGAATTACCTTCCAACTGATCCAATATTTCATTTAAGGAATTAGCCCATTATTTTTTAATTGTGCTTTACTAAATTTCAAGGTCATAGGAAGAAAAAGAAATATTTTGGAGTCAAAAGTATCATACAAATGACATCTAAGTTAATCTGTTATGGTGTCTATTATTTCCAATGGAAATCCTATAATCTCAATCTCTACTTTTTGGCATTCCTCTGAACATTACCATCTTTCCAGTTCTACAAGAACAGCAAATTTACTTCTATGTACTACTTTCTATATTTCTTGCCACCTAAAGTCTAGATAATACTCTTTCAAGAGACATCATTCCAGGTTCTGCCTAGCAACAATGTTACTTTTGGTTTTCCAATTTTTGTTCTAAGTTATATTTATATTGCTCTGATAAAATCCTCTAACCAAAGGCAGCTCAGACAATGGAGTAGGATAATTTGATGTCATCATTTTCAGAGTTTATGAGAGAAAAATCAATGTAATAGTTGAAGGCAAAAATCAACTGACAAAGATGGTTTCCTGGCTTTCTCTCATGCCTAGTCACTGTCTCATTCATGCTAAGATAGCTCCCTTTTGTAGCCCAAGTCCACTTTCTTAGGGATATTTCTACCCTCAGTGTAGGAGCCTTTCCATAGCAATCATCAATCAACACAATCTCTCCCAGATACAGCAGTCTATGGTTCTTATGAACAAAGCCACTCTAAATACAGATAAGCAAATGTCCTTGTCATAGGGTCTTTTGGGTGTGTTTCTTAGGGATATTGCCACCCTCAGTGGGGGAGCCTTCCCACATCAATCATCAATCAACACGATTTCTTCCAGATACAGCAGTCTATGACTTTTATGAACAAACCCACTATGAATAGAGTTGAACAAATATCCTTGTGGTAGGATCTTTTGAATATATGTCCAACAGTGGTATAGCTGGGTCTTGAGGTAGATTGACTCCCAATTTCCTGAGGACTGGAAATTGATTTCCACATTGGCTGGGCAAGTTTGCATTTGTAACAGCAATGGATCCCCTTGCTGCATGTCCTTGCTAGCATCAGCTGTCACTTGTATTATGAATCTAAACAATTCAAACTGGTGTAAGATGAATTTTTAATATTAATTTCCCTGATGGCTAAAGATGTTGAACATGTCTTCATGTGTTTCTCAGTCACTTTAGATTCTTTTATTGAGAATTCTGTTTAGAGGCGTTCCCCATTAATTGGATTATCTGGTTTACTTTTCTCTAGTTTCTTGAATTCTTTAATATCCTAGGTGAGGAAACCCAGAATCACACAGAAAAATATGGTATTTACTCAGTAATAGGGAGATATTAGCAGTTAAGTAAAGTATAATCACAGTTAATCACAGTACAATCCAGAGACACAGAGGCTAAGTAACAAGAACAGCTCTAGGGGAGATGCATGGATCTCCCTGGTAAGCAGAAATAGATTTTGTGGGTGTACTGGAGGCAGAGGGGGATAAGAAGAAGGATTAGGTGAACAAGGAAGGGACAGATGCAGAGAAGACAGGAAGAAATGACTGGAATCGGGGAGCTTTTAACAGGGATGTGGAAACAGTGTAGTGAAAACTTTCTGGAACCTATAAAGGTGACCCTAGTGAGTACTCCTAGTAATCAAGAGTATGGAGGCTGAACTAGCCATCTTCTGTAACCACATAAAGCTCCTAGTGGGACTGGGACACCAAGCCAACTGCAAAACATTCAACCCACACTTGTACTACCTGCAAGATATGCTGGGGCACTGGTGACTCAGAGTTTTCTTAGTGGCCAATAAATGACTGGTTTATCTTGAAGCCCATGCTGTGAGAGGAAGCCCAAAACTGACACTGCCTAGATGGTAAGGAACTAGAACTCAAATTGTTCAGAGAAGAAGGGTAGAACCAAATACAGCTGACCAGAAAAAATATCAATAAAATGATTCTTAACTATTTCCTGCTATAATCATAGGTTGGTACTTGGCCTACTTGTTATTAAAGAGGCTTCTTCCAGGGACTGATGGAAGCCCATGCAGAGATTCCCTAACCAAACATTGGCTTGAGCTCTAAGAATTTTGTTGAAGGAGGGTGTGAGAATTGTAGCATTCAGTGGTTGAGGAAATAAGGAGAGCATAGCCCACACAATCAAGTAGGACACATAGTGGCTCAAAGAAGCTGATGTAGCAATTACAGAGTCTGCATGACTGCAAACATGCTACAGTTGTTTACTTTGGGATGATAACAAATCTCCTAACTGTAGGAGTCATGGTGTCTCTGACTTTTTTGTCTGTTCTTAGGACCCTTTTACTTCTATTGCATTATGTTGTCTAGCCATGAAAGAAGAGTTTGTGCCTAGTCCTATTGCACCTTGGTATGATTTATTTAGTTGATATCCCTGGGAGGTCTGCACTTCTGCATTTTTTTCAAGGGAAAAGGAAGCAGTGGAACTGGAAGAACAGGGATTTGGTGGGGGAAGAACTGGAATGAATAGAGGAAAAGGAGAATTCAATCAGGTTATATAGTATGAAGGAAGAATAAATACAAACAAAATAAAACTGCATTTAGTCTAAGTTCCTTATAATCTGTGGCAGCCCAAACAACACAAATGTCCAAAGTCTCTTCTGACACTTAAGACAATCTCTTGACTGTCACATGTTGTAAATAAAAAATAAATAAATATTTACAACATATAATGGCACAGGACATATTCCCATTCATAAAAACAGGAATATGACTGTGTTACTCCTCCCAACTTAGGCAGACTCATGTGTATGTCACACCAGTCAGAAGAACATATAGGCAGACCGCAAGCCCATGAAAGTTCCATACTCCCTGCATTCCCACAGACACAATCCTCCAGCAACCCTACAGCTGTACCCCAAACCATGTACACACACCTACATCAGATGCATAGCCTCTGTTCAAGTGCATGCCTCATCAGCCAAAAAACAGGTTGGAAAACTGAGGTAAAGACTCTGCTGGATCAGAACCTATGCCAGTTACCAGAAATTCACTGAGGTTTGTCTGTGTACCTCCTCCATTCTTTTAATAATCCCAACACTATCCCCAATCCCACTTCCCTCCTCTTCTCTGTGCTGTAACCTTCAACCTGGGTGGAGACCCACACACTATCTGCAAGAAGTCTATTTGGCCACCTTCCAACTGACCTTTCTCATTCTGTCAGTCCCCCTCAACACTATCTCCAATTTGCCTACCCTCTCCTCCCCTTTCAGGCCCAAACATGGGCAAACACTCCCTGCTGCAGCAAAGGCCACACCATCTTTCAGATTTACAGCCATAACTTGGGATGAGAGCCCCTGTTCAACCATAGGCCACATAAAGCAGAAAACTAGAGAGTAAATAGAAACCAAGGAGCAAAATACCCATGCAACAAAGACAAACTGAGAAATTGGTACCTAGACCCACAAATACTTCAAACCCTGATACATGGACACCAGCATAAACACACAATCAACAACAGCCAAAGCAATAAGTCACTACCAGATTCCAGCTATCCTATTATTGCAAGCCCTGAATATTCCAACCAGTTGAAGCACAATTAAGACCAACTTTATAAAGATAACAGAAGTCCTTAAAGACGAAATAAAAGAATTCCTTAAAGAAAGCAGAGAAAAGATCAATGAAGTATTGAAGAAAATTAATAAACCCCTTAAAGAAAGCCAAAACATAAACAAAGAAAAAGTTGACAGAAATGAATGAATCTGATCAAGACCTAAAATAGAAATAGGAGCTATTAAAATATATGAACTGAAGAAATTGTGAAAACGAAAACCTAAGTAATCAAATAAGACCTACAGAGGCATGTTTCACCAAAAGAAAATAAGACATTCAACAGAGAATTTCAGACTTTAAAAGCATGATCAAAGAAATACATATACTTGTCAAAGAAAATGTTAAACCTAAAATTTCCTGAAAGATAACATTCAGGAAATCTGAAACACTAGGAAAAGACCAATACTAAGAATAATAGGAAATGGAGGAGAAGAATCTTACCCCAAA